>NC_064614.1:1023184264-1023816097 GCF_023898315.1 Schistocerca nitens
GCTATAGCTTGGCTGCTGTGGAAGAAGGCTGCAGGAAGCATCTAGAAAGACTAGCTGGGAGCAAGCCATTTCCCTGGTGGTCAGAGGTAGCATGGGAACTCCGTGGCATACTTGTGGAGCATGCAGAGAAATGGAGGCTTCAGATGCATGAAATAGGGAGACAGTCTTTAATATTTAGTGAAAATGCATAAAACACCTTACATATGTGTCACATAAAAACTGAAAACAGCTTATGAAGTGCGACAGTGAGATGAGCTTGTGTAAACACAATACTTAAAAAGTTACCAACATTTATATTTATCATAGTTTATGAAAATAGATGCCTAATGAGCAATGAACCCAACAGCCAAGCGAGATTCATGATGCGTCATATGAAAGATTGTGTGTGTGTGTGTGTGTGTGTGTGTGTGTGTGTGTGTGTGTGTGTGTGTGTGTGTGTGTGTTTCTAGCTTACAGCTGCTCAGTGGTGAGGTTATCAATGCCCTGAATGCTGATGATGTCAGCAATTATGGCAGCAAGTTTTACAAGGAAACAAATTAGTGATTCTTTACAAACGATTTATTTACGTATAAGCATATAATGTCATAACTGTGTATTCCTTCACATGAATGCACTGTCTCAGGCCAGCATGAGTATCCCCGTTTCCTTAGCTAACTGATTCTTACGTTTAGTTAACTGTAATTTGATGTTCATAATGTATTTAAAGTTGTGTTATGACTAGTCAGGCTGCAGCTCTGGATGTAGCAAGAATTTCATAAAGTTATGTATTATTATTATGAGATGGCAAAGTGACCCAGAGTATTGATTATATGACATTGATTATGTGTTCTAATGTGTATACATGTGAAATTTATGTTTAAATTTCTTGAATGGCAGTCATTTTGAAAGTGTGTTGAATAGCATAGTGCCCACGTGACCAGATCCTTCTAACAGTTTGCAGAGCAGAGCTTTAGGTCTTTTGTTGGGTGCTGAAGAGTGTGATAAAATCAGAGAAGTTAGGGCAGCCAAAGTGCTGTTGGGCTTCAGACTTTTAGAATATTTTGTGATCGCGAGCTGAACACATGGGAACATGTCAGGCTTTGAATTATACTGGCACAGAATTTTCAAACCACTTTTGGTGACACTTTCTTTTTCAATCACACGAACTTAACTCTGTTTAAATGTTTGTCAGCAACAGTGGAATTTAGTGATCTTTCTGCATTTCATGATTTGAATTGTGTAACGAACCTGTTTTGTATTAGTCATGATAATCTGTCTCAGTGATGATGAACTTTAGATTACACTGTGATCTTGAACTTTTAACATTTTGCTGCTGGCTCTTCATGAATTAATACATGGCTTCATGGATTTAGTCCTGTTTGTAAATGCTCTACTGGCTGGCACTATGTAACTACATTTCCTTTACTCGTTTTAATGTTGTTCAGTTATCAATTTAATGTGAGGCCACTAGTCACATACATTTGTGGTTTTTTTTGTTTTTTTTTTGTTTTTTTGTTTTTTAATAAACTTTGGGTTAAAATTATAAACAACCCGCTGTAGATAAAAACATTGCTATACACGTTCCTTTTAAATATTTATTTGTTCCTCGTAACTTGTTTTATTTCTCTAATGTCTACAGTAGTAAAAGTGCTTCAAGATTAATTTTATGTTAAGATATGGCCTTGAAAGCAATTGTATATGACCATCCCCTACTGATTTCAGCGAGTCATACTGAAATATTAGATCATCATGGAAAATCCCCTTTAAGTGTAGGAAAGGTTTCCAGTGAAACTCCCCCACTTCAAATTCAATGGTATCTTGAGTTGGTCTTAAAATCGGTCCTCTTATTTCCACAGTTTCTATTGCTAGATTTGTAATTTTGTTTTTTATGTATTCAAGGCTATAATTTTATTATTATTATTATTATTATTATTATTATTATTATTATTATTATTTTGTGCAGATTACCCACGTTACCCAGTGGCATTTGTCGGTGGGCCTGTAATGGGACAGCAGCAACCACCTCCACACATGATGGTGCAGGGTGCTTCAGGTCAGCAGCCAGGAGTGCCACAGAATGCTTATCAGCCATCATACCAGTACCCCTCTGTGCAAACGTAAGTCGTTGGAATGTTCTGTATGAATGTGCACAAAGAGTTGTTAGGTTTGTCAATTACACTACTGAATTATTGATTGTGATGTGTGTGAAACTCGGTTCTTGATAACATCAGTCCTTCCTGTGCTCACTTAGGCTGGGTGCAACCAGATATGTGGTCTGATTTTCACACACTCTGTTTTTGTCATTAGTTTCTTAGTGATTACTGTCCTCAGAGCCTTATATTGGAAATACCAATTATCCCCCCCTAACTCCAATACCAGGTTGGATACAGCCAGCATCTTGGGTGCACCATTGCACAACATGAAATCTTTCTCCTTCAGCATATCGGCCCTACTATTCTTCTATCCTGCATCTTACCCAAAACTGCCCAGCTTTGAAGAGGAGATAAAACCTTAATACCTATTATCATCAGTGTAGCTTCCGGCTCAGCATATCCCAGCTGTTTTCCTCCTGTGCAACAGTGAAGCAGTTTCTCTGTTACATTATAAAGTATCCATGTTTTTTTCTTCCCTATCAATTTCTGTTTTCTTCCTCTCCTCTCGTCTGGTAATCTTAACCTATTGTTTCTCACACTTCTGATGAGTTGACTCATTTGATTCCCTCTAAACTGCTGTAATACATTCCTGTTGATGTCATAACCTTTAACAGCAACATAATGAGGACAATTCCTAAGACAGTATTAAAAAGACTTACAGATTCCTGAATACCATAGATTCTATACTATCTATTATTACTTCATTATTATTATTAATGTATTGAATATTGACTCACTGAGGTGTTCTGGTTACATGTAAGGCCCTGAAGGCTCCAACCTTAAAATGTCAAGTAAATGCAGAAATAAATTAAAAAATGGTGAACATATATCTTGAACACATACAGTTGTCACCTACTAACAGACTACTCTGACCATGAAAACTTCTATTAAGCTCTCTAGCCTATACTTGGAAATGACACTTCAGCAGGAACACGTGGAGAAACCGAGCAAAGTTATCACGTCCTGCCCGGAACACATGTAATCTTACATTTCGTCAACTTGCTCAAACTCATTAACTATGTGATGTTCGAAGGTGGAACCACATCAGTATCTTCTGGAAGAGCTGTGCTATCTTTTATTTGTGGTAACAAATTTTTAAGGCGTTATACAAAAAGATTATGAAAACACATGTACTGACAATGTTACTGAATTTTTAACGTAAAAGGTAACAATTTTGTAATTGATTTAGAGAAACAATTATGTGAACAAAATCTCAAGAGTGGATCATATTTTCATTTGCCCCAAACTGGGATTTCGTTGGAAATCTCTAGCGCAAGATAATTTGAGTTAAATGTGATGCATGATGCTGTGTTCACCCATAAAAACCTCGTCAGCAGTCCGTTTGCTTTCATTGCCAGAAACAGAATGCTAGGTTTATAATTAGCCCATTATTATCTTTTATGAGAAACCTATCAACTTATTTATATAATAGAGGGAAACATTCCACGTGGGAAAAATATATCTAAAAACAAAGATTATGTGACTTACCAAACGAAAGTGCTGGCTGGTCGATAGACACACAAAAAAAACACAAACATACACACAAAATTCAAGCTTTCACAGCCAACGGTTGCTTCATCAGGAAAGAGGGAAGGAGAGGGAAAGACGAAAGGATGTGGGTTTTAAGGGAGAGGGTAAGGAGTTATTCCAATCCCGGGAGCGGAAAGACTTACCTTAGAGGGAATAAAAGACAGGTATACACGCGCGCGCGCTCGCGATGGAGCACTTCCTTTCACGCTGATCACCTGCCACCCTACCTAAAAGCTCTTTCCTCATTACCTTAGCCAGCTTCATCCTGACCAACAACTTCTTCACTTTCGAAGGCCAGACATACCAACAATTAAAGGGAACAGCCATGGGTACCAGGATGGTCCCCTCGTACGCCAACCTATTCATGGGTCGCTTAGGGGAAGCCTTCTTGGTTGCCCAGGTCTGCCAACCCAAATTTTGGTACAGATTTATTGATGACATCTTCATGATCTAGACTCATAGTGAAGAAGAACTCCAGAATTTCCTCTCCAACCTCAACTCCTTTGGTTCCATCAGATTCACCTGGTCCTACTCCAAATCCCATGCCACTTTCCTTGACTTTGACCTCCACCTGTCCAATGGCCAGCTTCACACATCCGTCCACATCAAACCCACCAACAAGCAACAGTACCTCCATTATGACAGCTGCCACCCATTCCACATCAAACGGTCTCTTTCGTACAGCCTAGGTCTTCGTGGCAAACGAATCTGCTCCAGTCCGGAATCCCTGAACCATTACACCAACAACCTGAAAACAGCTTTCGCATCCCGCAACTACCCTCCCGATCTTGTACAGAAGCAAATAACCAGAGCCACTTCCTCATCTCCTCAAACCCAGAACCTCACACAGAACAACCCCAAAAGTGCCCCACTTGTGACAGGATACTTTCCGGGACTGGATCAGACTCTGAATGTGGCTCTCCAGCAGGGATACGACTTCCTCAAATCCTGCCCTGAAATGAGATCCATCCTTCATGAAACCCTCCCCACTCCACCAAGAGTGTCTTTCCGCCGTCCACCTAACCTTCGTAACCTCTTAGTTCATTCCTATGAAATCCCCAAACCACCTTCCCTACCCTCTGGCTCCTACCCTTGTAACCGACCCCGGTGTAAAACCTGTCCCATGCACCCTCCCACCATCACCTACTCCAGTCCTGTAACCCGGAAGGTGTACACGATCAAAGGCAGAGCCACGTGTGAAAGCACCCACATGATTTACCAACTGACCTGCCTACACTGTGAAGCTTTCTATGTGGGAATGACCAGCAACAAACTGTCCATTCGCATGAATGGACACAGGCAGACAGTGTTTGTTGGTATTGAGGATCACCCTGTGGCTAAACATGCCTTGGTGCACGGCCAGCACATCTTGGCACAGTGTTACACCGTCCGGGTCATCTGGATACTTCCCACTAACACCAACCTGTCAGAACTCCGGAGATGGGAACTTGCCCTTCAGTATATCCTCTCTTCTCGTTATCTGCCAGGCCTCTATCTCCGCTAATTTCAATTTGCCGCCGCTCATACCTCACCTGTCTTTCAACAACATCTTTGCCTCTGTACTTCCGCCTTGACTGTCATCTCTGCACAAACTCTTTGCCTTTACAAATGTCTGCTTGTGTCTGTGTATGTGCGGATGGATATTTGTGTGTGTGTGTGTGTGTGTGTGTGTGTGTGTGTGTGTGTGTGTGTGTGTGTGTGTGCGCGCGCGCGCGCGAGTGTATACCTGTCCTTTATTCCCACTAAGGTAAGTCTTTCCGCTCCCGGGTTTGGAAAGACTCCTTACCCTCTCCCTTAAAACCCACAATCCTTTCGTCTTTCCCTCTCCTTCCCTCTATCAACGTATTTGTTATAGAGCAAAAAATAATCCTGTTAATTGTGGTGAGGAAGCTTTCTGGTTTGGAGGGAGGATTAGGGGTATCTGATACACTACCTCACTAGTGCAGCAATTACAATGCAAACAGTGAGAGAGGGATTTCTTTTGTTCAATGAAGACTAAAGTTACTGAGATTAAATTCATTCGACTCTGTTGTTGAAAGCAGTCTTCTTATTAATAGTAAATATGTATGTAAATATAATTTTGCCATATGGGTACACTACCGTATTTTCTCAAATCTAAGCCGCACCTGGAAAATGAGACTTGAAATCAAGGTAAAAGATTTTCCCGAGTCTAAGCCGCACCTGAAATCTGAGACTCGAAATTTGAGGGGAGAAAAAAGTTTTAGACCGCACCTCCATGTTGAAATAAAGTTGGTCCATTGCAACACGAGACACAATTTAGGTCGAATGGATGAAGATACAGCTACAGTAGTTTGGTTCGAGTCGTAAGCTAAGCAGTTAAGCTTTACCAGGTAGCCATTGCTATGCGTCAGGTGCTCCATCCGTATTTATTGAGGATCCTTCCTTTTTCACGTGCTTCATCTGCATTATTGTACTGTGTCATGCATTGTTTGTCTCATTCTGATAATGAGTGTTTACGACATGTCGCCGCGCGCAGCATGTCTTGCTTTTGTGCACAGGAATTGTATCATTACTGAAACAATGGCAAGAGCCTGCTATTTGTTGTTACACTGCTGCTTTCTTTGATAATGATCAACAAAAACCAAATAATAGACTGCATATGATAGAAAATGTTCTGAACGAGAGTTTAGCGAAAATTTTTCTCCGTTTGAAAATCTTTGCAGACACCTCCTTACTACATTACATTCTGCACATAATTTAGTCATTTTAGATGTAAAAAACTAATCAGTTGCCTGCTTCATTTCTGACTGTATCACTATTCAGCATAAGAATAATACAAATATAAACATGACATGATATATATACTGACACAGAGGTATTGGTGCCAGTATTTACTGTTGTATATACAAAGACAGTAACTTGTTCTCGAAAGAACAGTTACTGTTGATGACCGTGCAGCTTTTCCCTGGAATAAACGATGACTAACTGGCAACCTCAGCTGCCGACAGGTGTTGTTGATATACCAGGGAAAAGCTGCACGGTCATCAACAGTAACTGTTCTTTCGAGAACAAGTTACTGTCTTCGTATATATAGTTAAAGGCTACCCAGCCATTGACCTTCGTCTGTGCGAATGCGCACAGGTTGCCCAAACTCTTACGGGAATTGCCAAAGCGTGCGCGAGTAATGAGTGGTTGGGCAAATGTCTATAAGGTACAATACATATGTAGAATTGTGGACAGTTGGGAATGTGAGTCTCACAGGAAGCGTGCAAGGGATAAGTCCCTGCAGTCGCGCTATTCATCTGTGTCCTCGGTGGCTCAGATGGATAGAGCGTCTGCCATGTAAGCAGGAGATCCCGGGTTCGAGTCCCAGTCGGGGCACACATTTTCAGCTGTCCACATCGAGGCATATCAACAACACCTGTCGGCAGCTGAGGTTGTCAGTTAGTCATCGTTTATTTACTGCTGTGCCTGCAAATCATGCCTGTGTAGCGCTACATATATTCGACGTCAGAAGTTAATTGTGGCAGCACCTACCAACATTTTTCAGGACTTCTGCTTGCTTTGCACTCGATTCTAAGCCGCAGGCGGTTTTTTGGATTACAAAAACCGGAAAAAAAGTGCGGCTTAGATTCAAGTAAATACGGTAAGTGCACCCACAAACCACGGTAAAACTCTACCAACATTATTCTTGTCACCTATCACAGATCCTTGATGCTGTGATCATTTATTAAAAATGAATTTTTTTAAATAGCTTGCATATGATAGATTTCTTCCAGTTTTCAGAGGTGACTTTCCTAACAGTTGCTGACTGGCTTGACTGCAGACAGCGTTTTAGTTTTTTATTGTTATTGCTGGCAGTGTTATCTTTAATTTGGGCCCAAATCAATTTATTGGCTTTTAAAAGCAATGACAAGGTGGCTGGACATGTTTTTGATAGTTCATCAATTTTGTATATGGGGAACTGAGGTATTAGATCCATAAGATCTACATTTTTTTAAATTATCATTAACTTCAATATCCTTTCACTGCTGCCATTCTAGGCCTCTTGTCAGTAGTAACAAATTGGTTGGAAGCGTCATCAAACACTATTGTTGATGGTCTAGGCACATAATAAACAATCATTTTCTCTCAAAGTGGCAGTGGTGTGGACAAGAGCAACATTGAACGTTCCCACTGAGTAACATTTGACAATCCTGCTTCTGACGATATTCACTGTGCCACAGCACACACTAGTAGTAATGTGATCTCCAAGTTTTCTCAGTGTGAATGATTAATGGTGTACAGTCGAGTTGTTGTTTCTATTTTATTCAAATATTATGATAAACAGCTCAGTCATCTTCTTCAGGTTCTGAGAGTTCTGCTGTTGATCAGTTCGGACTCCAACCGGACTATCATTGGCATCAACTGCTATTTATAGTTGCTTGTGAATTCGACACTGTACCGTTATGTTTTACAGAGCCCTGACTGATATTCACATTTTGTTGCTTGTGGTGGCCAGATTTATATAAACTGAGTGCTGGAGCCCAAGCTTTATTTAAATTGTAAACTTCATCCTTCTTTATTAGGTTTTCCATCTTTATTTCAATAGACTCCATAATTACGCTGTCCCAGAAACTAGGCATATGTCTCTTCTGGTCTCTTCATATTTCATATCATGATGATATTCGAGACAGTGCTTGGTGGCAACTTATTTTCTAGGCCTTTTTATTTTGGTTCCCTGCTGACATTCCTTGCATCTTTCCTCAACATATCTAACTGCTTGTGAGCCCCATGTAAGACAGTGGCATGTAAGACAGTGCCACATCCATGGAATGCAGTACACACCTGGCTTTCGGAAACCTAGTTCATCTGTAGCATTACACAGAAGACTTCTTACCTTTGTTGATGGGAGCAAAACACACTGGATATCATGTTTCCATAGGAGTGTACCGATCTTTCCAGATATTGGTCCATCATGGGGTAGATAGCGATTCTTGGCTGCTCTTTCTCTTTCTGTTTCAACGTCTTTCTCAGGTGTTCTTGATTTTGACAGCAATGTCTGACAACAAGAAGTAGTGTGTGTCAACTTTAAGAGGAATAAATAATTATGTCAGTGGCCCCTGGAATAGTGGACATAGTTTTTACAATATTCTGAGTCAAAATATTAACGTACAAAGCTGTATATTTACCTACTAAAATGTACTTTAAACAATGTCAGTGACTAGCTGGACTTAAATATTTATGTATGCAGCAAATATCATAGAGAGGTTTGTTACTGTTTATGTTTATGAGCAGGCAACTTCATTGTATACGAAGATAAACAGGTACTACAAAGATTTAACAACTACCAAAGAAAAAACTTTCCTATCCTACTGGATACTGAGTCCAAAGACTAAAAAGAGGTCACCTGCTTGTAACAGGAATTTCTTTGACCAAGACAATTTGACTCTTAGCCAGCTGTCATTCAGTCAAGATGGTGTACTCAGTAATGAAACAAAGCAGTAGGCTCTGCCAGAAATAGCGACTCTTAGACGATGTGTCTAATTTTGTACTTTAATATGACAGTATGCCATCTTAGGCACTTTATAACACTTGTAAATAAGCATTACAAGCATGGATTGTTATACGGTTATATCGCTTGTTATGTATCTCACTGTTATTGTCTAACCTGCTTTCAGAAAACACTTGGTAATGGCACTTTGAAGCCAAAATCATGATTGTGTAAGTGTAAATGTAACACTGTAAATAAACAACAGTCCAATGGCAGTAATATCTTTTTATTATGACCGTGGCCCTACATTATGAAAAAATTGTTACAAGTGAGTTTTCATGTGTGTCTGCAACTTGACGTGTCTTCTTTGTGGTAAGTAGCAATCTATCTTTTCCTACATTGCAGACTTCTTTATTTGAAACACTTCAGTTCAGTGGCAAATTTTAATTTGGTCACCATGGACATTATCAAGTGACAACACACAAAATTTTACGTTTCTCAGAGGTGAAATTTGTTAGTTGACAATGAAATAAAGTATTTGTTTCTAATAGACAAACAACCAGCTCTATAAAAATGACTTCTTTCAGAAAATAACGAAGTCTTCAAAAATATAAGGAAAAGATAGATATGACACACTGAGTTGCAGACAGGCACAACAAAAAGACATTTGCACATTAGCTTTTGGTGAAAGCCTTTGTCAAAAAGGAAACACACACTCATTCATTCACACAAGCAAACAACCTCCCTCCCCCCCTCCCTCCCTTCCCCCTCCCTCCCTCCCTCCCCCGTCTCGCTCGCTCCCTCCCTCCTCCCTCCACCCTCCCCCGTCTCGCTCGCTCGCTCCCTCCCTCTCTCCGTTTCTTACATTTACTTGGTTGTAGTTTATATTTCTGTGTTTTTGATGTTTTCACCACCACCACCATTCTATATGCAAAGATATAGCTCCCATCAAATATTTGACAGAATGCAACGGTTCATTTTGTTTGCTAATATTTAGCTTGGAATCACTTTGTTGGTGCATGTTTATTCATATAAATTCCTCATTGCTGTTAGTTTCCTAGTGGTAAGCTATCCTGTTAGTGGATTTGAGTCGGCATTATCAACCAAAAAGATACAATGAGAGATATCTGAAAGCTAAAAACTATGTGCCTCTCTCTCTCTCTCTCTCTCTCTCTCTCTCTCTCTCTCTCTCCCTCTCCGTCCCCCCCCCCCGTCCTCCCTCCCTCCCACCCCGTAACAGACCCCTTTTAAGATGAATGAAAAATAAAAGTATTTTGAAGTTTTTGTATTGATTTCAGGTATGCAGGTGCTCCCCAAAGTTCTGGTGGGCCTCCAGCAGTTGTTAGCGGTGCTTCGCCTGGTCCTCGACCTCAGCAAGGCCCTCAGTCATTTTCAGGGCAAGAATATGGTCAGCAGCAAGGTGGATACATGCAGCCACGTTTCATGCAGCAGTCTGCTGCTGTTGGTGGAAATCCTTACAGCAAGGGCAGTGCCTATAATCGCCCATCATCGCAGCCAGGCTATCAATAAATTGTCTATGTTTTTGGATCACATACTGTATTGCAGCACGTTCCTATTATAAAATTGTTTATTAGTTGGGCATTTTTTCCTTGCAATGTACTCGTATGTGCAATTATGCTCAGTAATTATGTCCTGCATGTACAGTATAGTCCCAATAAAATTGTTTAATATGTTTAGATTTTTATACTACTGCATGTATAATCTCTATTTTTGTTTGTATCTGCAAAAGAAGATTACTAATATAGTTATATGTCAAGTAATTAGGTTTTACAATTGAACTTGATACATTGCTTATGTATTGAAATTTTTCATAACATTGAGTAACTTCCTGTTAATTAGTAAATTATATTTCCATTACTGTACAGTTTTTTTTCTAAAGATGAGCGAAAAGTGAATAATTTAGAAAGGCAAAATGCTTATTTTGCATTACAACTTGATTATCCTGAAACTTATTCTCCTCTGACATACCTTGCAACGATATTACCAAGGAGACCATAGTGTAAGGTCATTGATGAATGTAGGCCTTCTGCACATCAGTTGGGTAGAAGTAATTTGCCCCTCAATTTTGAATAACAGTATCACCCTTATGCAAAAGTAATTGGTCTGAAAAATGTGCTTTTTAATTAATAATGTAGCTTTTTGGGTGTTGATAAAAGAATTCAAAATCAACAATGCTGGAAAAGACAGATTTCTGTAAAGACATGTTAAGTTGCAGACAGGAAAAATTAAGACACTTAAATAAAGCTTTCGGCCACAGCCTTCATCAGTAAAAGAAAAACACACACGATTCGTACACACAAGCAAGCACACCTCTGCACACAATTGCCAACTCCAACATCTCAGGCCGGAAAGCAACTATTGTAAGAAAAGTGTAAATGTCAGCATTTTGGGTGAGTTTTTGTTATATGGGTATTAGGCTATAGTCTAAGGCAAGTTCCTGTACCTAATGCTGAAAAATATCTAGGCTATAAAGATGCTGTTAGAATTTCCAAATTAACTTAAGTTTGAAACTTGTCTTTATAGACTGCAATTATTTTTCTATCATTGTGAGAGTAAACATTAGGTGCAAAACCTGCCTTGGACCACAGTCTAATACCGACAAAGTCTGCATTGTATGTAACATTTGCTTGCCCTGTAAGCTACTTTAAGATTGTGTAATAAGTGTAATATAAATTTTGTTGCTAGCAGAGACATTTTGTGCTTTAACATTTATTATAATTTATGTTGAAAGGTGCTGAATATTAGTAGTATTGTAAAACAGGCCTACATAGCTTAAATAATGTGGACTACCATTTCTCATTTAAGCTATGAAGTGAAATTCTTGGTGGCAGCTACTTTAATGATGACCACCACAACTTGCAGTATATGATGCAGCAGACTTGACATTAACATGAAAAATGTGTAATGATTGTTATTTGATAAATAAAGTACAATTTTTGTATAATTGGCTTTTATTACTTTCACATAAAGTGAAGTAACGTGGTTATTAAGATGATACACATGTTCAGAACGAGCGAGGTTCAAACTGCCATTCAGACATCCCCCAGGGGGCTCATGCTTCTTTTGTGAATTTACGCGTGGCACACATGGGGCCCCAAGCTATTGCAGCTCATTCTTCATTCCCTAGCTGGTTTTCCTTCTCCCTGACCCCTCCCTCCCTAGCCTTGCTCCTTCCCCTTTGCCACCTCCATCCCTTCTCTCAGTGTTTTCTTTATGTCGACATGGCTATTCCCCTGGTTTCCTGTATTGATTGCAATTCATTCCTTTTGCTTGTTTTTTTCACCATTTTGGCATTTCGGTCCCCACTTGAGGTTTGATCTCCACTTAAAAATTTCCTGTTTTTAATATGAGCCATATGGGGAAGAACTCCCTCCCTAGCATCTAAAGTGTGTATTCCTCTCACTGTAACCCCCCTTCCACCTTGCTCGGTCACCAGCATGTGTAGCCAGTCCATGTGGTGGGGCTGTTATGTACCCATATGGATGAGCCCCCTGAAAACACAGGGATCACACTACTGATACCTGAGCTGTTCCCTCCCTGTTTATGCCAGTGAGTGGTTGCTTGTCTTCTTGGAGCATTGGAACTCCTGGCAATGGCCGCCATGCCAGATGACCCTTGCTGTGGCTGTATGGTGCCCATGGGGAGAGCCCCAGGTGGGAGTGGGTGGTATCAGGGCGGATGATTGGCACATGAAGCGTATCAATCTGCAAAAACCTGGTCATTCTCACACAGATGTCTCTTTGAATGGTGAAGGATCCTTAAATGCTGTCTCGTATGACCCGGCAGCCTTCCCTTCCCTGGCTACCCCATAGGAGGAGCGCCAGGCTCGCCGTCTTGGGCTGAAACCTTTTCCCCATTACCTCATCTGAACTAATACGGATGGGGACACATTCACCCCCACAAAGCCATTGTTTTTCATGGAAACTATCGAGTACAGGTTTGGTGAAGTGGAGTCTATTAGTAAGATGTGGTCAGGCTCCCTGTTGATCAAAGCTTCTTCTGCCACACAGTCCGCAGCTCTTTGTGCCTGTGATCATCTTGGCAACGTCCCAGTGTCTAACACTCATCACCAGTCTGTGATAATGGTCCAGGGAGTCATCCTGCAAACTGATGAGGAACTCCAGGCTAATCTGGAGGGGCGTGGCGTTCATTTTGTTCGACGTGTGCAGAAGGGTTGCAAAAACAACCCCACCAATACTGACTTTCGAGGGGGATACAGATGTGACATGAAGCCGTACATCACTCCATCTATGCGATGCTTTCATTGCGTCCGTTTAGGGCAAATGTCTTCCCGCTGTACGGTAGACCCTTTGTGTGGTGACTGTGGCCACCCCATCCATGAGGGAACCCCTTGTGTTCTGCCGCCTGTGTGTGTTAATTGTGCTGACCTCCCCTCACTCACCGGACTGCCTGGCTTAAAAGAGAGAAAAGAAGATACAAAAATATAAGTCCCAGGATCGCCTGTCTTACGGTGAGGCTCGCCAAAAGTATGAGAGACTCCATCCAGTGTCACTATCTTCCATTTTTGCCTTTGTTTCTTCCTTTCCTACTCCTCCTCCTCCTCTTCCTCTTCCTCTTCCTCTTCCTCTTCCTCTTCCTCTTCCTCCTCCTCCTCCTCCTCCTACTCGTATTCCCTCGTCCTTACCCCAGCCCCGCCCCACTCTCCCCTTCTCCCCTGCCGTTTCCATGACCTCTCATCAGGGAGTCACCACCCCCCCCCCCCTATCCCAGCCGAAGAAGTGACCCCCTTGTTCGGCATCTGCCAGTGATTGGGCTCCCTCCTGGGAACCCTCTCCATGGCATCTCTCAGGCCAGAAGACTGTTACCACCACTCGGCCATGAGGCTCATCATCTGTGGCCCCCAAGGTTGCCCGCCCTCTTTCGGTTCCCGATCTAGCAGACACCTGTACTCCCCCTGTGTCCTGTCCTCCTCCACCTCAGAAAGATAAGAAGAAGAAACATAAATCCCAAGAGAAGGCATCTCTGGCGCCCTCAGTTGTGCCAATTCCCCTCTTGCAACCTGAGTCTTACATTTATGGATGTCACCCCATCCTTGTTGATGACAACTACTGACCAAGTGACCTGACCTCCTCCTCGGCTCCTTCGTTCCTACCTTGGACTCGTGCCACACAATCATCCCGTGGAACTGCAATGGCTACTATTGTCACCTAACAGAAATGCAACGTCTTGCCTCCTCTTTTTCTGAGTTCTGTCTTGCTCTCCAAGAAACGCGTTTCCATGACGACCAGTCTCCCACTTTACATGGTTATCAGGCATTCTGTTGGAACCATGCTGCCCCTGGGATAGCATCTAGTGAGGTCTGCACTTTGGTTCACTCCGATGTACTTAGTGACTGGATCCCTCAATGTGCCACCTTGGAAGTGATAGCAGTTAGAATGCAAATGACTCCGACAATCACTGTTTGCAGTGTCTACCTCCCTCAAGGTAGGCCAGTTGCTTATCTTGCGCTATCTACCTTACTTCAGCAACTCCCACCCCCGTTTCTCCTCCTTTTCAGTGCCCACCATTCACTGTGGGGGAGTGTTACATCAATGGCTCGGGGTGTCCTAATTGACCAACTTATCACGGACTTCGAATTGTGTCTCCTCAACGATGGTTCCCCTACACACTTTAGTGCCGCTCATGTTATCTTCTCTGCTATCAATCTCGCGATCTGCTTCCCTGCAGTGACCACTTCCCAGTGACACTTTAGTTTCCCTGCTGCTGCCAGGCAGACAGGCCCCCATGTTAGGCTTTCCGCAGGGCCAATTGGCCTTTATACATGTCTGCTGTCCGCTTTGACACCTCCCTGTCGAATTCCATTGATGTAGCCGTGCAAGGCATCTCTGCCACTCTTCTTCATGCTGCTGGCACTGCTGTCCCTCTACCCACAGGGCTCCGTCATCATAGGGCGGTACCGTGGTGGACCAAGGACGTCGGAATCGCTGTCCGGGACCACAGATGGGTGCTGCAGTGGTTTAAGTGACACCCCTCCCAGACCAACCTCCTCCACTTTTAAACGTCTTCCTGCTAAGGCTTGTTACATTATGAAGTGGAATAAAAAGGAATGCTGGGAGCGTTATGTTTCCTCCCTGGGGCATATGCCTTTTTATCGCGGGTTTGGTCGAAGGTCCGTAGCGTTCTGGGTCACCAGCAACAGACAAATGTCCAGGGTCTGAACATCCAAGGAGCTCTGTGCACTGATCCATTGGTCCTTACACAACACCTTGCGACACACTTTGTGATGGCATCGTCATCCGCTTCCTATCCTCCTGCCTTTCTCCAGCAGAATTGCAGAGTTGAACTGACCCCCTCCATTTCATCCCACACAGCGTTGAGTCCTGCAATGCTCCTGTCACTGAATGGGAAGTGGTGCAGGCTCTTGTCTCTTCATGAGACACAGCCACAGGGCCAGGCTCCATTCACAATCAGATGATTCAACACTTGGACATTCCCCAGAGGCAAGAGCTCCTCGGGGTCTTCAATAACATCTGCCTCACGGGTGCTTTTCTGTCACAATAACGAGACAGTATAGTTATCCCCATCCTTAAGCCTGGGAAAATCCCAACATCTCTTGACAGCTATTGTCGCATTAGCCTTACTAATGTGCTTTGTAAACTGCTTGAAAGGATGGTCAACTCCAGATTATGTTGGGTACTTGAATCTCAGGGCCTTTTGTCACCATATCAGTGTGGCTTCCGGGCAGGGCGATCTCCAACTGACCATTTACTCCGATTGGAATCAGCCATCCGACAGGCTTTTGCTCATCGCCAGCACCTTGTTACAGTGTTTATTGACCTACATAAGGCGTATGACATGGCTTGGCACCATCACATTTTAATTAGCCTTCATGACTGGGGCTTCCGTGATCCCCTTCTGATTTTTATCTGCAAGTTTTTATCTTACCGACTCTTTCAGGTTCGAGTTGGCACTTCTCAGATTCAGGAGAATGGTATTCCACAGGGTTCTGTGCTAAGTGTCACGCTCTTCCTCATTGCCATAAATGGGCTTGTGACCTCTGTTGGGCTTCTGATTACACCGGCGTTGTATGTTGACGATTTTTGAATCTGGTGCAGCTCCCACTCAGCTTCTGCTGAGCACCAGCTCCAAGGTGCCATCCGATGGGCCTCTACATGGGCCACCACCCATGGCTTCCAGTTTTCCTCCTCCAAATTGCGGGTTATGAATTTTTGTCGTTGACCCACAGTACACCCCGATCCAAAACTTGACTTAGGCAGCGAGCGTAGACCCGTTTCTTAGGCCTTATTCTTGATAAAAAGCTGACATGGCTGCCCAACATTCGCCACCTAAAGACTACATGCAGGCAAAAGCTTAATGCTCTCCACCTCCTGGCCCACACATCTTGGGGTGCAGACTGTTACACTCTTCTCCATCTTTACTGTGCTCTGGTTTTGTCCAGACTCGATTATGGTATTCAGGTTTAAGACTCAGCAGCTCCTTCCACTTTGAAACTCCTTGACCCTGTCCATCATTGTGGAGTGCGTCTGGCTATTGGTGCCTTTCGCACTAGCCCTGTTGATGGTCTCCTCACAGAAGCAGGGATTCCCCCTCTACACATCCGACGGAACCAACTCCTTGTTTCTTATGCAGTCGCCATTCGCCAATTCCCTGACCATCCTGTATACGCTGTGCTCTTCGTCAATGAGGGGTGTCTCCCTCCTAACAACTGCCCACAGGTGGGATTGCCGGTTGGCATGCGTCTCGCTACCCTCTGCTGGGATCTCCATCTGCACTCACTGGACTATGCCCCGTGTCTTTCCTCCCGTTACCCCCCCCCCCACCCCCACCCTTGCGTGGTGCCTAGACCACGGATTAGGACCACTCTCTTCCATTGTCCTAAGGTCTATTTTGCTCCAGTGGTTTACCGGCGTCTTGTATGTGCCATCTTTGCAGAGTTCCAGGGCGCTATCATCCTTTACACTGATGGTTCTAAGACTACTGATAAGGTGGGATACACTTTCACATCTCCTACCAGCTTCGAGCTCCATTTATTGCCAGGATCATGTAGTTTATTAACAGCAGAGCTTCCAGCCATTTATAGGGCCCTCCTTTTTGTTTCTGAGGTCTGTCTCCATAGTGTTTTAATTTGTTCTGACTCCATGAGCAGCCTTCAGGCTATCGATCGATACCACTCTAGTCACCCCTTTGGTCTCTGCCATCCATCATGACCTTCTGCCCTTGAGCGTGCCACCTGTTCAGTCGTCTTTCTCTGGGTCCCGAGTCATGTGGGAATCCCAGGGAATGAATTGGCTAGAGAAGAGGATACTTACCCCTCTTTTCCTTTCACGATTCCAGCTGCGGATCTACGTCAAGTCGCTCTTTGCCCAGTAGTTGAATGCCATCTGGAGTGCTACTGCTCATAGTAATAAACTCCGCACAATCAGGGCGTCAACTGCAGTTTTGGGGCACTTCTTTCCACCCCTCTCGGAAGGAGTCCACTGTTTTGTGTTGTTTATGCATTGGCCGTACCCGGTTCACCCATTGTTTCCTCCTAAGTAACGACCCACCCACACAATGTGGTTGTGGCGCCAGACTGACGATATTTCACATACTGGTGGCGTGTCCCCTTCTTTCGACCCTTCGTGCTGAGTATAGTCTTCCTGCTTCCTTAAATTTAATATTAGCAGACAATCCATGGATGGTAGACCTGGTCCTCTGTTTCCCGTGAAAGTGGTTTTTATTTGCAGATATAAAGTTCTCCTTTCGTCTTGGACCAGAAGCGAGCTGGTTGTGATAGGGACTCCTTTTGTAGTCTTCACAGTCTGTGACCACATGACTGATCTCCCCCCCCCCCCCCCCCCCCCTTTTCCTCCAGTTTTTAGATTTGGTGTAACCTTTTCTGCTTATACTGTGTGTGTTTAATGTTCACTCTTTTATAATTTGACTCATCTGACTGAATCCATTCACTTTTAGCAGACTCTTTCTTATGTAAACCCCCTTGGAATCGCGGGACTGATGACCTTTCCGTTTGGTCTCATGCACTCCCAATTAATCAGTCAATCAGACATCATCATATTGACTGCTCCAGTTGCTAATCTGTCCTACCCATGTCTTTACATGAATGTTTAGGTGTCATGTCTTTATATCCAATCCGGTGTTAGTTTTTATAACTTGATTTTTCCCAAAGGCATGCAGCTTTACTGTATGGTTAAATGATGATGGCGTCCTCTTGGGTAAAATAGCTCCTCATTTGGATCTCCAGGTGGGGACTACTCGGGAGGATGGCGTTCAGGGAAAACAAAACTGGCCTTCTACAGATTGGAGTGTGGAATGTCATACCCCTTACCTGGGCAGGAAGGTTAGAAAATTTAGAAAAGGGAAATGGATAGGTTTAAGTTAGATATAGAGATAGAGATCGGATGGAAAACCAGTCCTAAACAAAGAAGGGAAAGCAGAAAGTAGAGAGGATATAAAATTTAGACTGGTAATGACAAGGAAATCGTTTCTGAACAAGAGAAATTTGTTAACATTGAGTATAGATTTAAGTGTCAGGAAGACGTTTGTTCCTGAAAGTATTTGTATGGAGTGTAGCCATGTATGGAAGTGAAACGTGGATGATAAATAGTTTAGACAACAAGAGAACAGAAGCTTTCGATATTTGGTGCTACAGAAGAATGCTGAAGATTAGGTGGGTAGATCACATAACTAATGAGGAGGTACTGAATATAATTGGGGGAAGAGGAATTTGTGGCACAACTTGACTAGAAGAAGAGATCAGTTGGTAGGATATGTTCTGAGGCATCAAGGAATCACCAATTTAGTATTGGAGGGCAGTGTGGAGGGTAAAAATTGTAGAGGGAGACCAAGAGATGAATACTTCAAGCAGATTCAGAAGAATGTAGGTTGCAGTAGGTACTGGGAGATGATGAAGCTTGCACAGGATGGAGTGGCATGGAGAGCTGTGTAAAACCAGTCTATGAACTGAAGACCACAACACCACCACATAATTAGTCCTAAGCAGATGATACAAGCATTGTTGTCAAGCAAAGAATTATCACAGGAAAAATAGTAAAATATGCTTTTGCTAAAGATATTGCCTATTTGTTAAGCAAATGAGCTATGAAGAGCTTTTCTTCTGTGGTGAGCCACAGCCTCTAAGTGTTTAACAAAAGAATCCATTGTCTGTTGTAGGCTGTATTAAAATCATGTTATTAGCTAATTTTGACTGTGAGCCATGATCAAGCTCCTGAAATAAACCAATGTGGAAGAACATTACATGTCTTCATGGATCATCATGTATAACTCATGTAGGCATGTAACATTCTTCCATGTTGGTTTATTTTAGGTTCTCGATAATGGATCATGGTCGAAATTAGCTAATAGCACTATTTTAATAAAGCACAATAGAGCCTACAACAGACAGTGTGTTCATTTATTAAATAAATGAGCTTGCTTCAAACTTTTAAAAACATTAAAGTGATGTACCAACAAAAGTAACACACAGTTCTTAGTTCTTGGACATACATATTGATGAAAACTTAAGAATAGAAAGACCACATAGCAGACATGTTGAAATGCTTAGACTTAGCCATTGTTCTCATAAGAGTAACGGCAAACTTCCTGAAAACCAGTAAGTTACCATATTTTCATTTAATGGTACTCTACAGATTACATAGTTTTAAGACACTAATAACTTCCAACTTCAGCAAAAACTGTTTACAGCGCAAAAGAAAATAATTAGAATTGTATGTGGGTTCACACACTTACATCGCACAGGGGTCTTAAACCTTTAACACCATTGATATTAATATTATATGGATTCACATAGTATGGAATGTTCCACACAACTGAGCTCCACTGTATACGAAAGTAATATGTCAGTGAGAGGATGCACGACGTGTAACCAGAAGCAATGAAATAAAAGTACGTGTTTCCCATTCTTTCATTAGATCTGAGCTTTGGAGTGGTGCTATCTATGTTAGAAGTATGTGTTTCTGTAGATCGTTATTTTTAGCTTATAAATTACTGCTTATCACTTTTGACATGAAATATGGTTTTAATTTTACATACGTACCAAAGGCAAGTAGGTGTGTGTTGCTACAGCACTCTTAAAAGAAACATCCAGCTATGCTCAAAAACCAAAAAATGCTTTTCCACTATTTTCTACATAACTATTGATATTCAGTTTTATTTTATAAATATGTCATTACATTATTATAGCTATAATTTTATTGTTTTATTTCATTACTAACTGAGGGTATAGACGTAGAAGAAAATGTAAGAGAAATGTGACTGGGATTCATTACTTCAATAAAGGGGTTCTGAATATACGTTACTTCATTCAAAAGACATCACCAGAAAATCGAGGAAAACAGGAAATAAGAAACAGAAACTTTGATTGGCTGGGTTACATTTTGTACCACTATGTTGACAATATTGAATAGCTTATAAATTTTCTTTCATCTCTTAGTATGGGCACACATTCATTAGGCTGTCATATAATGGGCCTCACAATGAGGCTCAATTTCATTGGACCATCAAAGGGCAGGCCTCATAGTGAGGGAACGCTGTTGTCTGTCGATCAGGTGATGGGTCTTGAGTTTAAGCAACTGGGAATACTAACTGCAGTCTCAGTGATAATTTATTCATTAATGAAACTTGTCAAAAATCTACTGCAGTTTGAGAGTAATAGGGGTATTACACATACAGTACTAGAAGGAATAATGGTCTGCACTTTCCTCCAGTGAGTGAAATTTTGGCTCACAAAGGAGTGAAATACATGCCTTAAAAGTCTTTGACAATCTCCACATAAAAATAAAATGTCTGAGAGCCATCATAAATGTTTTCAAATGTAAATTTGTTTCTTTTTAACAGTTTTCTCTATACCATGGATGAATTCTTAAATAGAAATAAGAAGTCAAATACAAACCTATAAAAAATGGAAACTCCAGGTAGGAATATCAACAATGTAGGAAAAGGTAGATTTCTACTTATAGAAAAGAAGACACGTCAAGTTGCAGACAGGCACAATTAAAAATACACTCACATTTAGCTTTTGGCCACGTCGTTCATCAGTAAACACACACACGTGTGTAAACTTGACATGTCTTCTTTAGTACGTTGTCATCTTTATCTTTTCCTACGTGTTGATAAACCTATAAACAATCCATACGTTGCCTAGGGATGGTGATTGTCACTGAAACAACTGGATTTTGGTTATATAGTTTTTTTCTATTCCAATTTAACATGACTGTTAAAACCGCTCAAGATAACCTGTTCCTGAAACAACCAATTTTCGATTTTTTATTCCTGTAATAAATATAGAAATTGAACAAAGACTGCAAAATTTTGGCTCTCTCAGTTTCAAGACACACAGAATCAAAATATTAAATAGGCAACTAAAAGAAAACTTAGTCCATCCACCATTTGCTGTTTTTCTCAAAAAGTGGTAAGTGGTTGAATACTACAAAAATTGCTTGTATTCTCCTGCTGATTCTAATTTTTTTCAATCTCTGCTCAAAAACCATTTTGTAATTGTGGATCATACCGTTATTTGGGCATTATGAATAGTCACTGCTAAAGGGTGAAAACAGTTTGAATATCTCTGTTTTTTTGTGTTAATGTGTCTATTTTCTTGGACTAAAAGCTGATGAACGCATATTACGTAGATATAGGCAACAGTTCAGCTACTTTCTGATTTTATTGTATACAATGGTTGAACTGCTGCCAAGTTTATAATTTACTACTGTTACCATAATTTTTTTTCTCTTTTATTGTTTTATAAAAATGGCAGACAAATCTTTAATGTTTTAAAGCAAATGAAGAATCAAATGTCATTGCTACTTCATTTTGTAAAAATATTTCCAGAGTAGGGTTGGTGTCATTCTGCAATACAGCAGATGTCTGTTGATGACAGCGAGAAACTACTGTGTACACCAGATGGAGGCAAGTCTCGCACACAGCACATACATGCATACCTTAAACCACAACACAAGGTAACAGGGACATTATCATCTCAGCAATGCTGTACAATTCTTATCCCAAGTGCAGCACTGATCATTTCTCCCATTTTTTATAACAACGCACTATTTCAAACCAATACAAATTCTCCGAATAAAAGTCATTCCTTTTTTAATTTCCTTCATTTAAAAATGAAAAATTTTAACACTGCTGTTATGGCTAACTGATGTTTTTTTTTTTTTTTTTTGCCCAGTCATGAGCAACCCCCATGAACCATGGACCTTGCCGTTGGTGGGGAGGCTTGCGTGCCTCAGCGATACAGATAGCCGTACCGTAGGTACAACCACAACAGAGGGGTATCTGTTGAGAGGCCAGACAAACGTGTGGTTCCTGAAGAGGGGCAGCAGCCTTTTCAGTAGTTGCAAGGGCAACAGTCTGGATGATTGACTGATCTGGCCTTGTAACAATAACCAAAACGGCCTTGCTGTGCTGGTACTGCGAACGGCTGAAAGCAAGGGGAAACTACGGCCGTAATTTTTCCCGAGGGCATGCAGCTTTACTGTATGATTAAATGATGATGGCGTTCTCTTGGGTAAAATATTCCGGAGGTAAAATAGTCCCCCATTCGGATCTCCGGGCGGGGACTACTCAAGAGGATGTCGTTATCAGGAGAAAGAAAACTGGCGTTCTACGGATCGGAGCGTGGAATGTCAGATCCCTTAATCGGGCAGGTAGGTTAGAAAATTTAAAAAGGGAAATGGATAGTTTAAAGTTAGATATGATGGGAATTAGTGAAGTTCAGTGGCAGGAGGAACAAGACTTCTGGTCATGTGACTACAGGGTTATCAACACAAAGTCAAATAGGGGTAATGCAGGAGTAGGCTTAATAAGAAATAGGAAAATAGGAATGCGGGTAAGCTACTACAAACAGCATAGTGAACGCATTATTGTGGCCAAGATAGATACGAAGCCCACACCTACTACAGTAGTACAAGTTTATATGCCAACTAGCTCTGCAGATGACGAAGAAATTGAAGAAATGTAAGATGAAATAAAAGAAATTATTCAGATAGTGAAGGGAGATGAAAATTTAATAGTCATGGGTGACTGGAATTCGAGTGTAGGAAAAGGGAGAGAAGGAAACGTAGTAGGTGAATATGGATTGTGGCTAAGAAATGAAAGAGGAAGCCGCCTGGTAGAATTTTGCACAGAGCACAACTTAATCATAGCTAACACTTGGTTTAAGAATCATGATAGAAGGTTGTATACATGGAAGAACCCTGGAGATACTAAAAGGTATCAGATAGATTATATAATGGTAAGACAGAGATTTAGGAACCAGGTTTTAAATTGTAAGACATTTCCAGGGGCAGATGTGGACTCTGACCACAATCTATTGGTTATGACCTGTAGATTAAAACTGAAGAAACTGCAAAAAGGTGGGAATTTACGGAGATGGGACCTGGATACACTGAAAGAACCAGAGGTTGTACAGAGTTTCAGGGAGAGCATAAGGGAACAATTGACAGGAATGGGGGAAAGAAATACAGTAGAAGAGGAATGGATAGCTTTGAGGGATGAAGTAGTGAAGGCAACAGAGGATCAAATAGGTAAAAAGACGAGGGCTAGTAGAAATTCTTCGGTAACAGAAGAAATATTGAATTTAATTGATGAAAGGAGAAAATATAAAAATGCAGTAAATGAAGCAGGCAAAAAGGAATACAAACGTCTCAAAAATGAGATCGACAGGAAGTGCAAAATGGCTAAGCAGGGATGGCTGGTGGACAAATGTAAGGATGTAGAGGCTTTTCTCACTAGGGGTAAGATAGATACTGCCTACAGGAAAATTAAAGAGACCTTTGGAGATAAGAGAACCACTTGTATGAACATCAAGAGCTCAGATGGAAACCCAGTTCTAAGCAAAGAAAGGAAAGCAGAAAGGTGGAAGGAGTATATAGAGGGTCTATACAAGGGCGATGTACTTGAGGGCAATATTATGGAAATGGAAGAGGATGTAGATGAAGATGAAATGGGAGATAAGATACTGCGTGAAGAGTTTGACAGAGCACTGAAATACCTGAGTCGAAACAAGGCCCCCGGAGTAGACAACATTCCATTGGAACTACTGACGGCCTTGGGAGAGCCAGTCCTGACAAAACTCTACCATCTGGTGAGCAACATGTATGAAACAGGTGAAATACATCAGACTTCAAGAAGAATATAATAATTCCAATCCCAAAGAAAGCAGGTGTTGACAGATGTGAAAATTACCGGACAATCAGTTTAATAAGCCACAGCTGCAAAATACTAACACGAATTCTTTACAGACGAATGGAAAAACTAGTAGAAACCGGCCTTGGGGAAGATCAGTTTGGATTCCGTAGAAATACTGGAACACGTGAGGCAATACTGACCTTACGACTTATCTTAGAAGAAAGATTAAGGAAAGGCAAACCTACGTTTCTAGCATTTGTAGACTTAGAGAAAGCTTTTGACAATGTTGACTGGAATACTCTCTTTCAAATTCTAAAGGTGGCAGGGGTAAAATACAGGGAGCGAAAGGCTATTTACAATTTGTACAGAAACCAGATGGCAGTTATAAGAGTCGAGGGACATGAAAGGGAAGCAGCGGTTGGGAAGGGAGTAAGACAGGGTTGTAGCCTCTTCCCGATGTTATTCAATCTGTATATTGAGCAAGCAGTAAAGAAAACAAAAGAAAAATTCGGAGTAGGTATTAAAATCCATGGAGAAGAAATAAAAACTTTGAGGTTCGCCGATGACATTGTAATTCTGTCAGAGACAGCAAAGGACTTGGAAGAGCAGTTGAACGGAATGGATGGTGTCTTGAAGGGAGCATATAAGATGAACATCAACAAAAGCAAAATGAGGATAATGGAATGTAGTCAAATTAAATCAGGTGATGCTGAGGGAATAAGATTAGGAAATCAGACACTTAAAGTAGTAAAGGAGTTTTGCTATTTAGGGAGCAAAATAACTGATGATGGTCGAAGTAGAGAGGATATAAAATGTAGACTGGCAATGGCAAGGAAAGCGTTTCTGAAGAAGAGAAATTTGTTAACATCGAGTATAGATTTAAATGTCAGGAAGTCGTTTCTGAAAGTATTTGTATGGAGTGTAGCCATGTATGGAAGTGAAACATGGACGGTAAATAGTTTGGACAAGAAGAGAATAGAAGCTTTCGAAATGTGGTGCTACAGAAGAATGCTGAAGATTAGATGGGTAGATCACATAACTAATGAGGAAGTATTGAATAGGATTGGGGAGAAGAGAAGTTTGTGGCACAACTTGACCAGAAGAAGGGATCGGTTGGTAGGACATGTTCTGAGGCATCAAGGGATCACCAATTTAGTATTGGAGGGCATCGTGGAGGGAAAAAATCGTAGGGGGAGACCAAGAGATGAATACACTAAGCAGATTCAGAAGGATGTAGGTTGCAGTAGGTACTGGGAGATGAAGAAGCTTGCACATGATAGAGTAGCATGGAGAGCTGCATCAAACCAGTCTCAGGACTGGAGACCACAACAACAACAACATGAGCAAAAACTAAAAAAAAAAAGCACCCATTATAACTGAGGCCAGACAAATATCAAAACATATTGTTTATTCAGAGCTAAAATACCAGTAGCAGTTTTAACCGGTAAGTTTTTCCCATCCTTAGTGTAGCCATATAAATTTACATACTGCACATCATAAAATTTACTATAAATATGATCTACAGGGTGTGGAACTAACTTTGTTTTTATTTTCTTGGTCAAATGTTTTAGTGGAGCAAAAACAAGAATTTGTACGAATAACACAATAGGCTCCTGTCCAAATTTATCGATATGTTTGGATTAGCCGGAATTACGGTGACGAGTTTCTAGAATGAAGTATACGAAGTAGATAAGTAGGTACACCAAGGTAACAAATGAGAACAGGTGTGGGAACAATGGCTCACTCTCACTCTGTGCCTTGTTGTTGTGCATTGTTGAGTCCTTTGTAGTGTCTAAGGTCAGTGCACTGCCAGTTGGCTTGCAAAGCACTTGGTTATGTTAGTTATCGATCGCTGGCACACGTAAAAGTTGTATTGTATTCGTTCAGGTGTAGTGGTGTACATATTTTTGTCATGAGTAAACGGAAACGTACAACGTTAACTCTCAAAGAAAAACTGAATGCTTTGAAGTGGATAGACAATGGTGAGAATGTAACTAAACTGGCAACGGAACTGGGTGTTGGTAAAGCAACCATTTGTGATTGGAAGAAGAACCAAGTGAAGCTTGAACAGTCCTATGCAATGTCTTAGGGAAAACACTCGAAATTCGGCAGACTTTGAAACAGTCCCAGAACAAAAAAGTGGATGAAGCTCTTTTCCTTTGGTTTACGCAGGAAAGAAAAAGGGGAACTCTTTTGAGTGGAGCACTGGTTCTGGAGAAGGCTATTTACCTGCATGTTTACTGAATGGTGATGAATCTTTTAGTGCAAATATGGGTTGGCTGGACAGATTCAAAAAACGTCATGGAATCATTCAGCTAACAATTACTGGAGAGAAGCTTTCTTCTGACCGTGATGCAGCAAAAGAATACTTGGCTGAGTTTGAAAAAATGATAAGAGAGGGAAAGTATTCTCCCCAACAAATTTATAATGCTGACAAGACTGGCCTTAATTATAGGGCATTGCCAACAAAAAGCCTGGCATCAAAAACAGAAGACCATGCTCCTGGTTTTAAAATGTGCAAAGATCGTGTGACCTTATTAGCATGCAGCAACACAGCTAGTAACCACAAGCTGCTTTTAATGCTGATCGGTGAATCTGCTAGGCCCAGAGCTTTTAAACGCTGCAACATGAAGTCCCTGCTCATATATTACCTCAACCAGAAAAAAGCATGGATGGATGTTAAGCTGTTGAAAGAATGGTTTCACAGCCAGTTTGTTCCTCTGTTCGATGGTTTTATAAGGAAAATAATTTGTCTCCCCATGCAGTCCTTTTGATTGATAATGCATCTCACCCCAGCACTGAGTAATTATGTGATGGAGAAATTGTGGCGAAGTTTTTGACGCTGAATGTTACACCACTTCTACAGCCGATGGACCAGGGTGTACCGCAAACATTAAATCTGATTTACAGAAAACAATTTTTAAGAATGCTGATCCAAGACGATAGCATACCTTTAGTGGACAAAATAAAAAAGACCAATGTGAAAGATGTTGTTTATTGGGTCACTCAGGCATGGCCGACTATTTCAGAAAATACTCTGAGAAAATTGTGGAGAAAACAGTGTACATCTCTTGAATTTCAGAACAATCTAGTTGAAAATGAAGAGGAAAATCTACTATAAATAACACAGACAATCCATGGATGTGGGATGAGTGGATGGCAGCAGATGGGGCATGTGTGGAGAACCTTACTGATGCTGATTTAGTTGCTGCTCTGACTCAAGACCAGGAAGAAGCGGAATGTTGTGAAAGAAGTGACAATGAGCCTGAAAGCAACAAAGGAGAGCTGGTGCCACACAGTGATGCAGCAGAAGCCCTTGATTTCGTGCTACATTATTTGGAGCAACAGCTCATGGCTACACCTGCTGATTTGATGTTTATGAGACAATTGCGCAACTATGCATCATATAACAGACTGTCTTCATTATGCCAAAACACAATGACTGAGTTTTTGTCATTGAAAAAGTAGGAACAAAATATCCGCTGTATTTTAGTAAGTTTGACAGCTTTTCTTTCTTTGTTATGCATTGTTTAAACCTAATCTTTTCTTGCCAATTTTTCTAATACATGTTCACTGTACTGGGTAAATTAAAATAGTGTGTATGTACAGCAGTTTACCGCACAGTTTTCCATACTTAGACTAACATATCTCATGTTTGGATTAACCAAATGTTTGGATTACCGGGGTTTGGGCTAGCGGGACTCTTCGATACTTTAAAATAATCAGTGTGATTAAAAAAAACTTAATTAGTGATTAGAGGTAAAACTGTAATATTTCACAAGCTACTGCTGCTAGCTGCTATAAATGAAGTGTTAAAAAATGTATCATTTCAAATTTCCCTCTATTTTGCCCATACAAAATTACACTGAAGCAGTTAATATTTAACTGTCAGAATGGTTTCCTTCAAACCAAGAATTAAATACCGCACATTTTGAGAACAGGAGACACTAGGAAAGTAAATGAGGAGTCAGTAAGATCGCACTTCCTGAACAATAGTTGAAAAAAAAAAATGGTCCAATGTTTTGTGAAATCATTTGTCTGTAAGTAAGAAATAAAATAGATTGAGTAACATTTGATGCACCATTGAATGATGCTTGGAATTGTACAGCAAATGAGGTGTGTCAAAAGTTCTTCTGATCTATCTCTTAGTTGCAGACAAAACATTTGACCACTTTTTCCAGATTTTTGTTTTATTTTATAGTGCTTTACTTTCTTCTTAAGTGCTCTTCACTCTTCAGTATTATGTTATCTACAGTACTAAATGACTAACCCGGGTTATGGCATCCACTCCAGTTGCAGGTTACTTATCTAACTGTCCCCAAGAGCACAAAAATTTTAGTTTTAATATTTTACATAATTATTGATGAATTTAAAATGGTGTCATAGTCTTCTTATTAAGAGGTAATATGTTAATGGTTTAATACAGCAAGAGAAGTATTACAGTTCGAAACTGTGTCTTTGTTTTGTGGCAGTGTACCTCAGTGCGCGCAAATACCTAGACTACATTCATCTAGTATTTGAGAACGAGACCACTTAATGACTTGTATTTATACATAATTTCCAACCTTTACAAAATTTCTCTTGCTGACACAAACCGCCTCCCAAAATTATGAAAGGGAAAAAGTTTCCTGCCTACTACATTTTTGCTGTTCATGCAGTAAAAACTTCAGCATTAGGTATGACATTTTAATTTATTACTTCTTTACAGTGGGCTTTATTTGCCAACAAGTTCACACACAGTACCCATCTATATCACGTAATGTACCTGAAAAATTATATGATTATATGTGACAGTTCGGAAGATAGGACATCAAACATTTAGATGTGTGAAAAACTAGCTTTTATCCAAACTATACTCATCTGATGTTTGATAATGAGAGCACTTAGCGGCTTCCAAACAAACTTAATTTAATACCTCTTCTAAATTACCCACTTAATGTCAATATGTAACACGTTAACTTATTTGTGATGTAATCCAAAGCTATTTTATACATGGAAGTTTTAACTTTTACTTTAATTTTGTGGTCAAAAGGCCTTCTTGTATTCTGTTATCAGTTAACCTAAGGGAGGAAAGTTGTGTGTGCTGTGAATTATGCAAACTTTATTCTTTGTGTTATTTTATAACTGTTTATGTATCATATTTTCTGAGTTAAATCTTGAGACTAACCCAGCATTTGCGTAAATGAGTATGAATAACTATCTACAAACGACATTCAGGGTGGCCAGCGTTCCAGACCGACACTCAATCTCACACGTAGATTCTGCTCTGGGTGCGGGTCATGTTCCTGTCTCACAAGCTAGTGCCCTGTTTATAAAGCTATGCAAAGACGAAAGAAAATACTGTTACGAAATTTATAAAATATTCTAAATTTGTGGAAGCCCATAATTTATTTTCCATAACAGCTGCCTTAAACTTCCTCTTTTGTGATAGAACTTTTCATACATGACTGTCTACGGCTGTTAAATATTTTGAAAAAAGCATGAGTGCCATTAGCTGTACAATTGTACATTTATTCTCTACTGCTTTCAGTTATTACAACCATCTTTACAGGACAAAAATAGTGTACATCAGTGGATCCACTGATGTATATTCTTCTTCTTCTGTGGAAGTGGTTATAATCATTCTTTTGATTTGAGGTAAAAGTGGAGAGCTCCTGCCTGTAACTGTCCTGCAGGATAAGAATAGTGCATTTGCTGGAATATACAACTGCCTTCATATTGCACTTTTATTTGTAGGCTAATAATCAGTAGAGCTAAAGGATAGATTATGAGTTAATTCACTGGCAGCAGTATACTAATCAAGAAAGTAATAAGTTCATCATTAGGGTATGCAGTCAAACAATAAAGTCTGATGAAGTAACTTCACAACTGTTTCCAGGAAACGATGGAACACTTTTTCTTTTCTTTTTCTTTTTTTCAAAACATTAAGTTTTGGAATGGTGTGGACTCATTTGACTGATGATGTCGAAGGTCAGAGGTCCTGTCCAGTTCATCAGGCCATGAGCTAGTAAGATTGTTCACTGCCTCAGCCGTGCAGCACGTGGCGTCTCTGTTGATAGCAGTGGCTTCTGAAACAAACAGATAAAGCATACTGGCAGCCAACAGGCCATCAGTTTTTATATTAAGATACTTAGTTATTAATACAAGAGCGATTGTGTGGAACACAAACATCCAGCAAACATCAGCTGTAACAGTTGGCACAAAAATGTGTTTTGTTTTATTATTGTTTCACGTTGATAATATTGAGCCTCAACAATAATGCAAATTAATAAAATGATCTGTCACTATTTTTCTTGGTTTTGATTATTTATGCAGTGTGTGTGTTTGTTGTGTACGTTATATTACTGATGTTTAATATGTAAATTTTACAAGTTGCACAGCAATTTTGCGTTATCATTACTGGAACTTCAAAACCTCATATGGATACATTGCTTATTAGTTCAATTTGAAACTGAACATTTACATATGGCACAAACAAAGGAACTTCAAAAAAGTGAGTATTTTAACTTCAAATAGATTGATATTTTTACAGGGCCTTAGTTTCAGTATACAGTAATCTAAAGCGAATTTGACTGAAGCCTGCATGTGTCACAGACAGGTGCAGAGTAATTCACAGATTTAGCAGAAGCCTCTTATGAACAACAGCAGAGGCTAGTTCATATAACAATAAGTTAGAAGGAATGTATTCTTCTACAGAGAATTATATTGTCTGCCACTGTATCAGACATATTTTGTTCGTAATTGCATAGTCTGCAATACAATGAAGCTGTGAACCAGTTTTTAAAATAGGAGTTCTTGTTTCAATTCATGTTACAGTTACAAATGTACAGGCATCAAGAAGCTGCTAATTTCATCTTGAAAGAACAGAACTAGAATTTTAGGCACTTCCTAGGATTTAAACAATTATTTTATCCTAAATAAACTTTTTTGGAAAAATGAAATTAATTTTTACAGTAATTAGAACAGTACTGGGAACTAAGCAGATACTAATACATTGCATACTGAATCTATGATAACCACTTTATTCCTGCTGCCATACATTTAAGTTTAGAATAAGTTTGTGGGATTCATTACACTCATGAAGCAGTCAATTGCAAAACTGTTGAGATTTATTCTAAAGCAACATCTGGCACAAGCAAGGTGGTTCGGGCACTCGATTTTGTTCCAGGAAACAAAAAACGCAAATTACCAGAACTGGCATTTCAACCACTTGCTACATTAGATTTCGACGGTAATTAGAACGTCATCGATTTGAAGACTTACTTAGAAAGCTCTATGAGGGTAATCATTACAACTCATTTTCTTTTCAAATCACTAACATTTATGGAAAGCAGTCACTGCTATATCTGTAACAGTGTTGCGACAGCAAATTTCGATTCCGCATTGTAGTCTCTAGTCAGTTTTGCTTTCATCATAATTGACTACTATTCTGTATTTACGCGAGTGAAAGGCCCTGATTCCCCTTCTGCGCCTCAGTTATCGGTACACAATATGTAAATGGGTAAACCCCAGAAAGGACAGATTAACGATTCGGAGGTTAATGGCAGTTTTTCTCCAATCTGCATGAAAAGCTAAACATAAGAAAATAAAACCTCTAATTGAATGTACACTTTTATAGCATCACATCTTCAGTAACAACCTTAGAAACATTTCAGCACCGTTGCAGGATACAATTACAGGGCCATTCTGCTCTCGTTGTTCTTTGCTTCTATAAAGGCGCCGAAACCTTTGGGAAAATAAAAAAAAAAAAAAATGACTCGGTGCTAAAAACTACGAAGCTGTAGCTTACATTACAAGCGACACGAAGTTATCTTAATACCGTACACCATTATGAGTGTGAACTATATAAGCCTATGATCTTATTTTTGATACATCTGTTGCTTGTTTCGTGAGACTTGCGCGCTGACAGCAAGCTGCTTGAGGCGTGAAGTGATTCGCACTCTCACTTGTACCTATCTAATAGTTTGCAGCCATGTGTTCTATGCGTCATTTACAACTAGGACCCGATTTTCATTCAATAATAATGCGAATGCTACATATTCAGGCGCAACAGTTGCCCGCAGGCTGCGACGGCATGACTCAAAATTATCAAATTCTTCGAATACTAAGTAACAGATCAGCCAGTGGGACTTGCTTCTCGTTCACTCCATTCAACTTTTCTCTCGTGTTGGTAACCGTTACTGATACCCGCGATTTCCTGCCCTGGTTTTTATGTTTCTCACCTTTTGTGTTGCACGAACACGGATATTTTTACACGTGGGCAATTCGCTGTCTCTTCGTTTTGTTTCCCAGGCTGAAAGAAAAGCAACGATAACGATGACGTCAATGCAATTTGTTTCTCTCACGTGTGGCACTGTGACTGGCACAATATGACACGATAAAGGTAACTGTAGGCGCAATTCGGATCCGCAGCAAGATTTTTCGGGAAAACGTTGGGATAAAATTGTAAGGAGTTTTTCGTATTAGTATGTAATTCAGTTATCAACCTCCTTAATACAACGGGTGTACCAGTAAGACCATAGTCTTAACGTAGCACCCTCCATCGATATTCGCACATTAGTAGCCGACGGGTCAGAGTCGGCTAACAAAACGACGATATTTGGTCGTCGCGATACATATTCGCCTGACTCGGTTACATTACAAACAATCTGTGTCTCTATTATCACTGTTTTTTTTCTGCCTTCCAACGACGCCTGCACGTTATCGGTAGACGTTTGGAAGGTCGCTGGCCGCTTTACGCCCGACGGGTCAGCTACGCAATCGCTTTGCGGCGTTTTTTCATTTCCTTTTCGACATTGTTGTAACTCTCGAGTTTAATAACGATTTTCCCTTATATTGCAGTGAATATTTTTATTGCCTCCCTTTTGGTCCTCGTATGGTCCCCAAGCTCCTTACAATGACATCTGAATCAATATCCTACCTAAATGCGTTGCCCAGCTACACCAGTGTATAGCTTTACATTAAGTAATTCCTAACAATCACGTGCGTGGGCCTACACTGGTACAACGTCACACGCAAAACAAATACTGTGCGACAGACACATATGGAGATAACGCAACCGTTGTGCACTCAGCCGTTGCTTGCGCATTGTTAGTCTCGTTGTTATTAGTAATTCAAATATGGCGGTTAGACAGACGAGCGAATGTACGTTTTCACGTCAAAAGTGTCTCACAGAGATTTAAGTCGAACCAAAAGACTGTGTCCGACCGTAACAAATGTAATAACTAGGCTAAGTAACATGTAGCAACGCTACCAAAAAACGACCTAATAGGCTCTTATCTTTGGGCAATGAAAAAGCAATGATATGTTTCCCGACGCGACTTAATCAAATTGAGCGCCGGATCTCATGCTTTACTTGAAGGACCTTTACTCGTTAATTACATTATCAGATTAATCTCGACTGACTCTTTTATTACACTGTCCCAGAAGTTTGTCGCGTGCCTCGGGCCACCGTTGTGCTGTTCATAATTTGGTTGGAGTCCAACATTGATCAACTGAGTAAGACAGTTAGGAAAGTAATCGAAAAATCGTGCAGACGAAATGACTGCACTGGACAGTTGCTGTACTCTGTAGATCAAACGAAGATCCCTGACAGCAGGCAGTATTGCAGCCAGCTTGAGAGCCATAGTCGCATTTACACTGAGGCGTTGTCATGGAAACGTAAGCCGTTACGTAACTGGTCGTGATAGGCGCAGGAAACAGCCGCGTCAAGCCCAGGAGGTCTTCTCCCCTGGCGTACGGGCTATGTTTGGCTCTGATAACGAAGGCTCGAACTACTAAGAAAATATTTGTCCACGGTTGAACTGTGCAGAAATACTTTTTTCATTGTAAATTCATCCATAATGCACTCAAAGGGTAAGCGATGGCAGTGCAGCACTGGAATAAGGTCCTATTCTCGTTTTAATTATTTCGTTGTCATTCGAGCGTGAATCACACGGTAGGGCACGCTAAGGCACTGAAACTCTTCACCGTTCTTGCCAGTCACCGTGTTAAATCTTTAACTCGTATTGTTCTCAATTCAAATCAAAAAAGGACAGTCGCTTTCTTTTCCCGCGTGTGCTCTTGTTGTTCCCATGTGACGTGAAAATGTGTGAAGTTGATTCGTGTTTTACAGTTAAACGCAGACGCGGAAAGCCGTTAAAAAAACATCGAGGAACAGACTACGGTTGATAACTTAAAGTGGGTTATAGAAAAAAAAAAAATCTGTCGCTACAGATATAGCAGATTCGAGAAATACAGAATTTTACACATCTTATTTCTTTCACACCGATCAGTAACGTTTTCAACAAGGGTCGCCGAACAGGCACGTAAGACTAAAGGCCTATAGCCTTGACATCGGGCCGGCCGAAGTGGCCGTGCGGTTAAAGGCGCTGCAGTCTGGAACCGCAAGACCGCTACGGTCGCAGGTTCGAATCCTGCCTCGGGCATGGATGTTTGTGATGTCCTTAGGTTAGTTAGGTTTAACTATTTCTAAGTTCTAGGGGACTAATGACCTCAGCAGTTGAGTCCCATAGTGCTCAGAACCATTTGAACCATTTGAACCTTGACATCGGTCTCATGTAAAATTTTGGAACACGTTTTAAGTTCGCGTGCTGCAACATTTCTGGAGACTAAGAATCCCCCTGTGGAATCAACATGGATTTTGAAAACAACGATGCGTAAAACCCAACTCGCTCTGTTCGTCCACGAGATCCAGAAAGCAAGCTGATACCGGCACTTTCCGGAAAGCGTTTGATACAGTTGCCGCCTAATGAAGAAAATCTGAGCATACGGAATATCAAACGAATTGTGTGATTGGATCGAAGAGTTTCTAACAAACAGAATACAGCATGTCATTCTGAAAGGAGAGAAGTCTTCAGAAGTAGCCTAAAAACGACTACGGGCGTGTCCCAAGGAAGTATTACTTTTCATAATATAGATAAATGACCTAGTAGACAACATCGGAAGTTTAATAACGCTTTTCATGGATGATGCTATCGTATATAGGGAAATTGCAACGCTGGAAAATTGTGGCGTAATACAGGAGAACCCTCAGAGGATGATGTTTGGTGTAGGGAGCAGCAATTGACCCTCAACATAAAGAAATGTCACGTGTAACGAATTCATATACACAAGGACTCTTTACTGAATGATTGCCCGATTGCAGAACAGCCAATGGAAGCAGTTGCTTCCATAAAATATCTAAAAATATGCGTACGGAGAGATTTGAAGTGGAAGAGATGAGGTAGACGCCAGACTGAGATTCAATGGAAGAACACCCACGAAATGCAGTTCATCAACAAAGGAAGTAGTTTGTAATACACTCGTTTAACCAATACTTGAATGCTGCTCGTCAGTCTAGAATCCGTACCAGATAAAATTAATAGAGAAAATAGAGAAGATCCAAAGAAGAGCAGCACATTTCGTTACAGGTTCATCTAGCAAGCGCTAAAGCGTCACAGAGATGCTCAACCAAGTCCATTCTCGGGATAGGACAATGAAGATAATATTAGATAGATACCAGACCACACGCAGGCTTACCAATAATCGTTCCTCCCACGAATCATACGCGACTGGTACAGGAAAGGCGGGAAATGATACTGTTCTACAAAGTACCTTCCACCGCACACCGACAGGTGGCTTACTGTTCTCCCGACTGTATCGATGGGATTTCAATTTATACTGTTTGTCTGCCGTCCATCATTTTTACGAAACACATACGCACCAATCGGCAACGCGATGTCCGAGCAACGAGACTGCAGCATAAACGTATTGTATACCTCATTTTGTACGTACGCGACTATACCAGGCGTGATTTAAGTTACGCAGGAAGGAGACTCCACTGAGGGAAGTATAAACGCGAAGGAATATACAGCGCAAAGTTTACTTCCTTGTTAAAGACTTACGACGAATACCGTACAGAAATCTCATCGCAATTCCTGATTGAATCTGGTGTTGTTATCGATCCGAGTGACGGCACCTTCTTAAAGTACCGGTTCGATAAATTTACTATTCGTCATGTTCAGACGAGTCCTGGCAGAAAGTTACTACCGTACGAAGTTGTCGCCCGGCCACGACACGAGAAGATTTCATCTATATGGATGTACTTTTCCTGCTGCTAATGTCCCGATAGAGCGCCACGCCGCGTATCAACTGAACGATGTGACTGTTCTCGAGAGTGGACGATCGGATGCCCACGAGCGGCCGACGCGTCGTTTTACCAAGTCGTTCTCCCCGGCGATGGAAAGCCCGACTGTCGGCGAAGAGCAGCTTATATACCGAAGCAGGGCGCCTCCGCGGCTTATCGCTGCGGCCAAGGGCGTTGACCGATTTTCCCAGCATCGTCGCGCCAATATCACAGCCGCCGCCGTCACGCGGCGACCGCGCACGTGGCTCGGTCCTCGGGCTGTCGTCTTCTCCCCTTTCTACGGCCCTACATCCGAAAAGGAAACAGATGAGTACAAAATAGGCAGACTATTGTCCCGATCTGTCAACAATGCAGCAGAACACACCCCGCAAAGGATTCTCTGAGACGCAAACTTTTGTCGACTTGCTTATACTACACTTTCTTTCTTTCTTTCACTGGTGCCATGTCCCGCGCTGACGCAGGGTCGGAATTGTTGGGAACGGATTTGGCAAGTTAGTGGAAAGGGGTGGCCGGATGCTCTTCCTGCCGCCACCCCGTACCCCTCGGGACGGAATTAGTGTACCCCTGCTGTCTGCGTCGAGTGTAAGTCATGGAATAGTGCGAACGGGTTCAGATGTCTGTGAGTCGTGTAACTGAGGCGGAACGTGGGGACCAGCCCGGTATTCACCTAGCGGGATGTGGAAAACCGCCTAAAAATCACATCCAGGCTGGCCAGCACACCGACCGACGTCGGTAGTCCGCTGGGCGGATTCGATCCGGGGCCGGTGCGCCTACCCGAGTCCAGGAACCAGCACATTAGAGCTCTCGGCTAACCTGGCGGGTTTGCTTATACTACACTCATGCTCATAAATTGAGGATAATTGCAGAATGTGGTGCCACACAACGTGGCACTACACAAAACTGGCGCTAATAGCATAGGCACATAGGGAACACACGCGACACAGATCTGCAAGCCCACGGTATTGGTGATAAGTTGGGAAAACCGTCCCAAAACCCATGTGCTACAAAACGCCACTGTTTCCTGCGCATGTACCCCAACAACAGTAAGGGATATGATCACCATGCACATGTACACAGGCCGCACAACGGGTTTGCATGCTCTGGATCAGGTGGTCAAGCAGCTGCTGGGGAGTAGCCTCCCAGTCTTGCACGAGTGCCTCTCGGAGCTCCTGAAGTGTCATAGGGGTTAGACGACGTGCAGCGATACGTCGACCGAGAGCGTTCGAGACGTGCTCGATGGGGTTTAGGTCTGGAGAATAGGCAGGCCACTCCATTCACCTGATATCTTCTGTTTCAAGGTACTCCTCCACGATGGCAGGTCGATGGGGCCGTGCGTTATCATCCATCAGGAGGAAGGTGGAACCCACTGCACCTCTGAAAAGGCAGACAAACTGGTGAAAAATACATCCCGATACACGTGACCTGTTATAGTTCCTCTGTCAAAGACATGCAGGGGCGTACGAGCACCAATCACAATCCCACCCCACACCATCAAACCACGACCTCCATACATGTCCCTTTCAAGGACATTTAGGGGTTGGTATCTGGTTCCTGGTTCACACCAGATGAAAACTCGGCGAGAATCACTGTTCAGAACTGGACTTGTCCGTGAACATAACTTGGGACCACTGTCCCAATGACCATGTACTGTGTTCTTGACACCAGGCTTTATGGGCTCTCCTGTGACCAGGGGTCAGTGGAATGCACCTTGCAGGTCTCCAGGCGAATAAACCATGTCTGTTCAGTCGTCTGTAGACTGTGTGTCTGGAGACAACTGTTCCAGTGGCTGTGATAAGGTCCCGAGCAAGGCTACCTGCAGTACTCCGTGGCTGTCTGCGGGCGCTGATGGTGAGATATCGGTCTTCTTATGGTGTTGTACACTGTGGACGTCCCGTACTGTAGCGCCTGGACACGTTTCCTGTCTGCTGGAATCGTTGCCATAATTTGAGATCACACTTTGTGGCACACGGAGGGCCCGTGCTACGACCTGCTGTGTTTGACCAGTCGCCAGTTGCCCTAGTATTCTACCCCTCATAACGTCATCAATATGTGTTCTTTGAGCCATTTTCAACACACAGTCACCATTAGCACGTCTGAAAACGTCTGCACACTTACTCGCTACACCATAGTCAGACATGCACCAACACACCTCTGCGTATGTGGACTGCTGCCAGCGCCACCGTGCCACTACCGCAGGTCAAATGCACCGCAAGGTCATACCCAGAGGTGATTTAAACCCGCAAAACTCCCACCAGAGCGTTGTTTCACCATGTATCAGCACTATCCTTAATTTATGAGCATGAGTGTATTTAATAAAGCAACGTGTTTAGAAGCGCAATACTCATCTTCAGGCTACGATGACAACACGAAAAAAGTTTATCAAAACTGCATAAAGATATCGAAATTGTTCTTCACAATCTTTGCACGTTCTGCGCCCATCCTGCAGAGAAAGAGAAGCATACTCTAATATGATAATTTACTCGTCCACTTTTCACCTACGATAATTAAAAATGAATAATTACTCATTTTGTTCATATGAAGCTACATTTAACACAGGACATTTTTCACCTGCTTGACTGAGGGTTTGTCTAGATGGGTGGACTTTATAATCCGCGAACGTATTCACAGGAAAAAATGACAGGCAAAAATGTAAAACAATTTATTCGTAAGTTATTGTGAAAAGAAATATCTGAAATATATCACGAAAACTGCAAGCTCTTTATGTTAACGTGATTAAACTGACCATATATTGATTGTCTCTAGTACTTTCCCTTGCAGATAAGAACACGAATACATAGCACACCAAACATCGATTATGAATCTTGCCTCTCACTGATATTTTATACTAGTTTTTATCTGATATATAAGTTTAAGAAGCCGATATTGCTTAGGGTACTTGACGGGTCACAGGTGGCGGATATGAATGTTCCATCAGATGTGGTGGACAGCTGGGAATACCGAATAAGCAGTCCCGGACCAAGGTAAAACAAAACGAGATCCACTTTTCGTCTATCTTGTAGCAAGTGGCAAAGTGGTCAGTGTCTGTTCACCAGTGGTACTGCTGAAATTTATATTCTGGTCTAACCCTTTCAGTCTTAACATTCTGTGTTCACTCAATGAGTCTACTCAACCCCATCTGATTCCAGGTACAATCATCATGGATGATTTTGATAATCACAGTGTTACCCCAAGTGGTCAATCCACCGCTAGTAACACTGGTGCAACTAGTTTTTCGGATTCTGGGGCGGCCAATTTAAGATGCAATGTGATCCAAAGATGGAGTCGGAGTCCTCTGGCTAACTTAAAACTAAAACAAACACATTTTTTGCAACACTTAACGTACAAACACTTTTGCAACCAAGTAAATTTCATAATCTGGAAGATACATTAAAAGAAGAGAAGATTCAAATTTTGCTACTTCAAGAAACACAAATGACGGACAATATCACCATCGATTTCGGAAATTATCGTCTTTTTAAAACTGATAAAAAACCTTAATAATACACCGCCTCTGGGAGCTGCTTTTTCAGTCTCTAAAAATATTTTAAAACCAATAACGGAGGTAAAACCCATTAATAATAGACTAATGACAATTTCTCTTAAATTCGCAAATAAAGCATACATTTTAACTAAGCCCATTGCCAGTCAATGAGGATAATCGTAAAAAACCTGAAGAAGTTTATGAAGCTTGAGAAATGTTAGAAAGCATCATCTCGAAAATTCCCTCAAGCCATGTTAAAATTTTAATGGGTGATTTTAATGCTCAATTAAGTACAGAGAAAAAAATATAAGAAAACGGTGAGTGGATACCTGCGCATAAATGGACAAACCAAAATGACCAAAGACTTGTTGAAACGTGCAAAAATTTTAACCTTCATATCACGTGAACAGAAAAAACTTGGCTTGCATCCAATACATTTATTGGGGAATTTCAGATAGATCATGTAGCAATTTCATACTATAACTACAAAGAAATTTTAAATGTCCAAGTTAGGAAAAGAGCTAATATTGATTCTGACCATTATTTAACGCAAATAAAAGTAAATCTTCTACCTCATAAACTCTTAAAAACAAAAAATGTTATCTCAACATTTTACACTGCTAAAATAGCCCCAACTCTAACAAAAGAACTTGACAAGAAACAAAGCCTGCAAGAAAAGTTCATTAAAACAGCACAAAATTTAATCCGCTTCGTAAGAAACAAAAATACCCTTGGTGTAAGGCGAATTGTGAAACAGCAGTTAAGTCTAGGGATGAGGCATTCAAAAACTGGAATAGTTAATAACCAAAATTTCCACAGCCTTGGATTAGAGCCCAACCACTGCTTAAATTTAGAATAAAAACCATCAGCAATGGCGGCCTAAGACTTGCAGCATAAGAAATCAACTGCCAAGGGCCTTGTCAAAGAGGGCGGAGGATCGAACTGAGGTTATAGGCACTCTTTTGCCCTTGGGACGAGGAACTGCTCCAAAAAGGTGGAAGAATCAGGAACGATAAACGGCTTGACGATGCAGAAGGCAATGGAAACCACTGCATTAAAGATACATAATGTATATTCACAGAACATGGCCTATTACTGGAAAAGTGTCATGATGACTGGCAAAAAAATCTGGATTAGTCCGCCTTCGGATGTTTGGGAAGGAACTGCCAAGGGGCAGGTGACATGACAAAAGGATGGAATAATCATCAATGGGATAACATTCTACGACTCGGAGCATGGAATGTCAGAAGTTTGAACGTAGTAGGAAAGCTAGGGAATCTGAAAAAGGAAATGCAAAGGCTCAGTCCAGGTACAGTGGGTGTCAGTCAAACGGAAGGAAGGTGTTTCCGGTCAGACGAATACAGGGTAATATCAACTACAGAAAATGTTATTACGCGAGTAGGATTCGTTATGAATGGAAATGTAGGGCAGAGAGTCAGTTACTGTGGACAGTTCAGTGATAGGGTTGTTCTCATTTGATTTAACAGCAAATCAACGCCGACAACGATAATCAGATACACATGCCGACCTCTCGAGCAGAAATGAAGAGATAGAGAAAGTATAGATGGTAATAGCGAATAATTTATTCAAGAATCACAAAAGGAAGAGGTATTATTGGGAAAGACCTGGAGACGATGGAAGAGTCCTGTTGCTTTACATTATGGTTATATAGAGGTTCCCAAATCAGATAATATTAAGGCCTACCCAAGAGCAGATATAGGATCATATCGTAATTCAGTAATGATGAAGGGTAAAGTAAAGTTTAAGAGAGTAGTAAGGAAGAAACAGTGTGGAAGGAAGTAGGATACTGAAGAAATGCGGATCGATGAGACGCGTCTGAAGTTTGCTGAAGATGTTTATACTGCGATAAGGTATATCACTGTAGGCAGTTCAGGTGAAGAGGAGTAGACATTTCTAAAAAGGACGTTCGCAGATGTTGCACAGTTAGACATAGGCACAAGAAAGGTAACTTCGAAGAAACCTTGGGTAGCAGAAGAAATACTTCAGCCGATCGATGGAAGGAGGAAGTACAAAAATGTTCACTGAAAGACAAGTATACAGCAATAAAATCACTTAGGTATGAAACAAACAGAAAGTGCTGAGCAGCAGAGGCGAAATGGCAGTAGGAAAAACGTGAAAAAATTGCGAAAAACCTGATCGGCGGAGGGACTGACTGAGCATGTAGAACAGTCAAAATAGCCGTCGGTAAAATTTAAAAAAAGCAACGGTAGTAACATTACGAGTGCAACGGGAATTCTACTGCTAAACGCAGAGAAGAGAGCGGATAGGTGGGAAGTGTACATTGAAGTCCTCTATGAGGGGGAAGACTTATATGTTGACTTTATAGAAGAAGAAAAAGTAGTCGATAGGGAGGAAGCAGGGCATCCAATGTTAGAGCCAGAATATAAAAGAGTACTGGAAGACTTGAGGGCAAATAAAGCAGAAGGCTTAGATAACACTCCATCGGAATTTATAAAATCACTGGGTGAAATGGCAATGAAGGGGCATTCAAGTTGTAGTGTAGAATCTATAAGACTGCTGACATAATATCAGACTTTCGGAAAAAAATCATATACACAGTTCCGAAGATAGCAAGAGCTGATAGGTGCGAAAACTATCGTACAATCAGCTTGACATATAACGCATCCTACCTGCTGACAAAAACAAAACAAAAGAATGGAAAAGAAAATTGTCGATCTGTTAGATGACGATCACTTTGACTTTAGGAAAGGTAACGGCACCAGAGAGGGATTTCTGACGCTGTGATTGATAATAGAAGCAAGCCTGAAGAAAAATCAAGATACGCTCAAAGCATCTGTCGATCAAGAAAAAGCGTTCGACAGCGTTAAATGGTGCAAGATGTTCGAAATTCTGATAAAAATACGAGCAAGCTACAGGTAAAGATAGCTGATATATGATATGTACACGAACCAAGAGGGAACAGTAAGACTAGAAGACAAATCGAGGTTCTGATTAAAAAGAGTCTAAGAAAGGGATGCAGTCTTTCGGCTCTACTGTTCCACCTATACATCGAAAAAGCAATGATGGAAATAAGAGAAAGGTTCAAGAGTGCGGTTAAAATTCAGGCAGAAGGGATTTCAATGATTACATTCGCTGATGGCATTGATATCCTCAGTAAAAGTGGAAAAGAATTATAGGATCTGTTGAATGCAATGAATAGTCTAATGAGTACAGAAGACAGACCGAGAGAAAAAGACAAAAGTAATGAGAAGAAGCAGAAATTATTATGCTGAGAAACTTAAGATCAAAATTGGTGGTCACGAAGCCGACGAAGTTAAGGAAGCAAAATAAGCCATGATGGACATAGCAAGCAGGACACAAAAAGCAGACTAACACAAGCAATGAGGACATTCCTGACCAAGATAAATCTACTGGTGTCAAACATAGTCCTTAGTTTCAGGAAGAAATTTCTGGGAATGTAAGTTTGGAGCACACCATTGTACGGTAGCGAATCACTGACTATAGGAAAACCATAATAGAAGTCAATTGAGATGTTTGAAATGTGGTGCTACAGAAGTATGTTGAAAATCAGGTTGACTAATAACATAAGGAATGAGGAGTTTCTTCGAGAATCGACGAAGAAGGAACACATGGAAAACGCTGACAAAAAGCAGGAGCAGAATCCTTAAAATGTGCTAAGGCATCAGGAAATAACCTCCATGCAACTGGTGGGAAGTACAGAGGTTAAAAACTGTGAGAGAGAACAGATATTGTAATACATCCAGCAAATAATTGAGGACATGGAGAGCAGTTGCTGCTCTGAAACGTAGATGTTGGAATTCCTGGCGTTCCTCATCAAACCAGTCAGAAGACTGAAAAAAAAAAGTACATGAAATGTAGCAACCTAGCTTAAAGGGGTGCTACTGGATTACTGTAGCTCAGCTGTAATGACAACCTGTGACGAAGGATGTGACTCTGCCACAACCACGCACCCGGCTGTCCGGTTCGGAGCGGTTCCTAGCCGTAGGCCGCCTGCACTCCACTCTGGGTACTGGTGACGTCACATCCTGTCACCGACGAGACGTCGCCTCCTCGATGCTGGAGCAAGACTTACTGCTCACAAACTGTGCTCCCTGTTGCATCTGACTATGGAATCCTCAGCACCATCGTTATGAATTTTTTTAGTCGCAGTCTTCACTATCACGCGTAAATCAGACGAAAATTACGAAGCCGTCCCTAAAATGTCGAAGGAAAGACAACCAAGTATAGTTTCTTCTCGTAATGTCGGTTAACAAAATGGAACAAAAAGTGGTGAGTAAAGCGATACATCACTGACAACAAATATTCCACAGGTTCTGTGAACTGGCTCTTTCGGAATTTTAGCATCTGAAAGTGATGAAACGCGTCTGGCTTCGACGTGTAAATAAGAGGCAGCACAAAATTTAAAAAAGAAAATCTCTAAGAATATCTAAACATTATATCTCATTCAATATATAGAGCCAAAATGAAAGCTGCTGATGACAAATGGCGCTGTATACGCGAATGAATAACGTTATTTCGTTATCTGTAGCTGATTTCTACTATAGCTTACATTAATTTAGTAAGGAATGAGAACAGCTATAACGTCCATCCATGATACAATGGAAGTTTAACTTCTGTTCCATGTGCCCGAGGAAAGGCAGTTAAAAGTGGGGCAGTTGTTATAAAAGCAATTAGGACCACGTAATAGAGACAGGATCTGGGGACTTAGCTTTCAGTCGTACATAATTGTAAAATAATAATAACAATGTTTGATACACCTTTTCCTTTTTATTCTTCTCCAAGACTCGCACAGCAACGTTCGAATGAGCGACGTCTAATATTTTACAACTCTAGATCTTATCATAATTAATTCAGTCAGTCTTAATGAATTCCAAATAGATCAGCTTGATTGTATAGATCGATGCAATGGAGACTAAACACCATTTGCATACCCTTCTCTCTGAAAGTGGAATTAAAGTCTTTAAAAAATTGATACACGTCGTCTTACTCTAACGAAGGGAAAAGATAAGATAGACAGAGGTGTAAATTTGATCTTTATATGTGATTTTACGTAATCTCGTTTCCAGATTAATCGTCGAATTTACTACTTTAATCTTTATTTAAATGATATAATTTCTACCCACGATGAAATGCAGGGAATATACAAGACATTACAGAGCTCCGCCGACAGCCCAAACAAGATAATGTACACTGAGCGCTATAATCAAGAAGTAATCCTGTTATTACCTGCAAAAAGCCATAAAATGTAGTGACAAAATGAAATACAATACTGGACGCACATAAAGCACGAAAACACAGTTTCAGACAAATTTAGAAACTAAACGCGTTTCAAATATGACAGTATGTAACAACACAGACTACATAAAACGGGCTGTGATTACTTTAATAGAAACGCTCTACAGCGTGTGATGCTGGCAGGTCCTAAACGACCGTGTGTCAGTGAGCGCCATAGGAAATGAATACCAGACTTCATGCAAATATTTGCTAGAAATAATCTGAAGTTGTATGAAATAGTGTTTCCTTGCAGTTGTATTTTTATCTCATTCTCCTGTTAAGAATGCAGTAGATTTCGGGGCCCCAGGATCTCATCGTCAGATGCCTGTTCCAAACGCCCTGTACAACCAACCGTATTGAAATCCCATCAAATTGTCCCGGATTCAGTCTTTAAGTGCATGTAACAGCTAGCCTACAAAAACCTTGAAAGTGAAGCCCATTAGTCTCGAGTCCCCCGAAACTGTTGTCCCATAAACGCTAACTCCGAAACCGATAGCACTGTAAACTGACCGACATAATATAATACACATTTGAAAGGAAGATCCATTTTACTCAATACTGTATAATAAAATATATTAATTTTGAATGTATTTGTGCACACAATAAACCTTGTGTCGTCTCGCTGCATGAAAGTACTGAATCTGTGAACGGGCAAATCTGTCGTCAGTCCATATGTCCATTTAAACTCCATGATGTTCTACTACATATGCTCCTGTTTTAGTCATTATGTCCATGCATTTCTCCGACTATGAACAGACTTGCTTAACCTATTACAAGGAAACCTATAGTTCACATTTCTTCTACTCAACAAGTGCTCATAGCTCTTAAGGTAAGCATTTTAGAGCCCATGTTTAGTGTAAATTTTTTATTGTTTTGGTCGATACTACCACCTCTGAAAGTTGCCTGCCCTGCAAAAAATGGTTCAAATGGCTCTGAGCACTATGGGACTCAACTGCTGAGGTCATTAGTCCCCTAGAACTTAGAACTAGTTAAACCTAACTAACCTAAGGACATCACAAACATCCATGCCCGAGGCAGTATTCGAACCTGCGACCGTAGCGGTCTTGCGGTTCCAGACTGCAGCGCCTTTAACCGTACGGCCACTTCGGCCGGCGCCTGCCCTGCAATCCTGGCTACAACACTACCGGTACATTTATTCCACTGTCAGAGGTATCACAACGGTTTTCGCTTATATTTTTCGACTAGTTCGTTCCCGGTACAGGGACCCTTACCTCAAACGGATATATTTACCCTTGAAAGTTTGTAACAGCATCACGCAATCACGCTCTACACACATACACTACTGGCCATTAAAATTGCTACACCAACAAGAAATGCAGATGATAAACGGGTGTTCATTGGACAAATACATTATACTAGAACTGACATGTGATAACGTTTTCACGCAGTTTGGGTGCATAGATCCTGAGAAATCAGTACCCAGAACAACCACCTCTGGCCGTAATAACGGCCTTGATACGCCTGGGCATTGAGTCTAACAGAGCTTGGTTGGCGTGTTCAGGTACAGCTGCCCATGCAGCTTCAACACGATACCACAGTTCATCAAGACTAGTGACTGGCGTATTGTGATAAGCCAGTTGCTCGGCCACCATTGACCAGACGTTTTCAATTGGTGAGAGATCTGGAGAATGTGCTGACCAGGGCAGCAGTCGAACATTTTCTGTATCCAGAAAGGCCCGTACAGGACTTGCAACATGGGGTCGTGCATTATCCTGCTGAAATGTAGGGTTTCGCAGGGATCGAATGAAGGGTAGAGCCACGGGTCATAACACATCTGAATTGTAACTTCCACTGTTCAAAGTGCCGTCAATGCGAACAAGAGGTGACCGAGACGTGTAACCAATGGCACCCCATACCATCACGCCGGGTGATACGCCAGTATGGCGATGACGAATACACGCTTCCAATGTGCGTTCATCGCGATGTCGCCAAACACGGATGCGACGATCATGACGCTGTAAACAGAACTTGGATTCATCCTAAGAAATGACGTTTTGCCATTCGTGCACCCAGGTTCGTCGTTGAGTACACCAGCGCAGGCGCTCCTGTCTGTGATGCAGCGTCAAGGGTAACCGCAGCCATGGTCTTCGAGCTGATAGTCCATGCTGCTGCAAACGTAGTCGAACTGTTCGTGCAGATGATTGTTGTCTTGGAAACGTCTCCATCTGTTGACTCAGAGATCGAGACGTAGCTCAAAAATTCAAATGGCTCTGAGCACTATGGGACTCAACTGCTGAGGTCATAAGTCCCCTAGAACTTAGAACTACTTAAACCTAACTAACCTAAGGACAACACACACATCCATGCCCGAGGCAGGATTCGAACCTGCGACCGGAGCGGTCGCGCGGTTCCAGACTGTAGCGCCAGAACCGCTCGGCCACCAGCGGCCGGCCGAGACATAGCTGCACGATTCGTTACAGCCATGCGGATAAGATGCCTGTCATCACGACTGCTAGTGATACGAGGCCGTTGAGATGCAACAGGGCGTTCCGTATTACCCTCCTGAACGCTCCGATTCCAAATTCTGCTAACAGTCATTGGATCTCGACCAACGCGAGCAGCAGCAATGTCGCGATACGATAAACCGCAATCGCGATAGGCTACAATCCGACCTTTATCAAAGTCGGAAACGTGATGGTAGGCATTTCTCCTCCTTACACGAGGCATCACAACAACGTTTCACCAGGCAACGCCGGCCAACTGTTGTTTGTGTATGAGAAATCCGTTGGAAACTTTCCTCATGTCGTCACGTTGTAGGTGTCGCCACCGGCGCCAACCTTGTATGAATGCCCAGAAAAGCTAACCATTTACATATCACATTATCTTCTTCCTGTCTGTAAAGTTTCGCATCGGTAGCACGTCATCTTCGTTGTGTAGCAATTTTAATGGCCAGTAGTGTACATTTTACAGGCGCCTGCGCCGGTAACTCTGACGCTCTGTATGGTCATTGGATGCCGTTTCTGGACATGGGTTCCCATGTAAAACCTGGTCTACAACGTCCCCTCTGTAACATATAGCAGTGTGTAACATGAATTGTGCAATACCATGTATGTAAAGTCTACTGCAGACATTTGCATTAGCATCTTGGCATTAATTTGATCGTGACATGGCACCTTCTTGGTTGTCGTGCGTTGGAGAAAGAATCTCTCATTCTATGTTTTCACCTTCAGCTGAGATAAATATGAAGTCGTTCCTCCGCCAACTGAACGTGTGCCGGGCTGAGTGGCTCCATCAAGGGCTTGAAGTTGTTTTCCTGAGTATTGACTACAGCGGTTGCCTTGTATTCTGGAGCGTATGGTTGTCCAGCAGTAGTTGTTAACGTGGGTGTATGGGACCGTCCCTTTGTGAAATTGGCAGGATCCCATGCTGAGGCGTCAGGTTGAAGTGAGGCAACCTTATGTGTCCACCTTACATTGCGGTGCTCAGTTTGGGCTGCCCTGATCTGATAATGGGACAGATTCACTCTGGTCTTCACATATCACTGTTTCACAAAGCGCCATTCCTTGTTTCTCTCGCATAAGTCACAGAATGTCTCGTGGTGTTGCTTCTGTTCGTCGTTTTGCTTCTTGGCTGTGTCACATGACCGTTTTTCCCAAACTGTACCGTAACTTATGTAAAACCCAAGAGAAAGAGTCAAATCAAATCGGAATAAATTAATCTCCATCGGAAATGGTTCAAATGGCTCTGAGCACTATGCAACTTAACTTCTGAGGTCATCAGTCGCCTAGAACTTAGAACTAATTAAACCTAACTAACCTAAGGACATCACACACATCCATGCCCGAGGCAGGATTCGAACCTGCGACCGTAGCGGTCGCTAGGTTCCAGACTGTAGCACCTAGAACCGCACGGCCACTCCGGCCGGCTCGGAAACTGAAATAAGAATCAGTACCAGCGATTTCCAATCCTTACCTATTTAGAACAAGGTGTGCGCTGTAGGGGTAATAACATCGGCGGGGAACCATGCCCAGTAGAACTCGCGGAAATACCGCTCGCAGACGTGCGGAGGGCCACGGCGGACAGTCAGGCTGGGCAGTGCAACAGACGAAGGTAACAGTCTGTGGCAGTGCTTTTAAAGAAAACCACCTTGGTGCCGGACACCCAAACTCACACAATACAGACTATATTTCCAAGTTGTGTTGGCACTACAGAGACTGGTTCTTAGTGAACTGTGTGTGTTCGGAGGTCAGCAGTACTCCACGAACGCAAATGTTTAATCCAGATACATGTTCATCTTGTTATTTAGGCGTCACCCTTGATCGCGCACTTACTTACAGACATCATGTAGACAAGGTCAGGGGCAAACTATCAACAAGACAACCTCCTGAGTAAGCTCACCTCCACAAAATGGGGTGCCGACCCACATACTTTACGCACGTCGGCACTTACACTCTGCTACTCGGTTGCTGAATACGCTGCCCCAGTTTGGGAAAGATCAGCGCATGCGAAACGAGTTGATCCTCTGCTGAACGATGCCTGTCGCGTAATCACGGGATGCCTAAGACCCACCCCGGTTAGGCAACTTTATTTGCTTAGTGGCATAGCTCCACCCAACATCAGACGAGCTATAGCAAGCGAAGCAGAGCGCCTCAAGCAGCTGCGCGACCAGCGCCATCCTCTCTTCGGACAAAACCCTCCACACGCACGTCTAAAATCAAGACGGAGTTTCCTCACCTCAGTTCAACCGCTCGAAACCTCAAAACAAAAGGCCAGATTGTTAAAATGGCAAGCAACACTGCCTACGGGAGATCAGGCACCTCTAATCTCACCCAACGAACAATTCGCCTCTGGAAATGAACTAAAATGGCCATTATGGAGAACCCTCAACCGCCTACGAACTGGGGTGGGCAGATTCAACGTAAACATGTGTAAATGGGGATACCGAGACGGGACTGACACCTGCCAATGCGGACAGACCGAAACAATGGACCACCTCCTGGAATGCAGCAACATGACGGAAGTGTGCAGGAAAGAAGATCTGGCAAACGCTACGGCAGTGGCAGTTAAATGCGCTGAATTTTGGCGGGACGTGATATGATATATATACTATGTTTGTTTTTATATTGTAATGTGACTCCCCATTTTGGGTTTGTTTTATTTATGCATATGTGTATTGTATTTGTATTTGTGTGCGTATGTAATATGTGGGTTGTCTATGGCTTGGACACGATTAAATAAAAATCTGAAACAAATTTTAGATCACTTTTCCATATTTGCCAATGCATTAGCTTATTATTGTCAGTGATTTTTAAACCAGTCCTTTTAATTTTACGTGTAATAAACTGAGTAACTTGAGATCGTTGTCTAATTTCGTAGTCAAATGAATTCCTTTATCATTGTTTTGGTGGGTGATGATTTGTTTATGTCAGATATACAGGGCCAAATTAAAATATTTAGTTAAATATTTAGTACTCCGCCACCTTCTCTCACACCTACAACTTCAACTGTGTAGCAGCAGAGTAGAAATGTTAACAGCTTCAGTGATGACTGTGGTGATATAGCTAATTGCCTCTTCCTCACTCATGTCAGCTTCCACCGTACGGCCTTCTAACTTTCGTTTCGGCTGTCGACAATAGTCATTCCAGGTTGTCTTCGTGTTGCTAAGGTGGCTAGCAGCTAGGGCGAGTTGACTCGTTGTCGAAAATACCACAGTGAGGTGATCAGAGGGGAGTGCATGGATTACCTCTGCTTCAGTAACTTCTGGGATCCCTTGCTGCTGCCGATGTCAAAGAAGCTGGTTTATTTCCATTAGATGGGTAGCTTCATCAGATGCACAAATTTGCACCTGTGGGCGTTTAGCTGGTCTTAGGCCGGTATCAGATTTCTTTGTCAAAGATTTGATCAAAGATGTGATCAAATATTCGTCAAATATATTTGACAAAGATCTTTGATGTGGCGCTAGAAAGGGGTATTACACTGTCATCACATTTTTCGTCAAGTTCAAGATGGCTGACAACAACAACTTGTTATTAACCGCAGCAGTTGCATGTACCACAATTGCACTGTGTGCACTTGCGGAAGAGAAGCGGGGGAAAAAAGGAAACGTACCCAGGTGAAGCCGTGGATTTTACGACGACACGATAAAAGCATTCAACAAAACTTGTTACGTGAGATTATAGTGGAGGACGTCAAGTCGTACATCAATTACTTAAGAATGGATGAGCATACATTTCTGTATGTGCTCAGTGAAGTGTATCGTCATATCACAAAGCACAATACTCACTTAAGAACTGCTATATATGCAGAAGACAGGCTCACTGTAACACTCCAATACCCTGCTACAGGAGAGAGTTAGGTTAGGTTAGATTAGGTCTGGTCAGGTCTCCAATCTTCTTAATCTGTTTTTGTATTCAGGGTGCCTCACGTTGTAAGGCGCCTCATCAGCTTCATACATCTCTGTTAATTTTGTAGTTGTCAGTACACACCAATTGTATTTACCGGCAATGTTTATAAAAACACTACAGATGACAGAACGCTCAGCGATGCTAGTGCTCCACGTGGTAACATGTCACATTGCAGAGAACAGAAGACAAGCGACTTCTTTGGTCAAAACTACAGCGAGGCCCTAGATTTGATCAAATATTTGACGACGTTTGACAAAGTTCCCTATTACACCATCAAATTTCTTTGCAAAGATATTGGACAAAGACATTTGATAGTGTAATACCGGCCTTAGCAAGGCGTGGACACTGCGGGTGATCAATCAACTTGCGGTGCAATACCGTGCGCTTAGCATTGAGGTCGCCAGCGATGATGCACTTTATTCCTCTAATTGAAGTATGTTCGTTGCGTTATCTTCTGCCATGTGTCGTTTAGGTGGCCTGTAGACCACTATGAAGGTGATGACTGTCTTCCCTCCACGGCGACGGAGGTGGTCTCTATGGCTTGTAACGGCGGCATCGGTGCAGCGTAGTGGCGGAGCGAGTTCTTGATATAAACTGCGGTTCCATGCCAGGCTTTGGGGCGGTCGGCGCGATAGCACGTATAATCTGCAACGTTAGCTAGTAGCGCTGGTTTCAAATGAGTCTCGGAAATGAGACAAGTATCGACATTCTCGTCCTGCAAGAATTGCGTGAATTCCTGCGGTTGTTGCTGTATGCCATTGACGTTCCATGTCGCGAACGTGATGTCTTCTATTAGTCTAGTTCTGGGCATTTCTGATGTCGGTAGTTCCTATGATTATCGCTGTCACATTTCTGACGGCTTCTTGTACGGCCGCGACGATGATTGCTGGAAGGGTGGCAAGGCTTTTCTTAATTTCTGTGACAGTTTGTCGAAGTGCGTATAACAGTTCGGCGATGTCTGGATGCTCTGTCATGGTCATTGGCACGACGTGGGATTGCTGTCTCGTCTGTTGCTCATTGGTGGTCCTCTGTTCTGTTGGAGATGCAGCAGGTACGCTTCTGATGACACCAGAAGCTAACTGGTCCGACCTGATCCAGCCAGAGCGTCGCTCCGTAAGGGGAGGCTTCGTCTTTTGGTTGCTGCGTTGATAGTGTGATGGTGCGAAGATTATTTTAGGCTGGTGGTCGTCGTTGACTGCCTTGTGGATAGCTTCCTTTAGTTTGAGTGGCGAAAGACCCCGCCTGTCGTTTGGCGGTTTTATGTTTTCTTTCTGTGTGTTTTTTTTTTTTTTTTTTTTTTTTTTTTTTTTTTTTTTTTTGTCTGTGACTGGTAGGATGTTTGCCTCTGCAGTCGCATCAGACTGCTGGACATTGTCCTCTGTTGTGTCCTTGTCCGCATTTCACGACTCTTGGCGGTATACAGTTCTTGATACCTACGACGTTGGTTGGGACCTCTGATAGAAAGTAATTTTTCAACGGAGATAAGAAGACTGTAAAATCTTTTCATGTGGGGTATTCGTCTGTACTGCTCTGTGTCTGGTAGGATAACGACTCTTCTGCCAGATCTTCTGTGAGCCTAGAATTCTTTGCCAATCGGCGACTGTGGCGAAGTATCCCCTTGTTTCTGGCTTTTCTTTCAAGTTGGCGAGACGGATTGCCCTAAGGATGCATTTAACGACAAAGTGGTTCAAATGGCTCTGAGCACTATGGGACTTAACATCTATGGTCATCAGTCCCCTAGAACTTAGAACTACTTAAACCTAACTAACCTAAGGACACCACACAACACCCAGTCATCACGAGGCAGAGAAAATCCCTGACCCCGCTGGGAATCAAACCCGGGAACCCGGGCGTGGGAAGCGAGAACGCTACCGCACGACCACGAGCTGCGGACCATTTAACGACAGCCTAATCAATTTGGGCTACTCTATCAAGAACGTTTAACGTGGGATCTCTTCGGCTCTGCTTAGTGGTGAAATGACCTGTACTGTTCTTCATTAGCGAGCTGTTCAACTTCGTGTATCAGAGTACTGCACTACTATGGGCTGTATCTTCTGTTGCTGTTGCTGTTGCTGCTATTGTTCAGCGCTGGTATCTTGTTCGACTGGTTCTTCGTCCTGTAAAGCGTCGAATGAATTATTTGTTTCTAGTGCAGATAGTGCAGGTGCCACCCTTCAGTTTAGCCAGCCTGCTTCTACCACGGTGGCTTCAAGAAACCTCCATCAGACCTCGGAACGTTTCCTCTTGGTAACGTAGGTAATTTGTTCTAGCTTCATGTTGTCCTCGCTGGCTGTAACCGAAGCAGAATATCTCCTAAAGTCTGTTTCAGTGCGCTGTGTCGTCGTAGTTGGGGCCGTGAGCCCCACCGACTGTCGATCGGCCGACTCTGAAGCGCGAGCGCTATCGGGTCAACAATTCTCGACGTCACATGCTGACTTTCCCAGTAGGGGGCGCGGTACAGATTTCCTACAGACGATCGGCTGAGCAGTTGATTCAAATTCTGCGGGCAGCTGATACAAGGACGAGCTCGCGATCATTGTCTTCGGAACTCATGTCTCGTACAAAGGATATTTCCGGTCTCCAGGAATGTAGTAACACGCGAGCATAAAACATGTTCCTAAGTTATACAACAGACGGTCATTGGAGATACACGCCTATTGTTTTGTGCATCTCTTCGACGACCTCTCTTGAAATCGATAACATCCTGTGCTTGTTTCCAATCATTAGGAACGCTTTGCCCCTCCAGCGACCTACAGAACAATGCTGCTAGTAGATGAACAAACTCTTATGCATAATTTGTGTACAAACGTACTGGCATCCCATTAGGTTCAACGATCTCTCCTCTGCTTAGCGATTTAAGTTGCTTTTCTATTCCGTGGTCAGTTATATAGAGATCTGACATTTTGACATTTATGCGACGATTTAAAGCAGGAATCACAGTAGGATATTTCTCAGTGACATACGTCTGGAGAAAGGTTTTTAGTATTTCAGGTTTCTCTCTGTCATCCTTCGTTTCGAATCCATTACATTCATAGAGTGTCCGGACAGATGGCTTCGATTCGTTTACTGATTTAACGTAAGACCAAAACTTCTTAGGATTTTCTGACAAGTCAGACGATAGAATCATACTATTGAACGCGTTAATTCACGTTCCGTTAAGTTTGTGTTGACTATTAATCATAGCTAACACTTGGTTCAAGAATCATAAAAGAAAGTTGTATACATGGAAAAGGCCTGGAAGTGCTCGAAGGTTTCAGATAGATTATGTAATGGTAAGACAGAGATTTAGGAACCAGGTCTTAAATTGTAAGACATTTCCACGAGCAGATGTGGACTCTGACCACTATCTATTGGTTATGAACTGTAGATTAAACCTGAAGAAACTGCAAAAAGGTGGGAATTTAAGGAGATGGGATCTGGATAAACTGACAGAACCAGAGGTTGTAGAGAGTTCCAGGGAGAGCATAAGGGTACAATTGACAGGGCTAGTAGAAATCCTTGGGTAACAGAAGAAATATTGAATTTAATTGATGAAAGTAGAAAATATAAAAATGCAGTAAATGAAGCAGGCAAAAAGGAATACAAACGTCTCAAAAATGAGATCGACAGGTAGTGCAAAATGACTAAGCAGGGATGGCTAGAAGACAAATGTAAGGATGTAGAGGCATATCTCACTAGTGGTAAGATAGATACTGCCTACAGGAAAATTAAAGAGACTTTTGGAGAAAAGAGAACCACTTGTATGAATATCAAGAGCCCAGATGGAAACCCGGTTCTAAGCAAAGAAGAAAAAGCAGGAAGGTGGAAAGAGTATATAGAGGGTCTATACAAGGGTGATGTACTTGAGGACAATATTATGGAAATGGAAGAGGATGTAGATGAAGATGAAATGGGAGATATGTTACTGCGTGAAGAGTTTGACAGAGCACTGAAAGACCTAAGCCGAAACAAGAGCTACTGATAGCCTTGGGAGAGCCAGCCCTCACAAAACTCTACCATCTGGTGAGCAAGATGTATGAGACAGGCGAAACACCCTCAGACTTCAAGAAGAATTTAATAATTCCAGTCCCAAAGAAAGCAGGTGTTGACAGATGTGAAAATTACCGAACTATCAGATTAATTAGCCACGGCTGCAAAATACTAACACGAATTCTTTACAGACGAATGGAAAAACTGGTTGAAGCTGACCTCGGGGAAGATCAGTTTGGATTCCGTAGAAATGTTGGAACATGTGAGGCAATACTGACCCTACGACTTATCTTAGAAGAAAGATTAAGGAAAGGTAAACCTTTGTTTCTAGCATTTATAGACTTAGAGAAAGCTTTTGACAATGTTGACTGGAATACTCTCTTTCAGATTCTGAAGGTGGCAGAGGTAAAATGCGGGGAGCGAATGGCTACTTACAATTTGTACAGTCACCAGATGGTAGTTATAAGAGTCGAGGGGCATGAAAGGGAAGCAGTGGTTGGGAAGGGAGTGAGACAGGGTTGTAGCCTCTCCCCGATGCTATTCAATCTGTATATTGAGCAAGCAGTAAAGGAAACAAAAGAAAAATTCGGTAGGAATTAAAATCCATGGAGAAGAAATAAAAACTTTGAGGTTCGCCGATGACATTGTAATTCTGTCAGAGATAGCAAAAGACTTGGAAGAGCAGCTGAAAGGAACGGATGGTTCAAATGGCTCTGAGCACTATGGGACTCAACTTCTCAGGTCATTAGTCCCCTAGAACTTAGAACTACTTAAAACTAACTACCCTAAGGACATCACACGCATCCATGCCCGAGGCAGGATCGACCGTGGCGGTCTCGCGGTTCCAGACTGCAGCGCCTAGAAGCGCACGGCCACTTCGGCCGGCTAAAAGGAACGGACAGTGTCTTGAAAGGAGGATATAAGATGAACATCAACAAAAGCAACACGAGGATAATGGAATGTTGTCGAATTAAGTCGGGTGATGCTGAGGGAATTAGATTAAGAAATGAGACACTTACAGTAGTACAGGAGTTTTGCTATTTGGGGAGCAAAATAACTGATGATGGTCGAAGCAGAGAGGATATAAAATGTAGACTGGCAATGACAAGGAAAGCATTTCTGAAGAAGGGAAATTTGTTAACAACAGGTATAGATTTAAGTGTCAGGAAGTCGTTTCTGAAAGTATTTGTATGGAGTGTGGCCATGTATGGAGGTGGAACGTGGACTATAAATAGTTTGGACAAGAAGAGAGTAGAAGCTTTCGAAATGTGATGCTACAGAAGAATGCTGAAGATTAGATGAATAGATCACATAACTAATGAGGAAGTACTGAATAGAATTAGGGAGAAGAGAAATTTGTGGCACACCTTGACTAGAAGAAGGGATCGGTTGGTAGGACATGTTCTGAGGCATCAAGGGATCACCAATTTAGTATTGGAGGGCAGCGTGGAGGGTAAAAATCATAGAGGGAGACCAAGGGATGAATGCACTAAGCAGATTCAGAAGGATGTAGGTTGCAGTAGGTACTGGGAGATGAAGAAGCTTGCACAGGATAGAGTAGCATGGAGAGCCGCATCAAACCAGTCTCTGGACTGAAGACCACAACAACAACAACGTTACAATTTGCTGTGAAGTTCTCTTTCCTTTCGTAGCAGCTTTATAACACGGCTATTGAACTACAGCAGGTATTTTCCACTCACAGCTTCGGCCTCATACCTCTTTATGGCATAATGTATAATATTCTTCAGGATATATGGTTATCGGGCGAGACATCGGATGTCATGGTGAGAACTTCACAATTTTCATCAGCGCAACTGGCCGACATCTTCAGGTGCGACGAACACACTGCTAAGGCATGTTTTTCTTTCTTGTTATTTTAAAAGCTGTACAACAGGCAGGCTGTCAGCAGCATTCTACGCTGCTCTTCAGCCATAGAATACACAATGAGAAAAAACAGAAAGAATACACAGAAGTTACAGAACGGTGGGCAATAAAACAGTAGACACATAAAGACAAACACGGAGCCGTTCACACTCGACGATAAAACACACTGCAAACTGTTGACACGACGCACAAACACTGAAGATGGCGATGGCACAGGTGAACGATGGAGTGCGACTAGATTAGATTAGATTAGGGCACACACGAGACACTGATGGCGATGATCTCCGGCTAAGGCATGACTAGAGCCCCCTATTTATGCTAGTCTTAGGTAGGAAGTGCGCATGCGTGGAGGCGCTAGAATTCGATGGCCAATAGCGACGATATCAACCGATAGCTGGAAGGACAGCAACGCCACCCGCAAGATAAAGAACCAAAGACTTCGGCGCACGCGCGGAGTCTGCCGCTGCTGCTCTGCGCTGCCATCGGCCGCCCCAACGACCTCTGTCGGTAGCCACAAGCAAACACATTTAACTTTATGCCTCTTCAGTAATCTTCCTATTTTTGAAGAGACACCGCCGATGTATGGCAAGATGACCATTCCCATTCCCCTTTGTTCTTCGCCTTCTTCCAGTTCCTAAAGTTGGGTAGCCCGCTTCGGGTGTAAGGCACGGCCAATCTCAAGTTCGGAATATCCATTTTGTTGGAAAGTACGCAGATGGAGTAGCTCATTGGATAAGCTGTCTGAGTCTGATATGGCTCGTGATCTGTGAACCAACATCCTAAGTACGCCACTTCGTTGCAAAGGGTGGTGACAGCTGGTGGCCTGTAAGTGTAAGTCCGTGAGTGTTGGTTTACAGTACACTACGTGACCTAATGTGCCATCTTCTTTTCTCCGTACCAACACACCCAGGAATGGAAGTTCGCCGTTTTTCTCCATCTCCATAGTGTGTCTTTCGTCTGCTGGCAAAACTCAGAGCTCTCTTGGCCTCATCTAAGGACAGCCTTGGCCTAAGAAGACCTGGTGTTTACGAGATTCCTTGTAGCTGCGGCATGTCGTACATCGGACAAACTTGTCGCACTGTACAAGAGAGATGTACTGTACTGAACACCGACGCTACACTCGTCTGGAGCAACCAGAGAAGTCTGCAGTGGCCGAGCATTGTCTCAGTATAGGCCATTCTATGAATTATCAACACACCAAAATTCTCACGTCAACCAGTTCGCACTGGGACAGTGTTATTATGGCCGAGCATTGTCTCAGTATAGGCCATTCTATGAATTATCAACACACCAAAATTCTCGCGTCAACCAGTTCGCACTGGGACAGTGTTATTAAGAAATCAGTGGAAATACATAGCTCGACACGGGCTTTCAGCTCAGTACAGCTTGGGATCCAGCATTGGCCATATTGAAGTCGCATCAAGCAGAGAGGAGTACTATTGGTCATACGACGGATAACGATTCGCCAGCAACATAAATATTCTGTTGACAACGGGAGGATAGTCACTCGCCTACGCGGACGTGCATCTTTGCTTGCGGCTTCCGACAGAGGTCGCTGGGGCGGCTGATGGCAGCGCAGAACAGCAGCGGCAGCCTCCGCGCGTGCGCCGAAGTCTTTGGTTCTTCATCTTGCAGGTGGCGTTGCTGTCCTTCCAGCTATCGGTTGACATCGTCGCTATTAGCCATCGAATTTTGGCGCCTCCATGCATGCGCACTTCCTGCCTAAGACTGGCATAAATAGGGGGCTCTAGTCATGCCTTAGCAGTAGATATCCCTCGCCGCCCGTTCCATCTTTCACCTCAGTATATATGCCACCTACACCCATAATCAGGCCCATTTCACCTTCTCCCATCTTGACACCCTCGTTTAATTCCCTGTCATGGCGCGACAGCACCGTATCTTGTTCAATAACATCCGTTCCCTTCTCACCAACAAGAACCTCTTCCTGCACACCCTCGCAACCCACCGTGTGGCTGCCTTCCTCCTCAATGAAACCTTTCTTCAGACCCAATACACTGTCCAAACCTCGCCCTACCTCCTTCACCGCTCCAATAATCCCCTCCCTATAGCACGTGGCGGAGTAGCCATTGACCAACATGGCCAGATCCCTGTTCGGCTCCAACCTCTCCTTCCCGACCCCACAGAACACCTGACCCTTAGTCTCTTCTTCCCTGGCCTTATCATCACCTGCGCCATCATTTATGTCCGCCCCAACACCCCTATTCCTTTTGACTTCCTCCTACCACACTACATGGTTGAGTTAGCCGACACGGCTGATTCCCGCGCCATCCTGCAGATAAAGAGCTTTCTGCGGATGGACGTACGTGTAGAAGTTTACGAACCACCCAACGTCCCCCAACAATGCAACAACTGCCAGCGGTTCGGCCACTCGGCCCTACACACACACGTGAAACAACCGCTGCAACAGCCACACAACAGCCACAGACAACACCTGAAACCCAACAAGCATCGGTACCAACACCTATGCCCCCAAACAACACGACCCCACTCCCGGAAATCACGAGCTGCGAAGAAACGCACCATATACGGGAAAACACATCCACACAAGAACCCCCCGAACCCCAAGCCCAGAGGAGGAATAGACGTACACGCAAACACAGGGCGGGGAACACGAAATCACCACAACAGGCCACGCAGCAACAACAGAACAGCAACACACAGGAAAACAGTCAACAAGACACCGAGACTGTAACTCACACTACCATCCCCCTCACCACAGAAGTAACGCAGGCGCCACAACCTCTGTCACAAAACACAAATGCCGCCCCAAACAACACACCAATACCCGCACAAGCGGCCGCTGACCCCACAACAGCACCTCAGGCTGCCACACCCAACACCAACACATCACCTTGGGGAATACTGGAAACACTATTCCCCCGACACACGACCATTGAAATCCTTACCAAGGTGCTGATGGCCGTCACTACACTCATCACCCAGCTCATGAGCGCCGAACCCGGGCAATACTGGGCTGTCATACACACTGCCATCACAACACTCTTTCACACTCTTACATGAATAATATACCACACCTGGCCCATAACGCAGACCCGCACACACTATCACGGATCCTGTTCTGGAATGCAGACTCGATCCACAGCAAAAGGGCAGAATTTGCCGCGTTCATGGAGCGCAAGGGAATCCTTGTCGCGCTACTGAGCGAGACTAAACTTAAACCGCACAAACAATTAAACTTTCCTGGCTACTGTGTCTATCGTACCGACCGACCGGGCGACGCCGTGGCAGGTGGAACTGCAATCGTCATACACAAAGACATTGAGCACACAAACATAGAGCTCCCTGAACTGGAAAAAATCGAGGCTACGGCCGTCAGAGTCAAGTTCAACGGAGCCTACACCACACTGATATCGGTATACAACAGCCCTGTAGGCATTTCAACATGCGATATCAGCACATTACTCAACATTTCACCGCGAGTAATAGTCGCTGGTGATCTGAACGCAAAACACCCAGAATGGAATTCGCGCATACGAAATCCCAACGGCAAAAAACTGTACGAACATTCACTTGGCAGAAACTACATTATACTAGCGCCGACTGAACCGACGCACATTCCCTATCAGAGGGGACTCAGGCCAGACGTGATAGACATGGCCCTCATCAAGGGCATTACAACGACACTCAACGTTGCCGTTGAAAACGATCTGCCCTCAAACCACCAACCTGTAATACTATACATTGAGGAAACACTGCAGCACATGGAACAACGCAAGATGTTGGACTACGGGCGTGCGAATTGGACAAGGTTCAAGCAAACGCTCGATAGCCACATCCCACCTATACACGAAATTAATGAAACAACACAAATTGACGAGGCAGTAGAAACCCTCACTAACGCCGTCCAGGACGCAATGGCAGGCACCATACCTGATCGCACCTCACAACAACGCAGTGCGGCCCTGCCCCAGGAAATCCTGGGCCTAATCTCAATGAGGAATCGCCTCAGGAGACAATGGCAGCGCACCAGGCGTCCGTACTTCAAACGGCACATTAACAGACTACAGGGCATCATACACGATAAAATACAAACACATAGAACACAACAGTGGAACCAAAAACTCGAAGGGCTGGACACCACACGACCTGGCGTGTGGCAACTAGCCCGACACTTCACCAGGGAGAAAATATACACCCCAACGCTTCAAGGGCCCGACGGACCTGCATACTCAGCGGAAGAGAAAGCAGAACTAATGGCCCGATCACTCGCAGCGTCATTCACACCGAACCTGGTACCATCAGATCCAGTGTTCACACTTGCTTCTGACCAAGAGGTTACACGCATTCTAGCCCAACCATCGCGCGACGACATTCGACATGCTAGCACAGCCGAAGTCTCCTGGGCTATAATGCATTCCGCCGCTAGGAAAGCCCCTGGTCATGATGGCATTCAAAACCGTGTCCTCCAGGAGTTCACGGATAAAGCAGCTGAGTACCAAACACACATAACGAATGCCATACTAAAACACCAACACTTCCCCGCCTTTTGGAAGACGGCCAAGGTCCTGATGTTCAGGAAGCCGGGGAAAGACCACAGCCTCCCACAAAATTACCGACCCATCATCCTTCTGAGCTCGCTCAGTAAGATTGTTGAGAAGGTGATTCTCAAACGCATCACTAGGCACTGCATAACAAATGACATCCTGAGACCGGAGCAATTCGGCTTCAGGAATCACCACTCCACAACACAACAACTCCTACGGGTCGTTGAACATATAACACATGGTTTCAACACAAACAAAGCTACAGGGGCAGTGTTCCTGGACATCGAAAAGGCTTTCGACCGTCTATGGCACAACGGCCTCATCCGCAAACTCAGCGACGCGGGATTCCCCGACGGGCTGCTGCGTCTGATACACTCATACCTCACAGACAGGAGTTTCAACACTGATGTGCAGGGAAAACAATCAACACGACACGGTATACACGCGGGAGTACCCCAGGGAAGCATCCTAGGGCCCCTACTGTTTAACCTCTACATAAACGATCTCCCAACCACACACAACACAATGATGGCAATCTACGCGGATGACACAGCCATCCTTGCGCAAGATTGGAAACCATCAAACATTACGTCACGCCTACAGACTGCACTCAGAGTGGCCGAGCCTTGGTTGGAGAAATGGCGTGTTAGAGTAAACGTCGACAAGTGCGAAGCCGTTCTGTTCACTAGAAGACCGAAGCAACTGCGCAAACACCGTTACTGCAGACCAATAACCCTACATGCACGTCCAATGCTTTTCCGCGAGAAAGTCAAATACATCGGTGTCTGGCTGGACCGGAAATTACTCTGGGGGGACCACATACAACACATGACTAACCGAGCTAGCGCGAGGCTCAAACAGCTCTATCCTATGCTCAACAGGCGTAGCACACTGAACAGAAGGGTGTCGAGGTCCATGTACATGACACTTATCCGACTCCTGATGACGTACGCAGCTCCTGTCTGGGGATACGCTGCGCCTACACGCCTGCGCCGTCTGCAGCTCATACAAAACAAAGTACTCAAAATCATAAGCAATGCTCCACGATACACACGCATCACGGACCTTCACCGGGAATACCGACTTGAGACTCTCACGGTGGTAATCCACAAATTCACCACAAGACTATACAGAAACTCCAGACATTCGCAGAACCCGTTTATTCTGAATCTGGGGAACTACGACCACAACCATAGATGGAAACATAAAAGACCAAAAGACATACTTGTAAGGGCATAACATCTATGGCCAAGCATACGCAAACATAACGGCACAGGCGAGCCCCTGTTAATCAGACGCTATTACTGGATATCCAGCTGAAATACACTGCCGAATAACTGGCACCACACAGGGAAGCCGTACCGTACACTGCATGCAAACAAGCTCTACACATCCCCCACACAGTGAGACGATCTATGGCCGATCTCCCACTACTGTATAACGATCTTGATTGTTCCAGGAATGTAGCAGCTGCAGCCACTGGGATACATCGCCATCGCTTGTCACGGTAATGATGCATGATACCCATACTAACAAATCCAACCTTGCATGAGCTATCGCAGCTAGTAAGCCACTACTGCTCTTACTACCCATCCCACTGTCGCAGAGGTTTTTTTCCCACGGCACGAGCCATGGCACTTTTTTCTCTCTGCTCTTCAAACCGCTACCCTCACTCGCGTTTCGTCCACTATCTGTCACCTGATGGACCGTGTTAATGCGTAGTCTTACCCAGACGCACGGACAACATCACAGCCCAGCATCCTGTGATCCACTTACTAGATAACTAACATGATTTACGGAGGTGACAGCAGAACTTTTGGTTTGGTCACCACGTTGGTGCGGGCGTGGAGGGGCCCCATCTCTTATCCCACATCGACCGTATCTTCTCCTGCTACGTGATCACCGCCGACCTTAACATCCATAATCATTCCGCCACCCAGTTACGGCGGTGGCATCGGTTCCTCTCCTCCTTCCAAGGCGACCTCGTCCCCATTCCCCAGCCCACCCGCCCTGAATCCAACTCCACTCCCGCTGTCATCATCTCCTCCCCTAACCTCCTTGGACGCATAGTGGTGGATGTCCTGGACCCCATTGGTAGTGACCATCTCTCTGTCCTCCTCACCATTTCAGACAGTCGTCGCCCCCATCCCGATCCTCCTACTGACCCTCCCCCCCAAATACGTCCATGATTATTCCTGTGCCGACTGGAATGCCTACCAGGATACTCTTCTACCCAGGTCGATAGCCACCCACCTCACCTACCACCACCCTGATGATATTACCCATGCCGCCTCCTTTCTCCAGCAGACCTTGTCTGAGGCCGTGGAGGCCCACGTCCATTCCATCGCCATCCACCCCCACCATCCTACTTTACCGCCACAGTCCGTCCTCCTTCTCCGTGTATCCCGCCGTCTCTATTGTGCCTTCCTTCACACGCGTGACCTGGACACACTACGACGCCACCGGCAACTACAACGACACATCAGAAAGTTGCTCACGACTAAGAAACGCCGGGACTGGCGACAGACATGCACCCGTCTTAATGCTACACTTCCTATCAACTCGTCCAACTACTGGTCAGCCTTCCACCCTTACCGGATCTAAGCCCCCTCCCTACTACCCTCTCCTTCATGATGATCAACCCTTTCCTGACAACCTTAGTAAGGCCAGTCATTTTGCCTTCTACCTTTACGATGTCTTTACCATCCCCGATGATCCCCAGTTCGATTACTCCCTCTTCCCAGATGTCCGCGATCAAACTGACACCTCTGTCCCTCCCCTCGCCCTGGGTTTCCAGTACTTGGTCAACATTGCACACACCGAACTCAATGCTCCCATCACTACTCAGGATCTCATCGCTACACTCCGCACGAAACGCAACACCGCTCCTGGTCACGATCGTGTCACCTATCGCCAGCTCCGTGAAGCTCCTGCCTCCTTCCTCTGCGGTCTGGCCAGGCTCTATAATGTGGTCCTATCCACCGGCTACTACCCCCTCCCGCATCCTGATGTTCCTCAAACCCGACAAACCGCCGTCCGCTGTCTCCTCCTACCGTCCCATCAGCCTTACCTCGGTCTTCAGCAAGGTCCTGGAATCCATCCTTACCTGACGCATCCACCAGCATCTCTGCCAGCACCACCTCCTTCCCATTACCCAGTGTGGCTTTTGGCCGTTCTTCTCTACTGATGACCTTCTTCTTCACCTCACTCATCTCCCCTCCGAACAACTTAATTCCCGTCGCTCTGCTATCCTCCTCTTCCTTGACCTCGAACGCGCCTATGACCGTGTGTGGCAATCCGGTCTCCTCTTCAAGCTCCAAACCTTCGCCCTTCCTATTAACTACGTCCGTCTGATCGGGGCCTTTATTTCTCAACGTCCTTCCTACTTCACCATACATAACACAGATTCCTACACCTTCTTCCCCTCCATCGGTGTGCCCCAAGGTTCCGTCCTTTCCCCTCTTCTGTACCTTTTGTATACGGCGGACATGCCGCCGCCTTCACCCCCCCCCCCCCCCCCCATCCACCTTCTGCAGTACGCCGATGACACCGCCTTCCTTGCCCTCGCCCCCATCCTGCAGTGCTCCCAACACCTTCTCCAGTCCCATCTTGACCGATTCACCACTTGGTGCAACCAGTGGTTGCTTCAGGTCAATCCTACCAAAACCCAGGCGATCACAGTAGGCAAAACTACCCCTTCCTTCCGCCTCCTCGATTTCTATATCACCATCTATGGCCGTCCTATCGCCCTCACCCCCACCCTCAAGTACCTTGGCGTCACCCTTGACCGTCGCCTCTCCTGGACCCCCCCCCCCACCCCCCTGGACAATCCAAGCCAAGGCACGCTCCCGACTCCATCTCCTCAAGCTCCTTTCTGGCTGTAAGTGGGGTCTGGACCCCTCCACCATCCTCCCTACCTATAAATCCCTCATCTGCCCTATCCTCTGCTATGCCCACCCTGCCTGGAACTCAGCTCCCCCTACCTTTTACACATCCCTTCAGATCCTAGAAAGCCATGCTCTTCGCCTCGCCTATCACATCTGTCTCCCCTCCCCCATGCTGATCCTGTACGACCTTATTCCGTTCCCCCACTTCCTCCTTTTCCTTGAACGGATACAGATCCTCTACACCTCCCGTAAACTCGATCCTCCTCACCAGCTTGTCTCTCCCATCCTCTCCCGCACCCACCCGCTGCCACGCCTGTATTTCCATGTCCCATCTGCTCTCCATCTCTCCACTCTCCATACCCTCTCCCATGGTGGCTTCCGCCAGCTCCCCCTCCCTGATTATGCCCTCCTCCCCTCCATCTACCTCTCCTACCAACTTTGATGCTCCCTCCCTCTTCCTGTGTTTGTTACTATGGGCACCCTCTCTCCCTTCTCTCCCCCTTCCCTCCCTCCTCCCTTTCTCCCCCCACCTCCCCAGGCTTCCCCTACTCCCATACCTTCATTTCTCCTCCCATCTCCTCTGCCATTGGCATCTTTGCTCTCCCCTCTCCTTCCCCCACCCCCTTCTTCCACTCTTGGCAGGTCCCTGGACTCGCACACGTTCTGTGGACATTCGCGCGCTGGAGATCATTGCCATCAGTTTCTCGCGTGTGTGCCATCGTGTTGTGATTTAGTGTTTTTCGCCCACATGCTCCTTTGTTCACTTGTACCGTCCAAGTCATCAGTGTTTGTGTGCAGTGCCGACAGTTTTTTGTATTTTTTCGTCGAGTGTGAATGGCTTCGTGTTTTTTATTTTTGTGTCTACTGTTTTTAACCACCAATCTGTTACTTTTCTGTCTTCATTATCTCTTTAATTGTAATGCTTGTGGCTGAAGAGCGGAGTAGATTTATCTGCTGCCAGCCCACCTTTGTATGAGGTGAAAAATAACAATAAAATAACAATAACCTCACCTACCTTGGCCTCACCATTGACCGTCACCTCACCTGGATCCCTCATCTCCGCTCCATCCAATCCAAAGCCTACAACCGCCTCCGACTCCTCAAACTCCTCTCTGGCCAGACATGGGGGTTGCACCCCTCTACCATCCTCCACACCTGCAAATCCTTAATCTGTCCCATCATCTATTATGCCAGTCCCGCCTGCTTATCTGCCCCCCCCTCCCAAATTCTATAAGTACCTCCAGATCCTTGAGCGCCATGCACTCCGCCTTGCCTTCCGTATACGCCTCCCTTCCCCCACGCGCATCCTCTATGACCTCATTCCTTTCCCCCATCTGCTCCTGTTCCTCGAACATGTCCGCATACTCTACGCCTCCCGCTGCCTTGATCCCCCTCACCCCTGGTTGCTCCTCTCCTCTCCCATCCCCGCCCCCTGCCACATCTTCACTGTTGTGTTCCCCCTACCCTCCATCTCTACACCCTTCATCTCCTTTCCCAAGGTGGCTTCCATCAACTCCCCCTCCTGGATGATGCCCTCTCTTCCTCCATTTATCCCTCCTATCAAACTCTGATCCTCACCCCCCCTCCTTTCCTCTGTCCTTTTCCTGGGCTCCCTCTCCCCTCCTTCCATCCTCTTTTTTCCCCACCTACCCTCTCTCTGCCCTCTTCTCTCTCCTGAGTCCTTTCGCATTTACGCCCTCTGCCTTTTCCCATTCCCTCTCGTGTCTGCCCTGCCTCGCCCTCCCTTTTGAGTCCTCTCCCTCCTTTGGTTCCCCCCTTTCGTTTTTCCTCTCCTCCCTCCTTGTTTCAACCCCCCCCCCCCCCCAAATCCGACCCGGTCCCCCCGCCCCCATATGCCCTCGGCTATGGTGTGTTATCTTTGTGCCGACATTTTAGTACAGTGTTCACAGTGAGTGTTCAGTGTTGTGTGTTTTCTCCTAAGTGTTGCGAACGGCCATCATACTGTCGCTGGGTGTGATTTTTATATCTCTTGTGAACAGAAACCAGACTGTCGCCATGTTTTTTAATTGTCTGTCTACTATGTTCCCTGTCTGCTTCCTGTGTATTTTATTAGCTTTACCAACCCTTTGCTTTTTGTTTTAACTTTCCACAATTTTCCGCCGTTTTATCGCCTGCTTTCATTGTTTCTTATCTTCTTTCTTACGTTTTAAAAAGTCTGTAGGCTGCAGAGCAGCGTAATAAGCTGCTGCCAGCCCGCCCCCTTCGGGGGGAATCGAAATACAATAAAGGAAAAAAAAACATGCCTTAGCAGTGTGTTCGTCGTACCTGAAGATGTCGGCCAGTTGCGCTGATGAAATATTGTGGAGTTTTCACTAAGACATCCGACGTCTCGCCCGAGAACCATATATACATGTCCGTCGGGAAAGCCTCAAGCAACATTCTTCAGCATTGACCATTGATTCTCAACATTTTCGTCCTGGAGATGAATTTTTGATGTTGAACACTCACGTAATCTAAAACCCGATGGTAGGCAATGAGAACCTTTTAACTACATCTGTCTGTGAAAATTCGTAATTCCAGTAACCACTAACTCCATAATCAAAGAGAGATTTGACAGTGAATGCATTTCTCTAACCTGTCAATAACTAGGCTTCTACTATACAGTTACACATGTAACAACTTTCCGTACCACTATTTTTAAGAAGCAGTTTTTGCTTGACCTGCAAAATTAAACAAAATGGAGTTACGATGTTTTCATTGCCTACCATCGAAATATGTTTTTTTGTTGCCCGTAATAAGTAGAAATATCTTTCTATCTTTCTTTACACTCCTACTTACAGTCGTATTCTGTGATGTTTTAACGGTATTACGACCACTGGTTCTCTATTCTACGCTGAGTTAAAAAGTCCAGACCTGATTGTGACTAGGTTTGTTTATTTTCCAAATCTCACAATTGCTGATTCATCTCTTAATGCCCTGGTCCACTCCTCTCCAAGTAAAATATTCTTTTATCTTTACCCTGGTTTTGAAAGTTTCTAACCACCCACCCATGACAGAATACTGATAATATTTAAAAACCAATGGCACAAAATGTTCGGGAAGTATTGTTTTAGCCTTTCTATCAGTATAACAAACTATGCCCTTCTTGGTGCAATACGACTTCAGCTGCTGTCCGCTCTCTGTTGTTGTTGTGGTCTTCAGCCCGAAGACTGGTTTGATGCAGCTCTCCAGGCTAATCTATCCTGTGCAAGCCTCTTCATTTCTGATTTACTACTGCAGCTTACATCTTTCTGGAACTTCTTACTGTATTTCATCTCTTGGTCTCCCTCTACGGTTTTTACCCCCACACTTTCCTCCAGTAACAAATTGGCGACCCCTTGATGTCTCAGAATGTGTCGTATCAACTGATTCCTTCTTGTAACCAAGTTGGCCCACAAATTACTCTTCCTCCAGTTCTATTCATTACCTCCTCATTAGCTAAGTGATCTACTCATGTTATTTTCAGCGTTCTACATCTACGTCTACGTGATTACTCTGCTATTGACAATAAAGTGCCAGGCAAAGCGTTCAATGAACCATCTTCAAGCTGTCTCTCTACCGTTCCACTCTCGAACGGCGCGCGGGAAAAACGAGCACTTAAATTTTTTCTGTGTGAGCTCTGATTTCTCTTATTTTATCGTGATTATCATTTCTCCCTATGTAGGTGGGTACCAACAGAATGTTTTCGCAATCGGAGGAGAAAACTGGTGATTGAAATTTCATGAGAAGATCCCGTCGCAATGAAAAGCACCTTTGTTTTAATGATAGCCACTCCAAGTCACGTATCATTTCTATGACACTATCTCCTCTATTTCGCGATAACACAAAACGAGCTGCCCTTCTTTGAACTTTTTTGATGTCATCCGTCAGTCCCACCTGATGCGGATGCTACACTGCACAGCAATACTCCAGAATAGGGCGGACAAGCGTGGTGTAAGCAGTCTCTCTAGTAGACCTGTAGCACCTTCGAAGTGTTAATGAATCGCAATCTTTGGTTAGCTCTACTCACAACATTATCTATGTGGTCGTTCCAGTTTAGGTTGTTTGTAATTGTAATCCCTAAGTATTTAGCTGAATTTACAGCCTTCAGATTTGTGTGACTTATCGCGTAATCGAAATGTTGCGGATTTCTTTTAGCACCTAAGTGAATAACCTCACACTTCTCTTTATTCAGGGTCAATCGCCACTTTTCGCACCATACAGATATCTTACCTAAATCATTTTGAAATTCGTTTTTGTCATCTGATGACTTTACAAGACGGTAAATGACAGCATCATCTGCAAATGATCCAAAGGGCTACTCAGATTGTCGCCAATGTCGTTAATATAGATCAGACACAATAGAGGGCCTATAACACTTCCTTGGAAAACGCCGGATATTACTTCTGATTTACTCGATGACTTTCCGTCTATTACTACGAACTGTGACCTTTCTGACAGGAAATCACGAATCCAGCCGCACAACTGAGGCGATATTCAATAGGCACGCAGTTTGGTTAGAAGACGCTTGTGAGGAACGGTGTCGAAAGCCTTCTGGAAATCTAAACATATGGAATCAATTTGACATCCCCTGTCGAAAGCACTCATTACTTCATGAGTATAAAGAGCTAGTTGTGTTTCACAAGAACGATAGTTTCTGAATCCGTGCTGACTATGTGTCAATAAATCGTTTTCTTCGTGGTAATTCATAATGTTCGAACACAGTATATGTTCCAAAACTCTACTGCAAATCGACTTTAGTGATATGGGCCTGTAGTTCAGCGGATTACTCCTATTTCCCTTTTTGGGCATTGGTATGATTTGAGCAATTTTCCAGTCTTTAGGTACGGATTTTTCTGTGAGCTAGAGGTTGTATATTATTGCTAAATATGAAGCTGTTGTATCAGCACACACTGAAAGGAACCTGACTGGTATACAATCTGAACCGGAGGACTTGCCTTTATTAAATGATTTAAGTTGCTTTGCTACACTGAGGATATATACTTCTATGTTTCTCATCTTAGCAGTTGTTCTTGACTGGAATTCAGGAATTTTGTACTTCGTCTTCTTTGGTGAAGGAGTTTCGGAAAAGTATGTTTAATAAGTCTGCTTTAGTGGCACTGTCATCAGTGGCTTTACCGTTGTTATCGCGCAGTGAAGGTATTGATTGCCGGCCGCTGGTCGTTTCAGTCCAGAACCGCGCTGTTGCTGCGGTCGCAGGTTCGAATCCTACCTCGGGCATGGATGTGTGTGATGTCCTTAGGTTACTTAGGTTTAAGTAGTTCTAAGTCTAGGGAACTGCTGACCTCAGATGTTAAGTCCGATAGTACTTAGAACCATTTGAACCCTTTAAAGGTATTGATTGCGTCTTGCCACTGGCGTGCTTTTTGTATGACCAGAATCTCATTGGGTTTTCTGCCAGATTCCGAGATAGAGTTTCGTTGTGGAAGTTATTAAAAGTATCTCACATTGAAGTAAGCGCTATTTTCTGAACTTCTGCAAAACTTTGCCAATCTCGGAGATTTTGCTTTCTTTTAAATCTGGCTCGCTTTTTTCGTCGCTTCTGCAACAGCGATCAGACCCGTTTTGTGTACCATGGGGGATCAATACCATCACTTATTAATTTATGTGGTATATATCTCTCAATTGCCGTCGATACTATCTCTCTGAAATCATTCCACATCTTTTCTACGCTTACATGATCAGATCGGTAGGAGTGGATACTGTCTCTTAAAAAGGCTTAAGAGCATTTTTATCAGCTTCTTTAAATAGATGTAGTTTATGTTTCTTTTTGATGGTTGTGGGTGTTACTGTATTCAGCCTAGCAGCAACTGCCTTGTGGTCGCTAATCCATGTATTCGTCATGATACTCCCTATTCGTCGGGATTATTTTTTGCTAGGAGGTCAAGTATGCTTTCGCAACCATTTACGCTTCTAGTGGACTCATGAACTAATTGTTCAAAATAATTTTCTAAGAAAGCATTCAGTGAAATTTCGGATGACGTTTTATGCCTGCCGCTGGCTTTAAACGCACAATTTTTCCAGCATATCGAGGGTAGACTGAAGTCACCACCGACTGTAATTGTATGAGTGGGGTAGTTACTTGAAATGAGACACAAGTTTTTTTTGAACTGTTCAGCAACTATATTTTCTGAGTCGGAGGGTCGGTAAAACGATCCAGTTAACAGTTTAGTCCGATTGTTAAGTATAACCTCTACCCATACCATTTCGCAGGAACTATCTACTTCAATTTCACTACAAGGTTAACTACTTCTGACAGCATTAAACACTCCACCAGCAACTGTATTTAATCTGTCCTTTCTGAACACTGTTAGGTCGCTTGAAAAAATTTCAGCTGAACTTATTTCTGGGTTTAGCCAGCGGCTGGTCCCGGCGGAGGTTCGAGTCCTCCCTCGGGCATGGGTGTGTGTGTTTGTCCTTAGGATAATTTAGGTTAAGTAGTGTGTAAGCTTAGGGACTGATGACCTTAGCAGTTAAATCCCATAAGATTTCGCACACATTTGAACATTTTTGGTTTAGCCAGCTTTCCGTACAAATAACTATTTGAGCTTCAGTGCTTTCTATTAGGGCTTGGAGCTCTGGGTCTTTCCCAACACAGCTACGACAATTTACAACTACAATACCGATCGTTTCTACAACTACCTTATTGCGTTTTATCTGCCCCTTTCCTGAGACCCTCTAACCTAAAAAAGTCGCCCAGTCCCTTCAACACAGTCCCCGCTACTCATGTAGCCGCTTCCTGTGTGTAGTGGACTCCTGAGCTATTAAGCGGAATCCGGAAACCCACCACCCAATGGAGCGTCAAGGAATCTGCAGCCTACACGGTCACAAAACCGCCTGAGCCTCTGACTCAGACCCTCCACTCGGCTCTACACTAAAGGACCATAGTCGGTTCTATCGACGATGCTGGAGAAAGTGAGTTCCGCCTTAGTCTCGCAAGCAAGACTGGCAGTCTTTACCATTTCCGCTGGCCGCCCGAAACTGGAGAGAATCTCCTCCGATCCAAAGCGACACACGTCATTGGTACCGACATGAGCCACCACCTGCAGTTAGCTGCACCCTGTACTCTTCGTGGCATCCGGACGCACCCTTTCCACATCCGGAATGACTCCCGCCGGTATGCTCACGGAGTGCACACTGGCTCCATTCCTCACCTTGACAGCCATGTTCCTAAGGGGCCCCATTACGCGCCTAATGTTGGAACTCCCAACTACCATCAAACCCACCCTCTGCGAATGCCCAGACCCTGCGGGCCGAGAAGCTTTCTCTGGAACGGTGTGGACGACTGCATCTGGCTCAGAGACTTCGTCAGGCACGAATAACGTCCGAAACCTGTTCGTCAAACGAACCGGGGAGGCCCTACGATCGACCCCTCGGAAAGTCTTTCGTTGCCTGCCAGACTTTGGAATGATCTCCCACTCGACCACGGGTAAGGGGTCAACTTCAGTGCAGGCAGTGGACCGATAGGGGGACACGTGGGGCGTGCTTCATGTCCCTCGGATCCCGCATCCGACTCCCCACAGTGATGTCCCTTGGCGGCAGCCTCAAGCAGTATGACGGAAGCCAACACCGCCTTGAGCTGTGAGCGGAGGGTCGCCAATTCAGCTCGTATCTGTACACAGCAATCACAGTTCCTATCCTATCCATTACTAAAGTCGCTCCTGTTTGAAGCTCCTAAAATATATATAACAGACGAACAGTGTACTCCTCTTATTAGCAGCAGGAACTGGAGATGCTCTGTCATTGACTGCCTAACCGACAATGAGCTGTTCTAACAAAAACAAACAAAAGCCTGTACGATACGAGGATCGATACAAGGGTCGATAACAACGGCGGTACTGTATGCTACACTGTTTCAAAAATAAAAGTTTGTGCCTAGTAAGCACTCGAATGCACAAGATATTGCAAAAATAAACTAGTAACTACACAGATAACTGAAAATAAGTCGCTCCTGTTTGAAGCTCGTAAAAATATGTAACAAAAAATATATATGTCTGAAGGTATTTGTCTGAAACGTAGCCATAAGGCTATATTCGATGTTAACAAATTGCTCTTCTTTAAAAAGTCTTTTCTTGCCCTTGCCAGCCTTCATTTTAGATCCTGTATACTTCGGTCATCGTCGGTTATTTTGCTGCCCAAATAGCAAAATTCATGTGCTACTTTCAGTGTGTCGTTTCGTAATCTAATTCCCTCAGAATCACCTGATTTAGTTCGACTACATTCCATCATTCTTGTTTTGGTTTTGATGATGTTCATTTTATATACTCCTTTCAAGATGCTATCCATTCCGCTCAACTGTTTTTCCAACTCCTTTGCTGTCTCTGATAGAATTACAATGTCATCGGCAAACCTCAAAGTTTTTATTTCTTATTCCTGAACTTTAATTCCTACTCCAAATTTTTCTTCTGTTTCCTTGTCTGCTTGCTCAATGTATAGATTGAATAACGTCGAGGATAGGCTACAACTCTGTCTCCCTCCCATTTCAACCACTGGTTTACTATCATGTCCTTATAGCTTCTGCTTAATATCATAGAAGCAACATTCCTGATTTAGGTATTAAATGGTATTAACAGCCTGTTCATTACTCTCTTTCTCGATGGCTTCCCTAGAATAGTGAGCACCAGTTTCAGTCTTCCCGTCTTCTGCAGCCTCCTGTCCCGGCTTGCGTTATCCACAACTACGTTCTCTGTATCCCCTATATGTTTAACATCGAAGTGAAATGCAGATATCTTTATAGACCCGAAGCTAAGCGACCTGTCCTATGAGTGTACGTAAATTCCAACTAAGAGCTTGATTGTCAGACTCCAAACTAAATCGTTTACGCTGTAAGTAAAACTTGAAATTTTCCAGCACAAATAGAACAGCTAACGCTTCTAACTGCCGCGATGGCTAACCGCGAGGGCTAAGGTGTCTTGTCACGGTCCGCGCGGCTTTCCCCGTCGGAGGTTCGAGTCCTCCGTCGGGCTTGGGTGTGTGTGTTGTCTTTAGCGAGTGTGAGTTTAAGTTAGATTAAGTAGCGCTTAAGCTTAGGGACCCATGACCTTCGCAGTTTGGTCCCATAAGACCTTACCACAAATTTCCAATTTCCAACCTTTCTAACTCGTACAGCTTTGATTCATAGCTCTGTAGCTGAAGCCGTAAACGTGTGCCACAAGGACGCTTTATACACCTGGCAATTGTTGTGAACATGCCTCGCGTTGTGTTAGGGGCGAATACGGGAATACACAGGTGGATGTGTCCTGTATTTTTTTATTGGAGGATGTGCCATTTTTGGTGATTGCGAGACTTTCTGTACACTTGCCAGTGATCCTCGAGTGTTTTCACCCGATGTCCGATGATGCTCCTGTGAGAATGAAACGCTTCGTAAATTAAATAAATAAAAAAAAATCATTTTGCAACCGAGACTGTCTACTCTTTCTTGAACATCTCAAGAGGGTGCTGTACCATTAGCCGAAAGATGGAGTGGTGTGATTTTATTGGCCTTATTATTGTCAGCAACTTCCCGTATTACTGCTCCATCTCTGTATATGATTCAAAACTCTGAACGTATACCATACGATTTAATAAACGTGATGCACTATCCTGACTTCCTTCCCGACTTAACTGCCGTTTTCCTGAGCGATGGAGGATCCCGTCCACTGCCTAATGGCGGAACTCCGAGGAGCATGCAACCTCTCGCTCATGTATACAGTATGTTTCACATTTCCTATTACATGCCTCTCAGGATTGTAGAGGGGACTTCTTAGTAAAGTTTTAATTAGGAATCCAGGTACAAAAATGTACTGTTTGGATGTAAAATAAGTTTGATGATCGGATCGCTTTCAAATCTCTCATTGCACGGTAAGCACAAAACGGAGACGATGATCTGTATGCTCTACAGGAGTCCAGGGTATTGCTAGTATTTCGAGTACTTGTCGTGGGGTTCTCTCCCACGTGACGGAGGACGTCCTCCCCAAATTCGGAAGTTCGTTTTGTGCGTTGATTTCAATAGTCAACTCTCCTAGTCGCGATCGTAGCAGTTTCTTGCAGCAATTGGTTTAGTCGGGCGAAAATGGTACGTCACGCCATAATGACAACAGGGGCTGACGGCGGCGTCCTCTTCTCAGGTTCATTTCCCGAAATGAGCTCTTACCAAAACTTTACCTACTAAGCCCGCTCTGCAACTCCTAGAAACCTTTGACAGGAATTTTGAAACATCCTGTATATTTTTAAAGCGCATACAGGCAACCATACGGGCTGAACCCAAATTCTTCCTCCACCTAGAGATCCGCGAACCCGCCCACAGGTGAATGCCACACTATATTACTTATTAAAACACATGAAGCTCACTTAAATTACAGGTTGGTAGAGGGCATTAGTGTGATCTATGTGCCATGTATAAAATTAATCTAAATACACAAGAATCCGTCGCATATGAACATTACTGCAGATCTAAATTTCAATTTTAAATCCACCATTATTATTCTCAAGTCTAAAACTTGCCAAAAGTTCGGCAGTCTTTACAAGAAAATTAAATATCCCTGCAACTAAATTGTCTATATAACCCGTAGAAAGAAACACAACATCTAATTTATCTACTGAAAATCTTGCAGCCGAGATTTAGCAAAGTAAACAGTAATAACGTTATGTGGTAAGAGTTACATGTTTCGTCTTACCATCTTACCCAGTCTAGATAAGACTTAACATTCTAAAATGCAGCTTGCCAATCTTTCACTTCATTTCCTGCAACTTCAGGTACACTGATGCTTCACGAAGCTCCTTTTCAATAGGCATTATTTCCTTAGAATGTGAATTATTGCCCACCGGTTTCGAGCCCAGCAAGAAAACTAACCGCTCTACCAATTCTTTAGGGTTGATATCTGGTGATGATTTTGTTGGAGAGTATCTTTCAGTCGAAAAAGTCATCGTCTTCTTCTTCCTCACCATAATTATCATAACCATTTTCGTTATTGTAATCGTCATCTCCTCTTTCATCTTCTGCTTTCATAAATACATCATTTTTAATGTCTTCACCTATCTTCTTTCGGAATTGTTGTCCCAGTCTCTGAGAAGCAGGTCTGATGAGAAGCTGAATTGCATGCTTCTTGAACCTCATTATCTTCCCCTCTGAAACACCTGCAGAGATTTTTTGTATCCAAGATTAGGCACAGCTGGATTAGCGTCTGGAATTGGAAATAATATCTCATTAATGCCTCTATAAAGTAGTGGTAAGAGACAGTATAAATATCGTCGTTTTACAGTTCTACTCATTGTTGAATCAGATGGGAACTTCATGTGCATGACGCTTTAAACTCAATGCTGCTTGAGCCGTTTTAACATGATCTGCAAGTTGCCTTAGTAAGCTAAGGTCCGATACATTTCCACTCCTTAATCTGATTTGCAGTGTGCTGGAAGGTATTTTAAAATTTTCAGTCGCCTTTATAATCGATAAACCTTCAACAACAGCTTATTTCGCTTTTTTTTCAATTCTTCTGCAGTAAATTTTCTAAAACGAAACATAAAAACGGATACTACTAGGTAAACGATGGTCAATGATCAATGTAGATCTTTGAACAATGATGGGCATTGGAAACGACAGTCAGTGAGCAATGGTGATTGGACAGTGGCGATCAACGGACAATTGTGGTTAGTGGTCTTTGATGGTCAGTGGACACGATGGTCATTTATCAATGATTATTAGCGATCAGTGGTGGTCAGTGGACAAAATGAGCCAGTATGTAATGATGGTCTGTGGACCATGATTGTCAGTGGAGTATGAGGCAATTAACTGTGAATTGCACTAATATTCTTACTCGCCCGGTATCCAACAACAACTGACAAGATAGCTTACGCTACACCTGTTATATATAGAAGACTGGTGCACTCACAATAGTGAATGTCAGGGTGGGAAACATTATTTACCAAGAAAACTAGTAGTATATCTTTCTTTCTTGATGTCATAGAATTTCGATGCAGCAGTTGTCTCTCTGCAATTCTCTAAGAATTTGTGTGATAATACAAATAAATATTGAACTTTTAATCTGATTCTCTACAATTATTTTTTTAATGCAACATTCCTCCTCTAAGAGCTTGCTCGGTTAGAGATAGTGCGAGGGCACGCTTGCTTGTGAGGTCGATATCTTGGTAATGAGGAAGAGAAAGAAGAGGCTGCATCGCTGGAAACTGATGGAGGTAAGAAATTTTAGAGGGAACCCCTCCTGCTGATTCACACAAGATAAGAAATTCAGGGGAATATCCTCCCCACCGCTTCAAACACACCTCTCAAACACTGGGACAATTATTCCAAAAGATGACAGATGAAGACGTTTAAAACAATGTATTTATGAAAGCAGAAGGTGGAGAAAAAGAGGATGATGATGACTACAAGGTGGTACTGAAGAGTAATGCCTCCGAATTTTTTATGCGAAAGCTATTACGCCTTTTTGAATAAAATAAGCGTTATTAACATTCTACGTCGTAATTCTTCATGTCCACATATTCGTTTCTCAACACAGTCACTCGTGCGACGAAAATATTTCTCCCAACGAGAGACCAGTTTGTTGACACTATCACTACAGAATGTTTGACATCGTTGACAGTGCCACAGTCTCATCTCTGCTTGCACTGCTTCATTACTATCAGAGTGAAGTCTTTGAAGGAGTTCTTTTAGTTTTGGAAACATACACTCCTGGAAATGGAAAAAAGAACACATTGACACCGGTGTGTCAGACCCACCATACTTGCTCCGGACACTGCGAGAGGGCTGTACAAGCAATGATCACACGCACGGCACAGCGGACACACCAGGAACCGCGGTGTTGGCCGTCGAATGGCGCTAGCTGCGCAGCATTTGTGCACCGCCGCCGTCAGTGTCAGCCAGTTTGCCGTGGCATACGGAGCTCCATCGCAGTCTTTAACACTGGTAGCATGCCGCGACAGCGTGGACGTGAACCGTATGTGCAGTTGACGGACTTTGAGCGAGGGCGTATAGTGGGCATGCGGGAGGCCGGGTGGACGTACCGCCGAATTGCTCAACATGTGGGGCGTGAGGTCTCCACAGTACATCGATGTTGTCGCCAGTGGTCGGCGGTAGGTGCACGTGCCCGTCGACCTGGGACCGGACCGCAGCGACGCACGGATGCACGCCAAGACCGTAGGATCCTACGCAGTGCCGTAGGGGACCGCACCGCCACTTCCCAGCAAATTAGGGACACTGTTGCTCCTGGGGTATCGGCGAGGACCATTCGCAACCGTCTCCATGAAGCTGGGCTACGGTCCCGCACACCGTTAGGCCGTCTTCCGCTCACGCCCCAACATCGTGCAGCCCGCCTCCAGTGGTGTCGCGACAGGCGTGAATGGAGGGACGAATGGAGACGTGTCGTCTTCAGCGATGAGAGTCGCTTCTGCCTTGGTGCCAATGATGGTCGTATGCGTGTTTGGCGCCGTGCAGGTGAGCGCCACAATCAGGACTGCATACGACCGAGGCACACAGGGCCAACACCCGGCATCATGGTGTGGGGAGCGATCTCCTACACTGGCCGTACACCACTGGTGATCGTCGAGGGGACACTGAATAGTGCACGGTACATCCAAACCGTCATCGAACCCATCGTTCTACCATTCCTAGACCGGCAAGGGAACTTGCTGTTCCAACAGGACAATGCACGTCCGCATGTATCCCGTGCCACCCAACGGTGTAAGTCAACTACCCTGGCCAGCAAGATCTCCGGATCTGTCCCCCATTGAGCATGTTTGGGACTGGATGAAGCGTCGTCTCACGCGGTCTGCACGTCCAGCACGAACGCTGGTCCAGCTGAGGCGCCAGGTGGAAATGGCATGGCAAGCCGTTCCACAGGACTACATCCAGCATCTCTACGATCGTCTCCATGGGAGAATAGCAGCCTGCATTGTTGCGAAAGGTGGATATACACTGTACTAGTGCCGACATTGTGCATGCTCTGTTGCCTGTGTCTATGTGCCTGTGGTTCTGTCAGTGTGATCATGTGATGTATCTGACCCCAGGAATGTGTCAATAAAGTTTCCCCTTCCTGGGACAATGAATTCACGGTGTTCTTATTTCAATTTCCTGGAGTGTATGAACATCGGATGGAGCCAAGTCGGTACTGTATGGTATTCGATGATAGTGAACCCATGGCATATGACTGCTGCATGTCGCAGCGCTCGTGTGTGATCTGGCACTGCTGTGCTGAAGGAGAGAGTGCACCACGTGAGGGCGAACTCTTCGAATTCGAAACTCGATTACAGTCTGCCTTTTCTCACGCACCAACGCAGTTACGTTTCACGCTGCAATGTTGAGTGCTACAATTTGGTGCCCTATAGCAGCAGAGGGCTACAAATATGTAGACACGAAGAATAAAGATGTAGAATGTTGATAACGTTTGTTTCATTTAAAAAGCTTTTAGAGTTTTCTTATTAAATATTCAGAGGAGTTACTTTTCAGCACGCCTTCGGACGACGATAAAGATGAAGTGGATGACATTCACGATTAGAAGGCAGTGTCCAACAGATCATCAGCAGATATGAGGCTGAACGAATTGGTGGAGTCATTAGGCTTTTGGCTGGCTTCAAAAGGGTGGGCAATAATCCATATGTTAACGAAATAATATCTACTGATAAGACGCATCGCGTTACGGAAAATAATGTGAAAAGTTGATTAGCTGCATATGTAAAAAATTAAGTCTTACGTAGACTGAGTAAGATGGTGAGGGAAACACGTAGTTCTTATCGTAAAATGTTGTCATTGTTTACTTTGTTTAATCTCGGCAGTAAGATCTGCAGTAGCGCTCTAAATAAATTACAAGTTGTGTTTATTTCAATGAGCTATACACACAATTTGGGTACAGAAATATATAATTTTGTTGCAAAGGGTGTCGCACTTTCGACAAGTTTTGGATGTGAGAGTAATTTAAGTGGATTTTAAGCTGTAAGTTAGATCTGCAATTGTATTTTTTCTGGTGTTACATTGTCATTGCTCCTTCCTAAATTGGCGATGACAATACACAGCATCATGTCGAACACCCTTTACGTATTTAGATACCGTTTTAACGTAAACTTGACGCTTTCTTGCAATGCTGACGCTTTTTTGCTGACATTTCAGAGTATGTGACTCTTGACAAGCGTCACAGACGAGATAAAAGAAATAACTTGAGCCTTACACTACGGTACAATTTGTACTTATCCTCAACTACGCCGCAATCACGTGCAATAATTGTCAATGGTTATATTTTTCTAGTGATACGTTATCTTCGCTCTCGCTCATAGTCATGTTCTATAGGGCTGAGTTTGATGGATATGTGTGAATATGGAAAATAAAATTATGACACATGATGTAAGCATGCTACATGTGGAAAATAATTAATTGGAATCTAGATAGCGTCTTACATTAAGTGTGGTCCATAAATTTGTCTTTGAATGCTGCCTTCCGTTGGCGAAAGCAAGCAAGATCAGCCAAAACCAGTAATTGATTTATTTCGCGTTTTTTAAATTTTTGCAGAATAGTATTTACTCATCTTTGACAATTGTTTTTGTTGTGGTTTTCAGTTCAAAGACTGGTTTGATGCAGCTGTCCATGCTACTCTATCGCGTTCAAGTCTCTTTATCTCCGAGTAAGTACTGCAACATACATCCCTCTGAATCCGTTTACCGTATTCATCTCTTGGTCTCCCTCTACAATTTTTACCCCTCACGTTTCCCTGCAGTGCCAGACCGGCAACCCCTTGTTGCCTCAGAAAGTGTCCCACCAACCGATCCCTTCTTCTAGTCAAGTTGTACCACAAATTTTTTATTTCATTTTTTCGTGTTGGTAATCGCAATGCGAATGATACCAGTGCAGTTTTTGGTAGGAAAAGCGATGCCATTGACTGTTCTAGTATTTAGAAGCTGCAGCCGATACAATTTTTTTTTGTAGTTCGACATGTTGATAACGTCATGGCTAAAATCAGACGGGTGGTATCGCATGCTTCAGTTATAAGTAATTATCGCTGCATTATATCCAATGTCGCAGTACTCTCAAACTTTTTTTTAGAAAAAATGCACTGCTTATAACTGCAGTCTGGTTTCTGTACAAATGGTAAACAGCCTTTCGCTCCCTGTATTTGACACCTGTCGCCTTTAGTATTTGAAAGAGAATATTCCAGACAACATTTTCAAAAGCTGTCTCTAAGTCTACAAATGTTAAAATCGTAGGTTTTACTTTCCTTAACCTATCTTCTAAGATAAGTCGTAGGGCCAATAGTGCCTCTTGCGTTCCTACATTTCTCCGGAATTCCAAGTGATCCTCCCCGAGGCCGGCTTCCTTTCTTTTCCTCTCTTCTGTAAGGGATTCGTGCAAGTATATTGCAGCCGTGACTTATTAAACCCATAGTTCTGTAATATTTACACCTGTCAGTAATTGCTTTCTGTGGAACTAGGTTCGATATGTTCTTCTTGAAGTTTGAAGGTATTTCTGCTGTCTCATACATCTTGCTCACCAGATGGAAGAATTTTGTTATGGCTGGCTTCCCCAAGACTATCAGTAGTTCTGACGGAATTTTGTCTACTCCCGGGACCTTGTTTCGACGTAAGGCTTTCAGCGCTTTGTCAGATTCTTCCGGCAGTATCATATTCCCCTTCTTATCTTCCTCTACGTCCATTTCCTTTTCCATAATATTGCCCTCAAGTACATCTCCCTTGAATAGACGCTCTATATACCCCTTCAACCTTTCTGCTTTCTCTTCTTTGATTACGACTGGTTTTCCGCCTGAGTTCTTGAAATTCATACAGGTGGTTCTCTGTTCCCAAAGGTCTCTTTAATTTTCCTGTAGACAGTATCTGTCTTACCCTAGTGACATATGCTTCTACATCCTTACGTTTGTCCTCTACACATACCTGCTTCCCGTCGATGTCATTTCTTAGACGTTTGTATTCCCTTTCGTTTTCTTCGTTTATTTAATTTTTATATTTTCTCCTTTCATAGATTAAATTCAGTATCTCTTGTGTTACCCAAGGATTTCTATTAGCTCTCGACTTTTTACCTACTTGATCTTCTGCTGCCTTCACTATTTCATCTTTCAAAGCTACCCATTCTTCTTCTAAGGCATTCCTTTCCCTTGTTCTTGTTAATCATTCTCCCCTACCTCTGAAATCCGCTACACCCTTTGGTTGTTTCTGTTTATTCAGGTCCCATCTCCTGAAATGCCTGCCTTTTTGCAGTTTCTTCAGTTTTAATCCACAGTTCATAGCAAATAAATTACGGTCAGAGTCCACGTCTGCCCCTGTAAATGTCTTAGAATTTAAAATGTTGTTGTTGTTGTTGTGGTCTTCAGTCCTGAGACTGGTTTGATGCAGCTCTCCATGCTACTCTATCCTGTGCAAGCTTCTTCATCTCCCAGTACCTACTGCAACCTACATCCTTCTGAATCTGCTTAGTGTATTCATATCTTGGTCTCCCCCTACGATTTTTACCCTCCACGATGCCCTCCAATACTAAATTGGTGATCCCTTGATGCCTCAGAACATGTCCTACCAACCGATCCCTTCTTCTGGTCAAGTTGTGCCACAAACTCCTCTTCTCCCCAATCCTATTCAATACCTCCTCATTAGTTATGTGATCTACCCATCTAATCTTCAGCATTCTTCTGTAGCACCACATTTCGAAACCTTCTATTCTCTTATTGTCCAAACTACACTCCTGGAAATTGAAATAAGAACACCGTGAATTCATTGTCCCAGGAAGGGGAAACTTTATTGACACATTCCTGGGGTCAGATACATCACATGATCACACTGACAGAACCACAGGCACATAGACACAGGCAACAGAGCATGCACAATGTCGGCACTAGTACAGTGTATATCCACCTTTCGCAGCAATGCAGGCTGCTATTATCCCATGGAGATGATCGTAGTGATGCTGGATGTAGTCCTGTGGAACGGCTTGCCATGCCATTTCCACCTGGCGCCTCAGTTGGACCAGCGTTCGTGCTGGACGTGCAGACCGCGTGAGACGACGCTTCATCCAGTCCCAAACATGCTCAATGGGGGACAGATCCGGAGATCTTGCTGGCCAGGGTAGTTGACTTACACCTTCTAGAGCACGTTGGGTGGCACGGGATACATGCGGACGTGCATTGTCCTGTTGGAACAGCAAGTTCCCTTGCCGGTCTAGGAATGGTAGAACGATGGGTTCGATGACGGTTTGGATGTACCGTGCACTATTCAGTGTCCCCTCGACGATCACCAGTGGTGTACGGCCAGTGTAGGAGATCGCTCCCCACACCATGATGCCGGGTGTTGGCCCTGTGTGCCTCGGTCGTATGCAGTCCTGATTGTGGCGCTCACCTGCACGGCGCCAAACACGCATACGACCATCATTGGCACCAAGGCAGAAGCGACTCTCATCGCTGAAGACGACACGTCTCCATTCGTCCCTCCATTCACGCCTGTCGCGACACCACTGGAGGCGGGCTGCACGATGTTGGGGCGTGAGCGGAAGACGGTCTAACGGTGTGCGGGACCGTAGCCCAGCTTCATGGAGACGGTTGCGAATGGTCCTCGCCGATACCCCAGGAGCAACAGTGTCCCTAATTTGCTGGGAAGTGGCGGTGCGGTCCCCTACGGCACTGCGTAGGATCCTACGGTCTTGGCGTGCATCCGTGCGTCGCTGCGGTCCGGTCCCAGGTCGACGGGCACGTGCACCTTCCGCCGACCACTGGCGACAACATCGATGTACTGTGGAGACCTCACGCCCCACGTGTTGAGCAATTCGGCGGTACGTCCACCCGGCCTCCCGCATGCCCACTATACGCCCTCGCTCAAAGTCCGTCAACTGCACATACGGTTCACGTCCACGCTGTCGCGGCATGCTACCAGTGTTAAAGACTGCGATGGAGCTCCGTATGCCACGGCAAACTGGCTGACACTGACGGCGGCGGTGCACAAATGCTGCGCAGCTAGCGCCATTCGACGGCCAACACCGCGGTTCCTGGTGTGTCCGTTGTGCCGTGCGTGTGATCATTGCTTGTACAGCCCTCCCGCAGTGTCCGGAGCAAGTATGGTGGGTCTGACACACCGGTGTCAATGTGTTCTTCTTTCCATTTCCAGGAGTGTATTTACCGTCCATGTTTCACTTCCATACATGGCTACACTCCATACAAATACTTTCAGAAATGACTTCCTGACACTTAAATCTATACTCGATGTTAACAAATTTCTCTTCTTCAGAAACGCTTTCCTTGCCATTGCCAATCTACATTTTATATCCTCTCTACTTCGACCATCATCGGTTATTTTGCTCCCCAAATAGCAAAACTCCTTTACTTCTTTAAGTGTCTCATTTCCTAATCTAATACCCTCAACATCACCCGACTTAATTCGACTACATTCCATTATCCTCGTTTTGCTTTTGCTGATGTTCATCTTATATCCTCCCTTCAAGACACCATCCATTCCGTTCAACTGCTCTTCCAAGTCCTTTGCTGTCTCTGACAGAATTACAATGTCACTGGCGAACCTCAAAGTTTTTATTTCTTCTCCATGGATTTTAATACCTACTCCGAATTTTTCTTTTGTTTCCTTTACTGCTTGCTCAATATACAGATTGAATAACATCGGGGAGAGGCTACAACCCTGTCTTACTCCCTTCCCAACCGCTGCTTCCCTTTCATGTCCCTCGACTCTTATAACTGCCATCTGGTTTCTGTACAAATTGTAAATAGCCTTTCGCTCCCTGTATTTTACCCCTGCCACCTTTAGAATTTGAAAGAGAGTGTTCCAGTCAACATTGTCAAAAGCTTTCTCTAAGTCTACAGATGCTAGAAATGTAGGTTTGCCTTTTCTTAATCTTTCTTCTAAGGTAAGTCGTAAGGTCAGTATTGCCTCACGTGTTCCAGTATTTCTACGGAATCCAAACTGATCTTCCCCGAGGCCGGCTTCTACTAGTTTTTCCATTCGTCTGTAAAGAATTCGTGTTAGTATTTTGCAGCTGTGGCTTATTAAACTGATTGTCCGGTAATTTTCACATCTGTCAACACCTGCTTTCTTTGGGATTGGAATTATTATATTCTTCTTAAAGTCTGAGGGTATTTCACCTGTTTCATACATCTTGCTCACCAGATGGTAGAGTTTTGTCAGGACTGGCTCTCCCAAGGCCGTCAGTAGTTCCAATGGAATTTTGTCTACTCCGGGGGCCTTGTTTCGAATCAGGTCTTTCAGTGCTCTGTCAAACTCTTCACGCAGTAACAATCTCCGCCGGCATCTCGTGGTCGTGCGGTAGCGTTCTCGCTTCCCACTCACGGGTTCCCGGGTTCGATTCCCGGCGGGGTCAGGCATTTTCTCTGCCTCGTGATGGCTGGGTGTTGTGTGCTGTCCTTAGGTTAGTTAGGTTTAAGTAGTTTTAAGTTCTAGGCGACTTATGACCACAGCAGTTGAGTCCCATAGTGCTCAGAGCCATTTGAACCATTTTTTTTATCGTATCTCCCATTTCATCTTCATCTACATCCTCTTCCATTTCCATAATATTGTCCTCAAGTACATCGCCCTTGTATAGACCCTCTATATACTCCTTCCACCTTTCTGCTTTCCCTTCTTTGCTTAGAACTGGGTTTCCATCTGAGCTCTTGATGTTCATACAAGTTCATACAAGTGGTTCTCTTATCCCCAAAGGTCTCTTTAATTTTCCTGTAGGCAGTATCTATCTTACCCCTAGTGAGAAAAGCCTCTACATCCTTACTTTTGTCCTCTAGCCATCCCTGCTTAGCCATTTTGCACTTCCTGTCGATCTCATTTTTGAGACGTTTGTATTCCTTTTTGCCTGCTTCATTTACTGCATTTTTATATTTTCTCCTTTCATCAATTAAATTCAAAAATTTTAAATCTGGTTCCTAAATCTCCGTCTAACCATTTTATAATCAACTTTCCGGTGTCCTCAGATCTCTTCCATCTATACATCGTTCTCTCATGCTTCTTAAACCAAGTGTTAGCTATGATTAAATTATTCTCTGTACAATATTCTACCAGGCAGCTTCCTCTTTCATTCTTTTCCCCCAGTATTTATTCACCTACTACTTTTCCTTCTCTTCCTTTTCGTACTATCGAATTCCAGTTCCCCATGACAATTAAATTTTCGTCTCCCTTAACTACCCGAATAATTTCTTTTACCTCATCATACATTTCCTCAATCTCCACCTCTTCAGCGGAGCCAATTGGCATATAAACTTGTACTACTGTGGGCTTCGTGTCTATCTTGGCCACAATAATGCGTCACCATGCTGTTCATAGTAACTTACGCGTGTCACTATTTTTTCACTCATCATAAAAGCTATTCCTCCATTACCCCGATTTGGTTTTGTATTTATGACTCTCTTTTCACCTGAGCAGAAATCTTGTTCCTTCTGCCACCGAACTTTACTTATTCCCATGATATCTAACTTAAACCTATCCAGTTTCCTTTTCTAAATTTTCTAACCTACCTGCCCGATTAAGGGGCCTGCCATTCCACACTCCAATCCGTAGGTCAGTTTTGTTATCCTTGATAACGATGTCCTCCTGAGTAGTCCCCGCCCGGAGATTCGAATGGGGGACTATTTTACATACGGAATATTTTACCCAAGAGGACGCCATCATTGTTTAACCATACAGTAGAGATGAATGCCCTCTGGAAAAATTGCGACTTTAGTTTGCCCTTGCTTTCAGCCGTTCGCAGTACCAGCACAGCAAGGCCGTTTTGGTTAGTGTTACAGGGCCAGATCAGTCAATCATCCATATTGTTGCCCCTGCAACTACTGAAATGGCTGCTGCCTCTCTTCGGGAACCACACGTTTGTCTGACGTCTCAACAGATATCCTCCGTTGTGGTTGTACCTACATTACGCCTATCTGTATCGCTGATGCGTGCAAGCCTCTCCATCAGTGGCAAGGGGGGCTTTGACAAATATATTCCTAATTCGTTAGTTACTTAGCATAAGCAAGTGTTCGTTTCAACTGTTTATAGAGAGTTTATTTTATAGTCGTTCTCAGATCCCATAGGAAGTTTACTTATCTGTTTAGCAGGCTACATGAATTTGGGGGTGAAAATAGCATTGGAGTCTTGCTTTACAATTATTTGCAATCATGTCGTTGACAGCGGTTTGACGCCAACAGCGCAAATTGTTGATGAATTTTTGCAGACTTGGAAAGAATACTGACGTTTGACAAGCATCATAGACGTGAAAAATATATAATTTAAGGCTCTGTTTGTCATTTACTAAGTGTGGTACATAGATACAACTTATAACGCTTTTACCGGCTCAGACATCTGTTGTTGTCACTAACAAATGTCTGCACTGGAAGCAAGTGGGACATAAATCGGTAGTAGATTTTATTTTGGATTGCCAGGGTTTGTAAAATATTATTTAAAGAAAAATCCATGCTCAAAATCTCTGTATTACTGATTCGTTAATTACAATGGGTAAGCAAATGCTGATTTTTAGCTTTTTGAAAAAAAATAAATGGTTCAAATGGCTCGAAGCACTATGGGAATTAACATCTGAGGTCATCAGTCCCCTAGAACTTAGAACTACTTAAACCTAACGAACCTAAGGACATCACACACATCCATGCCCGAGCAGGATTCGAACCTGCGACCGTAGCAGCAGTGCGGTTTCGGACTGAAGCGCCTAGAACCGCTTGGCCACAGCGGCCGGATAGCTATCTTGTTCTGATATTCCGTAGCAAATGATGTATAGCTTCCGATAAAATGTAGCGATGTGACTGGTGAGGCAGTCAGTGAATGATATTTTGAAGTCAGTAATGACAACGTCTCAGACATTTTCCTCTTACGTTGTTCTGCTACTTTCAGTGTGTGACATATTATTTTGATAAATAATGCAATTTGCTCGTGTACTTTGTGGCTACGCTATAATTGGCTCTTTCATTTTAATGGTGTCTCTGATTGGAGGAGGGGAGAAGGAGGTGTTACTTGAAGCTGTATGTGTTTATGCAGTCTTATATAAATATCATGGAAGGAATGAAAACTGATGTCATTTTATGCATAATTTTAATACTACACTTTAACTGACTGGAAAGAGGAATGGGAGAGGTCATGGTGTGGTACAAGGCAAAATTGAGATAGTTCCCCATCTTGGATTTCCGATTGGCTGTTTCTTTTTAGACACTTTGATATGACTGGATGGGAAGAGGAGCGGGAGGAGACTTTTAAATTTCCACTATTGACTGTTTAATTTTTAATGCCTCTCTGTGATTAGTTAAAGATAGCGTAGTGGGAGATGGTTTTTAATTTCCTACTAGCACAACTGGTCTATTTCAACATTTCGAATTTTGTTGATTTGCTATGCCGTTTTTAATAATGTGCTATGTCTGGCTGGCGCAAGGAACAACGGCGAGGAGGGGGAGAGGGTTTTCAGTTTCCCACTAATACTGTTGGGTTAGTTCTGCAACCTTGAATTTTAGACTGGCTCTTTCATTTTTAGTATTACACTGTGGCTATCCACTGTGGTTGGTTGGTGAGGGGATAGAGAGGGGGGGGGGAGTGTCAAGGATAATTGAGTTAGTTGGATTTTTTAAATTTATTTTAATGATTAGTTACATCACTGATTAGGACGATGATATCCTATGCGAATGTCACTGATTACATCGTGCATGACAACGATCACGTGACAATCACTTGATCACTTTGGAGGTCATTTCAAGACCAAATTGGCCTGGAACATACTGTACATTGCATTACTACTAAGTGTATTGAATTCTGTGACGCTTTGTAAGAGGAATGGAGGATGAAATGTTCTCCTGCACTTAATTTTAATCGACGAAGCAGATTCATTTTAACGGAAAAGTAAATAGACACAACGTTCGCATATGAGATCTGCAAAATCTTTGTGAAACGTAGGAAAACGGGTTTAAAGAATTTAAACATGTTGTGTGCTTAATCACACAATGAAGTGTATGGACCACTGACTCTAGAGTGAGAGAACACATTGTTTGTTAAATCTTTCAAGAAGTGCGGTATAAGAAGCGCTCTTGATGGCAGTGAAAATCATCTTATATATGAAGAGGACAACACTGAAGAAGAAGAAGGAAGTTCAGTTTGTAAGTAGGCTGTTTATGTTTTCTTACTGGTAACGCCACGTAGCGCTCTGTATGAAAATCACTGGCTGTGCTGTGTGCAGTCTGTGGCTGCTTTGCATTGTTGTAATACTCGCCATCGTAGCGTTGGGCAGTTGGCTGTTAACAGCGCGTAGCGTTGCGCAGTTGGAGGTGAGCCACCAGCAGTGATGGATGTGGGGAGAGAAATGGCGGAGTTTTGAAATTTGTAAGACTGGATGTCATGAACTGCTATATATATTATGACTTTCGAACACTATTAAGGTAAATACATTGTTTGTTCTCTATCAAAATCTTTCATTTGCTAACTATGCCTATCAGTAGTTAGTGCCTTCAGTAGTTTGAATCTTTTTTTTAGCTGGCAGTAGTGGCGCTCGCTGTATTGCAGTAATTTTCTTATTTTGCTCTTCAAATTGTGCTTTTCTGTGTTGTCGTGTGAAATATTGTGACAATAATGGTGTGTGAAAAACGTAATACTAGGCTCCAAAGTAAACTGAGAAATGACAGTGAAGACGAAAGCAGTGTGTTAGCGCCACCGTGTAATGAATTAACTAATGTTCAAAGTAGTAATTTGGCAATTGTGCATAGGGAAATGGAGCGGGCTGCAAATAATGGTGTAGGCAGTGAAACAATTAGTGAACAGGGAAGCATTATCGATCGATCGGTCGGCAACAGCTTGCCTCAGGAATCCGAAATGACAGAACACAATCTTGCAAATACTGCAGATTCAGGTTTTGCGTCCTCGCCGTTTTCTCAAATAAGTCAAGACACATTTTCTGCTTGTCAAAATGTGAATGTTGCCGGTGCAAATTCGCTGCCGAAAAGCACTGAGGAACATGTTTCAGACACCAGTGCATTGTTATTACAATTAATGCAACAAATGGGACTAAAGCTTCAAAAGTTAGACACAATGGAACAAAATCTTCAAACGTTAGACACAATGGAACAAAATCAGAGACAAACACAGCAAAAGCTTCAAAAGTTAGACACCACACTTGAACAAACACGTGAAGATTTAACTACTGAGTTACATAACATTGAATCGAAATGTCAAAAAGTCTGTAATGACGTAAAAACACAAATTTGTGAGCATTTTCAACCTATTTTTTCGCGGCATGAAAATGCATTACAGAATCACGAAGCAGCCATAAAAGAACTGCAAACCATTGTTCATGAAAATCATGAGACCTTGTGGGCTAAAATTGACTCAGTTGCATCTACCGATTCGGTTACGCTACTTGAAAAAACTTAGGAAAACTTAAAGGACACAGTAGATACGATTTCAACACAAATGGACACTCTGAAACTTAGTTCAGAAAAACACACTGAGGAAATAAGTACACTATCGGAGAAAGTAGCCGAACTTTCGGATCAGTTCACTAACTTATCTGCAAAGGTAGATGATGACCTGAATGATACAAGACCTGTAGCCATCATTGACACAGAGGAGTATGAACAAATTAAGAAATTCAAACAAAATCAGAATCAAATTAATACGCAACACAAAACAGAAATCCGGGAAGTACAAGATCAGTTGGCACAAGTAATACAAAAATTACATATTTCAGAGGACACTCGCGCTCCAACAAGGGAAGAGGGACTTAGAAATACGGAAAAGCCACAAAATAATAACACAGGGCATTTCGGAAATTATGAAAGAAATTGGCAAGGTGCACCGAATTTCGAGATGGAACCGCCGACACGACGTAACAACGACCGATATACTACTCGCCGACACGATGATTTTGACTATAAGCTGTTCATTACTACACGTAAATTCAAAACATTTAAGAATTCTGGCAACGACATTCATCCACAAGCGTGGCTCCATCAATTCTCTCATTGTTTTCCTCCCAACTGGTCATTAGAGCACAGATTAGAATTTATGTGTGGCTACTTAGAGAATGAACCAGCTGAAAGAATGCGATCGGTCATTCACGATTGTCACAGTGAAGGAGAATTTTATCATGCCTTCCTCTCAGCATATTGGTCTCAAGCTACACAAGACCGAGTAAAACATAGCATCATAATGATGAAACATTTCGAACAATCTGAATTTTCCAGTCTTGTGAAATATTTTGAAGACATGTTGCACAAGAATCAGCACCTGTCAAACCCATACAGTCCCTCAGAACTCATCTGCATTTGCTTAGTCAAACTACCTGAACATTTACGACATATTATTTTGGCAGGACGTTGCAAAGACGACATTGAAGCTTTTCAGAGTCTCTTACAAGAATTAGAAATTGACACTGACAGTCGCGGAACGCGAAAACAGGAACGCAACAATTACAGGTCACATCCGTCGCAATTCCGCGATGAAAGAAATAATAATTGGACACGACAAGGCTATTCTCACAACACAAATCGTGACCAAAACAGACACCACCCATATGACAACCGTTGGCAGAGTAGTCATAATTACAGGGAAAGATCACCTCTCTGTGGTAGTGACTATCACAGAGACAATCAGAGAAACAGACAATATGGGAACCAAAATAATTATTATCAGGGGAGACAGAATAACTTTAGACCCAACGGTCCAGTGCGCAGTTACGACTCAGGGAGAAATTCTCCACCACTTAACCGACAAGAAAGAAACTACTGGAACTACCGACATGACGACAGACGATATAATCATAACGACAGGCCTGAATTTCATCAGAACTGGCGGGATTCAAACAGGGCAGGGCCCTATCGACAAGGTGAATTTGTAGAAGTTAGGTCTCCTAATCCCAATAACGACGCACGCCAACAAAGAGACAGACAATGACTCGCACCGCAGGCAGCCACATGCGACAGCTGGTTCAGAGAAAAATAACATAGAAGCTAGCCTTGAGAAAAATTCCAGTTACTCTTTACCGACATATACCGCATGATAATTGCGTTCAAGTTGAAACTCTGTGTACTAGGAAGAGTAAAGGTTTACACCACATTTCACATGTAAAACCGTTTATTGAGAGATAATCTGCTTTTTAACTTAGTCTTTGCCATAAAATTTTTCACTTCCCGCTACTAGAACAGTTTGTCAGACTTAAGAAACTGTTACCATGCAACGATGTTTGAAGTTAAATATCCAATCAAGAACCAAGAGAACTTATTTAAACAGAAATTACGAATGCATTGTTATAGTGAACAGATGACACAGTGTTGTTATTTGTACATTCTTGCTTGTTAATTGCACAATTACGTAACGACTATCAGGCTTACATACTTAGAACATATACTGCTAATGAGATTTTCATGCAACATTTTGTTAGTTGAAAAGATACTCTTTATTTGAAGTACATTCGGTGAGATTAAAGATTACTTAGCATTTGGTTTCTTTGATAGGTACACGATTATATCACGATGCTACTAATACGTGACACAATTTACATTGTTGTTTTTGCGGTGTATCTGTTTTATATCTGCACAGTTTTTTCTGTACTATTCTGGAAAGTAAAACATGTTTTAGTAGTAACTTTTGCGGTATAGCTGCAATGAGACAGCATTTTCCGTAGCACAACAATACGTTACAGCACAGTACTTTCTTCATCACGGCAATATGCGTAATAACTAAGATATCTATATGCAAAGCATTTCACTTTTGTTTATCATGAGGTAAGTACATTGACTTCTGCAGAACTTAGCTTTCGGAGGACGATAAGTACGACACTTCCACAGAGATTATCTTACAACAAGACGCACAGTTTAGCGCTACAGTACACGTATGTGAGTGATTAATTTTGTACTTAAAACATTTATTTTTAAAGATATTTGAAGTACAATGATACAAAGGTTTTCCGTGATACATTTCATTCCATTGCTGTAATCTGTAACACCTGCGGGTATTATTACATTAATCCTTAGGGGGGTACACGCCTACTCTGTGTACCATGTGTTTGGCAAGCACAAGGAGCCCTAGCTAATATGGTATTTGCTTATACAACTTTACACATCGGTACCATATTTCTCTAACACATAAATTACACAGCTATCTGATTATTTAACGGAGAAACAAACATTTTTTTACTACATCAGTGACACATGTTTACGCAATTACACAGATGGATAACTTCACACTTATGAAATTGTATTTTGTCTGTACTTTGTGAACTGTTCATATTTTTTCGGAACCATTGTGATACTATGAGGGCTTTGAATGATATATTTGGTATGGGATCACGATTTTTGAAGTACATTTGAGGTAGATGACACTATTTAAATGAGCAGAGAATTTTTTTTAGGTTTTGAAATTACTGCAGAAAGCTATGACGTTTTTGAGATTTGACTGAGTTGTTATGATGTTATTATTACAATGACGATGTGTATTATGCTGTTGAGGTATGTTTATGATCAATAAGCTGAGAATCGTACTTTAAGAGTTATGAAATGTGTGTAAATGCGTGAATGTATCACAATGCAGGCGAAAATTTTTTGGACACTGTTATATTTATAGGATTTCGTTTCTACACATTCGTAACTCAAATTCTCGACCTGTGAAATTTTTTTTATATGAGACTGACACTGCTGTCGTAAATATTTCGGTAAGAAAGTTAAGTGACCTTCACGTAATGCGTCCTGGACGCCCAGCTGTGTCACCTGCCTGGAGAAAAAGCCATTAGGTGAAAAAAAAAAGGAGAGACCATTAACCTCGCTATTGACATTCCTTTGTAGAAAGCATCGCAAATACGACACGCTCATTACTTGGAAATATATGATTATATTGTGGAGCGCGTACTTTGTGCTACTTACTGAAATGCTTATAAACTGATGGGAAATACACTCCTGGAAATTGAAATAAGAACACCATGAATTCATTGTCCCAGGAAGGGGAAACTTTATTGACACATTCCTGGGGTCAGATACATCACATGATCACACTGACAGAACCACAGGCACATAGACACAGGCAACAGAGCATGCACAATGTCGGCACTAGTACAGTGTATATCCACCTTTCGCAGCAATGCAGGCTGCTATTCTCCCATGGAGACGATCGTAGAGATGCTGGATGTAGTCCTGTGGAACGGCTTGCCATGCCATTTCCACCTGGCGCCTCAGTTGGACCAGCGTTCGTGCTGGACGTGCAGACCGCGTGAGACGACGCTTCATCCAGTCCCAAACATGCTCAATGGGGGACAGATCCGGAGATCTTGCTGGCCAGGGTAGTTGACTTACACCTTATAGAGCACGTTGGGTGGCACGGGATACATGCGGCCGTGCATTGTCCTGTTGGAACAGCAAGTTCCCTTGCCGGTCTAGGAATAGTAGAACGATGGGTTCGATGACGGTTTGGATGTACCGTGCACTATTCAGTGTCCCCTCGACGATCACCAGTGGTGTACGGCCAGTGTAGGAGATCGCTCCCCACACCATGATGCCGGGTGTTGGCCCTGTGTGCCTCGGTCGTATGCAATCCTGATTGTGGCGCTCACCTGCACGGCGCCAAACACGCATACGACCATCATTGGCACCAAGGCAGAAGCGACTCTCATCGCTGAAGACGACACGTCTCCATTCGTCCCTCCATTCACGCCTGTCGCGACACCACTGGAGGCGGGCTACACGATGTTGGGGCGTGAGCGGAAGACGGCCTAACGGTGTGCGGGACCGTAGCCCAGCTTCATGGAGACGGTTGCGAATGGTCCTCGCCGATACCCCAGGAGCAACAGTGTCCCTAATTTGCTGGGAAGTGGCGGTGCGATCCCCTACGGCACTGCGTAGGATCCTACGGTCTTGGCGTGCATCCGTGCGTCGCTGCGGTCCGGTCCCAGGTCGACGGGCACGTGCACCTTCCGCCGACCACTGGCGACAACATCGATGTACTGTGGAGACCTCACGCCCCACATGTTGAGCAATTCGGCGGTACGTCCACCCGGCCTCCCGCATGCCCACTATACGCCCTCGCTAAAAGTCCGTCAACTGCACATACGGTTCACGTCCACGCTGTCGCGGCATGCTACCAGTGTTAAAGACTGCGATGTAGCTCCGTATGCCACGGCAAACTGGCTGACACTGACGGCGGCGGTGCACAAATGCTGCGCAGCTAGCGCCATTCGACGGCCAACACCGCGGTTCCTGGTGTGTCCGCTGTGCCGTGCGTGTGATCATTGCTTGTACAGCCCTCTCGCAGTGTCCGGAGCAAGTATGGTGGGTCTGACACACCGGTGTCAATGTGTTCTTTTTTCCATTTCCAGGAGTGTATTCTTACATCTGCACACCTGATTATGACAAGTGTCTTTCTACGAGAGTTGAGAGAATTTCTACTAACATATGAAATGTCACATGACTATTGAATGATATTTTTATGCTTTGCTTTTCATAGTTGCTTATTTCATTTGATATCTGGTTTCCATCTGTGTTGCAGCATTGGTTTTATAAAATAAAATTAAATGCATTTGCTAATGTGAACACTTTCTGTCAACAGATCTGTTAGATAATAATTTTATGATCCACATTCTTAAAAAAAAACTCACGCATGCAGTGAGTGACAACGCTGTTATCACTGCATTACAGAGAATGCATTACAGAGAATCACGTATGCCTCAGTGCATTGTGGTGAAGATACTGCGCAACTGACTTCGTTTCCATGCTTACAAAGTGCAACTCCTGCAAGCTGTGCAGCGAGATGAAAGGCCCAAACATGATGAGTTTGCTAGGAACATGTTCGAAGGAATTGATGCAGATAATTACCACGTTCATAAACTTTGTTTTCCTATACAGGGTGTTACAAAAAGGTACGACCAAACTTTCAGGAAACATTCCTCACACACAAATAAAGAAAAGATGTTATGTGAACATGTGCCCGGAAACGCTTAATTTCCATGTTAGAACTCATTTTAGTTTCGTCAGTATGTACTGTACTTACTCGATTCACCGCCAGTTGGCCCAATTGAAGGAAGGTAATGTTGACTTCGGTGCTTGTGTTGACATGCGACTCATTGCTCTACAGTTCTAGCATTAAGCACATCAATACGTAGCATCAACAGGGTAGTGTCCATCACGAAAGTGGTTTTGCAGTCAGTGCAATGTTTACAAATGCGGAGTTGTCAGATGCCCATTTGGTGTATGGATTAGCACGGGGCAATAGCCGTGGCGCGGTACGTTTGTATCGAGACAGATTTCCAGAACGAAGGTGTCCTGACAGGAAAACGTTCGAAGCAATTGATCGGCGTCTTAGGGAGCACGGAACATTCCAGCCAATGACTCGCGACTGGGGAAGACCTAGAACGACGAGGACACCTGTAATGGACGAGGCAATTCTTCGTGCAGTTGACGATAACCCTAATGTCAGCGTCAGAGAAGTTGCTGCTGTACAAGGTAACGTTGACCACGTCACGGTATGGAGAGTGCTACGGGAGAACCTGATGTTTCCGTGCCATGTACAGCGTGTGCAGGCACTGTCAGCAGCTGATTGGCCTCCACGGGTACACTTCTGCGAATGGTTCATCCAACAATGTGTCAATCCTCATTTCAGTGCAAATATTCTCTTTACGGATGAGGCTTCATTCCAACGTGATCAAATTGTAAATTTTCACAATCAGCATGTGTGGGCTGACGAGAATCCGCACGCAATTGTGCAATCACGTCATCAACGCAGATTTTCTGTGAACGTTTGGGCAGGCATTGTTGGTGAAGTCTTGATTTGGCCCCATGTTCTTCCACCTACGCTCAGTGGAGCACGTTATCATGATTTCATACGGGATACTCTACCTGTGCTGCTAGAACATGTGCCTTTACAAGTACGACACAACATGTGGTTCATGCACGATGGAGCTCCTGCACATTTCAGTCGAAGTGTTCGTACGCTTCTCAACAACAGATTCGGTGACCGATGGATTGGTAGAGGCGGACCAATTCCATGGCCTCCACGCTCTCCTGACCTCAACCCTCTTGACTTTCATTTATGGGCGCATTTGAAAGCTCTTGTCTACGCAACCCCTGTACCAAATGTAGAGACTCTTCGTGCTCGTATTGTGGACGGCTGTGATACAATACGCCATTCTCCAGGGCTGCATCAGCGCATCAGGGATTCCATGCGACGGAGGGTGGATGCATGTATCCTCGCTAACGGAGGCCATTTTGAACATTTCCTGTAACAAAGTGTTTGAAGTCACGCTGGTACATTCTGTTGCTGTGTGTTTCCATTCCATGATTAATGTGATTTGAAGAGAAGTAATAAAATGAGCTCTAACATGGGAAGTAAGCGTTTCCGGACACATGTCCACATAACATATTTTCTTTATTTGTGTGTGAGGAATGTTTCCTGAAAGTTTGGCCGTACCTTTTTGTAACAGCCTGTATAGCAACTTCTCACATCTCCAGTGAACTAAACAGGCATATCTTTGGATCTAGGGATTGAAGAATCCACATTCTCTGATATAGAAAATAAGGGAGAGCCTGAAAGTTAATGTAATGTGGTTTAATGCACAACACAGTTATTGGACAATTCGTTTTCACTGAGCCTACCATTACGGCAACAGTTTACCTGGACCATGTTGGAACTTTACCTTGCACGGCAGTTGCAGAGACTTGTTAGTGGAATAACATCCTTGGACATTTTGGGACAACGGGTTTTTCCTCAATTTGCCAAAGAATAAAGGATGACAGCCAGAAACAGTTGCAGGATAGAATTTTTTTATTAAAACTCTTGACCACGGTTTCGGTACATATAAACATACCTTCATCAGAAGTAAAACTTCCTGAACAGAAAGACACATTCATTAGAAAAGCCATATCAACGAAAGTGAGAAACAGAAGCTTAAGTAACAGTGAAATTACTAAAGTAATACAGGCACAAAATCTTTAGTACTTACTAAAATTACATCATGCCATGGAGAATAATAAAATAATTATGCCAAAGGCGTCGTCAGTAATTTAAAACATCTCCATTTATACGACATGTGTAATGGGCACAAGATCATAGCGTATAAATGGAGATGTTTTAAATTACTGACGACGCCTTTGGCATAATTATTTTATTATTCTCCATGGCATGATGTAATTTTAGTAAGTACTAAAGATTTTGTGCCTGTATTACTTTAGTAATTTCACTGTTACTTAAGCTTCTGTTTCTCACTTTCGTTGATATGGCTTTTCTAATGAATGTGTCTTTCTGTTCAGGAAGTTTTACTTCTGATGAAGGTATGTTTATATGTACCGAAACCATGGTCAAGAGTTTTAATAAAAAAATTCTATCCTGCAACTGTTTCTGGCTGTCATCCTTTATTCTGAAGAATTTTAACAGTTGCTGCTGCAGCCATGTTTAAAATCTTGAAATTTGCCAAAGACTCAAAAGAATTCAATTTTCAACAAGTGAATTTCTACCCATCGGCACCTTGATCTCCAGTCACATGTGTTAACCACTGTGTCGTATCACTTGAATTAAGAAGTCGAAGTGATACACTCAGCTAAATATTCAAACGTCACGTTTCCCCATAACGACTATGTGTCCATTTTCGAAAGCTGACAGACCTGTATATGACGTATGGAATCAAACATCAAATACAAGGTTATTCGTAAGTACCTTCAGTGTTTCAGAAGACGAGTCAGCAAGAACCTGAAGACATATGTACAGAAGTAGATCGTATCGGTGGATAGAAAATCTGTCCAAGGGGTTAACTCCCATTATAAACTGACGTGATAAAACTCATGGGATATCTCCTAATATCGTATCGGACATCATTTTCCTCAGTGTAGTGCAACAACTCGACGTGGCGCGGGCTCAACAAGTCGTTGGAAGCCCCCTGCAGAAATACCGAACCACGCTGCCCGTAAAGCCGTCCATAGTTGAGAATGAAATTTCATGAATGGGTGTAGATAGTCTCCAAGTGGGCGGACATAACCATTTCTAGTCAATGATCGGTTCAGTTTAACCAGAGGACCTAGTTAATTCCATGTAAACACAGCCAATACCAGTATGGAGCCATCACCAGCTTGACAACTCGGGTCTATAGCTTCGGGGGTCTGCACCACTCTCGAACGCTGTCATTAGCTCTTACCAGCTGAAATCGGGACTCAATTGACCAAGTCGTGGTTTTTCAGTCGTCTAGAGTCCAACCGATATGGTCACTCAAGCCTAGGACAGCGCTGCAGGCGCTGTCGGGTTGTTAGCAAAGGCAGTGGCGTCGGTCCTTTGCTCTCGCAGCCCATTAACGCCACATTTCGTTGCACTGTCTTTTACGCAGAGTTGCTTGTTCGTTTGCGTTGACATCTCTACGCAAACGCCGCTGCTCTCGGTCGTTAAGTGAGAGTCGTCGGTCACAACGTTGTCTGTGGTGAGAGGTAATGCATGAAACTTGGTATTCTCGGCACACTCTTGACACTATGGTTCTCTGAATACTGAATTCCCTAACGATTCCTGAAAAGAAATGTCCCACGTGTGTGGCTCCAACTACCACTCCCCGTTATAAGACTGTTAACTCCCGTCGTGTGACCATAAGCACGCGGGAAACCCTTTCGCACGAATCATCTGAGTACAAATGACAGCTCCGCCAATTTACCACCGTTCCATACCTTGTCTATGCGATATTAGCGCCATTTGTATATGTACATATCACTATCCCACGATTTTTGTCACCTCAGTGTATGTGGTCAAACGAGCACAGTTTGTGACACGGATAATGTCGATATGTGAATCCGATTTATTGAAGTTGCTGATACAAATTGGTTAGGAACGCGGGAAATGATACGTTTTTGAAATTTTTCATTGGGTCGCCTGTTTGCGGATTCGAACTGGTCTGATGCCACAACACGGAGCGGGTGATCTGCGTACAGACAAAGCCTTGGAGAGAAGCTCTGCCCACCGATCTGTTTCTTCTTCTTTTCTTTTTTTTTTGTATGACTTGCGTTTTTTGCGCAGCCATCTTCTGAAATGACCCTGAATCGTACCGTCAAGAAATGTTGTGTTTATCTCATACTGTCGATGTTAGAGATAGAACTTCACCCTCACATTCATTTCATCTAAGGTAAATAGCATTTCAGAAATGAAAGCCTTTTTCTACTACAGTCAAGTAATGTATTGTGTGGTATACGAGGGCGAGCTGAAAAGTGGTGCCTCGTAAAACTTTTAAAATAAAACAAACGTTATTAACATTCTACATCTTTATTCTTCGCGTCTACATATTTTGCAGCCCTCTGTCGCTAGAGGGCCCCGAACTATGGCGTGTAACATGGCGGTGTGTAACGAACTGTAATCGACTTACAAATTCGAAGAGTTCGTCCACACACGGAACACTCTCTCGTGCTCCATGATAATCCTAGAGCACACACGAGCGCTGTAACAATCCAACACCTTCGATTCAGTGTCATCGCTCATTTTCCATCAGTACCGACTTGGCGAACACAAGTCGTGACCGGGACACACTCACTCGCCGCCGGCAATTACGACGCATCCGCAACATGCTTACTGTGGTGTCACCGCTAGACACCACACTTGCTAGGTGGTAACTTAAATCGGCCGCGGTCCTGTAGTACATGTCGGACCCGCGTGTCGCCACTGTGTAATCGCAATCCTAGCGCCACCACATGGCAGGTCACAAGACACGGACTAGACCTCGCCCCAGTTGTACGGACTACATAGCTTGCGACCAGACGTACGAAGCTTTCCTCTCATTTGCCGAGAGACAGATAGAATAGCCTTCAGCTTAGTCCATAGCTACTACCTAGCAAGGCGCCATTTGTATCAGTGCTTATAGCTTACTAAAATTCAAGAGAGATGTATTCCAACAAGAGAATAAAAGTTAAGTAACATCTACGTACTTTTCTTCTTATTCATTAATAAGTCTCATGTTCCAGAACTTCAAGCCCGTCTGCGTTAGTTTAGCGTGCACCTAGCTACCTCATTGTGTCTATGCTTTATGAGCTAGACACAACACTTACTGTGAAGAAACGCCGTGCCTGGCGACAGACATACACACAACTCAACGCCACGCTCCCAATAAACTCTTCAAGTATTGGTCTGCTTTCCACCGCCTTACTGGGAACCGTACTATCCCGCAATACTCTTTCCTCTATGATGACCGTCCCTTTCCTGACAACCTCAGCAAGGCCAACCACTTCGCCTCCCGCCTGTCCCAAGTCTTTTCGATTCCAGACGATCCCCAATTTGATTATTTATTCTTCCCCGACGTCATCGAACATACAGATATCTCCACTCCTCCCTTTGCTCCTAGCTTCCAGTCCTTGGGTCACACACCACCACCGGAACTCAACACTCGCATCACTACACAGGACATCATCCTCACACTTCACACTAAACGCAACACTGCCCCCAGCCACGACCGCATTACCTACCGCCACCTCAAACACTGCCCTCGCTCCTTCCTTGCAGTCCTTGCCGCCCTCTGCAACGTAATCCCTGCCACCAGCTTCCACCCTCACCTGTGGAAAACCTAAACCTAAACCTAACAAGCCTCCGTCTGATGACTCTTCCTATCGCCCTATATGTCTCACCTCAGTGTTCAGCAAGCTCTTAGAATCCATTCTTACCTGGCACATCCATCACCACCTTCACCAACACCATCTCCTCCCCAACACCCAATGTGGTTTTTGATCTTCCTTCCCTTCCGACAATCTACTCCTGCACCTCACCCATCTCCTTTCAGTCCAGCTTAACTCCCATCGCTCCGCCATTTTTGTATCCCTAGACCTCAAATAGACCTACAACTGTGTATGGCATCCGGGTATTCTATTTAAACTTCAGACCTACGCCGTTCCTATCAACTATGTCTGTCTGATTGGCTACTTCCTTCTCCCACCACTGCTCCTGTGTCACACCGTCCATAACACTGATTCCCACACCGTCTACCCCTCCGTGGGTGTGCTCTGTCCTCTTCCCTCTCCTCTTTCTCCTGTACACAGCAGATATGCCCCAACCCCCCCCCCCCCCTCCTTGAGTCCATCTCCTGCAGTATGCCAATGACACCACCTTCCTTGCTCTCACTCTTACCCTTCAACGATCCCAACGCCTTCTCCAGAATCACCTTGACCTTTTTGTCACATGGTGTAACCAGTGGCTCCTAAAAGTCAGTTCTTCCAAGACCCAGGCAATCATCGTAGATTGTACCACTTCCTTCATCTGGCTCCTTGATTTTTCACTTGCCATCTGCGCCTGTTCCTGTCCACCTCTCCCTCACCCACACCTACCTTGGACTCACCACTGACTGTCACCTTACCTGAACCCCTCATCTCTGCTCTGTCAAATCCAAAGCCCACAACTGCCTCCGTCTCCTTAAACTCCTTTCTGGTTGAACATGAGGGTTGAACCCCTCTACCTTCCTCCATACCTACAAATCCTTGATCTGTCACATCCTCTGCTATGCCAGTCCCATGTGGATCTCTGCCCCCCCCCCCCCGCCCCCAACTCAGTTTGTATAAGTCCCTCCAGAGTGCCATGCACTCCACCTCATCTTCCATATATGCCTTCCATCCCCCACGTGGATCTTATATGACCTGATTCCCCCATCTGCTCCTTTTCCTCTAACACATCCGAATACCCTACTCCTCCCACAGACTTTATCCCTCCCATTTCCTGGTTGCTCCTCTCATCTCCAACCCCCAACCATTGCTGTGCCTTCACTGGTGTGTCCCACCTACCCTCCATCTCTACATCCTTCATCTCCTTTCCCAAGGTGGCTTCCATAAACTCCCCATCCTGGATGATGCCCTCTCTCCATCCATCCATCCCTCCTATCAACTCTGATCCTCACCTTCCCCTTCCTACCTCTGTCCTTTTCCTGGGTTCCCTCTTCATACGGTTCTTATTAATCACTGATATTGTAGTTCAAATGCCCGTCTGGTCACCCAGATTTAGGTTTTTCGTGATTTCCCTAAATGTCTTACGACGATTCCCACGATAGTTCCTTTGAAAAAGGCATGTCCGAATTCGTTTTCCACTGTTACCTCGCTGGTGCTCGTGTGTGGCATCATCACAGACGGGACTTTAAACCATATTCTTCCTTCATTCGCTCCCCCAGAGACTGAAAAGCAGTATAGAGAGGAACGGGCAGACGGAAGCCTTGATGTGAGCCGGATAACAGAGTGCTGGTACTGCACAAGGGTGGGAAAGATCACCATTGCTCTCAATCCAGCAAACATGTTTTCGTAACTCCGTCGACCGAGTGGATTGCAAGAAAAGCAGATGCCAAACTGATTCACTGGAAGAATCTTAAAGAAATGTAATTCATCGATGAAAGGATTGACTTCAAAACACTTATTCGACAGATGATTGGGTATTGTTAGTCAGCCTGGTACCCTCACCAGGATGGATTAGTAGAAGAGATAGACGGCACGCTTCGTCTCGTAATCGTTTAGCCGGTGCGAGAGCGTTTCTTTACAGGGACGTTCAACAAAGTTCAATGGCAGACGCTACGAACAGAGCTGTTGTGCATCAAAGAGAGATTTACTATTGAAATTCTGAGAGAGCACATTCTGGGAAGAGTTAGGGAACGACTCACAAAATATCCACAGCGAGAAAAACCGATAAATTAGAACTTGACCGACAATCATTCTTCCCACGTGCCATTCGCGAATGGGACAGGTAAATGCGAAAATAATAGTGGTACGAGAAGTACTCTCCAAGTAAGCGATGCAGCCATATCTTACTATATTATTGAGATGCTAGGTGTTCCAAGAGGAATGGTCAATATTGAGCGCTACGATAGGAAACATAGTTCAAAACAAGACAGTGTAGTAATCATGAACTGTAAAATGCCTAACTTAAGAGCCTTTGAGCGCTTATTCATCTTCAATACTGTGAAACAAATCTCATCTAACACAATATCTTTACTTTCCATATTCTTGGAGGAAGTAGTATGGACCAAAAAAGAAAAAAATGTCTGGTAAAAATTGGCAGTAAATCGAATATCTTAAGAGCTTATGAGTAGAAGACATGTGTTTAACAGCAGCGAAGACGAGAAAGTGCTCGTAGCTCGTAGTCTCGAATGATCATTTCTGTCATACTACTGAATATTGAGCATATGTTGAAAGTAATCCCCTTACAGCCGAACAAAATTACGATAATTTTCCGTTCGGGTGTCGTTGATTGATTCGAAAATTATAAACCATATTTTGGACAGTTAAGTACTAGTATGTTGTTGTTGTTGTTGTGGTCTTCAGTCCTGAGACTGGTTTGATGCAGCTCTCCATGCTACTCTATCCTGTGCAAGCTTCTTCATCTCCCAGTACCTACTGCAGCCTACATCCTTCTGAATCTGCTTAGTGTATTCATCTCTTGGTCTCCCTCTACGATTTTTACCCTTCACGCTGCACTCCAATACTAAATTGGTGATCCCTCGATGTCTCAGAACATGTCCTACCAACCGATCCCTTCTTCTAGTTAAGTTATGCCACAAGCTCCTCTTCTCCCCAATCCTATTCAATACCTCCCCATTAGTTACGTGATCTACCCATCTAATCTTCAGCATTCTTCTGTAGCACCACATTTCGAAAGCTTCTACTCTCTTCTTGTCTAAACTATTTATTGTCCACGTTTCACTTCCTACATGGCTACATCCATACAAATACTTTCAGAAACGACTTCCTGACATTTAGATCTATACTCGATGTTAACAAATTTTTCTTCTTCAGAAACGCTTTCCTTGCCATTGCCAGTCTACATTTTATATCCTCTCTACTTCGACCATAATCGGTTATTTTGCTCCACAAATAGGAAAACTCCTTTGCCACTTTAAGTGTCTCATTTCCCAATCTAATTCCCTCAGCATCACCCGACTTAATTCGACTACATTCCATTATCCTCGTTTTGTTTTTGTTGATGTTCATCTTATACCCTCCTATCAAGACACTGTCCATTCCGTTCAACTGCTCTTCCAGGTCCTTTGCTGTCTCTGACAGAATTACAATGTCATCGGCGAACCTCAAAGTTTTTATTTCTTCTCCATGGATTTTAATACCTACTCCGAATTTTTCTTTTGTTTCCTTTATTGCTTGCTCAATATACAGATTGAATAACATCGGGGAGAGGCTACAACCCTGTCTCACTCCCTTCCCAACCACTGCTTCCCTTTCATACCCCTCGACTCTTATAACTGCCATCTGGTTTCTGTACAAATTGTAAATAGCCTTTCGCTCCCTGTATTTTACCCCCGCCACCTTCAGAATTTGAAAGACAGTATTCCAATCAACATTGTCAAAAGCTTTCTCCAAGTCTACAAATGCAAAAAACGTAGGTTTGCCTTTCCTTAATCTTTCTTCTAAGATAAGTCGTAAGGTCAGTATTACCTCACGTGTTCGAACATTTCTACGGAATCCAAACTGATCTTCCCCGAGGTCGGCTTCTAACAGTTTTTCCATTCGTCTGTAAAGAATTCGCGTTAGTATTTTGCAGCTGTGACTTATTAAACTGATTGTTCGGTAATTTTCACATCTGTCAACACCTGCTTTCTTTGGGATTGGAATTATTACATTCTTCTTGAAGTCTGAGGGTAATTCGCCTGTCTCATACATCTTGCTCACCAGATGGTAGAGTTTTGTCAGGACTGGCTCTCCCAAGGCCGTCAGTAGTTCTAATGGAATTTTGTCTACTCCGGGGGCCTTGTTTCGACTCAGGTCTTTCAGTGCTCTGTCAAACTCTTTACGCAGTATCATATCTCCCACTTGATCTTCATCTAACTCCTCTTCCATTTCCATAATATTGTCCTCAAGTACGTCGCCCTTGTATAGACCCTCTATATACTCCTTCCACCTTTCTGCTTTCCCTTCTTTGCTTAGAACTGGGTTTCCATCAAAGCTCTTGATATTCATGCAAGTGGTTCTCCTTTCTCCAAAGTACTAGTAAACCAGCAAAAATATTGTTAGACGTTTTTCGCCACGATTTGTTTTTGTTGTATAAAAATCGTCCTGACCTGTAGCTGGCACGAGTCTCAATTGTTTACGCCATGTCAAATCGGTAACGAGTCCTTGACACACTTTTCTTACACAGCGCGCCATTGCTAGGGCAAAGTTAACTCTAAGAATTCGAGACTTAGCGCCGAGCCATCTCTCGAGGTGGCCGTGCGGTTCTAGGCGCTGCAGTCTGGAACCGAGCGACCGTTCCGGTCGCAGGTTCGAATCCTGCCTCGGGCATGGATGTGTGTGATGTCCTTAGGTTAGTTAGGTTTAAGTAGTTCTAAGTTATAGGCGACTGATGACCACAGCAGTTAAGTTGCATAGTGCTCAGAGCCGAGCCATCTCATCTGCAACTAGTCAATCGACAGAGAGGATGGCTACACTGAAAAACGTTGCACAAGGTGTGAGTCTGATCTTGATAGGTTTCCGCAGTGGTGCCGTAACTGCAACCTGCTTTAAATGTTCAGAAATATAAAAATGTTCACTACACAGGACTACAAATGGTAGTATCCTCTGAAAACAGTATCGATAAGTCATAATTAAAATCGGTCAAGCCATACAAAAGCCTGTGTATAATAATTTGAAGGGATTTGAAATGGAATTAGCATATACGCTCATTCGTAGGTAAAGCAGATGCCAGACTTCGCTTCATTGGTAGGGTGCTGGGAAAATACAATCTGTCTGCAAAGGAGATTGCTTACAAAATAGTCGTGCGAACACTCCTAAAGTATTGCTCAAGTGTGTCATACTCTTACCAAGTAGGACTAACAGGGGCTCTTGAACTTATACAGAGAAGGGCAGCACGAATCGTGGCAAGTTTTCCTATCACATGGGAAAGCATCACGGAGATGCTGGAAACCCTAGACTGCCAGACGAAGATGTACCCCGAACATCCCGCGAAAGCATACTCAGAAAGGTTCAAAAACGAACGTTAACTGAGATATCTAAGAATGTACTGCAGCCCGGACATAACGTCCCTTAGAGTCCGCTAAGGCACTGTTATCTACAACGCCCAAAGAGGCACTTAACCAACTATTTTTCTCGCGGACTATACACAAATGGAAACGAAAGAATACCTAAGAAGTGGTGAAATGGGATGTACCCTCTGCCGTGCACTTCACAGTTGTTTTGCAGAATAAAGATGTAGATGTTGATGTAGAATTGTGTCAATTGATAAGCTACTGTGAAATCTCCAGAAGCCGCAGAATTCGTGATGGGTAATGCACTTTCAAGAAACATTGTATACAGTACAAAATAAGTAGTTCCCGTTTGTTGTAGGACCCAGCTGGTAGAGTGATAAGAAGAGTGTTACGGATATCGGCCGATAATGAGGACGATTAGGGTTACACTTTTGTACACAATGGAGTCAGCAGAAGAGATTCGGTTTGGATAGGACGAGAAACGAAACAGACCTTGTCCATTTCAAAACAACCAATCCAACATTTGCCTTAGCGACTTTGGGAAATGTATATGTGGGTGACCAGATGAGAATTTTTTAGCAAGTGTGAGAGACATACAGGGTGGTCAGAAACAGTTTGAGAAGCTTGTAAAGGTGTTGCAGGGTAGGTTGCGATGAAAAATAATTGTTAAGGAAAAATTCGATACGTCGCGTCGAAGTCAGCCAGTCAGGCTGTTGCGCTCGCAAATTCAAGCGGGCTACCAGAGACCGTGTCACCAAACATTTTCTTCGTTTGGTTTCCTAAAACACAACAACAGAGCGATACAAAAATTGGACACGGGACGACAGTAAGGGTCGAACCCAAACCAAAGGCTGACCAGTCTCGTGCGCTGTCGTCTACTGTGTGAGGACAACTGAAAGTAATTGTATCTGGCGGGCCCTTGAATCTGCGCGCTACGGCCTGATTGGCTAACTTCAGTGTTAATTAACTAGAAAACGGCGCAGAGTGTGGAATTTTTTTTCTAAACAATTATTTCTCAGCACAACCCCCCCACCCCCCCCCCCCCCCCCCCCCGGCTACAACACCTATACAAACTTTTCAACCTGTTTGACCACCCTGTATTGTTGTAAATCAATAACGGAACGCTGATTATCATAAAGATGAAAATGAAGCTGCAAGTGTGATATCTCAAGAGGTGACGCCTCTATACAGTGTGCTATTTTAAAATGCCAGTGCTACTGGGTTGATGAATGGACAATATTTCAACGACTGAGCTACTCGTCTTCGTCATTGGGTCCGTACGGCGACTCTAGAAGTGCTACCTATCAGTACTCCAACAGACAGTAGGACACGGACGGGAATAATTTATTTCCCTAATAATTTACTTCATTTAAGTCCTTTTTATTTCTTTCATACAGCCATACAGTGTCCACATTCAGAATCGTTATGTTGCCTGTGACATATGATTCAGTGTATGGTAACTGAAGTAAGCTTCACAAGCCAAGATCGCTAAGAACGCTCCTTTTGGATGACCAGTTTCGATAGAACTATGCTGTCATCAGATCTTTTGAATTTTTACAACATATTACCCATCAATGCTACAAATCGCTTCACACTGCATATGCACTGCCCACTTGAAGATTGGCATGACAAACGTAAGGTATTATGCACAAACATAAACATAACTATGCTGTACGACTGCGAGTGGTCAAGTTCACTTACTGCCAGCTGGCAACTTCCAGCTTATGGTGAACATGACCAGTTGCAGCCGGCAAGTACTAGCTGCTTGTGAACAAGACCACTTGCAATCGGCAACTATCAGCTGGTAGTGAACATGACCACTTGCTATTGACAACTATCAGCTGGTAGTGAACACGACCAATTGCAGTCAGCGCAATATAGTTATATATATGTTTGCAAATAATACTTTTACATTTGGTATGCCAATGTATGGTGCTTTTCACGGCAGTGGGGAGTGAATATGTAGTGTGAAGCGATTTGTAATATTGATGCATAATGTGTACTAAAAATTCAAAGGAATAAGATCCGATGATGATAGCACAGCTCTGTCAAAACTGGTGATCCAGTAAAGTGGTTGCTTGGTCATGTTACCATACACTACAGATTGGCCTAGATTGGTCATGTCATGATATGATTCAATGTGTTATTGAAAAATGTTCTGTGATTGTGTTCGAAATTCGAAATAAATAAAAACAAATCTATAAAACAGCAATCACTTTTCCCATCAACACAATATCGTTCTGGGAAAAAAAAAATCAGTGCCAGACATTCTTACAGCCTCGTCTTCGACTCTCGTAGCGAGGTTTTCTGTGTCACGTGCCAAGCATATTTCTTTGAGATCCCCTTCCCCCATTCCACCCTTCACCTCTGTCGTCGACGGTGTTAAGTTATAATGTACCTATTTTGCTTTATGACGGAGGTTATTTTTTTATTTTTATTTTTTTCGTATTTTGAGTATTCCCCATACAGCCATTTACATAAGTAAAACAAAATGATCTACAATTGGTATAGATAGAAAAGCAAATTGATACAATCAACTATTAATGATGATGACATAAAACAAAGGCAAAAGCAACTGGAAATCATATACTGGCTGGGACCAGCAATTACGTCAGTTATATCTCTCTTTTTCGCTTCCGCTGGGAAGGAGTAAAGTTCTTTATGCACTGCAAAGTCTATGGTTGCTAATAATGTTGGCGCAGATGTTGATAACTAGTATTTCTTGCTCACTAAATTCCTTAGCAACTTGGATGTGACGTACTACCAGTTGATGCGTTAAAAAAATGTGATTTGTGTCTTCCACTTCGCCGTAATCACAAAGTGCAGAAGGTAATATGCATATACGGTGTAAAAAGCACTCCGTCTTCAGACCACAAGTGGCCCATCGGGACCATCCGACCGCCGTGTCATCCTCAGATGAGGATGCGGATAGGGGGGGCATGTAGTCAGCACAATATACGGTGTAGGTACTGTGCATATCGACAGCAGTTAAACTTCAGCCGCGCCGTGGTAACTGAAAATTTCCAAGGTCCATGGTATCGTGGCCTATTTGGTAGCACATAGTATTTTCCTTCAGTTTTATGGGAAGCTTGACATTCTTTCTCTCGCTATGCCCGAGTCCTCTTTCTGTAAATCTGTAACAGATCCTCATCTGGAACGTGCGTATAGTCTTCTATACCTGACATCAAGACTTCCTTAGCAAGAAGGTCGGCAATCTCATTACCCAAAACGTTATTGTGCATTGGCGGAACCTATAGCTAGAATGGATTAACTATTTATAAACTGCTGGATACAAAGCCATGCTCGTATGGAGAGCTCCGTCCTTCCTTACTAGTGTGTTAACAACCCCTCTCTGGTAAATTTCTTGTTCACGCCCTTCAAGAAGCTTAGAGTACATTGGCATCATTTCAAAAAATTGAAAACGTGTGTGACAGTTGCCTTATAGATGACTAGAGAAAGTACTGGGGCATCACACTTGATATTCACACTGAACTTGCAAATCAAATTCGTTTACAGAGTCACCTAGTGAGGAGGCACAGGTTTTAGGCAGTGCTGTAGTATTCGTTAGGAGTAAGGGGAGAAAGAGAGAGAGAGAGAGGGGGGGGGAGGGAGGGAGAGAGAGAGAGAGAGAGAGAGAGGGGGGGGGGAGGGAGGGAGAGAGAGAGAGAGAGAGAGAGAGAGAGAGAGAGAGAGAGAGGGAGAGTTGAAAAGTGGAAAAGTGCTTGGCTGTGGCCCTTTCCAGTTCGTACCATATGAAAATATGGTATCATCTCAGGTCTGCAAATATCCCATGATCTCTATTCATATTATTCATATCACTATTTGGCATTTCGTAGGTAAGATATACTTTCTTTTTTTGACATAGGTACTGTCAAAACTCTGAAATTATTCTCTCCGAACTAACGTAGATACAATCCACGACCGCTTCGTTCCCATTATTCTCTGGAACTTCTGCTTCGTCTCTTACGACCTTGATTCGACGCAGCATTAAGTTTTATGGTTTCTTTCCTCAGAAACAAAGTGACAAATGAATGCATTTGATTAGAATAGATATTCATTTTTGAGAATGTCCGTTGCCTGCAGTCAAACACGTACAGCAAATCCGATGAAAAGTGTGCGTTCTTGGCAAACAGACGAGTTGGCTGAAGTCACGGTATTGTTAAGTACGGGAAAACTCCGAAATGAATGACAACTAAACATATAACTGTTGAATCTGTTCATGTTGCACTATCATTTTAATATGAGTCCTACATTTGAGGTATCGTATGGTAAGGCATGTACAGCGCTGGTTGAAGAAGCTGATTATGATTCCCTCGAATGTGTGTTCGCAGGAGGCGCCGCAGCGACCCATGACGTAACGAAGCGCCAGCGATAAAAAGGACTGCGGCAGCGTACTAGTTGACGATACTTCCGCTGGTGTCGCTGCGAGCGTGCGCCAGTTGCCGACTCAGACGCCGTCCTATCACCGCACGAGTCAGGTAACCGCCAGCTGCGGCAGCGGTCTGTTGGCGCTGCTCTGTACCCGTGCTACCCACTAACGTTGTCACTCCATTTAGCGTGGTCCGCGTCCGCAGTGGGTATAGTTAAAATTACGAAACTTTCTACAGTATTTTTCTAGTACAGCAAAGCAGTTGGTGGAAGCAGAACGAAATTGAGCGTACCGATACCGGAAATAAACTGCTGCCGCGGCCAATATCCCTCGAGCAACAGGCGTGAACGTAACTTTGGAATAGTTTCTTCACATTAACGTGCCGGCTATATCTTGCTGCTGAAACTGGGAAAGGAACTTATACAGTTGAGCTATTTCCCACTATACGTTATGACAAGAGTGCATTATTTTGTTTGGCCTGACATACTAGGTCCGATCTCTAAGTGATCTTTCTCGGATCAAAACGTGGTTTGAAGCACATTTTTCTTGCCTGAAAAAGCGAATGTTTCTATTTTAGCACTCTGTGATATTTGTTTGTTATGGGTCTGTAAGAAGGCTTGTCTCCGAGCGTTTTGCAAGCAATGCGAACAGCGCATGGAATCGCGCAACTTCAAACAGCCGAGGAACCTTGTTCTAAAAATTTTTATTGCTTGTGTTAAAATTAGTTTACAAAACTCGACAGACAACAAAAAAGAACAGCGCAGTAGAACGCACTATAATGAATATACATCCTCCAGGTAGTTCAAAGTATGTCTTGGTGAATACCACGGGAAGAAGCACATACGATGCGCATTAAAGAACAAACGATTTCTAAACTATTTTTAGTGCAGGTGATGGCCCATGGCTCGTACGTTTTGGGAAAAATCATTTTGAAAAGCATTTGTAGGTAAAAAATCAATGAAAAAGGTTTTTAGACCTTGGGTGGATATGTTTAGGCAACTGTTGTCACATTTTTCTAATTTTTCGTGACACCCTGCCATGCATTGGACTTATACGTAGCCATCGGTTGTGTTGCTCCAACATATTTATGACAAAAGACCATAATAGACTTATTAGCCCCGTAGCCAATGCTGCCACACTTCGTTTAGTCAAATCGCAACATTAAACGTTGATGCGTTCACAGTTTGTCACAAGTTATTGCAGAAAGTTGAAATTGAATGTTCGCGGAATTTTATTTATGCCTGACCCCAAGCACGGAAAGCTCCAGGTTACACTTATCAAATTACAGTTATATGGTGAGGGCAATGACCGTCATATTGCGCTTTCCTGAGACCTGAAGCTAGCTCTGGGTTTGTTGATACTTTTCGTCGAGAACGGCTTCTCGTGCTCTGCCTATCCTTCGTCCCGTGATAAATTCATCTGCCTGTTACATTAAAGTATTTCTCTAGCAACTACTGTTAAAAAACTTAGCTACTGAATCGAAAGCTTTAAAACGGAAATGAACACTTTTAAAAGCTTATATGCGCAGAAGCGGGTGGTCGTTCTCCTCATGAATATTTACGAAACAGTCCTGGTTGTAACATAAAGTTTGATAACCGAATATCGTTACACACAGAACTAAACCTTGAATCGCACTTCTCTTCTTGAGCAAAACCGGTGAGATATAGGGAGCAGCAGCTAATTCTATCTCGAGGATTGGAAGTTAGGGATTGGCACGGACATTAGGATGATGGCGCTGAAATGTGGTTGCAAAGTTACGTCTCACTTTCCTACGACCTCAGCTGTTAAAATCTGATCTTCGTTCAGCTGTTCAAGCACAAGACATTAATACAACATGAACTACGTCTCACGACCGGTTTGTGCCTCCCAAGATTTAAATTCAGACTCTACAAGCAGTGCACTTACCAGTGGCTTCAAAATAAAGGAAATCCGATTACCTAGAAGTACTGCAGATGATACAAAAATCTACAGTGTGTTAGTTTACGTTTTGTATACTGCGAGGTAGCTAGAAATGGAGAACTCGAATAAGAAAAGGATGGAGCAGATAGCTACTGTATCCTTTTCGGAAGAATAACTTTACTTTCGCCTTAACTAATACAGAAAAACCAGGATACGTTAAATTTTGATGGACTGTAGGGATATGAACCCCATTCTCTCCGAATGCAAGTCCTGGGTGTTGTCGCTTCAGCACCCAACTCTGTAGCATAATGGCGACACAAATTACGTAAATAATGGACTAACTCACCGACAAACGTGATCGTCGCTTGTCGATGTTACCTTACCGTAATTTACCTCTATACTGTGCAAACCACTATGAAATGCGTGGCAGAGGCTACTATTATACCATATTTTTTTCATGTTCCATTAATGGGTGACAACCTATATGGGAAGAACGAGTGCTTGTACGTCTGTGTGCGAGTTGCTGTTTACCTAGTTTTACTTTCATCATCCGTACAGGATAAATACCTAGAGGACAGGGCGACATTCGTAGTTTGTGCAGCGAAAGCAGATCATTGCGAGATGTGCGGCGTATACTAACAGTTCTGTTTTTTGAATAATTTTGTAACTCTCTCGCCCATCAGACCTCTGACCATTCACGCCCCATTTTTTACAGGCGCTCGATGTCGCCGTTTAGTCCCATTTGGTATCGCCACTAGCAAATCACAGTTCCACATTCTGGCTGAGATGGGGCAGTCGGAGCAGGCCGACCGTGTCATTTTTTGCCAATGTGGTCATGCGGATGCAATATGGAAGGGCATGGGGAAGTTCGAAACGCTATTTATCACTCAAGTAGCTCTTCAGCTCACATCACGAAGCTGTGTGTGTCGTTCCAGTCCTCCAACCAAGGAAAAAAAATCTGTTGGTATCGGGATTCGAATCCGGATCCTCTGTGCAGCAGCAGCAGCAGCCACACACTGACCATTGAGCTACAGAGGCGGAATGAAGTTGCTTGAGCAGTACTTAAATACGGGCCGTACAAATGCCTTGCATACTCTTTCAGATAAGCTGAAGTTTCCATTATACTACTAGTCAATCTCAGCTTGTCATTTGCCTAATATGGTTGTTCAATTTCATCTCTCTGTACACTATTACTACCGTGTGTGTGTGTGTGTGTGTGTGTGTGTGTGTGTGTGTGTGTGTGTTTTACGACCCTGACTGGTTTGGTAAGATTGCATTAAAAAAAACTCAGATTCACAATCTCTCATTTCTCTACAATAAGAGTTAAAGGAAAACCTTAACATTACCATTATATTTTGCCGAAACCTGGTATTACTAGAAGCTTCTCCTAGGCAGTATTTCTTAATCGGACCAACGGAGAAAAGTCTGAGATTTCAACTAACACTATCAGTTATCTCAAAATTTAACATGAACAATAGAGGTTCTGTTACATCAGATACTTCAGTGTTAGATAACTTATGTGATGCTTCTTGCCCAAATATCCGATCCAGCAGCAAACCTGGTTCCATATTGCGTAGGTAAGAACGTTTATTGCAAAACGCCCATCCAGTACAGGCTCAATGACATTTTGAACAACAAGAAAGACGAAATCAACCCGAAAAGACTTAAATGTTACATTGCCGTTGTTTGCGGAAGGTATGCTGTTTGTTTTCCATGTAGGCAACGATGGGAAGTTATAGCAGCTTCTCCTCAATAAGTAGAAATGCTATAAAACCGCATTATTAGTCACGGACATGATGTAATTGAGATGAGGTACTGATGAGTCGTTGCCCACCCTTTCCTTACAGAAATTTTGTACTAAAATTTTTGGGTTTGCAAGAATTTGACATTGGTGCAACACTCCGTCCTTTCGAGGAGTTAAAACAGTCGCGTAATGGTGAAGCACAATGGTTCAGTCTCCTTATACCTAGCATCAAATACCGTGTATGCGAGTATAAGGAGTGCATTTTCCGTGAAGAAGACGCATAATCGGAGATTTTCCGTGTTTCTAGATTTCCTAACGCGGTATTTGCTGGCAGTTTAAGGTGGTTATACATTTAGAGTATTCTTTGAGACTAGTTTTTGTGTGTTTTCTTACGTATTTTTCACGTTTTGCTAGGTTTTGTAAGAACGGCGTGCTATCGTCCAATCGTCAGAAGGGGTCACAATTGCAGATTACTTACGTTCTTCGTTATAAACAAGCATTTGCGTTATAAATAAAGACTGGAAACGTTTTAGAAAACTCTATCGTGCTTCATTTGTGCATACGCGCTCTTGAAAAAATTGTTTTTATCCATGATTAATATCAGACAAAAAGTTGTACCGCAGCTGCAGAAATATAAGGTTATTAAAAAGCGGCGGCAGTTAACACTATTTATTGCCAGGACGGCCTTCGACTAGTGACACGTTAAGTGTCAGGAAAAGTCGTACCTTCAATAACTGTCTTCAGAATTAGTGTATCGTGTGGTTATAATTAAAGTGCAACTACTCGCAGAAGTGCGGTGTAGGATGTAATTATCGTACGACAGCGAAACTTGGTAGATTTTCAAATGTGTTAATGAGGAACCTGTTTACGCTGAAAAAAATTAGTTCCAGTTTTGACCACCAGGCGCATATCTAGCGCTGTGAAAGTAAGAAAGACGTATATAAATGTTTCCATATGTAGTGTACTAGGAACGGATGTGGGTAAAGAGTCAAACAAACGGGAAAGGCATAATTTTGATTTAATTATTAGCCACCACTTAATTTATTCAGCATGATCACAGGAGACGTCGCCGAAATGCTTTACAGCGCCAGATTTGCAGTGTGTGGCTAAACTTGGAACAATTTTTTGTTTTCAGCTTAAACCGGTTCCACATTAGCAGATATGTCGACTTTCGCTGCCATACTGGGCATCTGAGTAGTTGCACTTTAATTTTAATCGCTTAGTACTTCTAACTTTGCTTTAGGCGCGAGACATACAAAGACTCTACAGAAAACACAAAGTTAATACTTTTTGTCTGATGCATGAAAGGTGCTCAGTATACGGTACTCGTAATATGTCCAAAACAGTGTGTGTTACTAGTAATTACAGGTGCTAGCATACACTATTACTATTGTTCTGAGTTATTACTTTGACGATCAGTTACTTTGATTTACTGAACGTAAATATGACAAACTAGGCTCAGTCCGGTTGTTTCCAGCCTGAAGAGCTACCGATTGTTTTTCAATTTTCATATATTGTACGCTTCACAGAAATGCTTTTAGAACATGCATCTTTGTTTAAAAATTTCTTTCTGCCAGGACTCGAACCTAAGCCCCCACTAGTCAGGCAAATACTCTGCCACAAACACTCCCTCTCACGGCCCGCTACCTCTAGCCCAACAAGCGAGCACTCTATCACAGATACACGCAGCTTGTCGGAAACTTTATTTCAGCGTATTACAAATGGCCGGAAAATTTCAGTCTATTTTCTCGAGAATCTTTGAGAGTTGCATCGGATGGGTATTTGAGTTCTGAAATTCAGACTACAAATACAAAGGGTTAAAAAATCCACTTGCCTGTGGTCTCGTGGAAAAATAAGTGACTCACCAACGAACACCGTGTTGTTAAACTTCCGATCATGTAGATGTCCCGCACCGAATGTAAGAGGTGGTACAGCGTACTATCTGTAAATAGCTACGTGCTACAATCCTGGCGTATATCTCAAAATCCCCGGTTAATGCTCTGCAGTCTCAGAGTGCCGTCTAAAAGTATGTGCCGTCAGTGCTTCGTTCCTCTAGCCCGAGCGTTGAAGTTGAGCCGCCTACTTCGTTTTTGAACAGAGGTGGGTTTAAACTATGCAGAGATTTCGAGCGCGACAAAACAGAGCTGAATAGCCTACCATTAGCACACACCTCAATGTCCGATCTTGCAGCGAACACTGTGTATAATGTCTTTACTTGCTTGTCGCCAGTTTCATTTTTCTTATGAAACGACTAATTTTCGTCAAACGGCTATCAAGCAGCACAATATCTTATTTATTGGATGTCAGTTCTGTGCAATGTTGCTAGCGAATACCCGTCATGTGTTCCTTTTGATGACCGGGTTTACAGGCGTGAAATTTGACAGTGTCGAATACTTACACATGTCGGGGTTTGCTTATTGGTTGTCATTTGCTTACATCACTTTAGCAGCACTTGAAAATGGCTTGTATTGCGAAATCGATCGGGAAATAAACTGAACATCGTAACCATTGCGGTCGCCTCGAAAAAATGTCGTTTCAGCAATGTATAAACGTCCTTTTTTAAAGAACGAATAATCATATCCTCTAAGACACTTTTCAGGTTGATTGTTTGACAAACCCATCACTTTCACATCATGTTTCACTTGAGTGCATAAAGAACTTGATGCACAAGAAAAAATGGAATACTATAAATATGACGAACAATAGTTTTGATAAGTATTTGAAATTGACCTATGCGAAAAATTCAAGACCACAAAAGCAATTTTTCACGTAGTTACTGAGAGCTGAAGTATGCTTGTATTGGCCACACAATTGATTCTTAGGTTTCGACTAGCGACTGAACATCGTGTGCGTTAAATTTTTATTTTTCTTCTGGCGCATAAATGTGCTGACTGGCGACACTACTTTAAGGTTGACAGGCTGATTCTATCAAACACCATGTTCACTCTTACGTTGAAGGACACTGAAGGGCCAGATAAGTGACTACAAGGAACATTAAACTTCAATCGCCGATGTCTTAGGATAGTTGGCAGAACGGCGAAGAAATTGACTGTCAGGGCGTAATTTGGTTGGGTGTTCCAGGTTATTGTTTAGTGCCAATGGTCTTCTGGACGAAGGCAGAAACTTCTTCTACAACCGCCCTCTGTCATAGCGTTGCGTCGCCGCAGTCCTCAGTTCGATTCCGTCATGATGGTCGAACACCCAAGGCAAAATATAATACTGCGTCCTCTTTGCTTCCTTAACAGCCCTCCACAACGTATGTTGTAATGAAAGTATGGCGCTTCTGCTTCTTAGATTTCGAAGACATTAAGCAGACAGGCCCAGTAACAGAGAGGATTTTATGGACTGACTTTCTGCAGGCTGCTGCCACTACAAATTGTAAATTATTATTTCAATAAGATACTATACTGAAGTTTATCTGTCGCTAATTATTGTAAGTTCTATAAACTTTATGATATCATACTACTCCAATTTCGTTATCTACACTACTCACCATTAAAATTGCTACACCAAGAAGAAATGCAGATGATAAACATATTCATTGGACAAATATATTATACTAGAACTGACATGTGATTACATTTTCACGCATAGATCCTGAGGAATCAGTACCCAGAACAACCACCTCTGGCCGTAATAACGGCCTTGATACGCCTAGGCATTGTCAAACAGAGCTTGGATGGCGTGTACAGATACAGCTGCCCATGCAGCTTCAACACGATACCACAGTTCATCAAGAGTAGTGACTGGCGTATTGCGACTAGCCAGTTGCTCGGTCACCATTGACCAGACGTTTTCAATTGGTGAGAGATCTGGAGAATGTGCTGGCCAGGGCAGCAGTCGAACATTTTCTGTAACCAGAAAGGCCCGTACAGGACCTGCAACATGCGGTCGTGCATTATCCTGCTGAAGTGTAGGGTTTCACAGGGATCGAATGAAGGGTAGAGCCACGGGTCGTAAAACATCTGAAATGTAAAGTCCACTGTTCAAAGTGCCGTCAATGCGAACAAGAGGTGACCGAGACGTGTAACCAATGGCATCACGCCGGTTGATACGCCAGTATGGCGATGAAGAATACACGCTTCCAATGTGCGTTCACCGCGATGTCGCCAAACACGGATGCGACCATCATGATGCTGTAAACAGAACCTGGATTCCCCCCCTGCGGGTCCGGGGATTAGAATAGGCCCGAGGTATTCCTGCCTGTCGTAAGAGGCGACTAAAAGGAGACCATCCCCCTCACGGGGGTAGTTAGCGCCTGCGTCCGGAGACGGACGGTTTCCCGACCTATAATCGTGGTCTTTTTGGTTTTTCACTTCTCGTTTCTTCATTCCTTTTGTTGGTTCCTTTCTTTGCTCTTCTCCACTTCACTGTCTTCCTTACTCTTTCCCTTGACTTCTCCTTGCCTTCTCATTGCCTTTTTCTCCTTGCCTTCTCATTGCCTTTTTCTCCTTGCCTTCTCATTGCCTTTTTCTCCTTGCCTTCTCATTGCCTTCTTCTCCTTGCCTTCTCCTTGCCTCCTTCTCCTTGCTTTCTCATTGCCTTCTTCTCCTTGCCTTCTCTGGTCTCCGCCTCGGCGTTTGAGACAGTCTGTCCTCTTTCTCCCTCTCTCTTCTTTTTCCTCTTCTTTTTCCTCTTCTTCCTTCCTCCCTGTGCGTGTCTGAAGGCCGACCCACGCGTTCGCACGCGTAGCCGGTGACGGGGTAACGCGTAAGTCCCCGCCCTGGGTAGACATGTAAGGCACGCGCGTACCCCCTGGTAAAGGCCAGGCCCGGGGAGGGGTGATTGCCTGAGCTGATACCTTCTGACCATGCCGATTGGTCCCTCCGTCTGTTTCTCGGGAGGTGTGACCTGAGGTGTAAACATTCACCTAAGGCGGGAGTGCCCTCTGAGAGGGTCCCCACAAGGAAGGAGCGCGCCATCGGAGACGCTGGCAATCATGGGGGATTCCTCCGCAATGGATTCTACTCCATCGCTTTCGACTTCGACCCACAAACGGAAACGTGACCAGCCAACAGTGACAAAAATACTACCGCCTGCCCCACAGTTCCTCGTCGTTTCTCGATCTGAGGAAGGAAAGGATTTTTCCTCTGTCAACCCTTTCGTTATCCAGAAGGGCGTCGATGCCATAGCTGGATCTGTCAAATCTTGTACCAGATTGCGTAACGGTACCCTATTACTCGAAACTGAGAGCGCCTTTCAGGCACAAAAACTGCTCCGGGCCACACTCCTTTACACATTCCCTGTCCGGGTGGAGGCTCACCGAACTTTGAATTCGTCTCGTGGTGTGGTCTATACTAGATCCCTCGACGGCTTGACTGACGAGGAGATTCAATCTTTCCTCGCTGAGCAGGGCGTGACGGCTGTCCATAGGGTCATGAAAAAGGTCAACAATGACCTTGTACCGACCCGGACACTTTTCTTAACCTTCGATAGTGTTAAGCTGCCATCGCGCATCAAGGCGGGCTACGAGGTCATTTCAGTTCGCCCCTATGTCCCGACACCTACGCGCTGCTACCAGTGTCAGCGTTTCAATCACACTCGACAGTCTTGTTCCAATGCGGCTAAATGTGTCACTTGTGGCAGGGATGCCCATGAGGGTGACTGTCCACCTCCGTCTCCTCGTTGTGTGAACTGTCAGGGTGACCATGCCGCATCCTCCCGCGACTGTCCTGTCTATAAGGAAGAACGCTGTATCCAGGAAATTCGAGTCAAAGAGAAAGTGTCCACCTCGGCTGCTCGCAAGCTATTGGCTAGTAGGAAGCCCACGCTGCTCCCAGCGGGGAAATACAGCACTGTCCTCGCCTCTCCTCGGACTACCCGGGAGGTAGCAACCCAGACATGCGATCTGACCTTCAGCACCACGGTCGTCCGTTCGGCCAGTGCTAAGATCGCGCGGTCGACGTCTCCTCTTCCTCCCATCACCCCACAGACACCAGCCACTTCCTCAGCTTCTGCTCAGTCGAAGACCCCGAAGTCAGATGCACGGGCCTTCAAGAAGGAACCATCCCGTGCAGACTTCCTCCGTTCCTCGACCTCCCAGCCTTCGACCGGTACTTCCACCAAACGTCCTTCTAAAAAGGCGCATAGGAAGCACAGTTCTCCTTCTCCGCCGCGGCGCCTTTCTTCTCCTGCGCCACCCAGCGGTTGCCGCCCCAGGCCGTCATCCGTTTCGCCTGGCCGCACCGCTGGTCGCCGAACATCTGGCCGTTCACCGGCGGAGGAAGCTCCCCCTCCCGGCCATCCTCCTGAGATGGCCGATGACCCTATAGACCCCATGGACGATGACTGTCTGCCTCCTGCTAGCGGCGGCAGTGCTCGCTCGAAGCCAGGCCCTAAGCGGCCTTCGAGGTGACCCCTTCTCTCATCTTCCTTTTCTTACGATGGCACTTATTAACTGGAATATTCGCAGCATTCGCTCCAACCGAGAGGACTTGAAGTTGCTGCTCCGCTCGCATCGTCCGCTCGTCGTAGCCCTCCAGGAAACGAAGCTACGCCCATGCGATCAAATTGCCTTGGCACACTACACCTCTGTGCGTTTTGACCTACCCCCTGTGGTAGGTATCCCAGCTCATGGAGGGGTTATGTTGCTGGTCCGGGATGATATTTACTACGATCCCATCACGTTGCACACCGGCCTGCAGGCAGTTGCCATCCGCATTACTCTCCCCACTTTTACGTTTTCCTTTTGTACCGTTTACGCTCCATCGTCATCTGCCGTTACCAGGGCAGACATGACGCAACTTGTTGCTCAGCTACCTGCACCATTTTTGTTAACTGGAGACTTCAATGCCCACCATCCTCTTTGGGGCTCTCCAGCATCCTGCCCGAGGGGCTCCTTGTTAGCAGACCTTTTCAACCAGCTCAATCTTGTCTGCCTCAATACTGGCGCCCCTACTTTTCTTTCGGACACATCTCATACCTATTCCCATTTAGACCTCTCTATATGTACTCCCCAACTTGCACGCCGGTTTGAGTGGTATGCCCTTGCTGATACATATTCGAGCGACCACTTCCCGTGTATTATCCATCTCCTGCAGCATACTCCCTCTCCGTGCTCCTCTCGTTGGACCATCTCCAAGGCAGACTGGGGGCTCTTCTCTTCCAGGGCGACCTTTCAGGATCAAACCTTCACAAGCTGCGATAGTCAGGTAGCACACCTCACGGAAGTCATTCTCGCTGCTGCTGAATATTCCATCCCTCACCCTACCTCTTCTCCACGTCGCGTACCGGTCCCCTGGTGGACCGCAGCATGTAGGGACGCTATACGTGCTCGTCGACGTGCTTTACGCACCTTTCAGCGCCACCCTACAGTGGCGAATTGTATTAATTATAAACGATTACGTGCTCAGTGTCGTCGTATTATTAAAGAAAGCAAGAAAGCCAGCTGGGCTGCTTTCACCAGCACCTTCAACAGTTCTACTCCTTCTTCTGTTGTCTGGGGTAGCCTGCGCCGGCTATCTGGCACTAAGGTCCACTCCCCAGTTTCTGGCTTGAAGGTCGCGAATGAAGTCCTTGTGGCCCCTGAGGCTGTCTCCAATGCCTTCGGCCGCTTTTTCGCCGAGGTTTCGAGCTCCGCTCATTACCACCCTGCCTTCCTCCCCCGCAAACAGGCAGAGGAGGCGAGGCCACCTAACTTCCGCTCCTCGAATCGTGAAGGTTATAATGCCCCATTCACCATGCGGGAACTGGAAAACGCACTTGGCCGATCACGGTCCTCCGCTCCAGGGCCTGATTCTATTCATATTCAGATGCTGAAGAACCTTTCTCCTGCGGGTAAAGGTTTTCTTCTTCGTACTTACAATCGCATCTGGATTGAGGGACATGTTCCCGCATGCTGGCGCGAGTCTATTGTTGTCCCGATTCCTAAGCCGGGGAAGGACAAGCACTTGCCTTCCAGTTATCGACCTATCTCGCTTACCAGCTGTGTCTGTAAAGTGATGGAGCGAATGGTTAACTCTCGATTGGTTTGGCTGCTCGAGTCTCGACGCCTACTTACCAATGTACAATGTGGATTTCGAAGGCGCCGCTCTGCTGTCGACCATCTGGTTACCTTGTCGACCTTCATCATGAATAACTTCTTGCGGAAGCGCCCGACCGCGGCTGTGTTCTTTGATTTGGAGAAGGCTTACGACACCTGTTGGAGGGCGGGCATTCTCCGCACCATGCATACGTGGGGCTTTCGCGGTCGCCTCCCTCTTTTTATTCGTTCCTTTTTAATGGATAGACAGTTTCGGGTGCGTGTGGGTTCTGTCCTGTCCGACACCTTTCGCCAGGAGAATGGGGTGCCACAGGGCTCAGTTTTGAGCGTCGCTCTCTTCGCCATCGCGATCAATCCAATAATGGATTGCCTCCCAGCTGATGTATCAGGCTCCCTTTTCGTGGACGATTTTACCATCTATTGCAGCGCGCAGTGTCCACGTGTCCTGGAGCGCTGTCTTCAGCGTTCTCTTGACCGTCTTTACTCTTGGAGTGTCGCCAATGGCTTCCGTTTTTCTGCCGAGAAGACGGTCTGTATTAACTTCTGGCGCTACAAAGAGTTTCTCCCACCATCCTTACGACTCGGTCCCGTTGCTCTCCCACTCGTGGAGACAATCAAATTTTTAGGCCTTACCTTTGACAGGAAACTTAGCTGGTCTCCACATGTGTCATATTTGGCCGCCCGTTGTACCCGTTCTTTAAATGTCCTCCGTGTTCTCAGTGGTATGTCGTGGGGAGCGGATCGAACCGTCCTACTTCGTCTATATCGGTCGATCGTCCGCTCCAAGCTGGATTATGGGAGCTTCGTATACTCCTCTGCACGGCCATCCATCTTACGCCGCCTCAACTCCATACAACATCGGGGTTTACGACTTGCGATCGGAGCATTTTATACCAGTCCCGTAGAGAGTCTTCATGCTGACGCTGGCGAATTGCCACTCACCTACCGGCGCGATATACTGCTTTGTCGGTATGCCTGTCGGCTACTGTCAATGCCCGACCATCCTTCTTATCGTTCCTTTTTTGACGACTCTCTTGACTTTCAATACGGGTTGTATGTCTCTGCCTTGCTACCCCCTGGAGTTCGCTTTCGTCGCCTCCTTCAACACCTTCATTTTTCACTCCCTGCAACCTTTCGAGTGGGCGAGAGCCGCACGCCACCTTGGCTCCAGGCTCAGGTCCGCGTTCACCTCGACCTCAGCTCGCTCCCAAAAGAAGTCACCCCCGGTTCGGTCTACCACTCCCGTTTTTTGGAACTTCGTTCGAAGTTCAACAACATGACTTTCATTTATACAGATGGCTCTAAGACCAATGACGGGGTCGGGTGTTCCTTTATTGTCGGGGCACAAAGTTTCCAATACCGGCTCCATGGCCATTGTTCGGTCTTCACAGCTGAGCTCTTTGCCCTCTACCAGGCTGTTCTGTACATCTGCCGCCACCGACATTCTGCTTATGTCATCTGCTCAGATTCCCTGTGCGCCATCCAGAGCCTCAGTGATCCGTACCCGGTTCACCCTTTCGTACACCGGATCCAACGCTCTCTTCAGCAGCTGGTGGACGTCGGTACGCCGGTTAGCTTTATGTGGGTTCCTGGCCATGTCGGTATCCCTGGGAACGAAGCTGCAGATGCCGCGGCCAAGGCTGCGGTCCTCCAGCCTCGGACAGCTTCTTGTTGTGTCCCTTCGTCCGATTTTAGCAGGGTCATTTGTCGGCGCGTTGTGTCGCTGTGGCATGCCGATTGGGCTGCACTTACCGACAACAAGCTTCGGGCCTTAAAACCTCTTCCCGTGGCTTGGACGTCCTCCTCACGCCCTTCTCGGCGGGAGGAGGTCGTTTTAGCAAGGTTAAGAATTGGACACTGCCGGTTCAGCCATCGCCATCTGCTGACGGCTGCGCCGGCGCCGTTCTGCCCATGTGGGCACTTGCTGACGGTTAGTCACATTTTAATGTCCTGTCCCGATCTTAAAACACTGCGCCTCGATCTTAACCTGCCTACTACTTTAGATGCCATTTTAGCGGATGACCCACGAGCAGCTGCTCGTGTTCTTTGTTTTATCAATTTGACAAACCTCGCTAAGGACATTTGATGATGTTTTTTAATCCTATGCCTGTCAGTCTGTCTTTTATTGTTTTTTCCCTTTTAGTTGTTGTTGTCAACTTGTGCCTCGCGGTGCATTCGTAGAGTAGTCAGGGCGCTAATGACCATTGAAGTTGTGCGCCCGAAAATAAAAAAAAAAAAAAAAAAGAACCTGGATTCATCCGAAAAAATGACGTTTTGCCATTCGTGCACACAGGTTCGTCGATGAGTACACCAACGCAGGGACTCAGGTATAGAGACGTGGCTGCACGATCCGTTACAACCATGCGGATAAGATGCCTGCCATCTCGACTGCTAGTGATACGAGGCCGTTGGGAACCAGCACGGCGTTCCGTATTACCCTCCTGAACCCGCCGATTCCATATTCTGCTAACAGTCTTTGGATCTCAACCAACGCGAGCAGGAGTCTCGCGATACGATAAACCGCAACCGCAATCGCGATAGGCTACAATCCGACCTTTATCAAAGTCGGAAACGTGATGGTACGCATTTCTCCTCGTTACACGGGGCATCACAACAACGTTTCACCAGGAAACGCCGGTCAACTGCTGTTTGTGTACGAGAAAGCGGTTGGAAACTTTGCTCATGTCAGCACGTTGTGGGTGTCGCCACCGGCGCCAACCTTGTGTGAATGCTCTGAAAAGCTAATCATTTGCATATCACAGTATCTTCTTCCTGTCGTTTAAATTTCCCGTCTGTAGCACGTCACCTTTGTGGTGTAGCAATTTTAATACCCAGTAGTGTATATAGTGTAACTTTGCTTTGAAAAAGTAACATTTGAACCTGGATGCGAGAAACTGACGCCATAGTCACGAACACATTGATACTCGAAAGCAAATCAGTGATACTAGTACATGAGATGGACTTACACACTCTAAGAAAATAAAGGAATAATCCGAATGGCGATGTATATGAAGTACATGTACACACAAACAAAAGATTTCTTTCAGAAAAACTGAATGATTTCTTCAAGAGAGTTTCACAAACTGAGCAAATCAGTAGCGCCTTGGTGCACCTCTGGCCCTTAGGCAAGCAGTTATTCGATTTGCCGGCCTGTGTGGCCGTGCGGTTCTAGGCGCTTCATTCTGGATCCGCGTGACCGCTACGGTCGCAGGTTCGAATCCTGCCTCGGGCATGGGTGTGTGTGATGTCCTTAGGTTAGTTAGGTTTAAGTAGTCTAAGTTCTAGGGAACCGATGACCTCAGATGTTAAGTTCCATAATGCTAAGAACCATAATGCTACGAATTGAAATGATAATTAAATAGACACCCTAGCTGCAAGCAGGCGTTGATACACTTCATTGGGGACATGTTGAAAATGTGTGCCCCGACCGGGACTCGAACCCGGGATCTCCTGCTTACATGGCAGACGCTCTATCCATCTGAGCCACCGCGGGCACAGAGGATAGTGCGTCTGCAGGGACTTATCCCTTGCACGCTCCCCGTGAGATCCACATTCCCAACATGTCCACAACACTACATTCGTAGTGCGCCTAATAGATGTTTGCCTATTTAATCAATCATTTCATTTCGAGCAAAGCTGCATGGTCATCGACGGTAACTGTTCTGTCGGGAACAGATACTACCGTCATATATAGTTAATGCTACGAACTTTCTGAATTGAGGAGGGATCCACCGATTTTGCTGCCCAAAGTAGGGTTTAGCAAGCATGACAAGCCGTAGAAACTCACGCCGTGTGTGTGTGTGTGTGTGTGTGTGTGTGTGTGTGGGGGGGGGGGGGGGGGAAGCATTATCTTGCTGAAATGTAAGCCCAGAATGGCTTGCCATGAAGGGCAACAAAACGGCGCATAGAGTATCGTCAACGTACCGCTGTTCTGTAAAGGTGCAGGTGATAACAGAGGAGGTCCTGGTTTGAAACGAAGTGGTGCCCCAGACCACCGCTCCTGGTTTTCGGGCCGTATGGTGGGTGACAGTCAGCTGGTATCCTATTGCCGTCCAGGGCGTCTCCGGACACGTTTTCGGCCTGGAGTCTCAGTGCCTGGAGTAAAATTCTCTTCAGTGACGGGCCTCGCTTCGAAATGGGCCCCAATGGCCAGCGAAGAGACGTCATCCACGGTACACTTACAGCACAGCGGTACGTCGACGGTATTCTACGCCCACTGTTGTTGCCCTTCATCACAAGCCATCCTGGGATAAGCTGTAGCAAGATAATACTCGCCCGCACACGGCGAGAGTTTCTGATTGCCTCAGTGCTTGCCAAACCCTAACTTAGCCTGGAAGATTGCCGGATATTTCCTCTATTAACATTTGGAGTATTATGGGCAGGGCTCTCCAACTACCTCGTGATTCTGACGATCTAATGCGACAATTGGACAGATTTTGGTCCAATATTCCTCAGCACACCCAACAACTCTGTCGATCAGTGCTAAGCAGAATTACTGCTTGCGTAAGGGCCAGAAGAGGACCAACGCGTTATTAACTTGTTCGATTTGTGAAGCTCTTTCTGTTGAGGAAATTATGCAACTTTTCTGGAAAATTTAATCATTTGTTTGTCTGCACATGTACTTCACATCTACCGATTTTCGTCTCATTCAGATAATTCCTTTGTGGCGCGTCGTTTTACTGTATTTTTAGTTTTTGTCATAGAATGTATTTCAAACCATACTTTCTTTTTCTTATGGTGGTTCTACCGTCAAGTATACATGTGTAGCATACTGAGCTCCATTGCGTCAACATGACAATTAATAGCACTTATGTGTCGTTCTCACCTAAAGCTCGTTTCATTGCTATAAGGCGTCAGCACTAAGCACTCTTACAAATGCTGGCCTCACGTTTAAGGCGAAGACTTCTGTGATTAATTTATTTGCTTTCACATTACCACTGTCAAGTGTAATGAGACTAATTCGATCGTTGAGACTAGAGCATCAACGGACTTGGGACACCGATGGCAAAATAACATTAAATGTTAACAAGAAATACACGTCTGTCCAAAAACGAAAAGAACGAACACAGTCAACGAGTTTTTGGACTGACTGAATCAAGGGAACTGATTGTAGTGTAAGTAACAAATACGACATAATTCCGCAGGATCAATAATGATTATACATAATTCGAAATAAACCACCACCTTTAGATATCGAAAGACAGAAATATCTGAAGCGTTTCTGAGATAGCAGTAAACGCCCGAATATTTAAAGAATAGAACTCCCATGCATAAAACAGCTACAGCCGAGCGAGGTAGTACAGTGGTTAGCACTCTGGACTCGGTTTTGGGAGTACATGGTTCAAACCCCGTCCGGCCATCCTGATTTAAGTTTTCCGTGACTTCCCTAAATCGCATAAGCAAATGCCAGGATAGTTCCTTCGACAGGACACTGACGCTTTCCTTCCCCTTCCTTCCCTAATCCGAGATTGTTCTCCGTCTCTAATGACTCACGGGACGTTAAACACTAATATCCTCCTCCTCCTCAAAACAGCTACAGACATCTGATTACTTTGCAAAAGATTTGTCTTAAATATCTGACGTTAAGCAAGTAAGCGAGAAAAACTTTGAAGATTTGGAATTGTGTTCAAAGATAGTTGGATGTCGCTAAGTGCTGTCGTTATCGAAAACTGGATGCGCACGGTCTACGTGGTTTACGCTCTTTGTTAAGCAAAAGCTAGCTTCTCATGCATCTCAATGTTTACGGTTTCATATCTGCTGAACTGTATATCGTAAAGTAGTATAATTTTGCAGGTAGATTCAGAGGTATATGTGGACACTGTCTGCAAAATGAGTTGAGAATACAGTAGGAGAGAAGTAATAAATTAAAAAGTCAAACCGAATGCTGAAGATTTACAGAATGAACAGCGAAAAATGTAGTAAGCTATAAACTTATTTTCCTTTTGTGAGATCTAGGTTGAGCTGTTTCCGGTGCAGATCGCTGAACATAAGTCGTAGCGGAAATATTCTTAACAGTAGCTGAGATGTTGTTTGGACACACGTAACAACTGAGGCAACAGAAGGCGAAAATTTGCACAAAATTATTTCGTGGACATGAATCTCGAGTATCGTGCAGCTGCAGACCTAAAAACCACACAATTCTCTCAACACCGCCATGATTCTGTATTTTAATACAACGCTCCATAACTTCACTGTCAGAGTGAGTTTCCTGCATTGTGCAGCTTTTCCCGTGATTTGTGTGCTGGGCTAACATATCGGAGACTAGAAACACTGGTGTGCTGCTGACAATATGAAGAGCGCGGTAGGCACTTTCTCACACAAATGAAACATCCAGATAAGTGATACCTAAGCTTAGGGAAGGCAATGACCACCTCAGAAAAATTTGTAACATTTTAACCTCAGACGTAACTTACTACTAGTACAAGAAGCATGGTGTGAATACAATCGCAAATCCATAATGAAAAGGGGAAAAGCCAATCCGAAAAAGTTTTCTTACATGAACTATTTGTTTATCTGTAATTTCGGCAGAGCATACAGTTTATGGTTGACGTTTCTTATTAGCTTTCGAGACTGAGAAGCGACAATCTGTACAAAAGCAGTTAGTATCATTTTTTTTATGAAATGGTGCGTTTTCTGTGGGGTAAAAAACACTATGTAATTCGCACGAGATGTGTGAGACTGTGTGAAAATGGGTAAAAAGTCAATAATTCGTTCTGACTGCATTATTTTTTTCTTTAATTATTCTGAATAGTCTCGGAAAATCTCCGGAAGTCACCGGTCAAGCAACACCCTGCTTTTAAACGATGTGATAATCTCTGTAGAAATATCTTTGACGTTTAAGTAGACTTACGTTCCGTCTGAGACACTCAAAATCCTTGTCCTGTTCCTTATGCACATCGAGGAAAAAACGAGGGCGAACATACCGGTACCACTTTGTTCAATATGCTCAAGAATACCAACTGCGAATCCGATAATCCACATTTCTCTGTACGTTGGGGAATACGTGATGGCACGGTAAACGCTGCGAGTCGAAGAGAGTATTGACTTCGTCGCTTTTCATTAGGAAATGTAATTTTCCTAATGGATGACAAGTCAACAACAAACTCTACATATTCGTAGTGTGATCTGACAGATGCAAGAATCTTCCAAAACAAAACGCGTGTGGGCATAACACCGGTAGCACTGGTCTGCAATTACAACTAGCATTTCTTGTTTACGTTACTTCCTGTCTCATTGAAAGTCGGAAGTATACCGTCATTAATATGAACGAGTGTCTCTACATGGCACTGCACTAAGCGCACTGTCCCACATCTGAGACGGAAGTCCAAGCATCAGCAATTCAGTCGGAAGATACTCATCTGATGGACTGCCAGCACAGCTTTACTTAAGACCGTGGCCACGTAACGCATGCATGTGGGCCGTGTGCTATAATCGAGGCAATCTGAAAATAAAGATGCGTTTGGGAAGCTCGATAAGTGGTACCATAACACAAAACCAACATCAAGTAAAAGCTTTTATTTGCCTTCTAAGTAGTTCATATTGCCCACAATATAGTTCTGATGAAGTTCAAAAACTTAGCGAGAGCTGATATTAGCACTGGCCGAAGCATACTGTGCTTTGAAAGCGCGTTGAAATTTAATGTACCCAGGGCGCTGCACTCTGGGACAAACTGTCAGTTGGTGACCGGCCAATACACTGTATCTACAGCCACAAGCACGTTAAACATTGGTTTGTAGATTAGTGGTTTAGAGTAGAATAGTTCGGCAACCACAGTGATTTTCTTGCTGAGCACTCATATGATTTAGCTGTATTTTGGTAGTCAGACTTAACTCTTCTTACCTCGGCTTCAGAAAAGTGCGCGAAAATTGCAAGAATAGGAGGAATCGGATTTTCATTTTAATGTTGAAAATCAAACTTCCAATTGTATACATCTGCCACTACATTTTCCATTTCGTAGTTCATTTTTCACACAAAATCCATTACATCTTGAAACTGAAAGATTTTTTCATTTCAATCCGTTTCTACTTTCACCTCTCCATGAACGCTCTCACTTATAATTTATCATCCTGTATTCAAACGAAGAACTGCCTTTCACAAGGTATCGCGTCTGGCAATTGTGGCGCCAAAAACAAGGAATTAAGACAAAAGAATCGTAATTGACAGATACTCCAATGCTATCTTATTTTTGATGTGAAACAATTTTCAAATTATTGTTCTACAATAAATATTTATGGTTAAGTTCCCAAGAGATGTAATTTGACTGCCTTAGAAATTTTAATGTATCACCTATCATTCCGAATTTCAGTTATTAAAGTTTCATCGCATTAGGTACTTAACATCCCTCGACTTGAATGCTTCATACCGGTAAATTTTATTACATGAAGAGAGTAGAAAGTATACAGCTTTCATAAATGCCGGAAGAAGATACCAGTTTAGGGTGCTACCTTTCGGATTAAACATAAGCACTGGTGTATTTCCTGAAGCATCAGACAGAGTACTTCGACCGGAAATGCTTATCCAGGTTACATGTTGATGATCTATTAATTGCAACCCAAATGTGGAATGAACATGTAAGTATTTTGGAAAAGGTACTCCCTGGGTCTTTTCCGCTGTTGTATTTGTTGACGCCGGCCCGTGTATGATCTGTCATCAATAAATCTTACACAAACTGAGTCTGAAGCGAGACCTTTATGGCCGGCCTCTGTGACCGAGCGGTTCTAGGCGCTTCAGGTTGGTACCGCGCTACCGCCACGGTCGCAGGTTCCAATCCTGCCTTGGGCATGGATGTGTGTGATGTCCTTAGGTTAGTTAGGTTTAAGTAGTTCTAAGTTGTAGGGGACTGATGACCTCAGATGTTAAGTCCCACAGTGCTCAGAGCCAAGACCTTTATAATACTTAGTGGAAATACCTTGAACAGATACAGTGACGTCAAACATTAATACTGCAGTGCAATCTAACTCTTCAAAAGCGCAGAACACTATCAATATCAGTTTGAACCAGTAGAATTCTAGTTTGGCACGTATCTCACCGTTTCCTTACATACCTTGACGAATGGTCGGAATGGTTCTTAGACTTCCTCCACAATACCCAGCATAAAACCCACACCCCCATCGCTGCCTTGCGGACTCGAGCCACTCTTAAATATCTGCTGTGCCTTTATCTGCCGAGACTTTAACTCCAAGATAAAACAAAAGAAACTGTAACATGCTCCGCCACGAACACAGCGACCATCAGATACTCTTGAAATCCATTACTGGATAAAAACATTTCATACGTTCTTTCCATGATTTATGGTCTTCAGCAGTATGCACCTACGTCACTCCTGCGTTTTTTCTAAGCTTCCGTTACGTCGCTCACACGGTTCTTTCTGATGCCAAAGGACGTCATTAGTTCGTCTAAGGGCCATTCTCTGCTGCGTGTTCCACTCACTTCCGTTTCATTTTAATTAGTCTCATCGTAACGTTTTTCCCTTTTCTCCTGAACACACATAAGAACCACCAGCCCTAACATTACTTTCCCCGTCAACTGCGGCTTTCGGTGTCACTCTTTGCAGAGGCGACCGGCCGGTTGTGTCGTATCTTCTGAGACCGCGCTATTCAAAGTGGTGCGATTAACAGCACCCCAGCTTGCTCCATCCTCTTCCATTGTTGGCCCGATACCGACGGTTCAGTTACGGTTATCGTTAATCCGAGCCTATCTGGTTGGTGACCCAGATGTTATCGCAGGCGATGAATCGATCGAACGCTCCGTGACTCCGCATGACGTGTCAACCGTGACAATGGATTATGCCACCGCACAGTCTTCCGTCAACACGCTGTAGGCTCCTGCTCTTACCGAACAGGTGCCGACAGCCTCGGGATTTACAGTTACCGTTATCGTATCGAAGGCAGCTATGTCCTGACGTTCGTTTATATCGATCTTACAAATCCCTTTCAAAGTTATGCAGACATTTATCTCACGGCAATCATCTTATCCATGGTTTGTTGCTCAAAGTACAAGCAAGATACCGCAAAACGTACCTGTAACAGCCTGGTAAGTTTTGTTTGTACTACCCACTTTATTTCTATTCGAAACATAAGGGGAGGTTTACTATCTTTTTGTTCAAAAACCCGATTTTTAAAAATTGCATTTTTGGATCCATAAAAGTGTTTAGAATACACCGCTGAAAGTTTTTTCCGAATACGGAACGGAAATGTTTGTTATTCGCAGTTGAACTATCAGTTTAATAAGTCACGGCTGCAAAATACTAACGCGAATTCTTTACAGGCGAATGGAAAAACTGGTAGAAGCCGACCTCGGGGAAGATCAGTTTGGATTTCGTAGAAATGGTGGAACACGTGAGGCAATACTGACCTTAGAAGAAAGATTAAGGAAAGGCAAACCTACGTTTCTAGCATTTGTAGACTTAGAGAAACATTTTGAGAATGTTGACTGGAATACTCTCTTTCAAATTCTAAAGGTGGCAGGGGTAAAATAGAGGGAGCGAAAGGCTATTTACAATTTGTACAGAAACCAGGTGGCAGTTAAGAGTCGAGGGGTATGAAAGGGAAGCAGTGGTTGGGAAGGGAGGGAGACAGGGTTGTATCCTCTCCCCGATGTTATTCAATCTGTATATTGAGCAAGCAGTGAAGGAAACAAAAGAAAAATTCGGAGTAGGTATTGAAATCCATGGAGAAGAAATAAAAACTTTGAGGTTCGCCGATGACATTGTAATTCTGTCAGAGACAGCAAAGGACTTGGAAGAGCAGTTGAACGGAATGGATAATGTCTTGAAAGGAGGATATAAGATGATCATCAACAAAAGCAAAACGAGGATAATGGAATGTAGTCGAATTAAGTCGGGTGATGCTGAGGGAATTAGATTAGGAAATGAGACACTTTAAGTGGTAAAGGAGGTTTGCTATTTGGGGAGCAAAATAACTGATGATGGTCGAAGTAGAGAGGATATAAAATGTAGACTGGCAATGGCAAGAAAATCGTTTCTGAAGAAGAGAAATTTGTTAACATCGAGTATAGATTTAAGTGTCAGGAAGTCGTTTCTGAAAGTATTTGTATGGAGTGTAGCCATGTATGGAAGTGAAACATGGACAATAAATAGTTTGGACAAGAAGAGAATAGAAGCTTTCGAAATGTGGTGTTACAGAAGAATGTTGAAGATTAGGTGGATAGATCACGTAACTAATGAGAAGGTATTGAATAGGATTGGGGAGAAGAGTAGTTTGTGGCACAACTTGACTTGAAGAAGGGATCGGTTGGTAGGACATGTCCTGAGGCATCAAGGGATCACCAATTTAGTATTGGAGGGCACCGTGGAGGGTAAAAATCGTAGATGTAGACCAAGAGATGAATACACTAAGCAGATTCAGAAGGATGTAGGTTGCAGTAGGTACTGGGAGATGAAGCTTGCACAGGATAGAGTAGCATGGAGAGCTGCATCAAACCAGTCTCAGGACTGAAGACCACAAGAAGAGAATGTAGTCAAAACTGCAAACGTGTTTTCCTCGAAATGACTCTTTTTTATCGCGCGGTATGGTAACTTCAAATCTACTGAACCAATTGGCGTGAGTCTTTGTTTCCGACGTAGCTTACCAAAATTTTCTAGGAGTTGTACCACTTTTATTCCGATCCATTAAATATAAATATTTTTACTTGGGCGACGAAGTCGGAAATTCGATGAAAAAAACCCTATTTTTTCAAATGGCCGCCATTTTGTTTCCTATGGTCAAAATAACTTACGCAAGGTACAACTCCTAAATCTTATATACTTCGCTAACGTCAACTCAATTTTGATTTCAGACGAGGTGGCTGACCTGTGACATACCGCGCTTGGAGATCTACATCGAAATTTTATTTCGGTCCGACGGCACGTCCGCCTTTGCTCATGACATTTCCGGTCGAAAAAATTCCAGTTTGTAGAGGAAATATCAATAAATATTTTGATCAAATTTGACATTGATATCTATAAGATATATCGAGAAAAAAATTCTCAAAGAACATACTTTTTCGGGCCAAAGATAGTAAACTTCCCCTTAATGACGTTCGTGTCAAGACTTTTATTATAACTTAATATGCATTGTTTCTGTAGGAATCTCATCTTCAGGTGAACATAGAATATATAGCAACTAATGAAATTGCTTTTTAGATATGTGTATGTTCCTCCAAGTCCTTATCTAATATACAATAAAAATTATTTTGAAATCTCGCCTGATTAAGTTACGAATGAACAGACACTTACCAGAAATAGAAATATAATAAATAAATATACATATGGTTGATTGAAAATTTAGAAACTGCGCTAGGCTGACACGAATTCGGATCTCAACCTTTCGACGCGTGATGTTCCACCTGCGCGGGACGGAGCTTGACTCACGAGGAGGATTGAATACCGCAGCTGACATTGCGTTGTCTGCCAAGTATAGGGACAACGACCCAGTCTCGCTTTGGCATTTGTTCAACACAACATACTGTGCAAAATGAAACAAATTCATTACAGAAATACGTATCGTATGAGAGTGTTGCAAACGTATTGTACATATAGGGTCAAAGAAACAGAGACGGCAGTGGTTTCTAGACATAGAATTATGAATGACCTCAGGTCCAGATCAAAGAGGCTTTAAAGGGGAGGGAGTCTTTGTTGTTCAGCGGTCATGAATCTGCAAAATAACATTTGAGTGAAAGCGATTATATTTTTACGTATAGTGACGTTACTGTCATACATCACTAAGCAATATTGATTCATTTTTGACACCATTTCGGGTTAATTTTATTCAGTGTGTACTGAGCACTTTCGACTGTGTACTAGGAAGCTTTGCTTTTTTTTTTCCACTAAAAGGGTGTTTCCGCCCGCCCGCTCTCTCTCGGGCGCCGTTTGGTGCTGATGGGCGCATGAGGTACTGATTTTAGAAAATGTAAGTATCGCAACTGCGGTAGCGTGATTCATGTTCGGAGCAGATCGTTACGTGTTCACTTTGCCATGAAAATTGTGTTGCTTGAATTGGTTATGCACGGAGGAGACAACGGTCATGGGATAGCGATATGCACACATACAGATGACGTTAGGTTTCGAGTACACAAGGCATAAAGAGGCAGTGCACATGCGGAGCTATCTGTACTCACAAGGGAACCTCCCCATCGCACCCCCCTCAGATTAAGTTATAAGTTGGCACAGTGGATAGGCCTTGATAAACTGAACACAGATCAATTGAGAAAACAGGAAGAAGTTGTGTGGAACTGTGAAAAAAATAAGCAAAATATAGAAACTGAGTAGTCCATGGGCCACATAATCAACATAATGGACAATTTGAGCTTAGGAGCGCCGTGGTCTCGTGGTAGCGTGAGCAGCTGCAGAACGAGAGGTCCTTGGTTAAAGTCTTCCCTCGAGTGAAAATTTTACTTTCTTTATTTTTACATAGTTATTATCTGTCCGTTCGTTCATTGACATCTCTGTTCACTGTAATAAGTTTAGTGTCTGTGTTTTGCGACCGCATCGCAAAACCATGCGATTAGTAGACGAAAGGACGTGCCTCTCCAATGAGAACAGAAAACATTTGATCGCAAGGTCATAGGTCAACCGATTCCTCCACAGGAAAACACATCTGATATATTCTATACGACACTGGTGACGGCATGTGCGTCACATGACAGGAATATGTTGTCGACCCACCTAACTTGTACACTTGGCGAATGGGTAAAAAGATTCTTCTACCTTGCCCGATTTAGGTTTTCTTGTGGATGTAGTAATCACTCCCAAAAAGTGATGAAAGCATAAGAGTTTGTCACATAAACTGAAAATAAAAAATTAAAGTTTTCACTCGATGGAAGATTTCAACCAAGAACCTTTCGTTCCGCAGCTGCTCACGTTACCACGAGACCACGGCGCTCCTGCGTTCCCATCGTCCTTAATGTTGCCTATCTTCCCTTGAACTACTCAGTTTTGTATATTTTGCTTATTTTTTCACAGTTCCACACAACTACTTCCTGTTTTCTCAATTGATCTGTGTTCAGTTTTTCAAGGCCTATCCACTGTGCCAACTTATAACTAAATCTGAGGGGGGTGCGATGGGGAGGTTCCCTTGTCAGGTGCTTTATATGAAAAGGTGTCCAATGTGATTATGGCCGCACGACTTGAATTATCAGACTTTGAAGGCGGAATGGTAGTTGGAGCTAGACGGTTGGGAAATTCTAGTTCTGATATGGTTGGAAAATTCAATATTCCGAGATCCACAGTGTCCAGAGTGTGCTGAGAGTGCCAGATTTCAGGCATACCTATCACCGTGGACTGCGCAGTGGCCTTCACTTAACCAGTTGTCAGTACTAACAGTCAAGCAACACGAAGTGAAGTAACCGCAGTGATCAATGTGGGAAATGATACGAACGTATCTGTTACGACAATGCGGCGAAATTGGGGATTAATGGGCTATGGCAGCAGACGTCTGATCAGAGTGCCTCTGCTAACAGCACGACATCACCTGCAGAGCCTCTTCCGGGTTCGTGACCATGTCGGTTGCATCCTAGACGACCGGAAAACCGTGGCCTGGTCAGATGCCCCGCTTTTAATTGCTAAGAGCTGATGGTAAGGTTCAAATGTGACCCAGACCCCACGGAGCCGTGGGCCCAAGATGTCAACATGGCAGTCTGCAAACTGGTGGTGTCTGCACAATGGTGTGGGCTATGTTTACATGCAATGGTCAGATCATTGACTGAAAATGATTACATTCGGCTACTCGGGTACAACCTGCAGCCATTCATGAGCATGATGTTCCCAAATAACAATGGAATGTTTGTGGATGACAATGCGTCATGTCATCAGGCCACAATTGTTCGTGGTAGGTTTGAAGAACATTCTGGACAATTCGAGCGACTGATTTGACCATTCAGATCGCCTGAGATGAATCCCATCGAACATTTATGGGACATAATCGAGAGATCAGTTCCTGCACAAAACCCTGCACCGGCAACACTTTTGCAGTTCTGGTCGGCTATAGAGGCAGCATAGCTCAGTATATCTGCAGGGGACTGCCAGCTGCAAGAGTCCGTGCCACGGCGAGTTGCTGCAGTACGCCGGGTAAAAGCAGGTCTGACACGATATTAGGAGGTATCCCATGACTTTTGTCGCCTGAGTGTAATTTGTGCACACTCTTGTTGAGTTCTCTCCATGCAGTCAAAACCTCTATATGCCTCCCTACAGTGTTGGCGCCATTTTGATTTTCGATTTGAGTTTTAGATAACTTTGTTCTCTATTAATTTTTATTACGATTTTTGTCAGTTACTAGAGCAATTAAATGTGTATCTTTACCCAGCCTTCTGATTAGAACACTGCACTGATTCTATAATTGATCTCAAGATGGTTGATGGTGGCTTAGCCGAAGCTAGTGATGATTATTAAAATGTTGCGATTTCGGCTACTCGGGGAAGTAATACAAAAATCATTCACGTTGACTGATTCAAAAATTCTTTACGTTTTTTATACAGCTTTTCCATGGTTAGGCGACCCACCAATTATAGCCTGGTGTTGCCCGCATCTCGTGGTCGTGCGGTAGCGTTCTCGCTTCCCACGCCCGGGTTCCCGGGTTCGATTCCCGGCGGGGTCAGGGATTTTCTCTGCCTCGTGATGGCTGGGTGTTGTGTGTTGTCCTTAGGTTAGTTAGGTTTAAGTAGTTCTAAGTTCTAGGGGACTGATGACCATAGATGTTAAGTCCCATAGTGCTCAGAGCCATTTGAACCGTTTTATAACCTGGTGAACATCTAAGATTCTCACTGTCACGACGTTATATTCGTGGACAGTGACGAAACTCGAATATTAAGAATACAAATAAACGGAGCATTGGACTCGCTCGTATTATACGATCAAAGATTTGTTTTATATCGGACATTGCTCTTAACGCTCCGCGACTCTGTCCTAGAACTGGGACGCAACTTTCAGTATACAGATTTTCTAACTCTCTCAGCTAATTTACGGAGAAGAAAGTAGTGTAAAAACAAAGAGTCCCTAAAATGATGAGGGCTTATAGAAAATTACAAGCTGTGTTTAACACAGGATAATTGTCAGTTTCTTGCTCACGTCAGCTGGCTTGCGTGTTACGTGCAGTGTATATTCCAGTCAGCCAAAGGCGCCGACACACAAGCCGTCCGAACTTGCTGTCGCCAGCAAATCAGACACAGTTAGAGAGCCCACAGCAAAACCACGGGCAGAATAACTTCGCTCCTACTAAGAAAAAACTGCAGGAGGATAAACTTCGCGAACGTAGATGCAAATGACAAAGGAACAGCGTTCCTCTCGTTATCACGATCGCAGATTCATTTTCTGCTACCTTTCTTCATTATCGCAGTGCTAAGTGAAATACTCGTAATTTTTATATTATGAAAGTTGTGATAGGTTGTTGCTACAATAGTTCTTAAATCAGTAACATGGCCCATGTACTTCTCCAGTCATTGTACGAATGCGTTTCAGATGTTGTCTTTCTCTGTATTCGAATTTCTTGGGAGTCATAATAAAATATTATTTTTGTATCAAAATATTTTATTGTTAAAAGGACAATTTTTTCAAGCTCTGGTAGGTCGCGAAACGGGAACCAAAGTGAAAAGCAAAAATGTTTTATTTGCAACTTGTAGCTACATGTTCCAGCTACATCACTACATAGCCACGGCTCCTACTTAGAAATCAGTCGTAGCGTTGTACCAACTTTCCAACACCCTCGTCATAGAAGGCAGCTACCTCTGCTTTCTGCAAATCCTCTCCGCTGGTCTGCAGCTTGTTGACTATGCCAAAATGCTGTCCTCATAGCCAGCGGATCTTGTGAGCAGAGATGAAATTGAGAGGGAGTCATGTCCAGGATATATGGTGTTTGATGAAACGCTTCTCGTGGAAAAAGACTGCAGGAGTGTCTTCGTTATGGCTGCAGTGTTCCTGCAACGTTCCTGTCCTCATAGCCATCGGATCTTGTGAGCAGAGATGGAATTGAGAGGGAGTCATGTCCAGGATATATGGTGTTTGATGAAACGCTTCTCATGGAAAAAGACAGCAGGAGTGTCTTTGTTATGGCTGCAGTGTTCCTGCAACGTTTCCGCACTTCGCTGTCATGCTTTAGAAATACATTATGCGGGCTACATGAAATCTGGCGGAAACCTTCTGGATGAAGAAATCTAATGACAGAAGGTACTTCACACTTGGCGGGAGATTCTATTGTTCTAGGTAACTTTATCTGCTCACTGTGTGCTCCGAAATAAGAAGTTGGATGTGACGAAAGAGAAGGGCATACTAGAGAATTACACAACACATCTTTGCAAATCTTAGTTGGACTTTCACTGCGGTTTTAATTTCACAACCGATCGGACCTTGAAAAAAAAAGCCCTCATTTTATTATTATTATTATTATTATTATTATTACTATCGTAGTTATTCACATTTGAGTCGTCCTGGATCATGCGTATACAACGAGAGGTATTCTTCAGAGTTTTAAGTCAGCTTTACTTCGTGCCCACTTTCTCTCTCTCAGAATGGGACTTTTCCGCTAGTCAGACCAACCAGTTCCGATCCTTTTTTTTTTTTTTTTTTTTTTTTTCCTGCGAGTCCAGCTGAATATACGTGAATTTTCTAATTTTTTTTTCTGGTCTATCAAGTTGTTACTTCTGCTTCTTTCAGATCCTGTAATGTACCGACCCACTTCATTGTTAAATTTTTCCTTTGCTGTCAGTTTCGTAGAGTTGCACAACTTATCTTGTTAATCTGGTACGTTGCATTCTTTTAATGTGCCTTTAGATTTTTAGTGTCCTTTTTTTATAGCTGAAGATATATAGGTATGCTTTTCAATTTCCTGATTCGCTCTTAGCCTGTATGCTCCTATACTATAAATGGAGTCCGCAGCTCGTGGTCGTGCGGTAGCGTTCTCACTTCCCGCGCCCGGGTTCCCGGGTTCGATTCCCGGCGGGGTCAGGAATTTTCTCTGCCTCGTGATGACTGGGTGTTGTGTGATGTCCTTATGTAAGTTACGTTTAAGTAGTTCTAAGTTCTAGGGGTCTGATGACCATAAATGTTAAGTCCCAAAGTGCTCAGAGCCATTTGAACCATTTATGAACTATAAATGGACCAAAATTTTCCTGGTTACTTTCCGTTCTCTCTTTCGGATTTTTTCACAATCACTCTTTTTGTATATCAGCAGTATTTCTGCCCACAGACAGTTGTTTGGTGACGTTTTACAAAGAGTGTATCAAAGTTAATGACGTAAAAAAAATTTGCAGTTGAAAGTACACCATACTGGGGGCAAAGCCTCAGCGAACGTAGGTGTGCAAACGAACCATTTGCCAGTTTACTGCGACTTTGTGGTTAACAGATACATGTGACATGATTCTGTGTGAACAACGCATGCCAGATTGAGGCGTTGTCTTTGTTTGCATTGTCGAGGCGTGGAGTTCTAAACAGAACGGGTAAGACAGTACAGTATTCAGCGCCACACACTTCAGTTGTTTGCGGAGCGTCAGCTGTGTTGTACGAGTGTTGGTGGCAACTTGGAACATTACAGTATGCAGGAGTACACGGATTTGCTTTTCACATGTGGTAGGGCTAACGGCAAAACACGAGAGGCTGTACGCTTCTATCGTGAAGCATACCGTGCCCAAAGGCAGCCCAAGAGTCGAACGTTTGTAAGGGTGCGTCAACGCCTCCGAAAAGATAAGGGGGTTTGCAACATGCTGTTGTAACGGGTAGATCTGCATGAATTACGTGTGTACTTGAAAATTCGGTGCTGGAAACCGTCGAACACTATCTAGAAATATCCAAAACTGAGATTTGCCACACACATTCCTGGAATGAGCCTCAGCAGTGTTCGGAGAAAAATGCATCGCAATGTGATGTACCTTTACCATCTCAAACAAATTCACTGTCTTATAGGCGAACTTTGTTCCTAAAATAACGTTCTGACAGTGGATGCAACAAAATGCTGTAGGCACCACTAAGTTTCTTAATAACATTTTATTTACGGGTGAAGCAGTTATCACTCAAGATCGTGAGTTTAATTTTCACAATTCTCTCGTTCGGAATCATCTAGGCTCCAACTCACATGATATGCAGGAATCTCCACATGAGCGACTTCTGTCATTGAATGTGCTGTTAGGGATACTAGGTGATCATCATCATACTGCACCGTTTGTTACCAAACAGTCAGTGGACGCAATTACATTCTGTTTCTGCGACATAATCTTGCAACAATATGTAAGGATGTTCCCGAAGATATAATCCTGATGATGTGGCACATGTGAGATGTGACATTGGGACACTGCTGCTATGGTGATACCTAACGCGCCAGCATGACAAAAGATGGATTGGGTGCGGAGGGCCTGTACCGTAGCCTCCAAGATCACCTGATCTGTACCCCATGGATTCCTGTGTTCTGGATCGTCTTAAATGTGTAGTATACGTCACTCCGTTTAACACAGTTGGAGAATTGGAGCTGAGACTTGTCAATGCCAGTCAAGAATTTCGAAATGATCCAGGCGTGTCTGAGAGGATTTGAAACTCATTGCAGCGACAGGTATAGGCATGCATCTGGATTCAAAGACGACACTTTGAACACCTCCTTTAAATGCGAGTACAGTCGTCAGCTGTTCATTAGACAGCTTCACTTGTACCAAAGTATCTCTAATAATTTTTCTTCGTGTAGTGCAATATAGTTACTTTTTCCTATCTAGGACAACGTTCTCACAGAATCAAGTTAGTTGCGGCTGGTAACTACGAGCCATTCGTCTGCGGACCTATGTTTTCTGGGACTTATTTTCATGTTAATCTGACCACCTGTAAGAAGTCTGAATAAAAACATTTTTCCAACGCGGACCGTTGCGAGGCGTGCAGAAAGAAACTTAATGAGGTTCCGGTCAGTGAGTTGCATCGAACACACAGGCTAGGATCAGTGATGGTACTCGTTGCCCAGTGTTTGTGAATGCCTTTTGGCTCCATATTGTATGAATAATTACGCTTAAGAGCAAGGTGTGTAGTTTGGGAATGGCGGTGTCAGCCCAAAACCGATAACCACTACAGGCGAATTTATCAATGCAACTTCCTAAGGCCACTACTCCCCACTCGCTCTATCGCCGTATGTTTGTCGAACTTCGCGCGGGAATTAGCAATAGTACCTTTGCGTACACTGATGGCTCTTGGAACGACCGTGGTATCGGGTATGCTTTCGTCATTGGCATCGACGATTTTCGGTACAGGATTCTGGAACGCTGCCGAGCTGTTTGCCCTATATCAGGCCACGAAGTACATCCGGCGACACAGACTTTTTAAATGTCATCTGCTTCGTCACTGTGCCCTTCAGAGCCTGTGTGTGCTATACACAGTGTGTCCCTTAGTGCAACGGCTCTTCATGGAGCCACTGTGATGTTTATGTTGGTCCCTGGTCACGTCGGTGTGACGAGAAACAAGGCCGCTGACTGCTGCCAGGGCTGCAGTCCTCGTACCTCGGCCCGTTAGTTCTTCCATTCGGTCCCATAATTTGTGTGTTACCGCCTGTCAGCAGCTGGTGTCACTTTGGGATCACCACTGGTCTTCCCTTCATGGGAACAAGCTCCGAGGAATTAAACCTCTCCCAGCGGCTTGGCCGACCTGCTCTCGGCCCTCTCACGGCGAGGTTGCGTATTGCGCACTGTCTTTTTAGCCATCGCCATTTGTTAAGAGGTCATATCCAACCATGTTACCCCCATTGCCATCAGTCTTTGACGGTTCGCCATTTCCTGAGGGAATGTCTTTTTTAACCACTTACGTTATCTTTTATGTTTGCCGCTTTAGCGAACACCGCGGAGCCTGTCGACCGCGTTTTGCTTTTTGTCCGTCGTAGCTATATGGCGAAAGACATTTAATCTTTAGTTGAGTACATCCGTTGTCTTTATGGCGTATTTTATGACCCTTTCGCCAAGAGTGTCTCTGTTTTTAGCTGTCTTTCCTTCCGTCGATTGGGCTTAACGTGTAGTCGCTTTTAACTCCTTTTTATTCCTCGTATTCTACGGTTATCACATGGGCACTGTGGTGTCGCTGCCAGACACCACACTTGCTAGGTGGTAGCCTTTAAATCGGCCGCGGTCCGTTAGTATACGTCGGACCCGCGTGTCGCCACTATCAGTGATTGCAGACCGAGCACCGCCACACGACAAGTCTAGTCTCTCTAGACTCCCTAGCACCCTCCCAGTTGTACAGCCGACTTTGCTAGCGATGGTTCACTGTCTACATACGCTCTCATTTGCCGAGACGACAGTTTAGCATAGCCTTCAGCTACGTCATTTGCTACGACCTAGCAAGCCGCCATATTCAGTTACTATATGTCTTCGGAACAGATAATATTTTGAATCATGTACCGTCAAGAGCGACGTTCATCATTAATGGATTAAAGTTAAGTATCAAACTAATTACGTCCGCTTTCTAAATTCTAATTCCTTGTTATTTTCCAGATCTCATGTCAGTATAGTTCTTCCCTCCTCACGCCAAACTGCGTGAGCTAAAACGCGTGCATTTCGGCCTCCATTAGTAACACGGTGTTGGCTCTTCTGACAACACAACAGGCACTATGACCTTAATTGTTTTTGCGCCCTGAAACAAAACAGACAATGTCAATGAAACAGAGACGGATGAAGTAAAAAAAAATATCCATATTCCTCAGTACTGAACAGCTGCAGGCCAACCTCCATTGGTAGCATGCCTTGAGCAGCAACTTCTGGAAGGTCACACGGGGATATGGAGCCACGCCAACTCTGGTGTTGTGGCTAGCTGCGCTAGGTTTCTCAGTCGAGGCGCAACAACCCGATCCAGGTGGTACCACAGATTCTCGATTGGGTATAAATCCAGAGAGTTTGTTGGCCAGAGGAGTAGGGTAAACTCGAACTGGTGTTCTTCGAACGACGCACGTGCACTGCGAGCCGTGTGATATGGTGCATTGTCCCGCTGCTAGGTGCAATCGTGCCGAGGAAAAATAAAAACTGGATGTAGTGGCGGACATGGTCCCCAGGTTAGCTAACTATGTTTGCCCATTGCGCCTTCCAGAACGACGACATCACCTACAGAATGCCACAGAAATATTCACCAGACCATAATGCTCGCCTCCTCCAGTCTGGACACTTCCGATAATTGTTACAGGGTGTTTGCCATCTGTCCGATGGAGTATCAAACGTGATTGATCTGAAAAGGCCACCTGTCATCAGCAATGGACGTCTGATTGCTCTATTGGCTTGCAAGTTCTAGTCTTCGACACCAATCAACAGCACACAGCATTGGTGCATGAGCCAGGCGCCTGCTGCAGAGCCCCATATGCAGTGACGTTCGCTGAACGGCCATTGAGATGGCACTCTTAGTAGCCCCCTGGTTAATCTGGGCGTTCTGTGGCTCACTAGTTGCACATCTATTAGCCTGTACACATCTCTGCAGCCGTCGTTCACCTCTGTCATCTATGGCCTGTAGTGCACCACAGTTGCCTCCGCCCCGGTTTTGGAGGAGACATGTTTCCATGCACGGTATACTTCTACTTCGTCGACATGCGAACATTTTCTAAACGTAGCCGTTGAGAAGTGCTGCCACCCTTGGTTGCAAAGCCAATGATAATTCCTTTTCGACGTCGGATGAATCACTCCATTTATGCAATACAACGAATGCCTTGTTTTCCGGTCCCCCCCCTCCCCCTCCCCCCTGAGTCGCTTGATATACCCTCCACCGTTAGTGCTGCCACCTGCCAAATGTGAGTGGCTCTCTCACGTTGACACAGTGAGGTCAAGGAAGATAATCTGGAGGCAGCACTGTGTGTTACGAAGTCGTGACGCTCGACATCTTTGGCCCCCATGTTGCTGAACGTATATGTGTCTCTCGCTATCCAACGGTCAGTATACAGCTGTTCCGCAAGTAGACGAGTAAAATTTTATTTTGCCATTATTATTGGCACAAAACATCGCATTTTATCTGAATTGTGTATTTTTTACATTGCTGTCTGCTCAGTCTGTCAATTATTTGAACAGGAAGCGTAAATACCGACAGAAAATAAAGAACCGTAGCCTACTGTTTAAAAATATCCTCTTCGCATTATCAGCTGAAAAACTATAAAGCAAAACTTTCTTGAAGACAGAGAAATTCTATAATTTGATTGTAACTATTACATGTTTCGTTAAGTTTGACAACCTTCATTCGAAATAAAATGCACTATGTATGGAGTGGGTGGGGCTAGTACAGACAGTTTTTATATGCCACGATTTATCTCGAAACAATTTGAGGCAGATTTTCAAGATTTAATGTATTTCGATTAACCAGTCTTCATACTAAAAGAATCATAAAAGTGATTCTATGTTCATGTTTCGTTTTTTTAAGTTCATTGATCAGCTATGCCATTGTCGAAATCTTTTTGTTTCGTCGGTCTACAGTAATTTGCAATCTTCTTATCTTCTTTCTTAAATTTGTTTTTGTGAAAGGAAGTTTACCTGAATTCCTTTATTTTCAGCAACTGCATCAGGGGACTTTTCCAATTGTACACCTGCGTCATTTACATCCTGCAAGAAAGGGGGTAATCATAATTTTGCATACACCACAACAGTTCAAAATTATAAAACCTCCATAAGCAAGCTTAAAACAATAATTATAAAAATAGGCCTATTGTCGTTTATTTTGTTTAGGCCTATATAATTATAATTCAACTTTCTTGAGTACTAGCAGGTTCTTTACGAACCAACTGTCACCTTGCAGTCATCTTTTTCTGCATATGTTTCGGTAAATCAAAGATGGATGGGGCATTATCTTCTTTTAACAGTCTTAATGTTGCTCCTGGCCTCACTTGATAGCAATTTTCGGTAAAGTGTCTGCTGCATGTCCTACTGTATGCAGTAGTTGACCACTTGTCTCTACAAATTGCTTGCACCCATAATTTCGGAATTTCCGGATGAGAAAATGGAAACCTGCATAAACAAGAGGCAAATACAGAACTGAATCCAAGAAATATCGTCTGCAGTAGTGCCATTTTTTCATTAAATATAGTGCGGCAGAAACACTAGTTCTGAACAAAAATATAGCATACGTATGAAAGTGAACTCCACTGCCTTTCCTCTGGAGTTCTTTACAACCATATGCTACACAATATTTCACCATTATAGCTTCACAAACTTAATAAATCGCTCACGAATGATTGGATTATCAAACAACAGAAAGCACACAACAACACGACGTATACGTACGGAGGTGCCAACCTAAGAAAAATTGATCGTCACGATTTCCAAGGGTTCAAATCACAGGAGTTGTGTATCCTACTTTTATTGAGATCACTGCGTTGACGTAAGTCGTAGGTTGTTGTTACATTACTGTGACTGGACTGTGTAGTATCACGTGCTTCCAAATGTGTGCGTTTACACCATGTATATTTCATTCTTATTGTTATAATTGCAGAGATTTGTTCCAAACCCTGCATTTGAATGACCTCGATATCAACAAGACGTTGTCACCTTATGCCTTAAAAGACTGGGGCTGCCGTTTTAGCTACGTTCAGGATCCACCTATGTACATGATAGGTAGTTCTTCAGTTGAGTTAAAAGCTGGCGCATCCCGTAGCCCCTGTTGTGTGAAGCGACCCCAGCTAGGGACGAGAAAATAACCCGTCAGTCCGGGCGTCACAGCCGCCACTCAGGCTGGCTCTGCCGCCGCGTCGTGTCTCGTTGCGTCGCATCAAGCATCTGCCCGCTGTTTGTCACTGCGTCTTCATTAAAAGTCATGAGCCTGCACCGGCTACACTCACCGAAGGACGCCTACCAACACAAAACACTGTCGCGCCATACTCCTAACGGGAGTTCCATTCAACGAGAATCGCGAAGTTTCCCTATAATCTACACTGCATTAGTCGCCAAACTTAAGAAGCTTCTGAGCTACCGTACAGTTTTTATATCCTACTGTAATATATACAAGAAGAAGAAGAAGAAAAACTAAAACTGAAGTGTAGTTGGTAGTAAATTACAAATGTAAGAACAATTTCTTACGCGTTTTATTAATGTTAATGTGAAGGATCGCCTTTTTTTTTCTTTTTTTTTTCATCAAGGTTTTAATATATATTCCTGACTCAGCATGGGAGCAGTTTGCAAAGTACGGTCACTGGAGAAAATTTTAAAAGTCAAGGTTACTAAAAAAGCATTTCATTGGATGACCGATTTCGACGGAGCTATGCTGTTACCGGCAGATCTTATGCTTTTAAAGGTTGCAAAATATTGTGCATCATTGTTGTAAGACGTTTCATATTGCTTATACATTCCCACTATCATGAAGAACACCACACATCGGCAGCTGAAATATAAAATTACTATGTACAAACGTAATAACTGGTGGTGAACATGAACACTTGTATTCGGCGTAATACATTTACTTTTAGTCTATGCATACCAATTTTACGTTTGAAATGCCGATTTATAGCTATCTTCATGACAGTGGGAAGTGTATATGCAATATGAAACGGCTTGCAACAGTGATGGACAATATGTTTGAACGTCTTAAAGCATAAGATCCGACGATGACAGCATAGCTGCGTCGAAATCAGTCTTTCAATGAAATGCTTTTTTAGTGACCTTGGTTTGTGAAGTCTTCTGCAGTTACCAAGCTTTTTAATATCGCGAGAGTTGGTAGTGGGTACCATTCGAAACACTGGTCGAACAGTTCATAAGTCAATCATTTTCCTTACCTTTTACACGGATACGTCGACGTGAACGTTGCTCTAACTTCGTAACGTAGTAAGATTTTGCCACCTTACATTTCGTATTCTGTAAATTATTTTCAATTTATATTTACGGTAGTTCACTGTTGACGATGCACAATCGAATTATTAATCATTTCGTTGACTGATACTGTGTAGTACTGCATGTCTGGGAGTTAGAGCCGAACACTAAGAGCGATATGAGTAACGCGTTTGTCAGAAGCCGCTTTCGGCTAAAGAACTGGGAAGAGAGTAGTAGTAGTAGTAGTAGTAGTAGTAGTAGTAGTAGTAGTAGTTGTCGTTGTTGTTGTCGTTGTTGTCGTTGTTGTTGTTGTCCAGGGACGGATATTTACTGCCCTGAGCGACAACTGAGCTAAGAGGTTGCTTACAACGTCGAAGCGCCGCAGAAGCTCCATAGCACAGACAATGTGGGTGGAAGCTGTACTGTGGTGGGCTGAAAAAAAATTTCAGAATAACATACCTGGTGGAAGATCATCGGGGGAGGAACAAGGTGAAAACATATATTTTTTAAAGTGAAAATGAATGTGCAGTGTCAAAAACTATGGTCGCAAACTGGCCTCTGAGGAATCTTCCCAATGGAAATGCCGAGGCACACATCCCACCAAAAAGCAGAGATGCGTATTTCATTGGCAGAGTATTAAGGGAAATGGAAACTTCCAGAAAATTTTGAGAGGAGTAAGGGCTTCAGGAGATTGGCTGGCTGATTCATGTCCCATGTAGTGGGAGGTAATGTTTTTTTAACGGCCACTGGGATTAATCGCCTGAGTGCAAACTTAGCCACCGCGGATCCAGGCGGGAGCAGGTGAGCAGCATTGAGACTCACTTCCCTGAGGGGATCGATCGAAGACACTTCCCTCTGGGGACCGACTTAGAAACTTCACTGGCGAGACCTACAGGGAGATTTTGGTGGTTAGATTTTGAGAAGCGTTGATTTCGCAACAAGGAGCACGTGAACAGGGTTGTTACCCTGTTTACTCGAGTGACGGTTCTTCACCTCTCTGTGGAGAGAAGAATATTTAACAGAAGAATATTTTAGTCGAATTTATGTTCCTGGCTAGTGACTAAACACAATTCTTGATTCATATTGTGCCAGATACTGAGGTAATTTCAGCCCTAGGAGTTTGCGAACGGCGTATTGTGTCCACTGTGTAGGCAAAGAGTCGCAGATACGCCACATGCGTCATTTCCACAACGGCCAACGCCCCAACGAACAGAATATCGATACAATATAGCTGCTGTCTGTACTTCAATAGGTTATATGTGTGCTTCGGTTCGACGGATAAGGAAACATTCACAGTAAATATGTTGAGTTCCATTTGCTTGTCCACTCAGCTTTTTCTGAAAATGCCAGTCAAGGTGTAGGTCTTAGGTTTCTCACCACTTATCACTATCAGCTAACTTTGTGTCCATCTAACGAACGGGGGTGCAGTCTAAAGAAAGTCAACCATATATCCTGCAAATCTCAACATTACATTTACGTTCGAGTTTAGCATTGTGCACTTATTTATACAATTTTTGCACTCTGTATATTTTTTTATAACAAATGATATGCATTATCCAGATTGTGATCCATTCTAGTAGCATCACGATAGGAATAATTGATTTGATTTGCTGAACGAAAGTAAAATCACAACAAGGTATTTCATTTTATGGAAATCCCTAGGGGTAGGTTGTCAATGACAGGGTCATTTTAATCGTTGGTAGATGTGGGAATTCCATTGCGGAGACCATAGGCGACCACACATTCTCACACTATATGTTACAAACACCACGTGGGTTTACAACTTTGAGGACAACCTGGACCCAAATTGGCTATTTTTGTTTAGCAACAAGACGGCAAATATTTTCAAAACTAGAAGGAAGCGATTTTACAAATAAATCATTTTTGAAAATCAATTCCATCTCACTGATAGCATTATCTTCTTCGAGGTCAGCTAACAGTGGCAGTTACTCGGGAGAAAGAAGCAGTTATCGTGAGAACGGTCTAAGGTCAGCGGAGCAATCCACGTTACTCAGCCTGAGCGTTATCGCGATCGCCAAAAATGCACTCGCGATCGACGGTTTGGCGATCACTGATCTACAGAAAGGAGGCATTCTCAGTGTCTTCTCTAGTCGTCCTAATTAAGCCACATTAATTTGTGAGGAGAACATTAGACTGCGCGAACGGTCTAGAAATGAGACTTTTTCCAACATTTTAGCCGGCCGCGGTGGTCTAGCGGTTCTAGGCGCTCAGTCCGGAACCGCGGGACTGCTACGGTCGCAGGTTCGAATCCTGCCTCGGGCATGGATGTGTGTGATGTCCTCAGGTTAGTTAGGTTAAAGTAGTTCTAAGTTCTAGGGGACTGATGACCACAGATGTTAAGTCCCATAGTGCTCAGAGCCATTTAGTGTCTGTAGCTTTCGGACATTTTTTACGTACAAAAATCATTTTTCCAGCCTAGTGACCAATAATAAATGCATCTAGGCCTCGCCTTGTGCGGCGCTAACTTTAGACGTTGGCGCGGCCTGATATGAAATCGGGTAGAAGAGTAAATGAAGTCTAAGGCCTGCCCACCAGATCACAAATTGGAGTCACTGTACCCACTGGGAAGAAATACTCCGATGCTTAGGGGACGATACGGGAATTTGGCGTACCCAATTGAATTTTACTATTAATCTTAACTGGGGTCCGGATTTTAATAATAGGTCAAATCTTTCTCCTGAACTTGAGGGTGCACAATTTGTACACGGATCCAAGTATAGTAGAGTAGAAAAATGTATTTTTATTGCGCTTATAAAGTCATATTTACAGTTTTTTAGTGATAGGTCATATTTATGCTAACATAGACCGTAAAAAGTCATACTTCAACCATCTTTTACCAAAAATGCCTATATTTCTCGTATCTTTGACGACACAAAAATAAGACAATGCTTTAGGTGATACTGTCACATTACTACTTCATGACTAAAAGACTACAGCAAATAAACAGCATAACACACCAACCGGTTCGCTGACGTAAGACACAGTTGCGCGTTGTCGACAAACGGCTCTCGAAGCCAACAGACATGGCTTCCACGTAATAAACTTCGTGGTAACACTATTCACTTTGAATACAAACTCAGTTTGAATACAAACTCAGTCTCTTTCAACATGCCGAAATTAAACTTCTCCAACAGCGTGAAGTACGGATAAACATACGCATCATTTTAAGATTGTGTGGACTGGAACTGTAGGTGACTGATTGGGCCATACGTTCTCCCAGCACGTCTTGCAGGTGGTGTCTACAGGAACTTTATTCAGAACACTCTCTCTAATACCCACTAGAATCTATCTCCGCCGGCCGCTGGTGGCCGAGCGGTTCTGGCGCTACAGTCTGGAACCGCGCGACCGCTACGGTCGCAGGTTCGAATCCTGCATCGGGCATGGATGTGTTAGGTTTAAGTAGTTCTAAGTTCTACGGGACTTATGACCTCAGCAGTTGAGTCCCATAGTGCTCAGAGCCATTTGAGCCAATCTATCTCCCTGGAAATAAGAAGAAACGTGGTTTATGCATGATGGAGCTCCAGCACATTTCTGTGTCAGTGTACGAGTTGCACTGGCTGGTACATCCCATGACGAGTGGACAGGAAGAGGATGACCAATTCCATGGCATACGAGCTCCGCCCGAACTCAGTCCTCTGGATTATCATCTTCGGGGTACCTCAGACAATTCGTCTATGCAGCAGACCACACAATGCCGAAACTCATCAACGTGTTACGGAAACCTGCGAAACTGCTCGAAACTGTCAAGGAGCATTTGAAAGGGTACTACAGTCTGTGATTCGGCAAGTGCATGCGTGTTCAGAAGCAAAAGGAGCATTAACTATGAAGTGTTGATGAGATCCGGTCACCTAAATTGTGAAGTTTAATTAATAACTCGTAAACTGATTTTTCGGACATACTCTGTGATCAAAAGTATCCGGACACTCTCAAATACTTTCGTGTTTCATATTAGGTGCAGTGTGCTACTACCTACTGCTAGGTACTCCATATCAGCGACATCAAAAGTCATTAGACATCGTGAGAGAGCAGAATGTGGCGCTCCGCGGAACTCACGGACTTCGAACGTGGTCAGGTGATTGGGTGCCACCTATCATACGTCTGTACGCGAGATTTCCACACTCCTTAACATCCCCAGGTCCACTGCTTCCGATGTGATAGTGAAGTGGAAAAGTGAAGGGACACGTACAGCACAAAAACGTACAGGCCAACCTCGTCTGTTGGCTGAAAGAGACGCAGACAGTTAAAGAGGGTCGTAGTGTGTAATAGGCAGACATCTATCCAGACCATCACACAGGAATTGCAAACCGCATCAGCATCCACTGCAAGTTTTATGAAAGTTAGGCGGGTGGTGGAAAAACTTGGATTTCATGGTCGAGAGGCTGCTCATAAGTCACACATAACGCCGGTAAATGCCAAACGACGCCTCGCTTGATGTAAGGAGCGTAAACATTAGACGATTGAACTATGGAGAAACATTGTGTGGAGTGACGAATCACGGTACACAATGTGGTGATACGATGGCAGGGTGTGGGTATGACGAATGCCCGGTGAACGTCATCTGCCAGCGTGTGTAGTGCCAACAGTAAAATTCGGAGGCGGTGTTGTTGTTGTGTGGAAGTGTTTTTCATGGATGAGGCCTGCACCCATTGTTTTGCGTGGCAGTATCACAGCACAGGCCTACATTGATGTTTTAAGGACCTGTTGAAGAGCACTTCGGGCATGGCGATTGCATCTTCCAATACGATCGAGCATCTGTTCATAATGCACGGCCTGTGGCGGAGTGGTTGCACGACAATAGCATCCCTGTAATGGACAGGCCAGCACAGAGACCTGACCTGAATCCTATAGAACACCTTAATGTTTTGAACGCTGTCTTCGTGCCAGGCCTCACCGACCGTCATCGATACCTCTCCTCAGTGCAGCACTCCGTGAAGACTGACCAAGAAACCTTCCAGCACCTGACTGAACGTATGCCTGCGAGAGTGGAGGCTGCCATCAAAGCTAAGGGTGGGCCAACAGCATATTGAATTCCTGTGTGTGTGTGTGTGTGTGTGTGTTGGGAGGGGACGGCGGTACACTTTTCTGTTGAACCGAACGTGAAGTGCATCAGAAGGCACGGAAAATTAACCAGCATCAGAAGGCATAACATACTGACAAGCAATCTCACCAGTAAATTTCGTGACGTGCGCAGACGAAATCATAGAAGTTGGCGTCATTCCAGACATGTTTACGTTCTCAGCCTTGTACAGCTAGTCGTCTGATACACCCAGCACGGTATGAAACGAACAGTTTTCCCACAAGTTTGCCGCTTCAACAGATACCACGTGTTAAATCAACGCTGGCTACGTAAACCACTGAGAGGCATCGCATTTTTAACAATTCAAGAGGCAATAATGAATCAAATAGAGATCAGGCGCAGACAATATCGTCGCAGCAGAGAACTAAACAGGAAAGAGTATTCGGTACTAGAAAATACGTGCGAAAACTTGCGGATTCAGAGTTCACGCTATTCTGAAAGGAAACAACTTACATCCACCGCAACTCCACAGGCTTCATGATCTTCCAATTGTTCAGTATAGCGCACTGAAACGCTCGTTCCATAAAAGGTGATAAGAGTCTCCTACACTTTTACGCTTTAATAGACATCAGTAAGTGCTATATCTGAAACGTGGTTACTGTCAAACGATTTCTGTTTCCTTCATATAATGTCCGATCCGACAGAGACGATCGATTCGGGGGAGTGCACTTCTCATATGGTCAGGAATCCCGTATAAAATTCAAGGATATGAAAGCGAGGTACCACTACAAGCTCCAGCAGTTACATTATACAAGAACGCGAATGAAACAAACGTAATGTCGGTTTACAGATCGGGAAGGGAGCCGGTAACGAAGCAATTACTAGGGATGTTGGTGGATACGGTAGTGCTTCGTAAGATATTAGGTGATTTTAATGTTCCTCACCCTGCTTGGGACTCAGACCAAGAAAAAAGAAGTTGGAAAAATGATAGCAGAGGTGTCGATGACGGTAACTTAACCGTTTTAAGGGACGCTTCCCACACGAGTTCAAAACCACCACATCAACTAGTGATCACCTTAGGTATGTTTTGTGCTGATTATTTATCGATCGTTCTCGTATGTGACGCAGGAGTGAAGTGTGGTTTCACATGGTCAGCTTAGAAGTGGAACATTTGGCAAGCGGACTTGAACAAGCATACAACTGAAACTTCCTGGCAGATTAAAACTGTGTGCCCGACCGAGACTCGTAGCTCAGATGGTAGAGCTCTTGCCCGCGAAAGGCAAAGGTCCCGAGTTCGAGTCTCGGTCGGGCACACAGTTTTAATCTGCCAGGAAGTTTCATATCAGCGCACACTCCGCTGCAGAGTGAAAATCTCATTCTGGAAGCATACAACTGTCGTTTCGAAGAAGATACAGAAGTTTTCAGGAAGTAGAGAAATAAGAACAGATTGAGCGAATTTTATTGCTCGTATTGAAAAAGCTGCAACAACACGTACACCAAAAAAATAGAAACTCCGTTCCGGAAAAAATATTACCAATGTGGTAGGGCGAGGAATGCAGTGATGCTTTCATGGACCGAAGGGATATCTAAAACTATGCAGAAGACACACCTCGCAAGGAAATGACATAAACTTCAATATACTGCAGCCAAAAGGAAAGTGACTATTAGAAAAATAAGAAAAAAACTGCAGGGATAGACTTCTGTAACGACCTTGACAAAATATACCCACCCCAACCATCTGGCAATATACAGGGTGTTTCAAAAATGACCGGTATATTTGAAACGGCAATAAAAACTAAACGAGCAGCGATAGAAATACACCGTTTGTTGCAATATGCTTGGGACAACAGTACATTTTCAGGCGGACAAACTTTCGAAATTACAGTAGTTACAATTTTCAACAACAGATGGCGCTGCAAGTGATGTGAAAGATATAGAAGACAACGCAGTCTGTGGGTGCGCCATTCTGTACGTCGTCTTTCTGCTGTAAGCGTGTGCTGTTCACAACCTGCAAGTGTGCTGTAGACAACATGGCTTATTCCTTAGAACAGAGGATTCTTCTGGTGTTGGAATTCCACCGCCGAGAACACAGTGTTGTTGCAACACGACGAAGTTTTCAACGGAGGTTTAATGTAACCAAAGGACCGAAAAGCGATACAATAAAGGATCTGTTTGAAAAATTTCAACGGACTGGGAACGTGACGGATGAACGTGCTGGAAAGGTAGGGCGACCGCGTATGGCAACCACAGAGGGCAACGCGCAGCTAGTGCAGCAGGTGATCCAACAGCGGCCTCGGGTTTCCGTTCGCCTTGTTGCAGCTGCGGTCCAAATGACGCCAACGTCCACGTATCGTCTCATGCGCCAGAGTTTACACCTCTATCCATACAAAATTCAAACGCGGCAACCCCTCAGCGCCGCTACCATTGCTGCACGAGAGACATTCGCTAACGATGCACAGGATTGATGACGGCGATATGCATGTGGGCAGCATTTGGTTTACTGACGAAGCTTATTTTTACCTGGACGGCTTCGTCAATAAACAGAACTGGCGCATATGGGGAACCGAAAAGCCCCATGTTGCAGTCCCATCGTCCCTGCATCCTCAAAAAGTACTGGTCTGGGCCGCCATTTCTTCCAAAGGAAACATTGGCCCATTTTTCAGATCCGAACCGATTACTGCATCACGCTATCTGGACATTCTTCGTGAATTTGTGGCGGTACAAACTGCCTTAGACGACACTGCGAACACCTCGTGGTTTAAGCAAGATGGTGCCCGGCCACATCGCACGGCCGACGTCTTTAATTTCCTGAATGAATATTTCGATGATCGTGTGATTGCTTTGGGCTATCCGAAACATACAGGAGGCGGCGTGGATTGACCTCCCTATTCGCCAGACATGAACCCCTGTGACTTCTTTCTGTGGGGACACTTGAAAGACCAGGTGTACCGCCAGAATCCAGAAACAATTGAACAGCTGAAGCAGTACATCTCATCTGCATGTGAAGCCATTCCGCCAGACACGTTGTCAAAGGTTTCGGGTAATTTCATTCAGAGACTACGCCATGTTATTGTTACGCATGGTGGATATGTGGAAAATATCGTACTATAGAGTTTCCCAGACCGCAGCGCCATCTGTTGTTGAAAATTGTAACTACTGTAATTTCGAAAGTTTGTCTGCCTGAAAATGTACTGTTGTCCCAAGCATATTGCAACAAACGGTGTATTTCTATCGCTGCTCGTTTAGTTTTTATTGCCGTTTCAAATATACCGGTCATTTTTGAAACACCGTGTATTAAGCATAGACCCAAGCCTGCAGCAACAGTGATTCCGAATAAGTAATATATTTATTCAGTGAAATTGCCGTCTGTAACTGTAAAGAGATTTGCCACATAAACTCATAGTATTTTTGTTTCCATTGCTGTCACAATACCGTGGCGGAATGTAACAGATTTTACGTGAAAAAGAATGTTATGGACAGTGCAACTGTGATGTACAGTCTAGCTGAATTTATAACACTACATGTGATTTGAAGATGATAGTCAAGCTACCGAAACTGGTCATCTCTTTGTAAAAAAATTTTAATGTTGAATGAGATTGAGACTATATATAGAAAATTTAAGAAGTTTTTAAAATTTGTCGAATTGTATATTTGCTTCCGATTGCTTTCTGCTGTTCTGACGTTAGATATGTCAATATTCCTGATGACTTCGTAAACGCTTGGCGCCAGACGGAAGAGGAGACAGTTTCCTGAACGAATGATTTGCCATTACAGAACTCAACAGAACACTGTTGTTCGCGAGAACATTACCAGGTGCTGTATTCGTTAACGTTGAAGTGGGGGGTCCATATTTGTTACTTGTTAATAGCATTCAAAACAAAAGAATTGATATCCCAGAATTGAAGACGTCACGGAACTCGGTAAACCACCTACTGAAATAAACAGTATCGGCGAGTAAATCTCCTAAGCTGTGTACAGAAAGTGCTGGAAAGAATATTGAAATATAGACTTGGATGTCGGTATGAGCACCACAATCTGTTTCCGAAGACAGACAGACTGGATTCCTGGCCTCTGTGGCTGAGCGCTTGTAGGCGCTTCAGTCCGGAACCGCGCTGCTGCTACGGTCGCAGGTTCGAATCCTGCCTGCGGCATGGATGTGTGTAGTGTCCTTAGGTTAGGTTTTAGTAGTTCTAAGTGTAGGGGACTGATGACCTCAGATGTTAAGTCCCATAGTGTTCGAAGCCATTTGAACAGGCTTCCTCCAAAGGAGGAACATGGGAAATAAGAACTACCACTTAAGACTGCAGTCAAATTCTTGGTCTTCAAACCTTAATGAAAGACTCGTATGCGCAGGCTGCCGTAAACTGCGAAAAGTCTACTAATATGTTGCGCGCTATCATGGGAATGAGATGGAGAGCAGATGCTGACATTGGACTTAGACTGTACCGCGCCTTAGTACGTACAAATGTGTCTGCTGAGAAGCAACGTCCTCTCCAGAGCCTGCAAGACAACTGCCGAATTTCAACAAAAGGCGCAAGATGCTTGGGACAATCTATCGCAGGATGCCATTCGCCACTTTCATAATCGTTTGCATTTGAGAATACATTCCTAAGTTCCCGCCAAAGGGGGGGGGGGGGGTAGAGGTTACACTGTATGTTCATGCGGCTGTTAGGGCACCATCCACTGTGACGTGTGTGTTTCATTTGGTCTGAATTTATCATATAATCCCACAATGATTAACTGCCTGTCACGTCACTTGTTAATAAAATGACCTTGTCCTTGAACGTGTTGGATCGTTTTTCCTTCAGTGTATTTGGGATGAGCTGAAGGATCAGCGATGAGTGGGATTAATTCGCCTTACAACCTGGTAACAGATTCTTTCCGTGTTTCAGCAACTATCACAACAAAATCTCACAATCAGCCTATCAGAATTCAGTGTGTGGGTCTTTCATTCGGGCTTGAAGTCGAAGATAATTCGTTGCAGTCTTCAATGGTACTTCGTACGGGCCAAGCTTTAGCGTCTCCTTGGGAAGAAAGCTGTGTCTCTGAACATTAAGTTCTAAGAGTAGCAGAATTATATTATTTTTCAATAAAGGACGCGGTGGCCACTTGGCAAAGATAAGCAGTGGGTGTAACACACGTGATCTGCTCTTAGTGGAGTATGGTAAGTCACTGCGCCGTCCCTCAGAAAACTGCTGAAAATGTCGAAACGCTGCTTACACGTGACATATTCGTGTTCGCCACTTGTCTCGGGTTCAAACCAACAAGCTGTCAGCGCATAGTTGTGACAGATGCGAGACGTCCGCTAATCTGCCTGAAACATGTATCTGGATTATGTAGCCTGTCGGATTACAATAAATCTTGTAGGTGAGTAGTCTTATCGATCAAAAATCACCTCAAGGCAAGCACTGCTCTCGAACAGAAAGGAAGATTAATGGAATGCTACACGGCAATGCCCATTTACAAGTGAACAGGCTGCCCCGTTGGAATTGTTAGGTCACTGTTATAACTTGTCGTTTGTCACTGTCCTCTAAACTGCATACGCTTGTCAGTAGTGTTACACAGTCAACATGGGTTTACAACACATCGTTCTTGTGAAACACAACTAGCTCTTTATTAGCATGAAGTGCTGACTGCTATTGACAAGGGATTTCAGATCGACTCCATATTTCTGGATTTCCGGAAGGCTTTTGACACTGTACCACAGAGCGGCTTGTAAAGGAATTGCGTGCTTATCGAATATCGTCTCAGTTACGTTACTGGATTTGTGATTTCCTGTCAGAGGGGTCACAGTTCTTAGCAATTGACGGAAAGTCATCGAGTAAAACAGAAGTGATTTCTGACGTTTCCCAAGGTAGTCTTATAGGCGCTTTGCTGTTCCTTATCTATATAAACGATTTGGGAGGAAGAGCAGCCGTCTTATGTTGTTTGCAGACGACGCTGTCGTTTATCGACTAATAGTCATCAGAAGATCAAAACAAACTGCAAAACTATTTAGAAAAGATATCTGAATGGTGCGAAAATTGGCAGTTGACCCTAAATAACGAAAAGTGTGAGGTCATCCACATGAGTGCTAAAGGAGTCCGTTAAACTTCGGTTACACGATACATCAGTCTAATATAAAGGCCATAAATTAAACTATATACCTAGGAATTACAATTACAAACAACTTAAATTGGAAGGAACTCATAGGAAATGTTGTTGGGGGGGGGGGGGGGGGGGGAGAGGCTAACCTAAGACGGCGTTTTATTGGCGGGACACTTACAAAATGTAACAGACCTACTAAGGAGACGCTTGTCCGTCCTCCTTTAGAATACTGCTGCGCGGTGTGGGGTCCTTACCAGATAGGACTGACGGAGTACATCGAAAAAGTTCAAAGAAGGGCAGCACGTTTTGTATTATCGCGGAATATGGGAGAGAGTTTCACTGAGATCATACTGATTTTTGAGCGGGACATCATTAAAAGAAAGGAGTGTTTTGTTGCGAATCTTCTCACCAACTTCCTCCTCCGAATGCGGAAAACACTACTGGCCATTAAAATTACTACACCAAGAAGAAATGCAGAGCACAAACGGGTATTCATTGGACAAATATATTATACTAGAACTAACATGTGATTACATTTTCACGCAATTTGGGGGCAAAGATCCTGAGAAATGAGTACCCAAACAACCACCTCTGTCGCTGTGATGTCTCTCTACTTGTACGCACCATCCAAGCTATGTTTGACTCAATGCCCAGGCGTATCAAGGCCGTTATTACGTTAACGGCCTTGATACGCCTGGGCATTGAGTCAAACAGAGCTTGGATGATGTGTACAAGTACAGCTGCCCATGCAGCTTCCACACAATACCGAGCCAGTTGTTTGGCCACCATTGACCAGACATTTTCAATTAGTGAGAGATCTGGAGAATGTGCTGGCCAGGGCAGCAGTCGAACATTCTCTGTATCCAGAAAGGACCGTACAGGACCTGCAACATGCGACCGTGCATTATCCTGCTGAAATGTAGGATCGAATGAAGGGTAGAGCCACGGGTCGTAACACATCTGAAATGTAACGTCCACTGTTCAAAGTGCCGTCAATGCAAACAAGAGGTGATCGAGACTAGTAACCAATGGCACCCCATACCATCACGCCGGGTGATACGCCAGTATGGCGATGACGAATACACGCTTCCAATGTGCGCTCACCGCGGTGTCGCCAAACACGGATGCGACCATCATGATGCTGTAAACAGACCTGGATCATCCGAAAAAATGACGTTTTGTCATTCGTGCACCCAGGTTCGTCGTTGAGAACACCATCGTAGGCGCTCCTGTCTGTGACGCAGCGTCAAGGGTAACCGCAGCTATGGTCTCAGAGCTGATAGTCCATGCTGCTGCAAACGTCGTCGAACTGCTCGTACAGATGGTTGTAGTCTTGCAAACGTCCCCATCTGTTGACTCAGGGATAGAGACGTGGCTGCACGATCCGATACAGCCATGCGGATAAGATGCCTGTCATCTCGACTGCTAGTGATACGAGGCCGTTGGGATCCTGCACGGCGTTCCGTATTACCCTCCTGAACCCACCGATTCTATATTCTGCTGACAGTCACTAGATCTCGACTAGCGCGAGCAGCAATGTCGCGATACGATAAACTGCAATCGCGATAGGCTACAATCCGACCTTTATGAAAGTCGAAAACGTGATGGTACGCATTTATCCTCCCTACACGAGGCATCACAACAACGTTTCACCAGGCAACACCGGTCAACTGCTGTTTGTGTACGAGAAAGCGGTTGGAAACTTTGCTCATGTCAGCACGTTGTGGGTGTCGCCACCGGCGCCAACCTTGTGTGAATGCTCTGAAAAGCTAATCATTTGCATATCACAGCATCTTCTTCCTGTCGGTTAAATTTCGCGTCTGTAGCATGTCATCTTCGTCGTGGTGTAGCAATCTAATGGCCAGTAGTGTATTTTGTTGACACCGACCCACATAGGGAGAACCGATCACCACGATAAAATAAGGGAAATCAGAGCCCGTACGGAAAGATACAGGTGTTCGTCTTTCCGCACGCTATACGAGATTGGGATAATAGAGAACTGTGAAATTGGTTCGATGAACCCTCTGCCAGGCACTTAAATGTGATATGCAGAATATCCATGTAGATGTAGATCTAGTTGCTTCCTAACGTGACCCCCAGTACGTACGCCAGTCTACTCACTTCCTTCTCAGTTTAGAAGCGTCATGTGCTCACGGAGAATATTTGGCGTCGCTTCCAATACTAGGTAATAGCAAGAGGACCTCCTTTTATCGTTCGTGTCATCTACATTTGCATCACTATTCTGCCACTCACACTTTTAAGTGCCTGGAAGAGGATTCTTCGAAAATAAATGCTTAAATACTTTTATACGAACTCTGATTTGATAACACACAACGAGCTGCCATCCTTTATACTTTTTCGATATCCTCCATCGATCCTACGTGAAAAGGTTTTGCTTTGGTTTTCTGGGGCGCTCAACTGCGTGGTTACCAGCGGTCTGATAAGGATCACTTACGGCACGACGACGATCTAGCAGAGGACGAACAAACATATTGTAGCTAGTCTCTTTAATAGACTTGTTGCATCTTCTAAGTTCTGCCAATAAAACGCAGTCTTTGGTTTGCCTTCCCCCATAACATTATCTGAGTTATGGTTCAAATTTCATCTGTTTGTAATTCATAGGTATTTAGTTGAAATGACACAGTTTTTAGGCTTGTGTGACTTATCGTGTAAGAGAAAATAAACGAATTTCTTTTCGTAATCTGTGGATGATCTCACACTTTTTCTAATTCAGAGAGAATTGCCACTTTCCACACCATAGAGATATCGTGTCTAAGTCATTTTGCAATTGGTTTTGATCTTCTGACAACTTTACTAGACGGTAAATGGCAGAAGCATCTGCAAACAGTCTAAGACGGCTGCTCAGATTGAGTCCGAAATCGTTTCTGTAGATTAGGAACAGCAGAGAGTCTATAAAACTTTGCTGGAAATTTGTGGTAAGGTCTTATGGGACCAAACTGCTAACGTCATCGGTCTCTAAGTTTACGCACTACCTTATCTAACTTAAACTAACTTACGCTGGGGACGACACACACTCATGCCCGAGGGAGGACTCGCACGGCTACACCGCGCGACAAACTTTGGTACACCAGATATCGCTCTTGTTTTACTCGATTTACTGTCGATTACTATGTACTGTGACCTTTCCGACAGGAAATCACGAATCCAGTCGCAGAAATGAAGCGATACTCCGTGGGCACACAGTATAATTAGAAGTCTCCTCTGAGGAGCGGTGTCAAAAGCGTTATGCTGTTAAGGAACTTTATCCAAAGAAATTGGTGAATTGCATAACTCGCATCGCGCTTACTATTATTTTTTATCCAGAAAACTTTCAGAATGCGAGGTATGGGGAAAAAAACGGGCACGTGCGTGCAAGAGTAGCGCTCTGAGGCTTCCACACAAACCAAATTATGTGTACAGGGTGTTACGAAAAGGTACGGCCAAACTTTCAGGAAACATTCCTCACACACACACACACAGAAAGAAAATGTTATGTGGACATGTGTCCGGAAACGATTACTTCCCATGTTAGAGCTCATTTTATTACTTCTCTTCAAATGACATTAATCATGGAATGGAAACACACAGCAACAGAACGTACCAGCGTGACTTCAGACACTTTGTTACAGGAAATGTTCAAAATGTCTTCCGTTAGCGAGGATACATGCATCCACCCTCCGTCGCATGGAATCCCTGATGCGCTGATGCAGCCCTGGAGAATGGCGTATTGTATCACAGCCGTCCACAATACGAGCACGAAGAGTCTCTACGTTTCGTACCGGGGTTGCGTAGACAAGAGCTTTCAAATGCCCCCATAAATGAAAGTCAAGAGGGTTGAGGTCAGGAGAGCGTGGAGGCCATGGAATTGGTCCGCCTCTACCAATCCATCGGTCACCGAATCTGTTGTTGAGAAGCGTACGAACACTTCGACTGAAATGTGCAGGAGCTCCATCGTGCATGAACCACATGTTGTGTCGTACTTGTAAAGGCACATGTTCTAGCAGCACAGGTAGAGTATCCCGTATGAAATCATGATAACGTGCTCCATTGAGCGTAGGTGGAAGAAAGTAAAATGTGCTCTAACATGGAAATTTCGCTTTTCCGGACACATGTCCACATAACATCTTTTCTTTATTTGTGTGTGAGGAATGTTTCCTGAAAGTTTGGCCGTACCTTTTTGTAACACCCTGCATAGACAAATAGGGCTTGATGAATGAGTTTTCAGGCATCAAAAGATGTGGCATAAATGGTCGTAGTTTTTGACTGCATTGACTTAGAAGATCAAATGTTTTCTCCGCCAGTAGACCGTAGATCTTAGAATTTGACATAAATTTCAACTTGATACGTCTAACTGTTCCTCAGAGAAGACAAGCTAAGCAGACGGATAGACAGACAAGAAGGAGATCTTGTAAGATTCCGTTTCTACCGACTCAGGTATGGAACCCTAAAAATTACGGAAATTTTTGATTTTTGGAAAGGACTTTTATCTATTTGCCAGCATCAATGTTTTCCCCTTTAAAATAGTCCCCATTAAATACTTAATACTTACGGAATCCCTTTTACCAAGAAGCGTTCTTCCCGCTGGTGGATTCAGTTTCGATCATAGAAGACAGCTCCGGATGTAACGCGTGGTTGGTCCACCTTCGAGCCGAACCCCAGATATGACGTGTTTGAAACCGCATCCCAACATCGCTCCGGATGTAAAGCGCGGCGTATCCACCTTCAAATCCAATTCCGGACCCGGGATATTGTGGATCCACATCCCAAGATCGCTCGGGATATAACGCTCGGCGGATCCACACAGGAACGCTAACTCGGGTCTACCGTGGGACCTCGGAGTCACCAGCGACACATGCATAGACACAGAAAACAGCAAATTGCTGCAAATGTAGAATATGTGGTTGGAGGTGACTGGATGCATTCGAGTACAGTGCTATACTATGCCGACCAACCAGAAAAATAGTGCATTTGCGCTAGGTGTTGGCAGCTGTACTACATTTACAAGCAATTTTAGAGCACGGAACGATAAGTGATCCGATGATCTCGTGGATAGAAGTGACATAAAATCGACAAAATTATGAAAAATGACGGAAAATACGTATAAATTGAGGAAAAATACGCCGAAATGCGGGGAAATTCAGGGAGTAATTGAATGTCTTCTGATTGGTGCAGAACGACTCTTGTATATGGGAACGAGTATACGACAGCAAGAGGAATACGAGAAAATGTTGACATGGAAGCACCGGGAAGCGGGGAAACAGTCTTATTTTTCGTCGAGGCAACATTCTACTGTGTGTCTATTGAGGTAATAGTGATACACGCGAGTTGACTACTGTCTGTGGTGCTCTCCTGGAAAAAAGAGAACCATCTGCCTCTAAATTTACCTACATATGCGTTAAAGGATGACAGTGTGGATGGAGCGATCGGTTGAGATGGAGTTGTAACGAGGTATGATTTAATGGTAGACTGATGATGCATTCTAGAGAGAGAGGGACATGGTGCTGCAGGTCATTTTACCATTTTTTTTTCTTCGTTGTTCTGTCGGGATACATCAGTTGTGTGACATAACCTACGTTCGACTCGCATACAACTGTGTGTTCTGTTTGTGACTTAGATCACTGTCTACTTGCGATAGTTAACAGCAATGCTCTCGGTCATCAGAGGACTTCCATCCTGCTTCGGCACATTCCTCAAGGCGAACAAAGATTTATGCGATTTACTCCATCCCCCTGCCGCACCTTGGGCATAAAATAGAGGAAATTTCATAACTACGGTGATTCTAAGTTAGCGAAGGTGTTTGAGAGGTACTGCAATCCCCATATATACACCTGCATTACAAATGTCCTATTTACGGAGTTAGTGGCGGCGTGAACTGTAATTTCATGTGTCGAACACCGCTCTATGCGTTAGTCTCTTTCTTTGTAAAAGGCTTTCTCCGTTACTAACGATCATTTTATATAGGACTGATGCGAGCAAAGTATAATTTCTGAACCATGATCGGATGTGAACAGTGGAGACTGTACACCTCTAAATGGTTCAAATGTCTCTAAGCACTATGGGACTTAACATCTGATGTCATCAATCCCCTAGACTTAGAACTACTTAAACCTAACTACACTAAGGTCGTCACACACATCCATTCCCGAGGCAGGATTCGAACCTGCGACCGTAGCAGCTGCGTGGTTCCGGACTGAAGCGCCTTGAACCGCTCGACCACAGCGGCCGCCTATACACCTCTGGAAAGCTATATTGTACATGTATAACAAGGAATCGATGTTTTCAGGAAGTAGTTTTTCATTTTACAGTTTGTCACCATAGTTTAACGTAGAGAAACCTGCAAGGAGAATTTATGTTATGCGCTGAAAATACATTTCTTAGATTGGGGTAGTAACAGCGTTGCAGTCCATACGACTAATAGGTCGGAAACCGCAACGATCTAACATTATAGCGTGTTGTAATTGCAGAACCTTGCAGCTTTAGGAATGCAAGAAACATGTTCTCTCTTACCAATACTTTCTTGGTAATGACCCCAGACACTAGAACAACACTTTAGAATTGATAGCGTAGTTGATTTACGTAAAATGCGGCAAACCCCATACGTCTGGAGCTCCATCATGCACAAACACCAACCGTTCCTTGTACTTAACCGTCTGTTATATCATTAAAACAGTTTCGTATCTACTATATAGCGATAAGGGTTGCTAACCACCTAGACAATGGTTTGTGCTCTTGGATGGGTGCGGGACAGTGGTTAGTTATAACTTGGGTTAGAACTGTTCCTTCAAGAAACGTGGAGTGTACTGTTCTACTTCTGGTCAGCTGCAGATTAAATCGGTGCCAGTGCTGCACCGAGCGTTGGTCAAAGACAATAAGAGGAGATCTTCCGGCCTCTAACTTTATCCTAAGAACGCGAGAATGACCTGTGACTCCCATCCACGTAGAGAAAGATCGTAAATTACGCACTATGATCGAAGTGCTAGAGATATGTAGGTCGCTGTCTGGTATACTTAGGTCTATATATTCGAGAATTAACAATGAATGAACGTATTGCACAGTCATCTATCTACATTCGCAATGGTACTCGCAAAGTAGAGGAGGGGCGGACTAGCGATGATACGGAAATTGGGAAGCATGCTGTCGCATCAATGGTCGGTGTTGAAATTACTGTAAAAATGCTAAAACTGTTCGAACTATGAACTGAACTGTGAAGCTTATTATTACAGCACATTCCTGGTGCCTTTTCTATCCCATCTGTCCACTGGTACGCTTTTGATTATCACGTAATGATTGATTGACATCGCTTGTTTGAGGTGGAGAAAGAGTGTTGGTGGAGGGGGCAACACCTTCCAGGGATGGCTAGCACCAAAACAGTGATCGCGTATATGGCAGCAATATGAGGAATCAAACAAACAGAACACATCGCCATCAGCTATCCCGTCACTGTGAATGATGAGTTTAAATGTAGAGGTCGTCAATCACCTTCGGACAGCAGTTTGTAAATGCTCCACAATACCTCACAACTCTTCCGCTTCCCTTGTGTTGTGACTGTCTCTTATTTAAAACACTCTCAGAAAGAGAGAGAGAAAGAGATTGAGATATAATGTGTGTGTGTGTGTGTGTGTGTGTGTGTGTGTGTGTGTGTGTGTGTGTGTGTGTGTGTGAGAGTGTGTTTTGTGGGAGCCAATGGATCAAAACGTGTTAATGTCAGTTTCGATACTGACATAGACCTCAAAGTCGCAGCAGAAAAAGCAGAATGTATGGCATTGTACAAAGCGTGTTACAGCAGAAAAAGTTGTGTATCAAACAATAAAACAGGGACCCTCTCTTGAGACTGATAATCTGTGGGAGATAGTCCTCGTACAGAACAGATGATGAAACTTTACACTGATCTGTGCAAGCGAAGTCGATCACTGGACTCCTGCTCCAATGGATCAATACCTGTATATTTAATAGGATGGCCGCTATGCTCGATGCTGGCATGAATACGATATTTCTTTTCAATATATCAGAAGGGAAAGATGCTGTAAAAATCTATTAGATGAAGTTAGCCTAGGTTGTGTAGTTAGTAATTTTTCTCTGTTGGCTGGTACAGAACAACGATGATAGTATGTTTGGGTCATAGACGTGAATGGATCCTGAGGGACGCCGATCTGCTTTGGACAGCAGTACCTGTGTGATGTTGAGTCTTCCTAATTTTCCCGATAGGAACCTCCACTGTAACTGTTCATACTGTCTTTATACTACCTCGTGTTGCAGGAGTGGGCTTCGTTTGGCGCTGACCTTACATATCGTACACAGTTGGTGGAGCTACGACATCATGTTCCCATTCCCACCAAGTGGTCAAAAGACAGTACTGTAGCATTAACTCAGTTTACTCTGTTTCTACAGAGGTTGCAGAATGTGGTAGATATAGCTCTCTCCGACTTCTGCTTAGTTCTGACTTAAGTTGCAATGATCACATGTGCAAAGCTGCAGGAATGGCGGGGCAGAGTCTGAGGAACAGTTACAAGATGCATAGGGACCATCTAAAATCACCTTGGAATTTTACTGTAACAGATACGTTCGAAAAAGGTGACTCGTTCCGGGATATGAGACTGCCAGGTGTGTGGTTGAATGGAAGGACTTGATTCCAAATCACAGACAACATTTCTACTTGAAAGCGTAACACTAGAAATGTGAAAAGCCACTTACGACCTCAATCAACACACCATCTACTGGAGGTGATCATTCTCAATGCACCATCGCCTATAAGGCAGTGGATATATCGCAGAACATCTGACGTGGCATAGAGACAGAATGCCTTATAAATACTGGAGAAATATATAGTGGCGGCCTGAGGGAGTTGCAAATCTGGCTACATAATGTGTTACTTAGCGGAATCACTTTCTAAATTTGATGATTTTATTACGAGCTTACACCGTCGGCGACATGTAACAGTTCTGTCGGTCTGTTAATAGACACTCTGGCGATCACCATCTATATTCAATGCCAAGGTATTTGTATGGAAAAGCCACTTCATTCAGAGGTAATGCCACACCTTGATTTATATGACTTGTATAGTTTTTAACATGGATATCGTTAGTGATACTTGTGAGAACCTCTAGAACCAAGACCACATGTAACAGTAACATGGCTATTGCAATCGTGTTTTTAATATCTGGCGGCTTGTAAGACGATTTACACTTCTCTTGGAAAGAGAGAGTGGTACGACGTACAAGGAAAAATCTTATAGATATGTACAACCATTGCTGATTTTGGTTCCGTACTGTTTCGTATCGCCAGCATTTAGTTATTGCTGAAATATTATATGTGGTGGTGGTGGTGGTGGTGGTGGTGGTGGGGGGGGGGATGTGTGATAGATTCGCCTTGAGCAGCAGGCTTATAAAGTATGTTTGTGTTCCAACATGAGCTAAAAAAATGACCACTATGTCCTGTCGTAAGGGAAGGTATGAATTTTATGTGGAAAACTGCAATAGCTTTGAGGGGAATCAAAGATATGCTTATGAAGGAACAATACAGGAGCCCTCTTATGATTAATAGTTTGCTGGATACGGTCTTTCTCCAGTACAGACAACAAAAGTTTTTGCAGATCTGCACAAAGGAGTTCGAGCTCTGGTCTCCAGCGCCAGTGGAGCGATGTGGTATATGTAATATGCTTAATGACATCACGCAGATGGTAACTGTTTTTCGATATGTCAGGGGAGAGAGAGAGAGAGAGAGAGAGAGAGAGAGAGAGAGAGAGAGAGAGAGATGTGGTAAAGCCTTATAGAGGGTACTATTACAAGGAGTGCTATACGTGGTTAAAGTTTGGAAGCAGATAGTTATATCAAAACTACACCGATGTTGTCCATAACAATAATAGGAATCGGCTGCGTCTATTCTCATGGACTCATTACTGTTTTTTTATCATCATCACGATTATTTATTTGAAAAATAGGTGTTATTTCATGCTTCATAACCTCTAATTATAAAGTAGACACCACTTAAATTGTAGCATGTTGTGGAATTTTTTCGTGACGTGTGGGTAGATTTCGTGAAACAGGTTGTGATGATCAAATTGCTTACAATACTAGAACGCAAGAATCTGCTGCTGTATGACAAAAACTTAAGACATGTTAGAAGAGGTGAGTTATGCATAAAAAATGTCAAATGTAAGGATGCAGATGATAATTGGTTTCGATGTAACGGAAGAGATGTGTGGTAAAATCTTATGGGAGGTTCTGTTAAGACACTCACGATTTGTATCATAATCGCCTGCATGATAAAAAACCTCAATGGTAAAATCAGACCTATCATAGTGTACAAAACAGCTACATCCTCTTGAATTATAACTTCTTGTTGTCGAATATAAAATGATTGTGCTTTCTCCGATATGTCAGCTAATTGCGTGAAAGATTATGTTCTCTAATGTTATTTCATGTGTCTGAAATGTTTTTAATACACATGTGATCATCTGTGATCAGCGGCGGTGCACCTCGCTGGATGTCGCAAAATAATGATATGTGAATTGTATCCTGCAGTTGAATATAAAAACTATACCGATTTTGGTCATAAAACTAAAAGAAAATGAACTGCCTATTTTCGTGGAAAGAGGATATTTATTATTATCGTGATTGTGTTTCCCTTTTTTTCTCAGCCGGATAACACCAGTTGTATGGCATCGTCGATTTTTGAGCTGTATTGCGATTTTAGGCCATCCATGTGTAGTGCTATGTATATAGTTGTGTAATTAGACCCAATTTTTATGATTAATTGTGTAATTAGGACTGATGTTTGCGTCAGTTTTCCGACCAAAATAAATGAAGTACACTAACTTAACCTTCCTCTCCTGCATCTGGATAGTTTCCATGTGTTGGGGGTCCACTTGGGCCTTCTATCCAGTAGAACCAGAGATCGCGTCTCAGAAAGGGCACCATCAATTTTAATTTCCCGCCAATTTTCAGGTGGGGGGGGGGGAGGGGTGGGGTGGGACACCAGCACAGTCCTGGGACAAAGAAACTCCCGCCAAAATTCTAAATTCCCACTGGTAGGTGGTTGAAGGAGGAAGAGGGTGGGGAGGGGGCTGGGGACTGGGGCGCATGTGCAGGCTGAGAATAACACATGACGTCATCTAGAGATGGGGGTGGGCATGGTCTGGGCATAAAGAATTCATCAATTTAATTAATTTGCATATCAATTTAATATGAAAAGTGTCCTGATGCCCCCATCTCCCTACTACTGATGAGGTTGTTGCTCCATCAATAAAGTCGAACTACGTTGATAGTGTCAATAACTTCTCTCTCGTGGAGAAGTGTGTTCGTCGCCAGGGTGGCTGTTGAGAAATAAATATTTAGACATAAGGAATAAAGATGTTGGCTGTTAACATTGAAAAAGCTTTTGATTTCTTTGTCTTCTATGAGAAAAAGAAAGAATATGTATCTTTGCCATAATTCTTTCAAGGTTTGTCTCCTTTGATAGGACTGCCCCCACATCCTCACTGGGTGTTTGTAACCTGTCTGGCCTTTATGCAATTTTTCTCCTTACTGTTTCAAATTTTTTAGATAATTCTTATTTATGCAAGACTGCAGTTTCAAAGTATTAAAGGCAAGTTGCAAACTTGGCGCTAATGACTTTCGGAAATGGTTTTACTTTTCGTTTACCTCGACAGTAAATGTTAGTGCTGCAAGTGTCCAACAGTTAGCTGAAAGACCAGTTTAACTGTCGGCAACGTGTGTTTAAGACTCTGATTTGTGTCAATTAACTGATAATTTTCCAAAATCGCATAGTTTGTGGTTTAGAGGACATTCGAGGAGAGTTAATTAGCAAGATCCCCATGACTCCATGCACAGAAAACTTAACAGTTTGATGAACTCTAGGGGAGCCAGAACGTCAGTTACTGTCGGAAAATAGCAACCTTGCTCAGAGGCGAGGACACACACAGGAATGTGGGACGTAAGGAAGATTAGAGCTGCTTATCTGTGGCCGACGAGCGCGAACTACAAAACACAGGGGTAGTGAAGGTACGGCCATGTCCCTTGTGCATGAATCATCCAGACATTCGCCTGAAGCCGTCTGGGAAACCGTGGAAAACCGGTATTTGGATGGCCAGACGGAGACTTGAACTCCGCTCCTCAGAATGCGAATCCCTTGTCTAAGCAGGTGCGCCCGACCTCGCTCGACCATATCACAAACAGAAGTTAAGAGGAAGAGGAGGACAAAAATCCTGAGGAAATCTCGAATGTTAGGTCACCATTTAAAGAGATGTGGACCACGGAATTTATTTATTATGTGAAACAATGTCAGCAAATACCGATGTTAGATATAAGACCAACTGACTAAGAAATGGAAGCGTAATCGACAGGTTATATCGCGTTGTCAGGAAAGCATATGATGTACTTGATTTCTTGACAGAATGGCTTCTATGTTTGTATGTGACGTTACGATTCACCTAAAACTGCATTTTGCAGTGTAACTTAGCTCCCTGTTAACCGTAAAAGCAAGATGATTTTTCATGGCGCAGTACATGGATCCAGTAGCAGACTATAAATTTAGCTCACTATGAAGCGTTCATTAACACGCAGCTCATCTAGGACTGAAGATGATGGATTTCAAATTTATCTAAGATTTTCAGCTTATTTCCGACTAGATAAAACATATTACCTAATATAACTCAGGTTTTGAAAATACCTAATTTTTTATATACAGTTGCATGAAAACATTTTTAAAGACGAAAGTAACTTCCGTTTGATCCCACTGCCAAAAAACACGGTTCGATGAAATTTGGACCATACATAGAAAAAAAATGGTTCAAATGGCTCTTAGCACTATGGGACTTAACATCTGAGGTCATCAGTCCCCTAGAACTTAGAACTACTTAAACGTAGCTAACCTAAGGACATCACAAACATCCATGCCCGAGGCAGGATTCGAACCTGCGACCGTAGCAGTCGCGTGGTTTCCGACTGAAGCGCCTAGAACCGCTCGGCCACCGTGGCCTGCCCGTACATAGAAAGAACTGCTACAGCATAGTGCAGATGGTAACTGAATGAAATACGCAGTGAGACGAACATAAAGACATTTTCATTTGAGGAATATAATTATACTGAAGTCACTGCAGCCGGCCGCTGTGGCCGAGCAGTTCTAGGCGCTTCAGTCTGGAACCATGCGACCACTACTGTCGCAGGTTCGAATCCTGCCTCGGTCATGGATGTGTGTGATGATGTTCTTAGGTTGGTTAGGTTTAAGTAGTTCTAAGTTCTAGGGGACTGATGACCTCAGATGTTAAGTCCCATAATGCTCAGAGCCATTTGAACCATTTTGAAGTCACTGCGATTTGTGATGCCCTCCTGAAAAGTAAATAAGTTGCGACATGGTTCTTAGTAAGGTGTGTGATCATCGTGAACGGGTATACATTCTCTTGCAACGTGCTCTCTTACTGGCCATAAGGTTGGTAAGGAGTCCTCGTGGTAGGGCCCTCTATTTCTTCACCAGTGCGGTTGACAACTCCCGGATGGTTGTTGGTGCGCTTAGATGTGCTCCAATACGTTTCCCCAACACATCCCCCACAAGATCGATGGGATTTGGTTCGGGGGAACGTGCAGGACAGTTCGAATATCCTTTCGTTCCAAGACCACCTCCGAACGAACCCTTAAGAAGCACATATGGGGACGCAGTACAGCACTAAAATAACGTTGATCAGTGAGTATAGCGTGTTCAAAGGTTTGGAAGTCAGAAAGCTCATGTAACATTATGCATCTCCACAGCATAACTGGACCACCAAAATGATTATGTTAGACATTGTTCCTGGGTGAATGACGTGTTCCCACCTCTCGTCATATGAGGGTGCGTAATACATCCAGAATCTCTGCCGAAAATGATCGTTTCCGCGGTCCAGGTGTCATGGTGTGGAGAGGCATAATGCTGTATGGGCTTTATGACTTAAAGATCTTTGAACACGGTACACTCACCGATCAAATTTATTGAGGCACTGAGCTGCTTCACCATACGCGTCTTTGCAGGGATGCATTAGGCTCTAATATAATTTTTATGCATGACAATGCACGATGGCATCGAGCTGCGCAGGCCGAGGTGCTCTTGTAATGGAGGATATTCGGCGAATAGACTGTCCCATCCGTCCCCCCCCTCCCCCCCCAGAATAAATCCAATTGAGCATATGTGAGATGCGTGGGGAGGCGTACAACAGCACGTCCATCCAGCAGCTGTAAACCACGCTGGTATAGGAACGGAACGCCGTACCATACGAGCTCCTTACCCACCTTGTGGGCAGCGTGGAACCATGTTGCAGCGCACGCATTGCTGTCCACGGTGATCGCAGATCTTATTAAGAAACTTGCCTCACCTTTTATAATTCTCCTCAGTCTAGGAGTGATGCATCTGGAAGTAGAGACGTCCACCAACAATATTTTGTGATTATAATTCGAAGATTCGTAGGTGTAGAATCGAGAAGGCTAAAAACGTAATGGACATATTTTGTACTATTAATAATAAAAGCAAGATGAAGGAGGTAGGGGGAGGTAGGGGAAGTCAGTAGGTGGGAGTCCCGGGGCTCTCCACGCGACAGGAAATGTCCCACCCACAACTGATCCATTACGCTGGAGAACACCCACTGTTCAACAAACTGTGACGCCCAGAATGGAAAATTGGGCTCAGCAGAAAGAAGGCAAACGGAATCTAAAAGCGATTAAAACAGAGTAAAAGAGGAATGAAAGAGGTATCCTGGTCAAGGAGGTAGAGTCGAGGATCCCCCAGACGTAGCACACAGCGGGCGACGCCCTTCCCCAGCCATCCTGGCACTGCTCCGGAGGTACATTAGAACCTTATAACTGAGAATAAAAACTACCGGGTGATCAAAAAGTCAGTATAAATTTGAAAACTGAATAAATCACGGAATAATGTAGATAGAGAGGTACAAATTGACACACATGCTTGGAATGACATGAGGTTTTATTACAACCAACAAATACAAACGTTCAAAACATGTCCGACAGATGGCGCTTCATCTGATCAGAACAGCAATAATTAGCACAACAAAGTCAGACAAAGCAAAGATGATTTTCTTTACAGGGAATGCTCAATATGTCCACCATCATTCCTCAACAATAGCTGTAGTCGAGGAATAATGTTTTGAACAGCATTGTAAAGCATGTCCGGAGTTATGGTGAGGCATTGGCGTCGGATGTTGTCTTACAGCATCCCTAGAGATGTCGGTCGATCACGATTCACTTGCGTCTTCAGGTAACCGCAAAGCCAATAATCGCACGGACTGAGGTCTGGGGACCTGGAAGGCCAAGCATGACGAAAGTGGCGGCTGAGCACACGACCATCACCAAACGACGCGCGTAAGAGATCTTTCACGCGTCTAGCAATACTTTTTTTTTGTTCTAATAAAACCCCATGTCATTCCAAGCATGTGTGTCAATTTTTACCCCTCTATCTACATTATTCCGTGGTTTATCAAGTTTCAAATTTATACTGACTTTTTGATCACCTGGTACTTTCACAGAGAAAACTGAGAACAGTTCATCCATACCACGAATCGTCCGCCTAAATTAGAAGCAATGAATCCGGAATTCCATACTCAACACGAAAGGCCAAAAGGAGGGGGGCAATCCACCAAGATATGGGCTACAGTCTGTAAGACTCCATAACTACAATGTGGGGGTGGCTCGTTACACAAAGTGAAACTATGGGTTAATTTGGTACGACCAATGTCGATACGATATAGGACAGTGGATTCCTTTCAGGAGAAGAGGAAGGAAGAGCACCATGCTGCAGCAGTCTCCTCAACTGTGAAGAGTTTATTAGATGGGGAAATATCTCACCACATGTCTTTCCGTTTCCTCCGAAAGAGCAAAGATCTCGTGTGCATCGCAAATCTGCATCTGGGTTCGTTAAAGCGAACGGGGAGCAAGTAAGTGCTCGTCTAGCCAAAAAGCCGGTCCATTCGCTTCGATATTCACATGAATTTGGATCCCAGAGAAAGACAACCGAACAGGCAGCACGGCGACGGTCAATGGGAGTAGCGGTGACCAAAGGTTGGGAAGAATAGCATCAGGCAGCAGCCTTGAGACTGCTCATTGAGTCAATATATGTTAAAGCATGGTCAAGAGAGGCCATTTCAATAGAATGGAGGGTTCTGCTAACGGCTGTTACCTCTGCCCTAAACACGCTACACGTTCCCAGCAGCGGATGGCGTCTTCCGTACCACCAGGCAGTATAAAATCATATCTTGTCTGATCCACAGTTTCACATCCATCGGTGTAAAAATGGTAGCACCATGGAACTCTTAAAGAATTCGACGTAAGAGACGCTGAAATGTCATGTGGTGACTGAGACTTTTAGGACTTTGGAAGACATCTGTCCTAAGCCATGGCCTGGATACCATCCGAGGGAGAGTGTGTGAGAAAACGCGGGGAGCACAGGTAAGGGACTGGGATGGAAATCTCGGCAGAGGGGAGGTAGGTGCACTCCAACTGGTGGCCCAACCTGTGAGCGGCTATCAGGACGACGAAGACGACCTTCGTATATAAAGAGAACGGGATTCGTGGTATGTTCAAGAACTTGTCGAGAGGCGATTGCATCAGAGACCAGGAGCTGGTACCTCGAATCTCAAAAGGGAAGATCGCCAATTCGGCAAGGAGCTTGTCGATGAGAATAGCTCGAAAGGCACCGGTTGCAGAAGCACGCCATAATGGTGGACAAGCTCCAACAGTTTTAAACCTGAAGATGCCGCTGAGCCATAAACCTGGCAACTGGCAACCATTGTCCTGTCGGGGCGAAATCAAAAACACTGTCTGCACCCTAAGATGTATGGCGAAGGAAGCAGAGAGCGTTAAGTTTCCACATGCAGCTAGTCTTCAGGTAACGAGTATGTGGCAAATAGATCAGCTTTCCATCAAAAAGGAGGCCCAAGAAACGGGTATGTTCTACAACGTTCATGTACTGGGTACCCAAGTAGAGTTCCATCGTGGAACGATAGCAAAAATGCATGGTCTGTGTTCTTGTGGGGGGAAGGAGGGGGGGGGGGGGGTAAAGAGGCCTGTCGGATGGTTCTTGGGGCTGGCATTCAACAGAGGTTACCAAGTAGGAGCTGTATCAAATGCAAAAATCGTAGACATAAAATGCACGGGTGACCAGCGGCCCAACAGAGGTCACTAACCATTAGTGGTGGTGACGAAAAGTGACACCGTTCCCTTGGAGTCGTGGGGAGGTGAGCGAAGTGTCGTCTTTAACCCGGAACAGCAGGTGGAATAAAACCTAACGAATAAAAATCGGCAACTGCGACAAGGTGTTGCTATTAAGAAAGAGCCTGTTGGACTGCTGTTTATAACCTACACAGATGGTCGATTGTGGATCGTCCCCACGGAAACCACACTGATTGGGAGTCAAACGGCGCCGTCTTCGAAGAAAAGTGTCATTTCTGTTCGTCTAATTGTGTATTTCTTTCAGTTACCTTGAGTAGTAGAGTACTATATTGTAGCAGCTGTTTCTACTCGCATATTTGGTCCGAGAGCTATGTTACTTGACAGTTAAATATTATGCTGAAGTTAGTTTAGTCCTCACCTCGAGACTGAAAGTAGCCTAATCGCATTTTGAGCTCGTTATGCGGTAAGGAAAGTGTAGAAGCGGAACAGAGACGAATAGGGAATCATTCTAGCGATGATACGGGACGCAAATGAGGAAATCCGCTGACATTAGCGACTTTGACAAAGAGGAGATAGTTATGGCCGGGCACCTGGGAGCGAGCATTTCTGGTCGGAAGAACCGCGTTTCTTCTTACACAGGTCGATGGTCGTGTCCGAATACGCCATCATCCAGGAGAACGGCTGTTCGAAACGCTGACCACACTACAGGAAGAACCCATTTGAGAGGTACTATGTTATAAGGGACGTTCACTTCAGCTCCCACTGCACTTGTAGTAGTAATCGGAGGCATCATGATACCCGTGAGTATTATTGCGATCAACCTGGATCCCTTCATGCTTTCCGTCTTCCCCGAACCTGAAGCCTTGTTCCAGCAGGGTAACTGTCCACGTCACAAGGCCAGAATCGTGCTACAGTGGTCTGAGGTGCCCGACAGAAAACTCACGTTGATGTCTTTACAACTCGTCCTGTCTGAGCTCGATGGAACACAGATACGACGCAAGTAGATGTCCGCTCCATGTCCACAAACCACCGCCACATGATTTACGGACTTGCGTGACCTGAGCGTAGACATTTGGTACTACATACCTCCAGAAACTTAACAATTGCTTAATGAATCTATGCCGCGCGTAATCGGTGCTGTATTACGTTCCAAAGGCGGACGCTGTTAATCAGCTGGTCATAATGTTTTGGCTCATCAATGTATGTAGACGTAACTTTCCCAATAAAGTTCACTTTCATTAATTTTATTTCTGGACTACTTTGGGGCAATTGTCTGTCTTCAGCGGTATTCAAAGACATTTGCTGATAAATTTCATGTAATTATCCAGTTATGTGAGCATAATAATCAGCATATAAATTCTGACGTTGAGCAATGACCACTTACTACTACAAACTAGGGATAGGTAGCTCATAGGCTGCAACCTGGCAAGCCATCGACTCTGCAAGATAGCTAAAATATTGGAGGGCCATCCGAATCCACTACCGCTCAACCGCCATCTAGCCCGACTGCGCTTCAGATGTGCCAATAGCAGTGGTCACGCAAGAGCTATTTTCTCTTGGAGTGTTCCTCCAGCCGTTGTAACACAGTTTGGGGGGGTTGGGTTACTGCATTGTCTTCTTAGAGATACAGAGTCGCATTTGGGAAGCTGCGAGCATATAAGAGCACGCAAGTTACGTTCAATGTACTTAGCTGGTCAGAAGTATCTGGACCCCTTTAGCGGACATTGATACTGGGCGTGTTCACCTTTAGCCTTTGTTAAGGCTTCAACTCGACTGGGGACACTTTCAAAGAGGTGTCTGAACAGCTGGAGGAATGGCAGCCCACTTTCTCTCTACAGCCGAAACCACAAAGTACTGATACTCGATGCTGGGGTCTCGAAGGAACTCGAACTTCTAACTCATCCCAACCTTGTTCCTTTGGTTTCAAGTCTGGGCCATGGGCAGGCCAGTCCATTTGAGAGATGTAACTGAACACCGACCATTACCTCAGAGATGCTGATTAAGAACAGTGTGCATTGTCACGATAATACAAAATGATCACTGACTCCGAACTGTCCTCTACTGCACGTAGTTCACAATAAGGTAAAATGTGCTCATATCCTTCACATTTAGCGTTTCTTAGGTGCAATAAGGGGACTACACGTTTACCGCGGAAAACAACATATCGTAACCCTGTGTACTTACGACGGCAGGTAATGTTGTCCAGGCATTCGCAAACCCAAAAACCCTTCCATAAGTATAGCGTGATTCATCACTCCGTACCAGTGATTCAATCATCCAGTGTCCAATGCTCTTTACACTGGTCGCTAGAGAAATGTATGGTTTATAAGGAGCTTCTCGAACATCGTACCCCAATCTGTTTAACTCTCTACGCACAGTTGTTGTGCTAGCCGGCCAGCTGATAGTACTTTCGAACTGGCGTGTGATTCCTTCCGCTGATTTCAAGATATTTTTTTGCAATCGCCGTCTGCAATACTCCGTCAGTAGACTAGGTTTGCCAGGTCTCGTTTTAGCTGTGATTCTTCATTCTGATTTCCACTTCACAACCAGTCATCAACAGTCGACTAAGGCTACTTTAGAATGGTTGAAATGACGCTGATGGATTTGTTACTCAGGTGACATGCAATGACTAGACAACATTCAAAGTCAATGAGCTCTCCTCAACGACCCATCCTACTGTTACAGGTTTTATATTGACAACACAACAGTCTCTCCTTTTATACTGGCTGGTACGTTTCTCGGATACTTGACCTTGGAAGATGACTGAACTTCGTAGGTGACGCTGGCGGCAACGGTATCTCTGAATCGAGGTCCTCTTCACACGGATGAGTATAAAAGGCTAAGTGCCTGCACGACCTAAGAAGTGACGCGTTCAAGCACCGACCCACAAACCAGACCCACAGCTGTTTGCACCTCGCCACATGGGTACGAGTGTGTACAGGAAACAGCTGTGTGTTTGTGTGGTCTGTGGAAACATTATCCAGGGTCGTGTACATTGATGACTATGCTATGCGTAACAGTGAATGTCTTTTTTTTAATTCCTGATGCAGGTGGTGTATTCACTTTTGTAATGCACACAGTGAGCAATGCTAGAAACGTAGTGTTTAACGTAGTATTATTTTAAAATAAGTCTGTTGGAAACGATATCGATTGTATGAGTTATCAAACTGTGTGACATATCAAGAGCGCCTTTCGGTGCGGGACACAAACTTGAACCTTTGGCTTTCGCGGGAAGTTCTCTTTCACGCTACGTACGCCCAGCTGCTCAGTGGTTCGCTCTGTTCACTGAGCAATGTTTTTGTAAAAGTAGCTTCCTACTGCGCTGTCCCTCATTACCGCACCTGTCTACAAGTGTCTCGTAATTTCCTAATTACTGATATTTACGTTATTAAATTTATTCAGATTTTGTGGAAATCTAGTCTGGAAAAACCCTGAGAGACTTAACAAATACAGCATTGTTCCATAAACAGTAGACGAAAAACCGAGGAACTTTAGAGTTTACTGTCCCAGTAGGGAAGCGACCTCATTGGAGACGCTGTTAGTAGCCTAGTTGGGAAGAAATGCACAGCGACCGTGAACAAACCATTGAGACCATTAACATAAACTGGTTTACGAAAACTATGAAAAACCAATGTAAAGATATGTGGATAAGGTTTTGAATCTCTCTCTTCAAAACACGGGTCCAATAACGCAACTATCATAGTCCAACTTACCTAGTAGATAGAGATAGTAAAATATATTACTTAACGGACATTGTGAAGTTTTCCGCCTCGATGGTTTCTCACAAGTATCACGTTTGTTATATCTTGCTCGATTGGCCAATTACGGTCTTATAGATGTCGAGCCTACTGCACTTGGAAATGGCCTGCAAGGTCGAAATTGGTCAATCGCGCGAGGTACAATAAACTGATTACTACCAAGGTAGCAAACTTCAAAATGTCTTTCAACAAATTTATGGCTGTCTTACCACTTAGCCCGCATCTCGTGGTCGTGCGGTAGCGTTCTCGCTTCCCACGCCAGGGTTCCCGGGTTCGATTCCCGGCGGAGTCAGGGATTTTCTCTGCCTCGTGATGGCTGGGTGTTGTGTGCTGTCCTTAGGTTAGTTAGGTTTCAGTAGTTCTAAGTTCTAGGGGACTTATGACCACAGCAGTTGAGTCCCATAGTGCTCAGAGCCATTTGAACCATTTTTTTCTTACCACTTATTAAGAAAATATTACTTAAAATCACCTTGAAATAAGAATGTGTGGATACTAGTAGCACATATGTTGTTACACTGCTTCTGTGAAAGTCGTATTTCGATACAATTATCTGATAGTGAGAGGACTGTGGTGGCCTAGCGTGTAGAGCACTGGACTGCTGGAGGACCCGGATAGGGGGGCGGGCAGTTCTCCTTCTTCCATTCCCTCCAGCATGGTCACAGATTCACTCAGCCTGAAACGTCCCCTTAGAAAAATTATAAATGACTCTGCTTAAACTGACACACAATATTTTTAGCGCAACGCAATCTGACTTTCAAAACTCCCTACAAAAGAATGGCCCTGACTAACAATAACCTATACCTTTCATGAATCACTTACCTCACAAAAATCTTCGTTACTCAAACTACTGCAATACAGCGTGCGCCGATACTGCCAGCTGAATAAAAGATTCTAACTACTGAAGGCACTAACTACTGATAGGCATAGTTAGCAAATGAAAGATTTTGATAGAGAGCAAACAATGTATTTACCTTAATAGTGTTCAACAAAAGTCATAATATATACATATATAATTATATCAGTTCATGATATCTAGTATTACAAATTTACTCTTTCTGGCGGACACACGTCCAGATCGTCCGCTCTTAAAATTTTGCCATCTCTCTCCCCACATCCACCACTGCTCGCGGCTCACCTCCAACTGCGCAACGGTACGCGCTGTTCACATCCAACTGCCGAACACTTCAATGGTGACTATTCCAATAATGCAAACCAGCCACAGAATGCACACAGCACAGTCAGTGATTTTCATATAGGGCGCTACATGGCGTTACCAACATAACCTAAACAGCCTACCTACAAGCCTTCTGTCAGAATGAGTATCGTGGATATTTACCGGAGTAACGGGAGACTGATGAGGGGAGTCTGCCACCCCCCGCCCCCCCCCCCCCCCCAGTGTCGCGGCCGATAGGACTGCACTCTACATGACATCTGTCCAGTACGGGCTTCCTTTACCTTATCGTATATTGAGCCCATGCGATTAACTTTAACTGAGGTGACAAAAGTTTTACATTTAACGTTTCCGTCACTTGATACCGACACATCTGTCGAGAGAGAATATTTCTTCTTCAAATCACGTTTGATAGACTAATTTGATGCCTGTCAAGGCTTAACTGTTCCGTACGTGTTGATGGTACAGTGTGCTGCTATGTCAATATGTTGTTGTTTTGGCCGTATAGTGATAATGCCGTCATCTTAAAGCTCTTCCAGCCGAATTTTGAGCCCTTGGAACAGCGTAGTTGCTTCCTAAAGAGAGTTCCTCGATGTGGGTTTAACGTGTCGATATTTCGTGTGCAATATACAGGGAGGCACATGAGTAACTATAAAAACACAGCCCGAAAAAATAGTACACACTTTTAGAGGTTTCCAATTCACGCAATATTTATCGTTGCAAGAGTGCATATTGTTGTTATTGTTGTGGTCTTCAGTCCTGAGACTGGTTTGATGCAGCTCTCCATGCTACTCTATCCTGTGCAAGCTTCTTCATCTCCCAGTACCTACTGCAACCTACATCCTTCTGAATCTGCTTAGTGTATTCATCTCTTGGTCTCCCTCTGCGATTTTTACCCTCCACGCTGCCCTTCAATACTAAATTGGTGATCCCTCGATGTCTCAGAATATGTCCTTCCAACCGATCCCTTCTTCTGGTCAAGTTGTGCCACAAACTTCTCTTCTCCCCAATCCTATTCAATACTTCCTCATTAGTTATGTGATCTACCCATCTAATGTTCAGCATTCTTCTGTAGCACCACATTTCAAAAGCTTCTATTCTCTTCTTGTCCAAACTAGTTATCGTCCATGTTTCACTTCCATACATGGCTACACTCCATACAAATACTTTCAGAAACGACTTCCTGACATTTAAATCTATACTCGATGTGAACAAATCTTTCTTCTTCAGAAACGCTTTCCTTGCCATTGCCAGTCTACATCTTATATCCTATCTACTTCGACCATCATCAGTTATTTTGCTCCCCAAATAGCAAAACTCCTTTACTACTTTAAGTGTCTCATTTCCTAATTTAATTCCCTCAGCATCACCCGACTTAATTCGACTACATTCCATGATCCTCGTTTTGCTTTTGTTGATGTGCATCTTATACCCTCCTATCAAGACACTGTCCATTCCGTTCAACTGCTCTTCCAAGTCCTTTGCTGTCTCTGACAGAATTACAATGTCATCGGCGAACCTCAAAGTTTTTATTTCTTCTCCATGGATTTTAATACCTACTCCGAATTTTTCTTTTGTTTCCTTTACTGCTTGCTCAATATACAGATTGAATAACATCGGGGATAGGCTACAACTCTGTCTCACTCCCTTCCCAACCACTGCTTCGCTTTCATGCCCCTCCACTTTTATAACTGCCATCTGGTTTCTGTAAAAATTGTAAATAGCCTTTCGCTCTTTGTATTTTACCGCCGCCACCTTTAGAATTTGAAAGAGAGTATTCCAGTCAACATTGTCAAAAGCTTTCTCTAAGTCTACAAATGCTAGAAACGTAGGTTTGTCTTTCCTTAATATTTCTTCTAAGATAAGGCGTAAGGTCAGTATTGCCTCAGGTGTGCGTGCCCGTAATCCCACTGGTAATAACTGATTAGCAACAGCTAGTATTGACACGAATGGGGTCACGAGCCCTCTTGTATGTGCTGTGCCACTGCCGCCCTTACAAAACGACGATCCTAGAGGGGGTCTGTACTGCGTGGACGTCCAGAACCTCGTCTGAGGGAGTGAGATCGTTCACGTGAGCACTGAAAACAGCATTATTACACCACTGACGCAATACATCCAACTTGCCTGGCAACTCCCCGAAGGGACCTTCCTGCCACTCTTAAAGGCCATAACTTGACACCTTTCAAACTCAGTTGGCTGTTGGAAGCAATAGTGCGTCTCTGTGGCATGGTTGCCTGCTTGTTTCAAACATTTGCCCCCACACGAGCCTTCTTATTGTGTGCTTTCCCTATTAAAGACCGAGCGAGGTGGCGCAGTGGTTAGCACACTAGACTCGCATTCGGGAGGACGACGGTTCAATCCCGCGTCCGGCAATCCTGATTTAGGTTTTCCGTGATATCCCTAAATCGCTCCAGGCAAATGCCGGAAAGGTTCCTTTGAAAGGGCACGGCCAACTTCCTTCCCCGTCCTTCCCTAATCCGATAAGACCGATGACCTCACTTTCTGGTCTCCTCCCCCAAACAACCAAACCCTATTAAAAGGTTGACGCAGGCGGCCCTTTGGTGGCTATATCACTTCGCTATCTCTTGGCGGACGACGTTGTGACCATTACCAATACATATACTATCTCCCAGGTGACATATGGCATCATCGGATCAAAATGGATGTCGTCTTTCCAGGTGTATTAATTTGTTTCCGGCAATGTATTTCGGGCAAAGTGTCACTGATAGAGTTTCGAACACAAAATTGCCTTTCTCATGCTTTGATTTCAAGAAATGACGCAGTACTTAGACGTCTAAAATCTTATGTAAAAAGGTGATTGCAGATTTTAAACTTTGCTGGGCGTATGCAGAAGCAAGGAGAAAGAGGAGTAGACCGGTGGAACTGGCACTCATTCCAGTTGTGTATGATATCACTTCTCATAGATCACAAATTTCTCTTGCTGCACTTCTTAATGTTCTAGGACTTGTCTTCAAGTAATTCATTTTTATGCCACATTTATATATGGTCGGCAATGTCTGCGTTCCTTTCGAGCGTGTCATTGCACTTAATGCTCTGCTTCGTTTTTTACTGTGAAACGAAGAAAGAAACGATTCAAACTACGCAGAGGCGCCTGTGATATAATTTACTCAAAAGATAACAGAAGTTTCTAGATGCTAGAACTTGCTCGTACACATCGCTAGACAACGCAATGACGACAATAGAAACATCTGGACATTACGAAGAAGTTACACGGATTTTCATAGCCTAATAAAAAATGCGAATATAGTTTGCATTAAAGTCAAATTTGGCTTAGAACATTACTTAATGCAACATGATGTACACATTATTTGCAGTTTCAAATATCTGAAAAAGCTCTCGGAAGATTTTGTCAGTCACTTTCCCACATTTTGCCGAGTACTTCCAGGTCTAAAAGAATATCAATATATCTTTAATTCAGTTGTAAGCAGTATAACAAAACACTCCAACGCTGCATCCAAATCACAGGATAGATAACAGATTTATTCGTCGTGAAATGCAGCTTACATGCAAGACACTTTCGGTTTCATATTCCAAATAAGCATTTGCACTTCGTCCAACCACCTCTAATATCTTCTGTTACTGTCCTCCACCTTTCGGCAGGTTTTGGTGGTACGATAAATTTTAAAAGTAGTGGTGGAAACGTGAAGTTACTGTGACACACACACAAGACTTTATCATCGTAATGTCCGAATTTTTGAACCTTCTTTCGAAATACCCACTCAATGAATGCATACAGTAATAGCCCCGTATGGCAACATTATAAATAATCTCTCAAAACTTGGTCGACTGTTACAAGTTTCCAGTTATAAACATCGCCAGACAGCTGAAACGTTACCTGCAGATACACATACGCCGTTACTTCATAATCATCATGTACTACGATGAGCCACCAACCTGCGCGTCATGCAGTTCAACTGGCCACGCCAGCGCACGGCTTCCAGCTGACGAAGGTATAAAACCAATGACGATGAAAATACTGCCATTAATCTAAGTATCTGAAATTCTTAGAACATTCTTCCAGGCTTACAGGCGGGAATGTTCGACAATCCTCGACGAACACTCATATGGCGATAGGCCGAAACACGTAATGCACCCAGGAACTTCGTTGTCTTCAAGCTTTGAATACCAATATGGTAACCATGATACCAGACACATAACTAAGACGCACTGATAGTGTAACACTAACACTTTGTCACTGATGTTTTGCGAATTACAATTTAGTGACATATAAGTAAATATTGATGTATTTTTGTCTGTTCTCAAATCTACATTCTTTCAATGAGGCAATTTCTTTTTTACACTGAGGTGACAAAAATCGAAGGACATACTTCTTAATACCGTGTAAGACCTCATTATGGTCGGTGTAGTGCAGTAACTCGATGTGGCATGGACTAAACAGGTTGTTGGCAGTTCCTTGCAGAAATATTAAGCCATACTGCCTCTATAGCCGTCCAGAATTGAGAAAGTGTTACCGGTGCAGGATTTCGTGCATGAACTGACTTCTCGATTATGTCCCATAAATGTTCGACGGGCGGACAAATTAATTCGCTCGAACTGTCCAGAATGTTCTTCAAACAATCACGAACAATTGTGGTCCAATGACATGGCGCATTGTCACCCATAAAAATTCCCTCGTTGTTGGGGTACATGTCCATGAACGGTTGGCTGCAAACGGTCTCTAGGTAGCTGAACATAACCATTTCCCCGGGTTCGATTCCCGGCGGGGTGAGGGATTTTCACCTGCCTCGAGATGACTGGGTGTTAGTGTTGTCCTCATCATTCCATCATCAAAAGTGGCGAGATTGGACTGAGCAAAGGTTCGGAATTTGTACGGGCGCTGATAACCGTGCAGTTGAGCGCCCCACAAACCATGCATGATGATGATGATGATCATCATCATCATCATCGTTTCCAGTCAATGATGTGCTCAGTTGGACCACAGGACCCAGTCCACTCCATATAAACACAGCCCACTCCACTATGCGGCCACCACCAGCTTGGACAGCGCCTTGTTGACAACTTGGGCCTATGACCTCATGGGGTCTGCGTCACAATCGAGCACCATCATCAGCTCTTACCAGCTGAAATCGGGAATCATCTGACCAGGTCGCGATTTTGCAGTCGTCTGTTGTTCAACCGATAGGTTCACGAACCCAGGAGAGGCGGTGCAGGCGATGTCGTGCTGTTAGCAAAGGCAGTCTCGTCGGTCGTCTGTTGCCATAGGCCATTAACGCCACATTTAGCCGCAATGAGCTAATGGTTACGTGCGTCGTAAGTCCCACATTGATTCCTGCGCTTATTTCACGCTGTCTTGCTCGTCTGTTAGCACTAACGACTCTATATGCAAACGCCGCTGCTCTCAGTCGTTAAATGAAGGCCGTCGGCCACGGTGTTGTCCGTGGCGAGAGGTAATGCCTGAAATTTGGTATACAAATAAATTACATCATTTTGTCATTTCGTTAATTCATGCGCGGGAAATCGATTCTTAGAATTATTATAGGTGGGAACGAAAAGGTAAACAGAAGTCCCCCTGTGTGTGTGTGGGAGGAGATAACATGCCAAAGGAAAAGGCGTGAGGGCATGACTCGAATAGAACTTCAGAGAGCCGGCCTGTGTGGCCGAGCGGTTCTAGGCGCTTCAGTCTGGAACCGCGTGACCGCTACGGTCGCAGGTTCGAATCCTGCCTCGGGTATGGATGTGTGTGATGTCCTTAGGTTAGTTAGGTTTAAGTAGTTCTAAGTTCTAGGGGACTGATGACCACAGATGTTAAGTCCCATAGTGCTCAGAGCCATTTGAACCATTTTTTTGAACTTCAGAGAGTGAGTAGCTAGCTGCCGGTGGGTGAAATTTAGAAACTTTGTACGACAGCATCAGATGGAAGTAGTATAAACGCATTGCAAGGTGGAGTAATGTGGAATGCTATAATGTGTTTGACACTGAAAAGAAGAACGCTTGTGAAGTACCACGACGTAACACCATCACTTCGACGCCTCCAGGGAATGTACATATTATTTAGACTAGTAACAGTCCATAAATCTGGTATTTCGTTGCAGTGCTCAATACATTTGTCAAATTCGATGTTGATCTTCAACGTGAAAATCACTGATTTAAGTCACCTAACCTGTGTTGCGAACCTGTTCCTGGTCCCGAAAGTTTGAGAGTACCCATAAATGTGAAGTTACACAAAAATGAGTAAAAGTTGTTCACTTTATCTAAAAACCAAACTGCTGCAGAAAATGGTTTGTTTAAATTTTCATACTATTCTGACATTAGTTTTGCTTAAATGAGTGCTCCAGTATGTAGCGTACGTGCTATGCGTTTGTGTATGAAAAGTACTAAATACGTTGCTGAATGATATCATAGACCTGGGGTACCAATATTCTAGAAATTGTTTTGATCGGTGGTTGGTTAATTTTCGTTAAAGAGGGATTTTGTTTGTTGATTAGTTAGTAAACATAGTAATGTGAAAAGTTTTTTTACTTTGTTCGTGCTTCACAGCAGGGAGCTTTTTAGAAGTGAGTGATTGATGTTGCCAGCATGTACTTGCCTGATGCCAACTCTAGTTTACATTTTATTTATGAATTCTGAACGTAAAGAAAAAAGTTATTGACAACTACTCTGAAAATATTTGTCCAATTTGGATCGGAGGTTGACGTTGTTTATCCTGTTACATATTATTCCTATTCCTTAACGAACTCGAATGCCGTTTACAGTTCTGTACAATGCCGCGTTTGAAAACTAGGTCGATAGTCCGATTGCTGTAATCTTAGAGGCACAATCACGTTCACTTAAATCTAGTAGAGGGGTCACACTAACTAATTTGCTTTTAGTAAAAGGTGAGCTATAATAGTATCGTAAAAAGACAGTATGGTCCATACGAAAGTCTAACAGAGGCGCTCGATACTAGGAAAGTGACGGGAATCTCTGGACGAACTTCGACGTAGTTCTCGCTAAACTCTCTTCCGGAAAATTTAGAGAGTGTGTGTTCGATATAACTGTGTAAGCATTCCGCTATCACCATATTATTTCCCACTTGGGGATCGTGAGAATAAGATAGATCAGGGCCCACAGTCTCACTACACTCCCTGCCGCCTCCATTGTCCAATAGTTAGCGTTTCCGGTTTGATCCCAGGTTGTTCTCCCAGTGACTTTATTTCTTTTCTTTTTTTCTTGTATACCTGCGGAACGGGGTGCACTCAGCCTCATCAGGATCAATAATAAGTCCCTTAAAATAAATATGCAGCTAAATAAACACACAAACTACCAAAGTGGGGTAAAATAGAAGGGCTTTATTTATTTATATCTCGGTCAATAAACAAATGGGCTAGGAGAGAGAATTGCTAATACTGGTAGGCAGTACACTCCGCCATGCACTGGTCAGTGGCTTGCGCAGTATATGGTAAGGCGGAGATGTGTACGGAGTGCGTTCCCGTGGCAGGACCGTCGCAGCTGGCGCTTTTGTTTCCAGTTGTCCCCCGTTGACTCAAACCGCCCACGGAAATAGCCGCAGCGCGGTGCTGGAATCTCGAGACTAGTCTGCCGTCGGCCCTCGGCTAGCCCGCTGGCACCGAAACAAGAAATCTTACACACGATACGCGACGTAAAAATACTCTGGCTCCCTTCAGTTTTATCGGCCACCTGCCATCTAGAAACCTCTGCTAAGTAGGGCCATACGTAAGCTTTTTGTGGTACCTAGTCGCAATTCTCAGATGTAAGGAAAGGATGTCAGCAAGTAATAGATCTCTCTTCTAAGCTGCAGTCACTACCTACTCTCACTTACGGTGCGGCCCCTCTCGCAGGAGGTTAGAGTCCTCCCTCGGGCATGGGTGTGTGTGTGTTGTTCCTAGCATAAGATAGCTTAAGTAGCTTGTAAGACTACGGCGGATGACCTCAGCAGTTTGGTGCCATAGGAATTCACATACATTTTTTCAATGTCCACAATGCTGTTCAGAGTTTAGCTCCTTCAAGCTATTTACGGATGCCCCCCTGTGACTCACTATGAGCAAATAAATATTAAATTATAATATTCTGTTTACTTAAAAGAGAACTTGGTTGCCACAAGACGTCAGTACGTCACCGCTGCACTTTTCAGCTACATTTTTGCGTTTACCGGCAAAGAATGTTAATAGAACCACCGTAATTCGACGTCCCTGTTCATCATCAGTTCATTCGGAGCGTCCAGTAGACGTAGTATTTATTAAAGACGATAGTCTGAACAAGTCAGCTTATCAAATATTGGAATTTCAGCTCACTTGGACGTCTTAGCCTCCTCTCCGTAGTAGATTGTACTTTTACAAAACCGAATTAATAAGTCAGTGCTCGCGTAACTTCAGATTGTGGCGTGCTCTTCACACGAGAATTACAAAGTTACACGATCTGTGGTATATCTGTAACTGCAATCCATCAAACATTGGCTACTGATTGGTTGAAAACGACCTGGCAGACTTCTGTCTCTCTGACTCCACGAAAAGGGCTGCCTCCAATGATGTTTCGACGCTCTGTCTATTACAATGTTGAAAAGGAGGACATGACTGCAGAGATGAAGATGGTTATTCCCTTCATCTACATTTTTTAATGGACGAAATCAGAAATCCCTAACACCACCGTCATGTTATTCTCCATTGTTGTAGCTTTGTAGCTATGACGCTCCTCATTTCAGAACAACTGTTACATACCACATCATGGACGATTTGCCTTTTGTATTAAAATGTAATAGCGTCCCCTGCTATTATTTCCGTTCATCGACCCTTCACATACAGTTTTCTGCGACAGTTGACAGGCCTGGTGGTCTGGCAACAACCTGAAAACTGGAAAGTCTGGAGGTCGAATCTCGGTCGGACTAAGCCTTTTCCCAGTCTGACTTTAACCTAATATTCACCTCTCAGTGAAGTGAAGATTCGCCACGTAGGACATGTGGCTCTAATTTCACGTTAAACTGTAAGACCCCTTTCCCCAGTCGGATAATTGGGATAGGTTAGGGAGACGCAAGTCGCCGAAGTCGCTTCTAAGTGAAAGACTCATACCAGACAACTGAGCCAGGCGAAATTATTATTGTTTAGCATAGACTCATATCGTTACACGCGCACAACTATCTCGTTACATTTATTGTTACACATTTATTGGCATTGCAAGACAGCATCAATCCTCATTTGGTCAGTTCATAAGATCTTCAACGGCCTCCTTAACACCATTCATCTAACGTTTCGCTGTTTTGCAGATCTGTGCTCTGAACACTACTTTTAACAAGCCATTTTCTGATTTCAGCGTTAAAGTTTTTTTGGATGTTAGTAGTTTCTTTTTACAGACACCCATTTTGTGTTACGCAATCCTTGAGTATACTTGAATTTTGTTTTCCATTCTGCAGTTAGCTGCAGTTAGCCAACTAGGGCCCGCCATCTAGTAAGTTCTGTGCACGCCGATGCGCTCCACTCAGTCTATTTAGCCGGAAGCAAAGGCACCCACCGCACAGCCCTTATGCTATGCTATTCAACTGAGGCCGCGGGCCTCGTTGCCCTTGCAGCACCGTAGGTGGTGGGATCTCGCTGAAGATTAGCTTACCTTTTTTTTTTTTTTTTTTTTTTTTTTTTTTTTTTTTTTGCGAAAATGGGAGCTGAGTTTACGTACCTACAAAACTGTTATACACGACATTGCAAATAGGGAATTACAAAAGAAAAAGATTTCGTTTAATGAAGAGAGATAAGACTATAAGATGTGTTGAGCAGTAGATGTTCCTTCACCTGCGCTGCCCATGGAGGAGGCCTCGGAATATGATCACGACCCCGAAATCCCTATGTAATGTCTCCCAAGGTTGGTTACTTAAGTATGTTGACATGGTACTCTACTTCATTCCAGGTTCTACATGGTGTTTGTGTACTACGTGATAAAGGATTACTATTGATGTGTGTTGTGTATCGTGTGTGTCCCCTTGTTTTAACTTACACTATGTGCTAAAAATCAGTGTCATTATAATAACAGGTTTAACGTGGCCCTGGTACAACAACTGTCGATGTTTATGTGACAACGTAAGTCTCCCTGGTTTCACCTTTAACTTCCGTGTCTACCTATTGCTCTTTGTATATTATACCCTCTGTGTCGGTGCTAAGTCCGTCGTACTGGAGTCCTCATCTGGACTAACATAATCGTGTCTTTGACGGCTCCTTCGCTGCCATATATTTATAGATGCCGTGTTTTGTGTTGGAAATGTGCTGTGTTAGTTTCTTTAGCTGTCTCCATTTTTATGAGGCCCTTAGTGTGTGTTGCAGAGTGCATTGTGATTCCTGTTACGTTACTCCATTTAAGTGAGTGCCGCTCAAAATACAGCACAATGTGTTCAGGAGACCCATGTTCCCTGCATTGGCAGTTGCTGTCCGTCGAAAGTAAGACCCGCTGCAGGTGTGCTGGATATAGCCCATGACTAGTCAGAAAATGAACAATGCCAGGTACGGGACTGGCATGATTTATTCGTAACCTTTCACTGATGATCGGGAAAATGATGTACACCCTGCGCCCTTTATCACATTTGTCCCCCTCCTTAAGCCAGATCGACAAGTGATTAGTTGACGTTTGTGTCGCTGTCTTCCCCTGTTTTTTTTCCCCTGATATTGTCATGTCTTACCAGTAGCATGCGGCCCGATATCTGATCGTTAGGTCTATCAGGAAGACATCCAGCACCACACACAGTGCATCTATTGAGGTAATATGGAGCGCCCCCAACAGCCCGAATAGTACACTCCTTAGTCCATGCCTCACACGTGTCCTGTTGGTCACTAGTGCCTGCCTACGGCCCATACACTTGCTGCTGAGCTCACCACCGATCCTATTTAAGTACTGCCTATTACTTTAACTGTTCCACTTCTGGATAAGTAAATTGATTCATCTTTTTAAAATTTTATTCTCGAAGTTTAACATTTAGCCACACCCCATGTCTTTCCACTGTGCACCCTATAGTTTAGTTTCAAGGATCAGTCTCTCAATCTGCAGCCAAGTGAGCGCTGATTTAGAACTTCGTTGCAAATGAAAACAGCGTGCCGGGCCGGGCCTCGAACCCGAAACCTAGCTTCTGGTCTCCCACGGTATTCAGGAGGGCTACTGTGATACTTGGAAGGAAGGAGATGAGGTATGGCAAACCGAAGCTGTGAAGGTGGGTTCGTTCGTAAATAGTTTCTGGATACACACTCGGCAAGATCAAGGTTCCATGTTAATCAGCTGCAGCACACAGTCTTTATATGCCAGAAAGTCCCATTACCTCGGTTTTATTTTTGTATATGTACATACTACAGCCATCACGTGGAACTAGCTCCATTTAATTAAGCATCCTTCTCAATTCCGTGTTCACTTTCGGTGACGTCATCATGCTTAAACTATATCAGCAACAAATCAGCTATGAAATCTTCACGGGCCATCAGCCGAGTGGCGTCGTCTTCTAGTCGCAACCTTTCAGTGGATTGCGTCTCCATCACCTTCAGGCGAAGATGCTGTCTTCACCTGAGGATGATGGATACGCAGTCCATTGAAACGTTGCGACTAAAAGACGATGCCACTCGGCTGATAACCTGTGAAGATTTCATAGCTGAAATACGCCGAGAAAGCCTGCAATCGCAAGTAACAAAAAAATAGTTCAAATGGCTCTGTGCACTACGGGACTTAACTTCTGAGGTCATCAGTCCCCTAGATCTTTGAACTACTTAAACGTAACTAACTTGAAGACGTCACACACATCCATGCCCGAGGCAAGATTCGAACCTGCGACCGTAGCGGTCGCGCGGTTTCAGACCAGGGTGCTACAGTTTGGATAAAAGTAATGTTGTTTCGCAGGTTATCCGAACAATGCACTCACTTGATTTTTCTCCGTCTTCATCAGAGCGCCTCCTTTTAAGTTTTAAAATCCCTTGTATACCCTCAAGTCCTACACATTTTCCTTTCCCGTATTCTTTGACGTCATAAGACATGTAGTGGTTTTGGAAATTGGTCTCTCTGAAATTATTCACTGTTTTGTGCTGCACTAAACATTTTGCAAAGTGATCTTTCACATCGCTCGCGAGCAAGTGCATGCGCAGACGCGAGTACTCACGCAACGAGTTGTTAACTCTTTTAGAATACGTGGTACAACATCTGCGCCACCATTCCTCCCTACTTAAATGCATGGTGTTGCAAAAAACGTAATACTTAATTGGGAAGTTCGGACTCATCCAGCATGAATGTATTTTTTCGAACCATCCACTGTACGTAATGTGGTGGAAACCACTACGACCGAGAAATCTCAGAACTAGCATTGCTGCGTACAGTTCATCTATAGCAGTAATTTTCCCAATGAATGCACAATGTTCTTGGTTTTCGCCCACTGCGACCGAGTGCGTAATAGTTTTCGTCTTTGTGATGTATTGTTGATTAGCTTTTTATTATACGCAAGATAATGACTTATATACATTGAGAAACATCATAGATTTCACCCGCCTTAGAAATGTTCTGCAGAGGACGGCTATTTCAATAATAATTCAGTTTAAAATATATCTAACCTTAACCTTGTATGAACGTTCCTCTACTACATTAGATACTGTGTGGAACATCGAATAATGTTAAACACTTGGCGCGTTGTTTCGGCAGTATAATTGCATGAGAGGTAAATTAACTTCATATATGTAATTCAAGTCATTATTTTCAGTTTAAGTTTGCAATGAATCGCTATAGGCAAGTACTGAAAAATGAGACAATGGCAATACTCGATTCTTAAATACCTTGAGGTCAGTGTTCATCAGAAGAAGAAGCAGATCGTAGTGATGACGACCCAGATTACACGTCAGCTGCATATCAAAGCAGATGAGTAGAGCTATGGTAAGCTGTACAAGTTAATACCATTTCTATGGTCGGTGACAAATTCAGAAGGCCATCTCATCCGAGTGGATGTTTTGTGTACCAGGTACCTCTCTGCTTAGAAAAAAAAAACAAGTCTTGCTTCCAAGGCTACCACACTGCTTGAAGTGTTATACGTGGCAGGTTCCTCTATTTCTGCAAGAATAAATCGTGCATCCAATACTGCCACGTATTGAAGGCTGTTGATACACACAATGTACCACCACTGTCTCGAAAAAACTGTTTTTCAAAACATCATAATGTATGTTAATGTTCTTATTCTAATGTAATTACACAACTTTTCACGAATCTTTTTTTTAAATGGTTCAACAAAGAAGTCTTGTGGAATAAGGATCGAAATTTCTCATATCCCTGTGCGTGAAAGAATTAAGCCTTGCTTTAAATTATATCGACGATGTCAACGGCGACGACGACGTAGAGGCGACTTCATATCTACGAACGCAATGTACGTTTTTCTTCTTCTTCTTTTTCTTTTTTTACTTTCTTTTCACATTATCCATCCTCTTATTACTAACAGTGGTTCAGGATCTCCGCGAGCGTCCCTGCTTCTACTGAAACCAAACTGATCTCCTAATCTAAGGCAAAGAACGTTGCACTGTCGTTTTGGGCTATACGTTTCCTGGCTGTACGCTCGATTTTCCAACCATCTGTGAAGAGATAAAAGATCTACACAACACCAGTAATGCATTCTTGTGAAGTAGTCGTTGACTCGGACGGAGGTTGCAGGTTCGAATCCTAGAGGTGAAAGAAAAATATCACCACCAGTAGTTGGTCAGCAATGGGAGGACATGGGTTCGTAAAGTTCCTGATAACTAGATCTTGCGGCAGTGTCGTGTATTAAATTCCTAATCTCTCGGCGTTGTCATGGAGGAACGCCACGTAGCACTGCTGATGATCCGCTAACTGAAAGGAGACCTGAAGCTCGGTGGCTTTCTGGGAGAGTATGCCGAGTGCTGGACCCAGGTTCTTACTCCCCATACTCTACATTCTCTCATTATAATACATCATTAACATGAGACCTCATTATACTTCACTCATTAGTCACTTTCACTGAACAGTTACGCGTAAAAACGCTCACATGCCGCGTGGAAAGGGACCACCGTGCACAGAGGAAGAAAACCATTTCGTATTAAGCGACCGAACAACCCCTAACGGTCTCCCATTCAACAGTGCCATATGACTCTCGTTTTCCTCGCTGAGCAACCCGCGGGGAACCCGATACGGCGGCACGTACGCGGCGCGAGATTGCGTGTATCCGTCTGCCAGCAGTAGCCGCGGTACCACTGCCAAATCTGCCTAATGGAGGAGAGCGCCTGGCGGCGACTCGACTTGGCCTCTCACGCTCCAGTGACCAGCCTCAGACAACGTGTGGCCGTCGACCTTGGTTACAAACACCTCTCACAGTAAGTGTGCTCGGTGATGGCACCACGCATCACGTATCACACGTCAGATGTGATAAACTGGGACATGTATTCTCGAGGAGCGAGACACCCTCAGGGATGTCACAACTCTTGTGTGAGTACGTGCAAAGCGAGCATGGGGCCCCAAGCCATTGCAATACATCTTCCTTTCCTGTGCTGTTATCTTACTCCCTGATTACATCTTTTGTCAGACTATCTGTACGGTAGATTAATGCTGACAGCCTAGTTTGTTCCTAGGATGTTAATTACGGCCTTCCCCCTTACTTCATTATTTCATACATCGTATTTAGATCAATTGGCTCAAATGGCTCTGAGCACTATGGGACTTAATGCTGTGGTCATCAGTACCCTATAACTTAGAACTACTTAAACCTAACTAACCTAAGGACATCACACACATCCATGCCCGAGGCAGGATTCGAACCTGCGACCGTAGCGGTCGCGCGGTTCCAGACTGTAGCGCCTAGAACCGCTCGGCCACCCCGGCCGGCTTAGATCAATTATCTTCAGTCTTCACATCTGGGTTTGACTAACAACTTTCAAAATTGTTTTTACAGAAGTTTAGGCCCTTCGGAGAAGGTAGCTAGTTAGTATGTGAAGGGGAGTCGTAAGATACAGTTACGGTGGTAGCCGCGTGACTATGCAAGGAATGCACTAGCGAAAAGTACAAATGGCAGCTCCGCCAAACCACTGCCCTTTTATACCTTGCGTTCGCGAAACTAACGCCCTCTGTATACGTATATCGCTACCCCATGTGTTTTGTCACCTCGGTGTAAAGTTGAAAGGCATTACTGTGCACATTGACATACACAAATCTGATTTCTTGAGTTTATATATGCATCAGAATAAGTTTTGCATCACCCCGGTTCCAAAACTCCTGAAGATAGACGTTGATTGTGGATATTGTATCACAGACACAGTCCCTCCGACTGTTCTGCGATGTCACCAAACCCGGCCAAAGCTGTAAACAACCATGCATGAGCAGCGCCTATTGGACGGAGGAGGTCCGACAATCGATTAGTTCCAGTCATTCCACCAGGAAGGAGGTACACGGCTCGTTTTTGTAGTTAAGCCATGCCTAGACCGTCAATACGGCAGATAGATTGCGTCAGCATTGTTACTTTGTGCCAGGAAGGGCTCTCAACAACGAAAGTGTCCAGGCGTCTCGGAGTGAACCAAAGCGATGTTGTTCGGACATGGAGGAGATATGCCTCGCTCAGGCCGCCCAAGGGCTACTACGGCAGTGGATGACCACTAGCTACGGACTACGGCTTGGAGTAACCCTGACAGCAACGCCACCATGTTGAATAATGCTTTTGGTGCAGCCACAGGATGTCGTGTTTCGACTCAAACCGTGCGCAATAGGCTGCGTGATGTGCAACTTCACTCCCAACGTCCATGTCGAGGTCCATCTTTGCAACCATGACACCATGTAGCGCTGTACAGATGGGACCAACAACATGCCGAATGGACCGCTCAGGATTGGCATCATGTGATCCTCACCGACGAGTGTCGCATATGCCTTCAGACAGACAACCGTCGAAGACTTGTCTGGAGGCAACCCGGTCAGGCTGAACGCCTTAGACACATTGTCCAGCGAGTGCAGCAAGGTGGAGGTTCCCTGATGATGATTTGGGGTGGCATTATGTGGGCCCGACGTTCGCCGCTGGTCGTCATGCAAGGCTCCTTAAAGGCCATCCTTCGACTGATAGTGCAACCATATCGGCAGCATATTGGCGACGCATTCGTCTTCATGGGCGACAATTCGCGCCCCCATCGTGCACATCTTTGAATGATTTCCTTCAAGATAACGACATCGCTCGACTAAAGTGGCCAGCATGTTCTCCAGACATGGACCCTATCGAACATGCCTGGGGTAGATTGAAAAGGGCTGTTTATGTATGACGTGACCCACCAACCACTCTGAAGGATCTATGCCGAATTGCCGTTGAGGAGTGGGACAATCTGGACCAATAGTCCCTTGATGAACTTGAGGATAGTATGCCACGAAAAATACAGGCATGCATTAACGCAAGAGGTAGTGCTACTGGGTATTAGAGGTACCGTTGTGTACAGCAATCTGGACCACCACATCTAACGGTCTCGCTGTATGGTGGTAAAACATGCAATGTGTGGTTTTCATGAGCAATAAAAAGGGCGGAAATGATGTTTATGTTGATCTCTATTCCAATTTTCTGTACAGGTTCCGGAATTCTCGGAACCGAGGTGATGCAAAACTTTTTTGGTGTGTGTATATGCCATTAGTAAAAGTGCTGGAGTAAGATAATTTTAGTTGGCACGGATACTCACACAGTTTTCCAGTTCTTGTCACGTTTTCTGTTGCGGAGTGGCTTGGCTATCCGCTGCATTTGAAGCCGGTAGAGAGCAAACTGTGTATTCTATAATTGTTGAGCACGACAGGTAATACTAGTTTTACCCACATTAAGAAATTTACGGTGGACCGTTGAGAAAAAGGCCCTTTGTTGCATCGTTACTTCAGTAATGTTCCTACGCTTCTCACTCTTGTGCTCCCGAGTCAGTCAAACCGAAAAATGCCCAGTGGGCTTCAACTATCATTTCGACGGGTCAACAGATGTGTTTCGTGCATTTTTGTCACTGAAGAGCGCTTAAGTGATAAGTACGATGCTTCGTGCCAAGGAATAGTAAAGACTGATTCACTTATGCCACCGTAACCCTCATCTAACTTTGTTTGACTGCATATACATAATTTTCTTTGTCACACTAAGGTTGCATGGCCGAGCGGTTCTAGGCGCTTCAGTCTGGAACCGCGAGACCAATACTGTCGCAGGTTCGAATCCTGCCTCGGGCATGGATGTGTGTGATGTCCTTAGGTTAGTTAGGTTTAAGTAGTTCTAAGTTCTAGGGGACTGATGGCCTCAGATGTTAAGTCCCATAGTGCTCAGAGCCTTTTGAACCATTTTGAACTAAGGTTGCATGGTGAGTGTTGTTTATTTTCCATCTTTTAACCACGAGGTGTCCCTGTACACAGGGTGTAAATGGTATAATTTACCAGAAGATCCTGTTAGCAGAACACGAGTAATTGATACAAAACGTCTAGTAACATGTTAGTCAATTTCCTACGGTTGTCCCAGAAAAAAAGTTCACCTCGGGACGATGCTTTTGGAAAAGAAGACATTAACGCTGCGCGAATTGACATCGCGACGTGAGTCGCAAACACTTAGGCCACAACGGTCTGCGTGGTTGAGTGACTGTAATACGCCGATCCTCTGTAGTCTTCGTGTTAGTTGTGACGACGTTACTGCAACTCCGTTAAACGTCAGGATGGAGGGGAGATTTACTGCCACTGAACTATTCACTTAACTTACGGGGAGACAAAAGGTGTTGCGACAGCAGCTGTACGAATTTATCGAGAACGTTTCCACAACGAATACTTCCTGCATGATCGATATTTGTCGTGTTCACCAAAGATTTTTATCATCATAATTCTCTACTTTTACTCGATTATTTTGCGATTCATTCGTAACAAAGTACAGCAGTTCTCTTTACCTTTAATTCTATATATAAAACTTATTGGCTGTTCTGATACATTTTTGTTTTATTATTAAGTAAATCACGACATAGTACAGCATGCGAGTGCGTATTTAATTTGGATGGACTGAGAGATACTGGATACTGGCTCTTTACTACCCCGCGCGGAAGGCAGAGGCCCACAACGAGAAGAACGTACATTGGAAGCTGAGGAACAACTTCTGGACCGCATCCACGAAGATCCTTCTCAGAGTACTACAAGCATCGCCCGCCAAATGGGTGTATCGCACACTATGGTACATCGCACTTTGAAAGAGAAGCATATGCAACCTTACCACATTGAACGCGTACAAACGTTGGGAGAGCAAGAGTTCCCTCCGCGACGAGAATTCCCACAGTGGCTTTTATTACAAAGTACGCAGCATTATTTTGCAAACAAAATATTCGTAACAGATGCAGCGTGTTTCGCTTACGACAGAATAATCAGTTTCATAACACGCACACTTGGAGTGTACACAATCCGCACCAGGTAGCAGCAACACATTTTCAGCCCCTCCATTCCGTAAATGTATGGGCGGGTATAATCGATGACTACAGTATTGGAACTTACGTTTTACCTGCATGATTGACTAGTAACAATTAGCGAACCTTTCTAGAGGAAACATTGCTATCAACTTCATTAGAAAACATTTCGTTAACCATACGCTATAACACGTGGTTCCTCCACGATGGTGTTCCACCCCACATCGGTACGAAGATTTTTCTATAGATTTCCGGGATGATAGATAGGACATTTCGATCCACGTCGATGGCCCGCATGCAGTCCTCATTTAAATCCACTGGACTTTCACTTTTGAGGCCATATGAAAAAAAAAACTTATTTATGCTCAGCAAATAATGTGGACTAACTTAAGCAGTGTGTGTGTGTGTGTGTGTGTGTGTGTGTGTGTGTGTGTGTGTGTGTGTGTGTGTGTGTCTGAGTGCGACTAAACTGAGTTCGCCGTAATGAAGCATGTGTCGAATCGAATGGTCGGCATTTGGAACACTGCTTATAGTATTTTAAAATTTAAATGGCTCTGAGCACTATGGGACTTAATTTCTGAGGTCATCAGTCGCCTAGAACTTAGAACTGCTTAAACCTAACTAACCTAAGGACATCACACACATCCATGTCCGAGGCAGGATTCGAACCTGCGACCGTAGCGGTCGCTCGGCTCCAGACTGTAGCGCCTAGAACCGCACGGCCACTCCGGCCGGCGCTTATAGTATTGGTATAACAGGAAACAAAGTAATGTTTCATTTTCGCTACGGTACTCTTGTAGGAACGGAAAATAATTTGAATTTAATTTTTGTTATGGTATTGCTTTAAAAAGAGGAAACTGTTGATTGTAATAAACGCACAATAATTCACGTGGTAGCTGGTTGATTTCGTACTAAGTGTAACACATTCATTTTGATGTTAACTCTTCTTTACTACCACGACCTACGTTACGGTCAATTTGTAAAAGAGAAAACGTCTAGTTGTACTTAATTTGTTTATGTAAAACAAATTACACGTTATTGACAATCCAGTGAATGTTTACATTGCTTGTTTCGCTAGCACCTAGCCGCCGCGCCTTGTCGTTCTACGCGTCCAATGTTTACATTTGTGTGGTTCAGCAGTTACCTTTCTCTTACCGCCAAGTCTATGTCGGTCATACACAAGCAAGGTCGTGTGCAGTCGGCTCATAATGTAAACAGGAATGCGTCTACTATCAGACCTACAAATATCTGTCTTTCAGAAATACAAAAATAAAGAACGTGATACAATGACATTTCATTAGACTTTTTTTTAAGCACACCGAGAGCAGCTTATACCGTTCACATCCTATATAACGAAGTAAGATATTATTCTCCGAAGTGTGGGGCTGCGTCACTGCTATTCAAGAAACACTCGGTGTTATTTCTTTATCATCGTGTGACTTCATGAATGCTTCGACTATAACCCAAGTATGTCAGTTTTTTGATAGCTTGTACTGTACAATCATTTGAAAATCGCTACACACCTGCGTAGCAGTGACTGCAAAATAGCATTTTAATCCTTGACTGATGCTAGTTTTTGAAACATGGATGGAGAGTCAATCATTAACACACATTCTGCTTGGATCGTCGTAATACGAAGATTTAATACGAAGGTTTTAATACATACTTAGCGTAAAATTAGCTCAGTACTGTTATTAAATATTGACTATCTGGCGTCATATGCCGTTTATATTTTTTCGCATTCATACAAAAATGGTTCAAATGGCTCTAAGCACTATGGGACTTAACATCTGAGGTCATCAGTACCCTGTAACTTAGAAGTATTTAAACCTAACTAACCTAAGGACATCACACACATCCATGCCCGTGGCAGGATTCGAACCTGCGACCGTAGCTGTCGCGCGGTGCCAGACTGAAGCGCCTAGAACCGCTCGGCCACCCCGGCCGGCGCATTCATACATTTCTTCTTTCTGTTCTATAGTTTCAAGTTTTTAATTTGAAGTTGCGCATGTCCTTGCTCTCGAAAATAATATACGCAACTGAATAATGACTTACCATAGACTAATTTCACTGAATCTCAGATAATGTATCAGTCAATACATGATTGAGTTCATTAATATATGAGTAACTGGACGCTATGTTTCTCAATGAACGCCTAATCACAGTTCTTAACTTTGCCTCCATAAATCACTCAAGTCGCCCAGGCAGATAAACCATTTCCAGCTGTTGGAGTTCGCCTCTCATTGTAGCGATAGTCATGTAAATATTTTGCGACCGGTTATTGTGACAGCGCTCACGTACCTACGATGTTTTAGATTAAAATTGAGTGAGTTTTTCTTCGACAAATAGTGAATTGGTACAGCGATTCACACAATGATGCAGGTTTTGTAATTACTACATCACTAGTAGGCTTTGAGCGCCTTTTCAAGTAAGCAAATGAATAAAGAAGTGAAAAAATGAACAAATAAATGAAAACAGTTTCCCCTTATGCGTCACATCATTGCGTAGTTTGTGTCACACGTGTTAATTATTTGCTTTAGAGATTTTCTTTTTTCTCATCATATAGCAAATTTGTTTCGTTGCGCTGCAGAACTGTCTTTGTACGTATCCAGGTAATAAGTGGTGTCCTGTCTTACCACATATCCTAGAGAGTCTTACAATGATTTGAAGTTCCCACCTTGCATTAATTATAGTTTTGTTATTGAACTATTTTACACTACTTTCATTAATACAGGCGAATAATTATTTTACCTTAATTTTTCATAACAAATTGGAAGAAATAGACCTTCACGAAATAATTCAGGTGAATCCTCTCTTCTTTTTCCTTGCTGTAACCCGTATATGCACAGGGTCGTCGTCTTAATCTACATTTGGCAGTGATAGTGGTAGACGGCGACCGGATTCCCATCCTGTTACCAGTCCTTTAACCCAGGACGGAACTTCTGTATCCCGTTTGTCTGCATCTAGTGTGATCCCGTGTAGAAGTGTGAGAATGTTTCCAAAATATTCGTGAAACGTGCAGCTAGTGCGGGACGTGGATACGAAATCGGTACTCACCCAGTGGGATGTGGGAAACGACTGAAAACCACATCCAGGTTGCTCGAATGCCAGAAGCGGCGTGATAACGTGTGCAGCTATCCGAGCAGGTTAGTTAATCTCTAATCTTTTATTTAGCTTCATCAAAGGCAGAGAAGAAAACTACATGGACGTTCAGTGCAATACACTGGAAAGACTGCTTAGGCTAATTGGGCATTGATAGTGAAACAAATTATGAACTCTAAAAAAATGCATTCAGTCTTTTTTTTTCTTGTCTTTAACTTAAAATGGCGTTAGTAATAAATACTCTGCTTCATACTGTGGGTCATTTTTCTCGTTAGTGTCTCCAAACTGCAGAAATTTTCTGTTTCTTTTTGCTCCTTAGTCATATATCATTCCTAAAGTGGTCTTCTGTTACTCCGCTGTAGCCACTTCATTAAAGACTCTGAGAAAGTGATTTCCGCTAAGTGTCTCTAGCCTCCTATCAGTTATTACAGGTAACGAAAGCAATAAAAGTGTGTGTATGCCAATAAATAACATTTTGTTAGGGAAGCCAATGATATCCAGAGTCTCTCTTCTGCACTAAATAATCATTTACGAAATATCTCACAAAAACAACAAAGAGCTTTCGAGAAGGAAACACTGTGTAAAGGTGAATGCCAGAGACACTTAAAATTAATGGTTTTAGAGACACCTTAGTACAGTCAGTCGACGAAACTTGTGAACAGGCAAATTGGCAAAGCAATTAAAGAGAAAGGTGACGGAACCACCAGACGATATACAAACTATTCATGTGCTTTCGTACACCTTAATTAATCAAAACCGAAGATAGATATTTCATTTTAGGTTAAACTCTAACCGCCACGTGATTCATTGCTGTAATAAAGAAGCCGTAGAGTTGTCGTCCTCTATTCGTTATGACGTAAGGAACAAATGAATCCTTACCTTTTCCCACCCCTTTGTCTCCCTCGTACCGCATTACAAATTTCCATGGGTCGATATCCAGGTTTCGTGTATCTACTACAACTAATAGCTTCTCTTTGCATTCGTCTAGTTCATAAAAAGTATGATTGACATCTGTATAGTCAGTATTTTATTCGTGCAATTCCCTTCGTACTTGCTCGCTGACATCGTGTTATCTGCAAAGGGACTTGGCCTATTAGTACTTTGCGTGCTTGCATCTTACATTAACGCTAAATACATGCCGTAATAGCTTCCTGTATCTATCAGTACGTTCAGAATTTCTCTCTTACCAAGAACGCTTCATGGCATCGTATTGTGCGTCCACATACCTCCAGGTGATTTGTAATATCATATTGTACCTCCGTATACCCTAAATGATTTGTAATTGTCATGGTAGCATCAAATGTTCTACTTTTTGTTTTAATTGATCAGTTCTTAAAGTTTGTGTTGTGTAATAAAAGTGAACTATCACCTTGAACGGTTAAATAAAGCCATGAACTAGTAAACCATGAAGTAATGTATCAATATTTATGTTCCAGAAAACAACTTAGAAATGTAGGTGCAACCGAAATATAATCTGCATATGCAACCGAAATATAATCTGCATAGTTAAATATTTAAACATTAAACACTAAGTCATCATTCATCAAGAACCAATCCCAAGATTATACAGTTGTGTACGCTTCGAGCTTACAGGCAAAAGCCGTGCAGTGAAAATAATCTCTCGTACCTATAACCACTGATTTAGACCAGAAAAGGATGCTTATTCAAACAAATTATTAAGTTAAGCAGATCAGAACATAATTTAAGAACAAAATCTCCAAATTTTATTGTAAACAGAAAGTCACTCGCTATGATGTGGTCCAGAAAACATTTCTTTAACATACGAGAACATTGCTTATTGTACTTCCAGAACAGGATCTGACGACTTCGCTTACTTCATTTGTAACTTTAATCCACCTCAAGAACAGAATGTTTAGTGGTAATGGTTTGCAAATGTAGCATATAATTAATTCAATTAACTGTTCATGTTATACCTGAGCAAAATGTGTAAACACATCCTGTAACAAGTGTGCACAAGATGACAACACGACAGCGCGAAGATGAGTTACGTAAGATGATAAATGAAATGACTTGTATTAAACGAATTCATTCAGGAAAAATGTGCAAAATGTATGTATATACTGTTCTTAAAACAGTGCAGACATTCACAAAGCCCACATGGATTCTCGATGCAGTTAATAAGTCTCTCGAACGGAGTAAGGAAATTACGTATTGTCAGTACACAACTTCCAGCAAGACAATGAATAATCTGTAATGAAGGAGAGGACGATAAGTTTGAATCTATAACACGATGGGTTGAAAATATCTTACCAAATGATAAAATCAGCTTCCGTTTCACGAAAAACGAGTGAACTAAGAACCTTCGTTTCACGACACTAAAGTATATAATGACAAAATCTGTATGTAGAGTGATTGTAGTATAACTATGAAAATATTTAGAATATATGACTGAAATAACCTATGCAGTGCCAGTTAGACATCACTGCAAGTAACTGTAAAGATCTCACCCGTGAGACCGGTATTATACTACCAAATTTCTTTAAAAAAGTTTTGTCAAATATAGTTGACGTAGTGTAACAAGGAAGTTTTGTCAAATGCTACCTTTCGACAAATTTATTTGATCAAATCTAGCTCTTCGCCTTAGATCTGATCAAAGAAAGCGATCTTCCTCTGTTTACTGCAGGCGGCTGACCTGAAGACACACACCGCGAAACGGTTGTGTGTTGTGTGTATGGTACGCAGCCCTCCAGTGCAAACTCATGTAGCCCGATTGCTTAACGTGAATCGTTCTGTTGTTTCTCGGATGTGGCGACAGTTTATAGAGACCGAAAGTGTATCACGGAGACCAGGGAAGGGCAGACCACGTGTGATATCAGAAAGAGAGAACAGTTATTTGCCTGTAAAAGCACGACGGTACCGCCTTGGTACTGTATAGCAACTGGCATCTAACTTCGCAGCATCCACTGGACGTGTTGTATAGAGACAAACAGTGTACAGAGGGCTTCAACAGTGACCTTTATCGCCGGAGACCTGCTGTATGTGTGCCTCTGACGCATCTTCACAAAGGGAATATCTAGAATGGAGTCATCAACATGCCGTCTGGACAGTCGAACATATTTTCACAGATGTGTTCCGATTTGGTATGGAGAGTGATTCTCGACGGATTCGCAACTGAAAGGAATGTGGAACACAATTTCGAGACCCAGAACATTGTGGAAAGAGAGCGATATCGAGGGAGGTCCTAATTGTCTGGGCAGGAATTACGTTGACCACTATTCGTGAAGTTGTACGGGTGAATCGGAAAGGTTTAACTGCTGTCAGTTACCGTGACGAAGTCTTCAGACCTGATGTACGGTTGCTTCGAGGTACTGCGCGCCCAGACATCGTACTGATGGACGATAATGCTCGCATCATAGAGCACGAGCGGTTGTTTTTTTTCTGGGGAACGGAAGATACTGCACACGTGGGGCGACCTGATCGGTCTCCCGATTTGAATCCCATTGAGAAAGTCTAGGATGCAGGTGGGGAGACGGGTCGCATCAAGTCAGCATCCACCCACCACTCTCAAAGACTTGCGAGCGGCTCCGCAGGAAGAATGGACGTCATTGCCTCAACAAGACATTCATGACGTTATTCACAGCATGGTCCGTCGTTGTCCGGCCTCTATTGCTGCCAGAGGTGGTCACACCCTATGGAGAGCACATTAACCAGTTGTCGGAATGTGTGTGCAAATCTGTTAAGTTGGAAAAAATGAAGAACATGTTGTTCTACTGTTCCGCATGTTGCAGTTGTTTACATTCTGTTTTCTTTACAGTGATTCTACTTTGCTATCACCTGTTTACACTGTTTTGTGGCAAAGTAAACGCAACCTTGCAAAATTTCCGTTTTTGGGTTTAATTTCGGACATCAGCGTGTTTATTTCACAAGTTAGCCTAGCGACGAATACATTTCTCCCAACGAGACACAAGTTTCTTTGTACTGTCGCTGTAGAATCTTTGACTTTCTCGACGGAGTCATAGCCTCAGCTTTGCTTGCACCTTTTCATCACTAACAAAGTGAAGTTCTCGAAGGTGTTCTTTAAGTTTTGGAAACTGATGAAAATCGGACGGGACCGGACTGTATGGAGGATGGTCGATGACAGCGAACCAAAGCCATCGAATTATTGCAATTGTCGCAACGCTCGTGTGTGGTCTGGCGTTGTATGCTGAAGGAGATGGTGCTCCATGTGTGCGCGAACTGTTTCAATGCGTGCTTTCAGTTTTCTGAGTTGTTTATCACGCACCAATAGCTGCCTTTCGCACCGCCGTGTTACACGCTACAATTCGAAGCCCGCCAGTGGTACAGGGCTGCAACTTGCATCAGCGAAATGTGAAAATCGACCGGTTAACACGCATGACATCTACATCTACACCGGTACTCTGCAAATCACATTTAAGTGCCTGGCAGAGGGTTCATCGAACCACCTTCACTATTCTGTTATTCCAATCTCGTATAGCGCGCGGAAAGAACGAACACTTATATCTTTCCGTAAAAGCTTTGATTTCCCTTATTTTATCATGGTGATCGTTTCTCCCTATGTAGGTCGGTGCCAACAAAATATTTTCTCATTCGGAGGAGAAAGTTAGAGATTGGAATTTCGTGAGAAGTTTCCGTCGCAACGAAAAACGCCTTTGTTTTAATGATGTCCAGCCTAAATCCTGTATGATTTCAGTGACATTCTCTTCCATATTTCGCGATAATACAAAATGTACTGCCCTTCTTTGAACTTTTTCGATGTACTCCGCCAGTCCTATCTGCTAAGGATCCCACACCGCGCAGCAGTATTCTAAAAGAGGACGGACTAGCGTAGTGTAGACAGCCTCGTTAGTTGGTCTGTTACATTTTCTAAGTGTCCTGCCAATAAAACAGAGTCTTTGGTTAGCCTTCCCCACAACATTTTCTGTGTGTTCCTTTCAATTCAAGTTGTTCGTAATTGCAATTCCTAGCTATTTAGTTGAATTTTACGGCCTTTATATTTGACTGATACATCGTGTAATTAGCGGATTCCTTTTAGCACTCATGTGGATGACCTCACACTTCTCGTTATTTAGCGTCAAATTCCAATTTTAGCACGATTCAGATATCTTTTCCAAATCGTGTTTAAATTTGTTCTGATCTTGTGATAACTTTGTTGGTCGATAAACGACAGTGTTACCTACAAACAACCGAAGACGGCTGCTCAGATTGTTTCCAAAATAGTTTACACAGATAAGGAACAGCAAAGGGCCTATTAGATTACCTTGGGGAACGCTAGAAATCAGTTCTGTTTTACTCGACGACTTTCCGTCAATTACTACGAACTGTGACCCCTCGGACAGGAAATCACAAGTCCAGCGACATAACTGAGACGATATTCCATAAGCACGCAATTTCTCTACAAGCCGCTCGTGTGGTAGTGTCAAAAGCGTTCCGGAAGTCCAGAAATGTAAAACCGGAACCGATACTGCGATCAGAAAAAAATCAGATGCTTCATTTTTCAGCACGCCCTCGTGTTTTTGAAATCTAAAATATTTTTCTTAAATGTTGATGGTGATTGTTATAACGCCTCCGGTCATTAAAACTAACGTCCAGGAGAGCGGTGTGCTGACTACATGCCCCTCCTTATCTACATCTACATCGATACTGCACAAGCCACCGTACGGTGCATGGCGGAGGGCATCCTCTTCCATTCGCAAATAGTGCGAGGGAAAAACGACTATCTATATTCCTCTGTAAGAGCCCAAATTTCTCGTATGTTATCTTCGTTGTCCTTACGCCTATTGTATGTTGGCGGCAATAGAATCATTCGGAAATCAGCTTCAAATGCCGGTTCTGTAAATTTTCTCGATAGTGTTTCTCGAAAAGAACGTCATCTTTCCTCCGATGATTCCCATTTGGGTTGCCGAATAATCTCCAAAACGCTTAAGTGTTGTTCGAACTTACGAGTAACAGATCTAGCAGGCCGCCTCAGAAATGTTTCGATGTCTTCCTTCAACTCGACTTGATACGGTTCCCAAACACTTGAGCAGTATCCAAGAATAGGTCGCACCAGCGTCCTATATGCGGCCTTCTTTACACATAAACCACACTTTCCTAAACTTATCCCAATAAACCGAAGTCGACAATTCGCCTTCCCTACATCACTTCTCATATGCTCGATCCATCCAGCGGCGCCTATCGCCTGAGGATGACACTGCGGTTGGTCGGTACCGTTGGGTCTTCGGGACCCGTGCGTAACGTATGTTTTTTACTTTGGTCTAACGTTTGTATTAAAAGCTCCTTGTAATTGTCCTTCGAAACAGAAAGTACATGCCTGTGAATCTGGCTCTTTGATTCTCTTTTAAATGTGTATTTTCTTAAATGTTTCAGAAGACAAAGTACGATTCAAAAGATTTTTTTTCTAAATCAGTATGTGCCTCTGGAGCAAGTTGTTACATGTTTGCTAGATTTGGGAACCATATTTGCCAAAATTTTAAAATAACAAAAGTATGAAACGTTTGAGCATTGTATGCCCAACACCTTACCGCTACCAGATCCAAACTCTCCACCACATCAAAAATATTCTCTTTCCATCATGTGTGTAAATAAAGTAGTTTAAAAACTGTATTTAACAAATGAGAATGAGAAAACATTTTTCCATTTAAAATATATCGTAACTTTTCAACTGTTTCAATGAATCTGACATGTTCGTGTGTCGACGCGTATGGTACTGGTAAGAATCTCGAAGTTGTTTGTTTTGCGAGTGTAAGACACAAAGCTGTTCATACTGAGACTTTAACTATATTACCTTTCTCTTTAAAGACTTTAGATGGGACGTTACTCACAAATGTACCTCTTAATTTAGAATAGTTTGTCACGTTGGATGTTTATGTATTATTTTAATGCAGGTAACCTTCAAATACGATGGACGCTTGAACTGGAGAAACACTGAGTACTCCTTCGTGATGACCAGCCATCCAGACGTCCTGTAAAAACAATCAGTGATATGACTCCCACAGCTTACGGCTGTTGATGAAAACCACCACCTACTGCGGAGTGCCTTCGAAGGATTTCCTTCCACCAGTATTAAGGAGCTGTACTTCCATACCCATCAATTATAAGTGAAATGCATCACCCCTTCTTGAGCAGTGCATACTGTTTTTCCTAACCTGGTATTCTTCCACGCAATTCTGCCTTTTCATCATTCAGTGCATTTTGTGCTTTTCAGGGGTCGATACTATAGCACCAAGTCAGTTTTCGCTGGTAGGGCGATGAAAGAGGTTCTCTTTGTAGCGTTAAGAAATAGCAAGTAGGAAAATTATGCCGTGGAGTCTTAGAACTTTTTTAATTTTTTTTATTGCCCTGCAGCAAAATATAGACAGAAAACAGCAAAATATTTGCTTTACTACCAAGGTACTGTAAAATTCAAGGTACAGTTGTGCTCGCAAGTAAAAGGTATGTGTCCTGTATACTAGCAGAAAATGCGTGCACTTAAAAATGTTCATTATAAAATTCACGAGGAAATACAAGACTTCTGATAATCAACATAGACTTTCGCAAAAGCTTCGTTTTTTCAGCGCAGCCTGGTCGGGATAATCCAACAGTAAAGTGATAAGGTTGACGAATTAGCTTTCTGAGGGATCAGTGTGATGAAAGGTTGTAAGACAGAAAGTCAGAGAGATTTAACCTTTGCATAAATGTTTGACAGCTGCAAGTGAGTATGTATAGGTATTGTTTACAAGAATTTAAGCAGGGAATCCCACACGTTAGTAAGATTTCTTAACGTACTATCAATAAAGCTAGTAAAAGAATTGCTTGAAAAATATTTAGCATTAATGAAATACATTCTGTAATGAAATGCAGCAGCCATTAACTTTTTATGTAACTTTGTGTATGCCAAAACGCGTTTCGGGCTTTCAGCGATCTTAAGTTGGTGTAATAAATTCATATCTTCATTAGTACAACATTGTTGTTGGCTGCATTTTCAACGCTGCAGCCTTTAATCGTGTAACTTGTAGCTCCTTTCATTGCATTGCTATGCATAGTGTCCAAACTTTAAGCGTCATCGATGCATTGATTTAGCTCAGCAGTAGCCATGTGGGCAGCTTATAAGACCAGAAGTGTGTGTGTATGCACGCCAATGAGAAAAAAGTGCCACAAGTAACAGGATAAAAAGCAGCTGCTGCGCTCTAAATGCGGTCAACAAAAACATTGTATTAATGAAAAATGTTTTATGCCGACTGAAGATGGGTGAAAACACGAAACTCGCCTAGCCATACGTACTTACGAAAAGACGTTTGTTACAGTTTCTTCTTAAAGTAACTTAATAAGCTGCCCTGATGGTTAACCATCATTATCACAGATAAAACTTGTAATGTTACTGCTCTTTAAATTTTTATTTCTTTTACGAAAATATTAAAGGACGATCCAAATGCATTGTTTACATTTACAAAACGTATAACTGTCGTGGTGGTGCAGACAAAATAAATTACAGTTATTTTACGTCACTAATATGCAGTAGTGGAACACACGCAGTATCCAGACGTTATTTAATGCATAAACTGATAAATTTCAGTGTGGTTTGCAAACCCCTATTGACAAGAAGTAGTAATAGTGAAGTAATCTTTTTTTTTGTGTGTGTGTGTGTGTGTGTGTGTGTGTGTGTGTGTGTGTAAACCGTCACTTGAACCTGGATGTAGGATGCAGTAATCAAACAGAGATAAAGAGGCTTAAAGTGGATAGACTAGCTAAGAATGGTGACGAATACGAAACTCTGTTCTGCAGAGACCTGTTAGTAGAACAACTAAAAGAAGAAAGAGCGAAGAATGAGGTGTAGATTGCGGTCCGCTCAACACACCTGCCAATTTGATATCCTTTGTCAACCCTACGACTGTGGTAAATTCTCTCGGAAAATATAGTTAAGTTAATGAGACTGGACTTAGGATTTGCCGGCAGCTCTGTTATGATGCTTTTATTGCTGTGCAGTCTTACCACCTTTTTCAAAGTTATGTTCAGACTTTATTTACATTGTTTACGGATACGTAAATTTCTAAAGAAACCGATTTACTTTACTGTAAGAAAATAAAATTTTCTGTACTTCAGTTGCAAGAATTTTACATGTCTATCCTTGTAATAGATGGTTACAGGGACCTCTACTGTTCAAGGTGAAATAAAATTCAAAACCCCTCAACCCTCTCTTTTGCATTGACACTTGCTCAATGTAGTTTGGGAGGAATCCAATCTCGTGTGCAGTCATAACATAAACTGTGTCCGCTGACCTCTGGTTTACACGACACTATTCCGTGTCGTCGGTTGATGAACGAAGGGATAGTGGGGTGTAAGCCAGATCACTACGGATACCGTTTATTTAATATTGTCTCATGTTATAACCTCAATGATCCAATTTACCTCAATGATCCAATTTACGTCAGTCAAGGGGCATGAAGATTGTGTAATGGCACACCGAACTTGGTTGCATAAATAAAGTGCAAAAGATACGGTAGCAGGTGTTTTAACTTTCATGTCACTTCCAAGAGTTAAGCATTCAGACTGACTGATTGTATTTAAACTACATAATTTCCCATCAGATTTATTTATATTTCCTATTGTGTATTGCGAATTGTTTTCAAATATTCGTTCCTAGTTATCAGAGAAAAAAAAGTTTGTATCCGATTTCTGTTTCCTGTTGTCTTCATCTGTTCCTATCTCTCCATCTTTCACACACAAAGAATAACTTATTACACCGAACACCAATGCCAACATGCTTCTGACACACCCCTCCGAAGTTCTAAATGGCACAACGATTTTCTTTGTCGGGTAAAACCGACACGCCTCCTGTCACAGTCTGAGCAACGGGCCGGAACGTGTTCTACATCTACATGTGTACTCTGCAAATACTGTGAAGTGCATTGCAGAGGTTACTTCTCATTGTACCGTTTCTTAGCGCTTCATGCCGTTCCGTTAAAGTATGGAGCAAGGGAATAACAATTTTGTAAACGCCTCTCTGGGCGCTGTAATTAGTCTGATATCTGCCCTTATTTGTATCCGTTTAATATCCCCGTTAGTGCTATTCGACACAGGCCCCATACATGAGCAATGTCATAGGGTGCGTCGCACAAGTGTTCTGTAATCAACCTCCTCTTACGAGTGGTTGAATTTCTCTAGTATTCTGCCACTGAAACGCAGTCTGCAACCTGTTTTACCTGTGACTGAGCCTATGTGATAGTTCCATTTCACATTCGTACATATTCTTATATTTGTACGAGTTGACTTAGTACAGTTACGACTCGCTGATGTTGTAGCCATAGGCTACTACATTATTTCGGCTTATGAAGTTCACATAGTGTTGGGTTAATATTAATATTCTCTGCCGGGTGATTAATACACGACATGAACTGGAAGTGTCCCCTGCTCAGTACGCTGGGGCATACCTGAACTTACTTCTACATCTTTGGATGAGTCTGCATCTAAGATAAAATGCAGCAGTTTCCCTGCCAAGAAGTCGTCAATCCAGTCACACGTACTTTTTGGAAGTTTATAAATCCTGCATCTAACTGAAGGTCTTAATCAATGGCTTTCAGGATGTCGTAAGAGAAAAGCGCGAGTTTAGTTTCAGCCCCCCTCCTTCTTCGCCATTCATATCTTTTGATTCAGGGAAATGACGACAAAGGTGTTGCGACGGACGTTATTTTCTCCCTCTCTCATTAACCACCAGAGTGCGCCATCTCGTATGCCGAGAATTCCGATAAAATCAGTGACACGAAGTTCGTTCACAAGCTGCACAAGAAATGGTCTGTTTATGGGGGACAGTCATAGCAACTAGGACGCTTCAGTAGAGAATAAGAGGAGAGGAGGGCAAGATAGATCGCAGGAGATGGAAAAATTGTAGTGAAGCACCGAATGCTGCAGACGATCTCAACGAAGACGAGACCGAAGGACGGTCAACACGGTACAGTATTTGTGCCTATATCCACAGAACAAGAGAGCAGATAGAGATAAGCCAAGCGCGGTGAGCGCTAAGCTCCTATTAAAAGCCGGTTGACAGCGAGTTGAGCGCTCAGTGAGACGGTCTGTTTCTTGCGAGGCGAGGCAAATCCCGTTGGCGCCGTTCTCCACCGGCGACACCCCCTTATCTCGCGCTTACCGGATACGCCGCGGTGTCCGCCCTGATCTCTGTCAGCGATCTGGCAGCCAGCAGTGTGGGCAGAAGAAGGCGGCTCGGATCAAAAGGTAAACAGCGCACGGCGCGCATGCACAAAGGGCCGCGACGACTTAGGCAAATTTCTATGAGGCAGCGGGAAACTGTTACATGAGTGCTGGTAAGATTAGTCTTGCGATTGTCGAACGTCCACTTGTTTGTTGGCAGCTGCCGAAAGTGCTCGAGCCACAGTCTTCGATGAAAGGGATGAATATTATGCAGAGGGGAAACATTTTTGTACAAATAAAATTATTCTTTAAGCTATGACCCACAGTTCCGATTTGTAGTAGGAAAGGCTCTTATATACCACCAAAAGCTGATACTGAGTGATCTGCAGCGAGAAATTTCAAAATACTGCCACATGGCAGGCTTTACGCGTTATAAACTACGTGACCACGATCACTTTTGGTTTGTACCACTTTGAGCTGGAAAGCCTGTCAGATGACGACGCTACCACGCAAGTAATTGCCTCAAAACAAATTATTTAATACCAGCTACCGGTGGTACAACAATGTCTGTCTTTGGGAAAAAAAATCTGATCCCTATCCTTTACTTTTACTTTCAAACCTTGCGTCTTCCATATGTCATTACTTTAGGCCAAGGAGAAGTACACTATAGGTTTTAATGAGTGACTTTGCGAGTAGCACAATATGTGACATAAATGAGCGTATCTTTTGACTACTTTGGCTTAGAAGCTTAACTTTTTTAAAGCAGTAAGGAACTATAGACCTTAGTATGTGACGCAAATGTCAACTTTATACGTCTACCCGTTATGTTCTGATGGACAAGCAGCTCATGGTATAGTGGCTAGCGTTGCTAACTTTGGATCACAGAGTCTCAGGTTCGATTCCTGGCCAGGTTGGGGATATTCTCTGTCCGGGGACTGGGTGTTTGTGTTGTCCTCCTCATTTCCTCGTCATTCGCGAAAGAGGCTACATTGGACTGTGTAATGATTGGGAATTTGTACGGGCGCAGATGACCGCGCAGTTGAGCGCCCCACAAACCAAACATGATGATGGTATTATTATTATTATTAATAATAATAATAATAATAATAATAATAATACCCGTGGAGGCCCGGGAAAAGAATAGGCCTCCGGTATGTTCTGCCAGTCGTAAAAGGCGACGAAAAGAACAAACCACTAATAGGGCTAACCCCCCTTTAGTGTGATTAGTTGGTTCAGGACAGAACTAAAGAAGCCTCGGACAAGCGCCGTCATGGTCGGGGACGACGCTTGAACCCTATGCCCGCCCACAATGGTAACGACACTGCTAGCCAACTGGAAAATGATTTAAATCCAAATAGAGGTGTTTTGCAGGATATGCTTCCTGCAACCACCCTAGAAGGAAAACAAAGACAGAGGATGAGATGGTCAGATGAAGTTAATCGACACCTCATGTTCTGTTATTACCAAGCAACAAACCTAGGAACCAACACAACTGGATACAGATCACAAGTATACACAACATTTATTACCAGATACCCAGAATTAAATTTTTAACAGAACAACGACTAGCTGATCAGATCCGTGTAATAATCAAAAATAACAGGATACCCCAGTCAGAATTAGAAAACATCAAACAACAAGTACAACAAATACTGGAACAAAATAATGTGCAATCAGAAGAAGAAGAAAATACAGTAATGGACTCAAACATCCCAGAGCAAACAAACAAAGAACAACACACATCAATTAAACAATCAGAGGAAAACGAAATCTTAAGACAGCCACCAGAACAAGCACAAATAGAACACGAAGTGACACACATGTTAGATATAGAAGGAAAATTTCAGCTGACATATATAGAATACAAAGACACAAATACAGACATAAGACCATTCTTGCATAGACCACCAAATAACCCACAAGTCGAAACAACAATAAAAACTATCAACACAATCATACACAACAAAATAAATGAAAACACAAATATGGAAGAGTTACAACTACTGGTTTATATAGGAGCACTCACTACACTAAATATACACACTAGACAGAGATCAGAACCAACCAACACACAGAAGAAACCCACAAAACCAGCATGGCAACACAGGCTACAGATCAGAATAGAAAAAACTGAGAAAAGACATCGGACAGCTAACACAATTTATAAGAAATGAAATCTCGGAAAAAAAACGAAAAAGGTTAGGTAAAATCTCACAACAAGAAGCGACAGAGCAATTAGACGAAAAGAAGCAGAAATTACAAGCATTAGCCAAACGACTCAGAAGATACAAAAAAAGTGAAAATAGAAGGAAACAAAACCAAACATTCAACACAAACCAAAAGAAATTTTACCAGACAATAGATAACACACACATTAAAATAAACAATCCACCAAACATAACAGACATGGAACACTTCTGGAGCAACATATGGTCTAACCCGGTACAACATAACAGGCATGCACGGTGGATACAAGCAGAAACAGACACATACAAGATGATACCACAAATGCCTGAAGTGATAATTTTGCAACATGAAGTCACCCAAGCAATTAATTCTACTCACAATTGGAAAGCCGCTGGAAATGATAAAATAGCAAATTTCTGGTTAAAGAAGTTCACCTCAACACATTCACATCTAACTAAATTATTTAACAGTTACATTGCAGACCCATACACATTCCCTGATACACTTACACATGGAATAACTTATCTGAAACCTAAAGATCAAGCAGACACAGCGAACCCAGCTAAATATCGCCCCATAACATGCCTACCAACAATATACAAAATATTAACTTCAATCATTAAACAGAAATTAATGACACATACAACACAGAACAAAATTATAAATGAAGAACAAAAAGGCTGTTGCAAAGGAGCACGAGGATGTAAAGAGCAACTGATAATAGATGCAGAGGTGACATATCAAGCTAAAACTAAACAAAGGTCGCTACACTACGCATACATTGATTACCAAAAAGCTTTTGATAGTGTACCCCACTCATGGTTACTACAAATATTGGAAATCTACAAAGTAGATCCTAAATTGATACAGTTCCTAAACATAGTAATGAAAAATTGGAAAACCACACTTAATATCCAAACAAATTCAAATAATATCACATCACAGCCAATACAGATTAAGCGTGGAATATACCAAGGAGACTCATTAAGTCCTTTCTGGTTCTGCCTTGCTCTGAACCCACTATCCAACATGCTAAATAATACAAATTATGGATACAATATTACTGGAACATACCCATACAAAATCACACATTTGCTATACATGGATGATCTAAAACTACTGGCAGCAACAAATCAACAACTCAACCAATTACTAAAGATAACAGAAGTATTCAGCAATGATATAAGTATGGCTTTTGGAACAGACAAATGTAAGAAAAATAGCATAGTCAAGGGAAAACACACTAAACAAGAAGATTACATATTGGATAACCACAGCGACTGCATAGAAGCGATGGAAAAAACGGATGCCTATAAATATCTAGGATACAGACAAAAAATAGGAATAGATAATACAAATATTAAAGAAGAACTAAAAGAAAAATATAGACAAAGACTAACAAAAATACTGAAAACAGAATTGACAGCAAGAAACAAGACAAAAGCTATAAATACTTATGCTATACCAATATTGACCTACTCATTTGGAGTAGTGAAATGGAGTAACACAGACCTAGAAGCACTAAATACACTTACACGTTCACAATGCCACAAATATAGAATACATCACATACATTCAGCAACAGAAAGATTCACATTAAGCAGAAAGGAAGGAGGAAGGGGATTTATCGATATAAAAAACCTACATTATGGACAGGTAGACAATTTAAGAAAATTCTTTATAGAACGAGCAGAAACTAGCAAAATACACAAAGCAATCACTCGTATAAATACATCGGCTACACCACTACAATTTCATAACCACCTCTACAACCCTTTAGACCACATAACATCAACAGATACGAAGAAAGTAAATTGGAAAAAGAAAACACTTCATGGCAAGAACCCGTATCACCTAACACAGCCACACATCGATCAAGACGCATCCAACACATGGCTAAGAAAAGGCAATATATACAGTGAGACAGAAGGATTCATGATTGCAATACAGGATCAAACAATAAACACCAGGTATTACAGTAAGCATATTATTAAAGATCCCAATACCACAACAGATAAATGCAGACTTTGTAAACAACAAATAGAAACAGTAGATCACATCACAAGCGGATGTACAATACTAGCAAATACAGAATACCCCAGAAGACATGACAATGTCGCAAAAATAATACATCAACAGCTTGCCTTACAACATAAACTTATAAAACAACAAGTTCCTACATACAAGTATGCACCACAAAATGTACTGGAGAATGATGAATACAAATTATACTGGAACAGAACCATTATAACAGATAAAACAACGCCACATAACAAACCTGACATCATACTCACCAATAAAAAGAAGAAATTAACACGACTAATCGAAATATCCATACCCAATACAACAAATATACAAAAGAAAACAGGAGAAAAAATTGAAAAATACATCCAACTGGCTGAGGAAGTCAAGGACATGTGGCATCAGGATAAAGTTGACATCATACCAATTATAGTATCAACTACAGGAGTCATACCACACAATATCCACCAGTACATCAATGCAATACAGCTACATCCAAACACATATATACAACTACAGAAACCCGTAATTATTGATACATGTTCAATTACCCGAAAGTTCCTAAATGCAATATAACACATACCGTACAGTTAATAGGAAGTGACGCTTGATCAAGGTCCGCGTCACTTTCCATTCTCAACCAGACTTAACGTCTGAGAAAGTAAAGAAATAATAATAATAATCGGACGGGCAACAAAGTGGTGGTATAAAGGTTGCGCTTCTACAAATTGATGTACAGACCCTAAAACGATTACTACTCAAGGATGTGAGATGTACTAATAATGAAACAGTCTGCTTGCCGAAAAATTAATTATATTGTGATAAAAATCAAATTGTAGAGATCATACAATCACAACGTGGCGATCAGGACGCGTGGAAAGTCATTAGCATACTGTAAATACGAGGTCAGAAACACTACCTTATTATTGCTCATGAAACGAACTATACCCCATTTGCACCTCGTTGCCGAAAACTCATCCTGACTGGTGTAGAATGTGTCAGCAAATATTGGCATTTGCTACACTGCTCCTTCTCACTGACTATATTTTCTTAATTTTTGACTTTGTCTGCATCACGATATGGAGTACAGTATAATCATTTCTGTTCGGTGTAGCTAAAATTATAATGGTGGCTGGGACACAGCAGTATTCATATGGCTGAGTTTGCAAAACTGTCATCCTTTCACTGACCGAAGCTTTAAGTTCGATTACTGAGTGGTCGTTCACATCTACGAAGAAGAGAAGCAAAGACTGTAGATTTTTTTCCGGTATGTTTACAGATTTTTGTTGTAGAGATGTGTAGCTGATTGGGAAGAAGCTCAATGACACGGAACTGTCATCCAGAACTTTGCACACAAAGTTTAAAAAAATAATTCTCACTTATTATTCTAGGAATACACCTGACGTACTCTATATTTCTTTTTTTGTGAATAGCAAGGGAGGCGGGGATAAGTGATGTTTTTCAGCTCATATACAACCAAAAAACAACCGATCATATTACAGAACAATGAGGAGTAACACTACCACGTGATTCAGCTCAAAGTACTGTAAAAGAGTACAGCTGCTGAGATTACTGTTTGATGTACATGTATTCTAACCACGTTTCGTGGTCACTATCCGTGAGCGCCATCAACGACAATTTTAGGCCTGTGGATGTTCTCTCTCCCGCTTGTAATCTTGCCAACACATACAAACATCTGTGTTACGTGTTTTCATTTCAACGCACGTAAGAATGTTCGTCCTTGTGACATTGATCTCCTAGAGGAGCTTGCGTTATCACACATTATTGCAGCACTTTGATTCGTCAGTGCTTTCAGGCCCTGTATGTTGCAAAACATCTGGACTATGAGCCACCACACGATTCACTCGGTTTGGCACGTTGCCTACACGAGTTGAATTTATTTCGTGCTTTCCAGCCGCCTCACACCAAGCTGTATGTCTTAATTGAGGTTACAGTACATTGCCCGTTGTTACTGAATTTCACAGGCATTCAGACCAAACCTCTGGAATGGAACGGTAAGCATTCTTACTGAGTCAGCTCAAGGTACATAGGTCGCTTAAAAAGTAGTGGCAACACGGTTATAAATCAAATCAGACATTACCGAAGATGTTCACCGTATTACATGCCCCCAGTATAATGGTCCCATATCTCGATCACCTTCCCCCACAGAGATGGAAGGCGGCGTACACCATCAGCGCATGCATCTCTGTTGATGTCTTGGAAGGACAGCCCTGTGGCACCGAAGAAATCTTCACATATTTTGTGACCCATACCACGAAGAGCATTTTGGCGAGTAGGTCGTAATCACAAGGGACATATGGGTGAATAGGGCGGATGTCTCAATATCTTACACACCCATGTAAGCGGGAGCTCCTGCATAGTGTTCTCCGTGTGGCTTCGTGCATGGTCATGAAGGGTGATGGAATGCGGTGACAGAAGGAAACACTGTTGCGTACTTCGAGCACGTGCTCTTCACTCTTGATCCGCGCAAGCTGTTCGTGTTTCATAAACATATTGTTTTGTTAGGGTGCTCGAACTGTCCTCGCGCACTTTCAAACAGTACACACTGCAGCTGACTCAAACACGGCCGTCGCCGCTCACTGCACTGCTTCAGCTGACCTTCTGCTATTAGCTGCATACAACGGGAATGCTACGTGACGTACGTACGTCATGTTGCGGCGTTGTTGCCACTACTTTTTATCACACATGTATATTCGACTCACAAAAAACTAATTCATTACATCTATCTTATCTCGAACTATGTCTGCAATTAAGTGTAAATAATGTTCTGAACACTATGTTTTCCAGAAAAATATACATCCATACGCTGCAAACCACTGTGAAGTGCTTGGCAGTTATCAGGGCTTCTTCCAGTTCCATTCAAGTGTGGAGCGTGGGAAGAATGACAGTTTAAATACCCCTGTCTGCGCTATAATTAATCCAGTCTTATCCTGACGAACCCTAAGGGAGCAGGCAATGCTTGATTCATCATTTAAAGCTGGTTCTTGAAACTTTGTAAGTAGGTTTTGGGGATAGTTGTCGTTTATCTTACAGTGTTTGCCAGTGCATTTTCTTGAGCATCTCCGTGACTCTCTCTCGCATGCCTTAGTTCTGTGACCATGATTCTCTCTATACGTTCAAAATCCCCAGTTAGTTCTATTTTGTCCGGGTCCCATACGCTACGGCATTGTTGTATAATGGTCCGCACTAGGGATTTATAGACAGTCTCCTTTGTAGACTAGTTATATTTCCCTAGTATTCTACCAATGAACCGAAGTCTCCCACATGATTCACCTACGACTAACTACGTGATCGTCGAATTTCATATCCTTACACATTGTTATACTCAGATATTTGTATCAGTTTATCGATTCCAATTGTGACTCATTGATACTGTTGTTATACACTCCTGGAAATGGAAAAAAGAACACATTGACACCGGTGTGTCAGACCCACCATACTTGCTCCGGACACTGCGAGAGGGCTGTACAAGCAATGATCACACGCACGGCACAGCGGACACACCAGGAACCGCGGTGTTGGCCGTCGAATGGCGCTAGCTACGCAGCATTTGTGCACCGCCGCCGTCTGTGTCAGCCAGTTTGCCGTGGCATACGGAGCTCCATCGCAGTCTTTAACACTGGTAGCATGCCGCGACAGCGTGGACGTGAACCGTATGTGCAGTTGACGGACTTTGAGCGAGGGCGTATAGTGGGCATGCGGGAGGCCGGGTGGACGTACCGCCGAATTGCTCAACACGTGGGGCGTGAGGTCTCCACAGTACATCGATGTTGTCGCCAGTGGTCGGCGGAAGGTGCACGTGCCCGTCGACCTGGGACCGGACCGCAGCGACGCACGGATGCACACCAAGACCGTAGGATCCTACGCAGTGCCGTAGGGGACCGCACCGCCACTTCCCAGCTAATTAGGGACACTGTTGCTCCTGGGGTATCGGCGAGGACCATTCGCAACCGTCTCCATGAAGCTGGGCTACGGTCCCGCACACCGTTAGGCCGTCTTCCGCTCACGCCCCAACATCGTGCAGCCCGCCTCCAGTGGTGTCGCGACAGGCGTGAATGGAGGGACGAATGGAGTCGTGTCGTCTTCCGCGATGAGAGTCGCTTCTGCCTTGGTGCCAATGATGGTCGTAAGCGTGTTTGGCGCCGTGCAGGTGAGTGCCACAATCAGGACTGCATACGACCGAGGCACACAGGGCCAACACCCGGCATCATGGTGTGGGGAGCGATCTCCTACACTGGCCGTACACCACTGGTGATCGTCGAGGGGACACTGAATAGTGCACGGTACATCCAAACCGTCATCGAACCCATCGTTCTACCATTCCTAGACCGGCAAGGGAACTTGCTGTTCCAACAGGACAATGCACGTCCGCATGTATCCCGTGCCACCCAACGTGCTCTAGAAGGTGTAAGTTAACTACCCTGGCCAGCAAGATCTCCGGATCTGTCCCCCATTGAGCATGTTTGGGACTGGATGAAGCGTCGTCTCACGCGGTCTGCACGTCCAGCACGAACGCTGGTCCTACTGAGGCGCCAGGTGGAAATGGCATGGCAAGCCGTTCCACAGGACTACATCCAGCATCTCTACGATCGTCTCCATGGGAGAATAGCAGCCTGCATTGCTGCGAAAGGTGGATATACACTGTACTAGTGCCGACATTGTGCATGCTCTGTTGCCTGTGTCTATGTGCCTGTGGTTCTGTCAGTGTGATCATGTGATGTATCTGACCCCAGGAATGTGTCAATAAAGTTTCCCCTTCCTGGGACAATGAATTCACGGTGTTCTTATTTCAATTTCCAGGAGTGTAGGATGGTATGTTTCGTCAGCCGAGCGAGGCGATGATAATGTTTGGTTTGTGGGGCGCTCAACTACGTGATTATCCGCACCCGTACACATTCCCAATCTTTACTCAGTCCAATCTCGCCACTTTAATGAATGGTGATGAAACGATGAGGGGGAACACGAACAGCCCCTGGGCGGAGAAAATTCCCAACGCGGCCGGGAATCTAACCCGGGACCCCGTGATCCAGAGACAGCAACGCTAGCCACTAGACAACGAGCTGCGGGTGCCGAGCGAGGTGTTGCAGTGGTTAGCCGACTGAGCTCGAATTTCGGAGGACGACGATTCAAACCCGCGTCCCGCTACCCTGATTCAGGTTTTCCGTGGTTTCCCTGAATCGCTTCAGGCAAATGCAGGGAGGGTTCCATTGAAAGGGCACAGCAAGTTTCCTTCCCTAACAGGAGCTTGTGCTCCCTCTCTAATGTTTTCGTTATCGACTGGACATTAAACACTGATCTCCTCCTCCTGTTCCTCCTACCATGTTTTATCGTTCTGTTAAATACATAATTTTAAATTTAATGCAAATTGCCAATCTTTGATATCTTATCAAGATCACACTGGATATTTGTGCAGTTTTTTTTCTTCAAACTGCACTTCAGTATAGATAACTTCATCTGCGAAAACCCTAGACTGCCACTATATTGTCTGCAGGGTCACTCGGAAAGCAAGGTCAGATCTGTAGCGAAATGGACACCACAGTGAAACTCCGATGATCTTTGCACAGATGTGTTGGGCATTGTCTCTAGTATGCCCGTCGATCGCTTTACGTCGATCTTTCCAGTTTTGAACGCACATTCAGCACGGTAGTGGGGTAGTGCAGTCCTGCAGCGTTTTCAGTAGGAAGTGTTTGATCAGCCATCATGCAGCGCGAAATTGGCTCCCTCTGATTCTCATCTGTGCTCGAGTGAACAGCTAGCTATGGAAACACATTGGCACAGCCAACGAGCCGCAGACCAGGATAGAAAATTGGGGGGAGGTATAGGCGGCTGCCTTCCATGAGGAGGGTGTTGGAAAGTTACTACAGCGCTACGACAAATTTGTTAATAGGAGCGGCGAATATGTAGAGAAGTTACTGGAAGGTGTAGCTAACTGATGAAAATAAAACATTTTTGTTTTTCATATGGTTTCCATTTAGCGACCAATCGGACCTTACTTTCTGAATAAAATTCGTGCAACATGAACAGCAAGGTCCCATCCTAGGTTGTAGCTAAGCCGTGTCATCGCAGTATTCTTTCTTTCAGCAGTGTTAGTTCCGCAAGGCATGCAGGAGCACTTCTGTGAAGCTTGAAACATAGGAGAAGAGGTACTGGTGGAAGTGAAGCTTTGAGGGCGGGTCGTGAATCACGCTTGGTTAGCTCAGTCGATGCAGCTTCTGCCCGCAAAGGCAGAGATCCCAGGTTCGAGTAGTAGTCCAACACACAGTTTCAACCTGTCAGGAAGTCTCAGGTCAGTGTTTACTCCGCTGCTGAGTGAAATCCATTCTGGAATCTGCACGTTGTCTGCTGACAACCAAAATGCAAGCGATGTGTTACCTCCCGGGCTGTTTTCGTAACGGGAGCACACTGTTGGATCTTCTACCATGTGTCCTGCGGGCTAGTGACAATTGCTTTAAACTGAGATGTGCTTTAACTGCTGTTGACAGTCCTTGATTTTAAGTTATGAAATAGCCACGGTTGACCAGCGCAGTATGGTTAGTTCTGAGATTGTGCCCTCAGATTTCAGCCTTCATCCTCGTGTACAAAATTTGCAGATGTTGGTGTCGTAGATTGATCTTTATACAAAACATCTCTGTTTTTGTATGAAAAAAAGTGTTGCAGAGAAACAAGTTGGAGAAAGCAACATAAAGAAAAAAAAAAACTTTGTACGACGCTGTCGTATGATCAGCGCAGGAATAGGAGCGTCACTAGTTTCCGACTAATGACTACGTTGTAACTAATTGGTCTTTCATGTACAGTCACTACCGTGGATATTTAATAGTACAAGAATCAGTACAATAAAGTGATAATCATAATGTACAAATATTTCTACCGACTCACTCAGCATTCCTAGTCATTCCCCTCTGTTATCTGAAACGGCAAAAGAACGTACTATCACAGGCACTCTAGAGAGAGATTCACATCTATCGTAATGAACCGGGTCTTCCGTAATCGCCTTGACCGCGCTTACTATCGACTACACTTTTTGTCACCCAGATGACCTACAAGTCGCTCCATTGAGACAAGCGACTTCCCTTTAGAGCTGAACTCTTATCATTACTGTTTCATTCTTAGTCTCCCATAAACAGAATTAGCAACTTACAGACCAATATATCCGTACTTTAAACCTCGATACAGAATGACATATAACACTGAAAGAGGAACAAGGAAATCGAATTACATCGATAATTATGATATCTAAGAATACAGAAGATTGGTCTGCGGGTATTAGTTGTCAAATCGCTAAGTTACATTGATCTATTCCGTTTGACAAGGGGTGTGTTCATCTGAATCCCTTGAGCGAAGACATATTTGTTTTGAGTATTTCAATCACCACGGACAGCTACCGATAAAACTTTCACTACCAATTTATAACCAGCATCAATTTCCTCTGTCGGATGACAAACTCGTCGATCACCATGGTTATCTGTATTTTCTGGGTTTCAGCTCTTTCTGTCACGTTAAGCCAATGCTATACGTAATAAGTCGGATAGAACTGCACACTACATGCACGTCTGAGGAAACTTTGCTTCGTAATTCAGAATAACAAAGGCACTGCAATATCGCATCACAGTTCGTGTTCAGAATGACCACCGGCAGCGGCAATACACACTTCGTCTGGTACGGAACGACTGCTGCACACTAGCTAGCATTTCAACGGAGAAGACCGAACAGGCTGCAGTACTATGTTGTTTCGTATAATGGGGATGGTACCACAGGTTCTTCAAAGTACGCGGAGGAACGTCTTCTAGGACTCGTGGAAGATGGTCTGTTAGGAGATAGCGATATATGTGCGCGATCAGTGTTCCGTGTATGAAAAACTGGCCTATGAGCTGATGGTTCACTGTCCGACACTCTATGGGTGCTGGCGTTCCATTTGACAAAGCCAACGTGGATTGTCTACGGATCAATTGCGCACGTTTCGGCGGTTTACCTGACCATGATTGGTAAATGTGGCTTCATCACTAAACAGGATACGTGATACATCTGCAGACGCTGTCTCAATGTCCAACTACAGAAGTTTACATGATTCTCACAAGCACGTCCATGCAACTCTTGATGGAGAGAGATGTGGATAGGGATGGGATCCATGTCGATGGAGAATGCGTAGGACAGTTGCCTGACTCACGGCACTTCCATTGCCATAGCGCGGGAGCTAACGTGCGGATCAGCAGCAAAATCAACAAGAACATTAATTTCCCGCTCTTTTGTCGTCACTTGTTTCCTTCTGTTACGTCGTTTAGGTTACGCTATGGCTTTCGCGTTATTGGTGATTGCCGAGATGTTTGACGTTTGTTGGGATATCTTGCAGCGTACACCATACAAGTACGAACTGTATTGTCCCTACAGTCTTCAGACACCATGAACATGTCAGTTTTTTCTACATTGGTAAATGCCATCGTTCATTCACGACCTGCTGCTTGGACTATCACATATTGACTAGCAAGTTGCAATACATTCGAGGAACACAAAAGCATACTGTAAGGAACATCGCATCGTGCCTAGCAACAACGCAGGCTGAATGCCACAAAAAAAGTGTCGATGTGGGAACTTTTCAAAATAAATTGTCTGGCAAACGATTGGCACTAGAATCGTGCAACAAACGTCACTGAGATACTAATTTACCCTACTTTCACTTTGTTAATGTAAAAAGGCACTGTTCCATTCAAATTACTTTAAAAAAAATGGACTTCCTAGGCATTATGAAATTCTTTTTATTGGTAAAAATAAGAGTCCCTGACTTCTAATCCATTCTTCTGAAACCACACGTAAATAGCACTTTCCATTTCCGGAATATCTGCGATGCAAGCTTTAGATGATTCACTCTGTATTCAAAAGATACGTGGTCTTATCGATTTCCATTGCTTGAAAGAAAGAAGAAGAAAAAAACATGTGCACACTGTCCGATTGGAAACGATATGTAGTTGGACGCAATATAATGCCTATGACTCACAATGAATCGAAAATCACAACTTTCCTGAGACTGACTTAAAAAGACATCAGAAGTCAAAAAAGAAATACAAGTCGTTTTCTTTGACACGTTTATTTTACCGCAATTACACTAGAATCCGTCCTAAGACACCGATAAATAGTTAATTTGGTAACTGAGAGAAGTGCCTGAGGACGTGGCTGGAGGGGGAGGGGGGGGGGAGAAGGAGAAGGAGGAGGAGAGGGACGGTAGGATGGGATTTGTAGGGGGGAGATCAACGCTTCTCTTCAGTAAGGAGGTTAAAGTGGATGTAGGCTGCAGTAGTTACGCAAAGATGATGTGTATAGTAAAGCTTGAAGGGCGATATCAAACCTGGCAGCGGACTGAAGGCGACAGCAACAAAAATTAGGTTAGCACAAAATAATAAATGAAAAACACTTGAAATAGAAAACTACAGGCAGTCACTTTCACTGGCCTTCCCACCACCTGTTTCGAAGTACTGTTTGCCCATCATTAGATAGATTTATTTAAATCAGGACGACGTAGGCGATTTATGAGTACCGCTGTATTTTATTCAAATGGCTCTGAGCACTATGCGACTTAACTTCTGAGGTCATCAGTCGCCTAAAACTTAGAACTAATTAAACCTAACTAACCTAAGGACATCACACACATCCATGCCCGAGGCAGGATTCGAACCTGCGACCGTAGCGGTCGCTCGGTTCCAGACTGTAGCGCTTAGAACCACACGGCCACTCCGGCCGGCTGTGTTTTATTCTGGGCTACCTGTGTCACTGGGTGGAAACAGACGACAGTTCTGTGGGTGCTTGTACTGCGTAGGTAAGCGACAACATAAATACGTTTTAGTGGTCACAGGCCGTTTTTGCACACCACATCTGTATTACACACCTTCATAACTCAAAATAAACCTAGATTGTCTACCAGGAAATAACAACTCCAAAACAGCCCTCATTGATTTTGCAGACTGTGACGAATCATACGCAATACTTTTTTTCCCCCTTGTACCTGTAAAATGCACTACCTTACAAAAAGAAATGCAGCACTCGGAAGATATGGTTAGTGTAACTTCGTACACGTACGCACCATAGGGAAATTTGTAAACGATTAGAGCTGCAAATCTCTGCGAAAGTGCATTAGTGTTGTTCAGTGTTGTTACCGTGCCCGGTAGGGCATATGAGGACGAACAGTGCGAGGTGTTGAGTAACCACTGTGAAGGATACGGAGATGTGAGATAACGTTATCAGTAACTGAAAGTGTTTGGAAGAGATCTCATTGTGGATCCCCATTTGGTTAAATGGTCGAATTGTGAAACATCCAGATCTGTGGGGCATTGGGATCCGACAGTGACCTGATACTATACTGCAGCCGGCCGGAGTGGCCGTACGGTTCTAGGCGCTACAGTCTGGAACCGAGCGACCGCTAGTTAGGTTTAATTAGTTCTAAGTTCTAGGCGACTGATGACCTCAGAAGTTAAGTCGTATAGTGCTCAGAGCCATTTGAACCACTACACTGCATGGGAATGTAAGGGCAGGCATTCTCATCGTCAAAGTTGTGGCGGATCACGTCTGACATCTACAAGGGAGCATCACCGTTTTGTGCACCAAGCACATCGTAAGACCTTCGCATCTACGTGTGCGATCCGAGAACAAGTAATGGTCTCCGTGAAACATTTTGTGTCATCTGGCGCCATTGGTCAAAGACTAGCAGCAGCTAGACTAATGAACTGCCGCCCGTGCTATTGACACAACACAAACAGCTGCGTTTCGAGTGGTGCAGCCGCGAGTGGGATGCATGGCCTGCTGACGAATGTCCTCGCATTGTGTTCAGCTATGAATCGCCGTTCTGCACTACCCCGGAGGCTCCCTGACGCCAGGTATGACGGAGACCCGGAGAGACCTGTAGATCAGTTCAAGTCAGACAACATTCAACACGTGCTTCAGTGGGTTTACGTCTGGTGATCGGGCTGGCCAAGAGGATTTACTAAACATTTTGGAGAACGCAGTGGCTAATCTGAGAAGTGATTTTAAAGTTAACTGATGTGGCATCGGATGCTATGGTGCGAAATGTTAACGAAGCAGGTACTTGTCACCTTCAGGTGCGACGGAAGTGGCCTCTGCGGAGACTTAGGCATTCCGACATCGGAAGACCTGAATGTACTGTATTTTATATTACGTTACTCCTATTACCTGGTGGCCTTCTGGGGCTAGGGTATATGTGGAGCATTCCATATGTTTCGAATGTTTCAGGAATACTGTCTACAGCATGCTGAAACCATACTAGATTGTACATTCGTGTCAATGATGCTGTTCTTGAAAAATGACAAAGATGTCTAAACGTCTGAAATGTCTCTATTCAGTAAAATGTAGCCTTGCATGAAAAATTGTTTTAGTTAAACAATTAATTTACAAACCAGGTGTCTTACTAAACACACATATTAAGTATAAAATTACGTAAAGTTCCGCACTCTGGCACTAGAAGTGCCAATGGGGCCTGACCGGCCGCCGTGTCAGCCTCTGCGATGGCGTCATGCATTGCGGCTGGAGGGGCCTGTGATCAGCACAACGCTGCCAGTTGTTACCGGGTTTCTTGACTAATCGGTCGAGAGGCTCGTGATGTGGTCTCGCGAGGCTGTGTGCACCCTGCACCACTACTGGGAATCCAACAGCTGTTTCGAGGTAATAATTCTTCGAAATCGTGAAGGAAAAATTTGTTTCTCAATTAAATCTGGTCGTTGAATAGAGGGTTCAATGCTGTATTTATGTTGGTAAATGTTCGAATTTCTCCAAGAAAGCTAAGGTCCACGCCTTCGGTAGCAAGATGAGGTATCTGGAGCTTCCCTGTTCTGTGCTGTTTGCAGAATGATATTGTTGGGCAAGACGTGTGGCAAAGCTGGATTTGTTCAGGTTGTTAACACGGAGTACACCCATGTGCTCTTTGAATCTTGCTGTGAAGCTTCTACCAGTTTGTCAGATTTAGATGCTTGGACACGAGATGCAAATGAGTTTGTACACACCTGACGTTCAACATCGTTCCGTAGTGGTTTTGGTACTGTGAATGATTTTGTTTTGTATTTTACTGTTAGCGCAGAAACTTACTTTCATGCCTTACGTCTTAAAGATGTTGGCCTTTTGGTATGAAATAAGTTATTGTACGTGGCTCTCTCACATGTATTATAAACAATCTGTATTATAAACAATCTGTTCCTATTGGACACGGATCAAGTTAGTGTTTATAAGTGGTTTCACGTGTAGACTAGTGGATGTTACATCTGTTACGTGTTCTATAGAGATTATCTGAATGTTGCTTGATAATAACTTGAAAGGCAATACTGACTAACAGCAAATAAACTGAAAGTTTGTGCAGCCAATAATGGACAATGTTTTCTTTCGCAACGTAGATGGCTTGCACATACAATTATTTGGCTATCCTGTAACAATTAAATTCTCAGTATCCACACGCTGTTTTACTGAATCGTATTTAAACTGCAAGCTTCACTTTCCGTGCCCTCTCTTTCGCGTACCTTGACTCTTGTAACTGCAGTCTGCTTTCTGTACAAATTGTGGATAACCCAACGACTCGCCGTGCTTTTGTTCACTGCTAGGTCTTCGCAGACATTCTCCAAGCGCCTGTGTATATCTGCGATGTTCTGGTTTTCCGCCAGACGAGACTCAATGACAGCTCTAGGAACGCACCTCCGTTACACATGCTATTATGAAGACTGCGTACAGTGCCCCAATCTATCGGATTATCGGAATTTCATGAACCTGTAGGGTCTGAAGCGAGAATATTCCTTAATGTCACACAACGAATTCCACATTTTTTTTTTCAGCCGACTACAGCTTCTCATCCTTAAATAATTGTTTACATTGTGTTCAATCGTCTTTTCATATAACATTTAATACTGTAGGGTATCACCATCCCATGAATCTTTCACCACTAGGCTTCAATAAAGAGCCAAGAACTTGTGTAAACTTTAAAAAATGTGCATCTTTAAGTGAACATCCATCTGAAGATAAACCAGTTGCATTATTTATGTGAATAAGAATATTGTCGATAGTAGCTGGTTGCTGTCTTCTTCATTGAAGGAGTCGATCTTCAACCTGCGCACACACTGTGGCAGAATGTCAGTTTTCGACAAAATACCAATTTGGATTCGTGTTGCGTTTCGGAGATTATGATGTCAGTGGCCAAAGCTGACATATGGTATCGTGAGCTCTGGTTTATGCCCACTGCAAGGAAACGGCTGATCGCTGCCGAACGCACTGGTCCAGCCACTGTATGCAGTAGTCTCGGGCTTGTGGGGAGCTCACGGCGTGAATGCATCCCCCCTGGCAGAGCGGCACGGAACTGGTTCTGGCCGCCGCGCCGCTCGCCTTGCTTCGCCTCTTTGTATGCCTGCCGGTGTCGGCCGCGCCCTGCCCCACCACGCGGCGTGGGGGCGGCCTATATTGCTAGGCGCACCTAGCCACTGCCACGTTGAGGCGGCCTGCTTCCTCGCCACGTCTGTCTTTGGCGGGCGCGCTCCGAAGCAGGTAGGTGCGTACGGGAGTGAGTGGCTGCGTGGCCGGTAGCGGCGAGATACCGCCTCCGGTCTCGGGCGGGTTTGCTTGGAGGGGCGCGGGGGCTACCCTTCCTCTTCGGTCCGAGATAATTCGCGTCTGTTTTCAGATAGCTATTCTGAGATTTCTGCAACTTTCTCTCACGATCTCGTAAATGGCTGTCAGGCTTCGCTGCCCGCCCTCGTACTGTAAGAGCGAAGTTCCGTAGCTGTTAAGCCTCTAGACTCGTAATAGGAGGGGATGAGATCAAGTAGTCTCCCACTGTCCCCTCCCCAATCTCTCTCTCTCTCTCTCTCTCTCTCTCTCTCTCTCTCTCTCCCCCTCCCCCCCTCTCCCCCCCGTCTCCCCCTCTCTCCCCTTCTCTCTCCTTCCCCTCTCTCCCTCTGCACTTTCTCCATAGATTACCATGTTGGAATCCATTACTTCCGCGATGCCTTCGATCCATTTCAGCCTCGCCGCCTTCTTCTTCTTGTCTCTTCGATCTTACCCAGCATTAACGTCTTTTCCAACGAATCACAGCTTCTTATGACGTGCTCCAAATAGGTCAGTTTTTGTTCCACAAAGTACACCATGTGACAAGTGGAGTTTCGTAACTTTTTTTATATTCATAGTACGTGAAGTTCAGCACTCAAATATCAAATACCAAATATTGTCCGTTGCAACTCTAAGGAATAGTGGAGAAAAATAATTTTTAAAATTTCCAATCTTCTTTAATTCACTAAACCTAGAGCAGTTTTCTGATGGGCGTTGTGTGGTAGATTGTTTGACTGCCAAGTGGGGGGATTCGGCTTCTATTCCCCGCCGATGCAAATTTTTAAACAAAATCGCATGTTATGTGCCCTTGTCGTGAAGAGAGAGATGAAAATATCGGCTGCGCTCAAGACTGGTAAACGCTGCATCGCTGGTTCCAGTCTCATTTGGGTCATTACTTTTTTCGTTCATTAGAATGTCCTCGTCATTTAAATGTAAAATTCACCAAATATATGCTAATTAGCACATATCATTATAATTTTTATGATAATTGCATGTTAGCTGAGGGGAAACCTCGATACCAGAGCCCGTCTCTGCGGAGGTAGTTAACAGTATTTGTCTTCTACGTGTGTTTACAAACTGTACAGTAAGCACTTTACTGTTAGTTGATGAGTTATAAAAAATTATATATATACGCTAATCAGAATATATTTGATGAACTTGAAATTTAAATGACATAGATAATCTGAGCGAGAAAGATAAACGAAAAAAGCAATAGCCGAAATGAGACTCGAACCTGCGATTACCGTTTTTTTAACGTTTATGTCTTCTGCTCTTCATGTAAATGCTCGTACTACATGCATTTTCGTTTAAAAATTTGCATCAGTTGGAAATGGCACCCACGGCCCCCACGCAGCAATCGAGCATTCTAGCACAGATCCACAATGCCCACAGGAAAACTGTTCTACCTTTGGTGAATTAAAAACGTTCGGAAAACCGCAAAGTCGATTTTCTCGAGAATTTCGAGAGTTGTATCGAATTGCTTTGGGAGACTTACTTTTGTGTTCTGAACTTCACGTTCAATCTTCTAGTCAGTATCAGATCTTGCAAGGAGCCATCTGGTTTAATATGCTACAATACTGTCCTATTCGTTCTCATTGAGATTCCTGTGACTCTAAGGAGTTTCCCCCAGTACCACCGATAAAAGGAGTCTGTTCTGTGCCGATCTCACATACGTACGTCACAACTTGATATACCATAGCCCTTATTGTACGGATCTTTGTTGCTGATGTTATGTCTTGACTCCTCAAAACATTGTCAACATTTGACGCTGTCTTTCTACCAAGTAAAAAGCGTCTCTTGATTTCTTGGCTGCAGTCACCGGCAGCAGAAGTCTGGGTTCGAGATAACTGAACATAAAGACTACGTCCATTGTTTCTCCTCCTATGTGCCATCAAGTGATAGGTGTAGTTTTTTGACGTTTATGTCTTTTGCTCTTCATGGAAATGCTCGTACTACATGCATTTTCGTTTAAAAATTTGCATCAGTTGGAAATGACACCCACGGCCCCCACGCAGCAGTTGAGCATTCTAGCAGTCATTTAGTTCTTCCATACAGGTTTCTCACCGTGACTGCTTTACGTTTCTTTTTGGTTTAAAACATTATGAGCTGCCCGATCGGTTCCTTCAAGATAGTTGCCGACTATCGTTATAGCCTGTAATGTTAAGTTCTCTTTCTCTCTTTCTCTCTCTCTCTCTCTCTCTCTCTCTCTCTCTCTCTCTCTCTCTCTAAATTTAATTTTCCATTCTTGCTTCTTTGCACGTGGTTGATATTCATTGTCGTTCCACCGAAAAGAATTCTACGGCAAATGATAGTACTCAGATGGGAGGGGTGGCCTAGTTTATACGACGTAGATACGAAACCTTTCGAGATGGAGTTTATGGACGGAAAATTCTCGATTCACATGCTGAGTGAAATTCGGAAAAAATCCCGACGTAATCTATGGACGCAGAGGGCACCATCTCAGCACGAACCATTTCCCTGATATTCTTATGACGTAATCTAGCCACTAGGGGCCGTCATCTGTCATAAAAGTGGGGACCTCGCAGGTTCACGATAGCCAGCCTCAGCCCCTGATGACGATGGTGGAGACAGTCACTGAAAGCTCTGGACTTTATGAAAATTTGAAGCGGCAAATTAACAGAACTTTTTACCCCTAGATACAGTTTGGCTGGGGTTTTTGTAAGCGTATCAGAAGGTGATCGAGAAAACTGTGTCAAATGTATGTACGTACTCACGTTTAAGTCAACAATATTTGCGGAAACAAAAACAGTCGAAATGCTTGGTAAAACGACGAAGCTAAATACGAAAGCCGCACAAGGCAGTGTTTAAAGAGCAACAACCGATTCCCGGTGCATTGCCTTTTAATTTTACAACCCTCCGATACGTCTGCGAAGATTTTCAGCACCAACATTAACAAGCATTATACCGCTGTGCTAACAGCTTTTCAAAGCTTTTAGAAAAACCGAACCATTCCATTTAAAAGATCATACTTGCTTATGTATCTTGGTTGATGCAAGAGCATTAAGCATACAACAAAACTAGGTCCTCCGTTACTGCCATTGGCCGAAATCCGTGTTCCGATATTGTGAGCATTTCACGAAATAAGATGTGTTCCGAGGAATGTAACTTTCTTTATTTTCAACCATTTCAGCAATGTAATGGTTATATTTCATATTCATAAACAATGTTACACCGTGCTACATTCTAATTTCTTTTTGGTCATCATCCATACCACCAAGCTAAAGATGCTTCAGTCTGACAACTGACTTCATAAGGTCCCCGTTTTTCCTTTTTCTGTTTTTTTCCTTGTCTTTTGCTGATGTCTTCATGTTTCTCAACATGATATAGCCAACACCCTACATGATTTATTTCTCATAGCCTAAACTAATCTGTCAATACAATATTACCTCCCTAGTGTTCGCTCCAGTGTCACGAAAACTATATCTGGACGCCCTTAGCACGTTTCCCTCGAACTAGTTCCTTCTCCTGCTAAGCATTTTCTGCAGACTTCAGTATCTCTCCTCTTATTTCCATTTTCCCTTCATCGCCATACCATATTCTCAGAGAGGTGTCGACTTTAATACAATTGGTTTTGTCTGTCAACAAATAGTCAATTCAGTCCTGCATTTGGCGAGATTTTCTGTACGACAGTGGCTTCTGTAATAGGGGTCTAATCCATCCCATTGTCTTAATGACGTATTAGAACATCGCATGTAAAACTGCGGAGTGAATTTCGCTTGATTGATGTTTTAAAAATCCTAGCAAGTAATATTCGAGGTCATTTTTGCTGGAGGTAGACTTATCTTGAAGCTCAAAGCATATTTCAGCAGTGATAAATGGAGGTAGTTCTCTAGATCAGTTCTGATTATCTCCTCGTAGATGCGCATTATCGGCATAGCATTTCAATTACAAGGCTAAATTATATGATTAAGAGACTTGCGGTACTCTTAGGGTTAAGAGGTGAACTATGCAGTTAGTTCCTTTCACTACCTGATAATACGAGTATATCTGTATGTGGCACCTTTAGGGTTTTAGCGATTCACTCGCACTGATTTATGTGCCTTATCAGGCACTGGTACAGGAGTGGTTTGGCAGTACGACTTCTCGATTTTCCTTTGTGAAACAAAATATGGTTCAAATGGCTCTGAGCACTATGGGACTTAACTTCTGAGGTCATCAGTCCCCTATAACTTAGAACTGCTTAAACCTAACTAACCTAAGACATCACACACACCCATGCCCGAGGCAGGATTCGAACCTGCAACCGTAGCGGTCGCGCGGTTCCAGACTCTAGCGCCTAGAACTGCTCGGCCACACCGGCCGGTCTTTGTGAAACATCATTTAGTAACACTATTGCTTTTTGGTGTATTCTTTCACATAATTCATGGAAATGACACAGCTCGCTTACATATGATCGTTCTCAGAACGAGTTAGAGGAGATTCTCAGTTGACAAAACTATTGCTGTATGACACATTCATGGAGACAGGCATTTCGTCCCCACAGCAGTCGCTACTGACAATTTCGTGCCGTCAATAATGTCAAAGAATGGACGGTCTGCAAACGCGCCATGTCTGAAACGACGTCTAAGGAATCTTAAACTCAAGAATATTTTTCCACTTAAAGCTTTGACTTCGGTTGCACCACGCATTGTCCCCTTTTTTGATTTACATAGTGGCCACTACACCGAGGCGGTCCTTTTTTCACTTTCGGAACATACCGATAGCTGTCAACATAAGTGTCTCCTCGGTATAGTATCACGTCAGACCACTGTAAAATAACTGTCATTGGACGAGACACTCATTTTACAATGTGACGCGTTACGGTACCCAGCAAAGTCTTTGTCGCCTGACTCTATAGAGGTCTACGTACTTACATATTAATGGTGACTGGATCCCAGTTTCTGCCAATCCAAAACAATGTGCTCTTGGCTAAAGTCGCATAAGTTAGTAAATTCCCATATTATCAGCGCACAGAACAGACCAAAAAATCTGTGAGTATGTCATCACTCCTGCTGTAACATAAGCTTCTACATATTCGTAACAAACTTTAAGGATATGTAGCCAGTACCGGATAGATATTGATTGAAAACCATATCCAGAGACAAACCATTTCCTTGAAGCTGCGATAGGGCTTTAAAGCACTTTTCTCGACATTCTGCGCCGTTTATGTGACTGGGTGGAAGAGCAATTATGGGATCGGTTATCTGCTAACTTATTTGGTAACACTACTTCGCTTAAATTATAGACTTAGTATTCACGGATGGTTGGAGAGATGCATGTACTCACAATTAAAGACCTATATCAATTACATCAATTCTGAAACAGGGGTATGTTAGTATATTATGACCTTTCTTGAAATAAAGTCTCCTTTATAGGAATAAAAGTGGATTGCGCAAACAGAGATCGTGTGTAAATTAGTTCGCTCTGTTGGTCTGTCACTTCCAAAGGGGCTTAGATAGCAATGCCTCTCTGAAGGCATTCTAAAACATTTCCAACAGTCGTTTAGTGAACAAATGCAAGCTCACCGATTGTAGGACCAGTTCTGTGACACGAATCGGACTTTCTAGCAGACAGAACTCATCGCGGAGTTCTGTTGTGGGTGAACTCGTCAGATGTAAAAGTAACTTCGGAAGTACTCCAAAGGAGTGTTAGAAAACCGTTATTGTTCACGGGCGTTCCGTGACGCTGTACGCAGTTGATAATGATCCACATTCGGAACTTGTCACACCAGAAACTGTAGTAAAATGGCGAAGGCCTGCAGAGGACCGGTTCTTGGTGTAGGGACACTCATTTGGTCCTTAACTAAGTACAGGTGACGTATTGGTCTTTTTTGTGAAAGTATTCTTTTAGTTGGATGCGGCTCACCACGATTATCTCATCCGTATCTGTCTCTTCATCTGCCTGAGAGTGGCACTTGCCTCAGTCTACTCAATTATTTGTCTATATCACAATCGCTGACTCACTTTTTTCTTCCTGTATGGGTATCCATGGAATTTAATCCATAACACATACACCTTACTACCCTACATTCTAGTTAATATTCTTAATATATTCATTCCCGCGTCGATTCTGCAGAGATTCGAGAAATTCCGTTTCTTATCCCGTTAGTCCTCTTGATTTTCAGCTTAGATTCCCTCTCCCACTCCCCTCCCTCCCTCCCTCCATCCCTCCCTCCTCTCCCCCCCCCCCCATGTCTGTTCGTCTGTTTGTCTGTACGGTTTCCTCAAAAGCCGTAATTCCGTTTGATACTCCGCAAGCCACCTGACGGTGTGTGGCGGAGGGTACCTTGAGTACCTCTATCGGTTCTCCCTTCTATTCCAGTCTCGTATTGTTCGTGGAAAGAAAGATTGTCGGTATGCCTCTGTGTGGGCTCTAATCTCTCTGATTTTATCCTCATGGTCTCTTCGCGAGATATACGTAGGAGGGAGCAATATACTGCTCGACTCCTCGGTGAAGGTATGTTCTCGAAACTTCAACAAAAGCCCGTACCGAGCTACTGAGCGTCTCTCCAGCAGAATCTTCAACTGTTCCACTGGAGTTTATCTATCATCTTCGTAACGCTTTCGCGATTACTAAATTATCCTGTAAGAAAGCGCGCTGCTCTCCGTTGGATCTTCTCTATCTCTTATATCAACCCTGTCTGGCACGGATCCCACACTGGTGAGCAATATTCAAGCAGTGGGCGAACAAGTGTACCGTAACCTACTTCCTTTGTTTTCGGATTGCATTTCCTTAGGAATCTTCCAATGAATCTCAGTCTGGCATCTGCTTGACTGACGATCAACTTTATATGATAATTCCATTTTAAATCACTCCTAATGCCTACTCCCAGATATTTTATGGAAGTTAAGGATACCACTACGTTAAAAATCGAAAACGCTATACATTTATGAAAGAATTCACAAATTTACAGTTGTATATCTAGCCTATTATCGACGTAATCGCCTTCGTTCTCGATGTACTTTATCTGCTGAGGGATAAGCTTTCCGGTACCTTCGTCAAAAATTGTCAACCGCCCCTTCTTTGCCCTGTTGTTCGATGGCAATCTCTACCTCACCGTCGGTACAAAACCTTTTTCCACCCATAAACACATTCAGAGAGGTGTAAAGATGAAAACCTGAAGGTGCCAGACCAAGGCTCAAGATTGTAGTGGTCGGCTAGTCTCAACTGAGGGAAAGAGAGTGCCAAATATTTTATCCATTATGGATAAGGCGAAAACACCCTTTCTGTTGTTCTGTAAGGGTCTCCGCAGTTTTGTAGGGTTTCACAGTACCGCGCAGGGTTAACTGTTATCCCCCCAAGGGATCTACTGCCGCAAAAGACGGAGGCTGTTTTTATCGTCAAAAATTGTCAACCGCCCCTTCTTTGCCCTGTTTTGAATTTATTTGACGATGAGAAGCGATGTCGCCCTCGCACTGAATATTTCACGTGTGTCGTGGGTCACCCACGTCTCACCACTTGTCAGATCAGTGTCAAGGAATTCTTCACCTTCCAGTTCGAAACGCTAGGGACATTCCCGTGATGTTGCGATTCTGCTGACTTTGTGTTGATCTGTGAGCTGGTTTTGGTACCTACTTCGCACATAGTTATCAAAAATTGTCTCAGTAACGATTTCATGCAGAAGAGATTTGGAGATTTCTAGAATCAGTGCGTTCATCTCGTCCAAAGTCAATCGACAGCAGTCACGAATAATTTTTTGATCTTCGTCAGCATCTCATCAGTCACGATTGAGGGACGCCAACTCCTTTCTTGCCCGCATCTCGTGGTCGTGCGGTAGCGTTCTCGCTTCCCACGCCCGGGTTCCCGGGTTCGATTCCCGGCGGGGTCAGGGATTTTCTCTGCCTCGTGATGGCTGGGTGTTGTGTGATGTCCTTAGGTTAGTTAGGTTTAAGTAGTTCTAAGTTCTAGGGGACTGATGACCATAGCTGTTAAGTCCCATAGTGCTCAGAGCCATTTGAACCATTTGAACCAACTCCTTTCTTCATCGTAGTTCCGCCAGCTTTAAGCTAGCGATACCACTTGTAGACATTAGTATGATTCGTCACACCATTCTCATGAATGGTTTTGATTTCGTTACAAATCTGGAACGGTGCGTTTCCCTTTGGAAGAAGAAATAATATAACGGTTCTAACTTCGCAACTGGCGGGTTTCAGAAAGACACTCGTTTCAGCATAGCACTCAAACAAGAGTGTCAGCCGCCTGAGACAAAAGACCGTGCGTTCTATTGCCAATACCGTGTCCTTGGAAACAATGCTACCAACTTTGTCGGAAAAAGTCCCTTTGAGCATCAGAAGCTCAGTACTCTATTTTCTTTACATGCCTCGTAGTTGACTCCGTGTAGCTATGAATTCTATCATTGCTTGTGCTAGCTTCCTTCGTCACGGGTTATTTTGCTTCCATATTACCAGAATTTCTGAACTTGGTCCGCTGTGAGACCCCCATTTTGATACGTTTGTACCTAATATTATTTCTACTAGTGTTGAATACTTATGTCTTCCTTTGGATCACTCTTACTCCATATTATGGACTCAGCAGACTATTCATTCCATTCAACAAGTTTTGCATTGCACATAAAAAGGCGCAAAAATCCATTAATGTTAGGTTTCTCTACTGGAGATAGAAAAACCGTAACATTTCTTGACGTAACCTTTGAGAGCATACTGAAATGGTACTTGATGTACGAAAAACAGATGACAGGTTCAGATTCACTGACAGATAAGTAATGACATAGAAGTCGTCCACGAAAAATATACCTTACGAAACAAACGAGCGATCGATCTCTGATTATTGCTCGTCAGTGTGACACTCTTCACAAAGATGGATTAATTAGAAGAGTTGAAGAAGATATGCGTCAACTTCCGTAACGAGTTAGTTTATTAAGCGCAATAACATTGAACTTTATCACAGGGAAAAACCTCCTTTCGGGTTAGTTCAGTCAACGTATAATCGTTTTGTGATCTCAAAACTCCGCTTTTCTTTCACTATAAAAGAGGAGAATGGAAAAAACGTATTCCCGATATGCAACAGATTAGGATGGATTTATTGGGACCCATCCCCATTTGAGTACTGTCTGTGGAAAATAGTTTCTAACGAGGTTCCTAAGAAGTGCTCCAAGTCAGATAGTATACGTTTCGTATATACAACTAAGAGCTACACTTCTGAAAACAGCTTTCATACTCGTAGCTATCTTTCAAAGAAGATACTATCTCGTGTCTAGTAGTAGTGGGCAACAGTGATCGGAAATCTCTAGCAAATATCGAAGGAAAAGTTTCAATATTGAAACGATATTATTTGCTATTTCGAAATGACTTTTTTTCTGAATGCAAGACTACACATTGAAAACTGCAGCATATCTTGCAGGACCTGAGTCAAGGAAGACCTCTGCTAGTATAAGTGCTTAGAAAGTTCGACGCAGTTGGCAGGGAGGTAAGTGAGGGGGGGGGGGGCGGGGGCGCACAGATGTAGGTAGCGGAAATACAGATGCAACGGAGGGTAAATGAAAAGAGCTAGTGTGATTCCAGTCAAAATATTATTGAAGACGTGTATTAAGTCAGAACTTCAGACAGATAAAAGTACCTAACATAAAAATGAGGGATCACATTCTCAGCCACACTGCTGTCAAAGAAATAGTTCATGCAAAATGTTGAGTAACCTCAGACTTTTGTAAATGACATTGTTTGGTCTAATGAAATAGTGTCTGTAAAAAAAGCTGCACGACTGTTGAGTTAGACCTCGATAAAATATCAGTATGATGCGAAGAACTTCCTTTACACGGCAAGAAATGTGAGATTGCGCTCTTCACAACATAAAAAATACTATATCAGTGAACTCGTACAAATATCTGTGTATAACAATTTTAGGGGACATACGTACAATGATTGCCTAGGCTCAGTTTGTAGGTAAAGCAAGTTCTAGAGTTCGGTTCATCGGCGTGATACTGTGGAAACGAAATCAGTGTACAAAGGATATTGTTGACACAACATACGTGCAACCCATCCTAGAATATTTTTCAAGTGCGTGGGACCCATGCCATGTAGGGGATACTGAACGTATACAAGGGAGAACATCGCGAATGGTCAAAATTTGTTTTGGTCCAAGGCAGAGCAGCACGGAGGTGCTGAAAAATTTGAATTGGTACACCTCTAAAGACAGACGCCAACTCTCTCGAAAACCTACTTCCAAAGTTTCAAGTATTAAGTGGGCAACCAAGGAATATACTACAACCCCTTACATATCTCCTACAACATCGAACGGAAGATTAGACAAATTACAGCATGCGTAGAGGCATTGAAGGAACAATTCTTGTAGCGCCCCGTAGGCGAATGGAATGGGAAGGAACCTTAATATGTGTTACAGTGGTAAGTACCATGTGTCAAGCACTTCATTCAAATGGCTCTGAGCACTATGGGACTCAACTGCTGTGGTCATAAGTCCCCTAGAACTTAGAACTACTTAAACCTAACTAACCTAAGGACAGCACACAACACCCAGCCATCACGAGGCAGAGAAAATCCCTGACCCCGCCGGGAATCGAACCCGGGAACCCGGGCGTGGGAAGCGAGAACGCTACCGCACGACCACGAGATTCGGGCTCAAGCACTTCATTGGTTTGGTTCAAATGGCTCTGAGCACTCTGGAACTTAACTTCTGAGGTCATCAGTCCCCTAGAGATTAGAATTATTTAAACCTAACTAACCTAAGGACATCACACACATCCATGCCCGAGGCAGGATTCGAACCTGCGACCGTAGCGGTCGCGCGGTTCCAGACTGTAGCGCCTAGAACTGCTCGGCCACCCCGGCCGGCTTCAGTGGTTTGCAGAGTACAGATGTGAAGACAAACAAGATGATGTAAAGACACTAAGGAATTATTTGAATCCTTGGAGGGTTATAGGCGCAGGTATTAACAGGTCGCAGGCAGTGAAGCGAAAAAAGAAAGTGTTTACACCCGCAAGATTTGGGTTTCATTGCATTATTGCGATATTTGTGCAACACTGAGATGTATTAAATGAATAATTCTAATATTTAAGACGTGGTATTGTCAGGTGAGGGGGGGGGGGGGGGGGCGCACAGGGATCTGTATTTCTTATTTTACATTTTAATCGTCTCCATCGCAATATATTGTAATAAAAACTAGATGACAACTGGTTTCCGTTAACTAGCAAGCATCTTCAGATCTACCGCAGGAAACAGAATAATTCCCTTTCAGTAAAAACCTCCTAACAGTTATTAAACACACACTTTTTTAAAGGAATAAGAATAAAAAATCTTTCCATTCTTACGCTATAATTGTAACTAAATACAACGTTAAGTTTTGTAAGTTGTCAATGTAAGATGATTTGTCAGAATATGAGTACTGATGTAGAAAAGCAATAGGAGGCTAATTCCTGCGTGTGACTGGTCATGGTTTGCATATTACGACAAGAAGTGGCGCACGAGGGTACACAGTTAAATTTGTAAGGAACAAACGTAAAGAACTATGGTTTTTGTGGAACAAAGTACAAAACCGTACATCAAATCAGTAATCCCGCAGTGGAAACCTTTGGCGATCAACAATGATTTTAATTTTAAATTGAAGCTCGGTTCTCAATAGCTTCCATTTATTCAAAATATAGCAGATGCATTTGTGGTGTATCCTTTGTTTTAAATAGTCTCATAATTAGATCTATTCATCTACTGTTGTTGTTGTTGTTGTTGTTGTGCTCTTCAGTCCTGAGACTGGTTTGATGCAGCTCTCCATGCTACTCTATCCTGTGCAAGCTTCTTCATCTCCCAGTACCTACTGCAACCTACATCCTTCTGAATCTGCTTAGTGTATTCATCTCTTGGTCTCCCCCTACGATTTTTTCCCTCCACGATGCCCTCCAATACTAAATTGGTGATCCCTTGATGCCTCAGAACATGTCCTACCAACCGATCCCTTCTTCTGGTCAAGTTGTGCCACAAACTTCTCCCAAATCCTATCCAATACTTCCTCATTAGTTATGTGATCTACCCATCTAATCTTCAGCTTTCTTCTGAAGCACCACATTTCGAAAGCTTCTATTCTCTTCTTGTCCAAACTATTTATCGTCCATGTTTCACTTCCATACATGGCTGCACTCCATACAAATACTTTCAGAAATGACTTCCTGACACTTAAATCTATACTCGTTGTTAACAAATTTCTCTTCTTCAGAAACGCTTTCCTTGCCATTGCCAGTCTACATTTTATATCCTCTCTACTTCGACCATCATCAGTTATTTTTCTCCCCAAATAGCAAAACTCCTTTACTACTTTAAGTGTCTCATTTCCTAATCTAATTCACTCAGCATCACCCGACTTAATTCGACTACATTCCATTATCCTCGTTTTACTTTTGTTGATGTTCATCTTATATCCTCCTTTCAGGACGCTATCCATTCTATTGACCTGCTCTTCCAAGTCCTTTGCTGTCTCTGACAGAATTACAATGCCATCGGCGAACCTCAAAGTTTTCATTTCTTCGCCATGGATTTTAATACCTACTCCGAATTTTTCTGTTGTTTCCTTTATTGCTAGATCAATATACAGATTGAATAACATCGGGGACAGGCTACAACCCTGTCTCACTCCCTTCCCAACCGCTGCTTCCCTTCCATGCCCCTTGAGTCTTATAACTGCCACCTGGTTTCTGTACAAATTGTAAATAGCCTTTCGCTCTCTGTATTTTACCCCTGCCACCTTTAGAATTTGAAACAGAGTATTCCAGTCAACATTGCCAAAAGCTTTCTCTAAGTCTACAAATGCTAGAAACGTAGGTTTGCCTTTCCTTAATCTTTCTTCTAAGATAAGTCGTAAGGTCAGTATTGCCTCACGTGTTCCAGTATTTCTACGGAATCCAAACTGATCTTCCCCGAGGTCGGCTTCTACTAGTTTTTCCATTCGTCTGTAGAGAATTTGTGTCAGTATTTTGCAGCTGTGGCTTATTAAACTGATAGTTCGGTAATTTTCACATATGTCAACAACTGCTTTCTTTGGGATTGGAATTATTATATTCTTCTTGAAGTCTGAGGGTATTTCGCCTATTTCATACGTCTTGCTCACCAGACGGTAGAGTTTTGTCCGAACTGGCTGTCCCAAGGCCGTCAGTAGTTCCAATGGAATGTTGTCTACTCCGGGGGCCTTGTTTCGACTTAGGTCTTTCGGTACTCTGTCAAACTCTTCACGCAGTATCATATCTCCCATTTCATCTTCATCTACATCCTCTTCCATTTCCATAATACTGTCCTCAAGTACATCGCCCTTGTATAAACCCTCTATATACTCCTTCCACCTTTCTGCTTTCCCTTCTTTGCTTAGAACTGGGTTTCCATCTGAGCTCTTGATATTCATACAAGTGGTTCTCTTATCTCCAAAGGTCTCTTTAATTTTCCTGTAGGCAGTATCTATCTTACCGCTCGTGAGATAAGCCTCTACATCCTTACATTTGTCCTCTAGCCATCCCTGCTTAGCCATTTTGCACTTCCTGTCGATCTCATTTTTGAGACGTTTGTATTCCTTTTTGCCTGCTTCATTTACTGCATTTTTATATTTTCTCTGGGTGGTTATAATTAAATTCTCACTACTTGAGGCAGTGTAAGCGAAAAACTATATAACGTATAGCTACCTAACTGTATAGTAATGATGTTCAGAATGTACACTGCAGTATTTGTATTTTTAGTACTGTTAAGTGTAATGACTTGCCGTTGGGAGCCGGTACTGAGACGGGGACGCAGCATTGAAACCTAAACATTACAGCTGCAGACAATCGGCATGTGTCTGGACTAGGTGAGAAAGGTTTAACCAAATAACAGCAATAATGCCACTGCTCTTAGCGAGTATCGACGCATTAAAAGAATAACGAAAGGGCCTGTGTCTGCACAGAGTTCGAAGAACATGACTCGGAAGTTCGAATTAATTGGCGATTTGGGAATTGCTGCTGGAAGAGGTCGGTGGCCGGTTTTGTCACAAACTATTGAAGAAGTTACTTTTACCATTATTGAGAATGCTGGACGCAATGCCCAAGCTTCAAGAAGCGAACGAGGTGTGTCACGACAACTGAACATTCCATGGTCCACTCTTCCAAAAGTGCTTCGAACAATTATTGTGAACTGGTATCTAGCGCGATTACGGGGCTGTCGTGGATGCAGATGGTCGTCACACTAAGCAATATTTGTAACCTGGAACGTAAACATGGTACGGAGTTAACAAATTTTACCTTGTCATGTGGAATGTTTATTTCAACGCTTTATTCGTTATTTCTCTTCCGCATGCCCTTACAAATGTTTGCACAAAGTTTCTTTGTCCTGCGATCACACGTTTTTCATGGGCATCCCTTTCAAGCAGCGAAAGTTTAATTACAACCACGCTGCATGTAACCGTGACACACTGATTCTAAATCTAATATTGATATTGAAATTACCAGTTTGATGTACTTGTTCCTACTTGTCTGTAACTTTGGCTCTATCTGTTTATATCCCAGAATTACAACTGTGGGTCCTTGTGCGCCAGGTGTGTGTTATCACTGGCAAACCACAGTCGTGGACAATCCCACGTAGCGATTACTCTCCTACTGATTTTATCTAGTAATGGTGTTGTAATGGTTAAAACTGTATTTATGAACCAATTATAGTGTAAACATGTAAGTTTTTTTTAGTATTTTTAATGTTTTAATGATTTTATAAAAATTGTGTGTGTGTTTAAATACTGTCGAGGCTTTTACATGAACTGGAAGGCAGTTATTCTGTTTGTTCTTGTAGATCTGAGGTTGCCTGCTAGTCAATGGAAATCGGTTGTCACCCTGTTATAACATTTGTCTTGACCTCAATTACTGTACTCAGGTTTATGTTTGTGGCGCAGTCTGTCGCCCACAATCTTTGTGAAGATCCTCTACAATGTTTCGAAACTAGCTATCTGGATGGAGGTGTAAACACGGCGTTGGCGGCAGCCGCTGGCTGGCTGCTCTGCATACGAAATGCAAGCCGGCGCCCAAGGTCACCGCCCGCGAAGACGCGGTTGCGGCCGCGGCGGCCGTCCTTGATACTCTTTTCCACAGAGGGCCCTGCCGCGGCTTAACGGGCCTCCTCACGTCAGCAGTGACTTCTAACAGCACGTCACGCCGGCTGCTGCACCCGTCCTGCCTGTGCACGCCACGGCGAAAATGCCGCCGTTCCGCTAGTAGCGCTTCTGTGTGTACGTATGGAATGATTCTAAATCGTGCGATTTCGTAACGTTATATGCAAGGTGGCCGGAAAGAGGCTGAAAAGCTTGTAAGGGTGTTGCAGGGTAGGTCATACTGAGAAACAGTAGTTCAGGAAATTCGATACACTGCGCCGTGTCCGAGTTATTATCATTGAAGTTAGCCGAACAGACAGTCCTGCGCGCAAATTCAAGCGGCCTGCAGAGATGGTATCGCCAAAAGTGTTTGTCATTTGGTTTGCTAAAATCAAACAAGAGAGCGATACAGCGATACAACAAATGCACCGGGGACAACAAGCATCGAACCGGAGCCGAAGGCCGAATAGTCTCGTGCTCTACTTTCTCTCTCTCTTTTTATTTTAAAATCGGCCTTCAGACTGGTTTAATGCGGCCCGCACTCAAGGGGTCACGCCAAAGTTCGAACTCTTAGCGGAATGGTCGGAAATCCGCTAGTTCAAAATGGTTCAAATGGCTCTGAGCACTATACGACTTAACTTCTGAGGTCATCAGTCGCCTAGAACTTAGAACTAATTAAACCTAACTAACCTAAGGACACCACACACATCCATGCCCGAGGCAGGATTCGAACCTGCGACCGTAGCGGACGTTCGGCTCCAGACTGTAGCGCCTAGAACCGCATGTCCACTCCGACCGGCAATACCGCGAGTAATGGAGGGTAATGGGCAAAAGGCACTGTATCATTATCATATAGAGAAGTTGAGAATTAGGTCTGAGGGGAGGCGTGCTAGAGTAGTCCGTGCCGTTGCATAACCACTGTACATGGATGGCCCACTGGTGCCGGCGAGGTAGCTCAGTGTGTTCGGTCAAAGGGTTAGCTGCGTTCTGTAATAAAAAGAACTGAGTGGATGGATCAAAGATGAATGGAACGGGTGTCACGGGGCATCCACCACCGAACAAATGCAACGAAAAATAACCAAAGTTCGAACTCTCATATTTTTTCACAGTGCTACGACGTGTGCCTAAGTCTTTAAACAATGATGTGCAATTGTAGCAAACTTAGCGTGGAATTGTGTTAAGAGTTTGTTTCTCGCCGTTTCCTACTGTGAGAACGGTTGTTCGCTTTAACAGCTCGTTCTGTTCAACTAATTACTTCTTTTTGTATCGGCTATCAGATTTCCGTACCTGCCGTGGAGCTTATCCCGTTAAGCTCTTGCACGAAATGATAGCATGAGTTACTGCGCCAAGCGCCGCCAGAGGGAGACACACGAAAGCACACGGCCGGTCTGGAAGCTTCTACGCCTGCCTACTCGAGAGCGGAACTGTTTTCATACATCGGATACACAAGCTGTACAAAGGGGATGAATGCGACATAAGACGTCTTCCCGATATGAAAATAGCAAAAGCAGCAAAAGTGGATTCTGGTGAACTTCTTATGTGTGAGGCATTTGTAGGAATAGAACGTGACGTCCATGACTCTACACACTAGAGGACTCATAATTTTAGAAGACACATACAACGAACTATGATTTCTCTGTTTACTATCTATTTTACGAATTTTTCGTGGAGTATCTAAATTTGTGTGGATCGGATTATTTCATTACGACTTAAAATTAAAATTAACAAGGCGTCATACTACCCTTGAATTCCAAAATTCCTCGATTTCATATTTAAGTTGGTCTGAAGTTAATCTTTCCTGTCTCATTTCGCTTGTGTGAAAAAACTAAATAGCTTTGATCCAAGTTAAACTGTACCTACATCTATAAAAGGTTCGGTGACCCAGTATTCGGAGCGGAAGAAGGCAAGGACATTGTTGCGTGGCGCATGCATTTGTCATGCATACCTGACGGCCCAAAGTCGTGTGTGTGTGTGTGTGTGTGTGTGTGTGTGTGTGTGTGTGTGTGTGTTTACTCTAGAAATTCTAAAGGCGTTTTATAGACATCTTATCTGTATGAACTTGGCTTGAAGCTTTGAAGAGATAAATGCAAGTGGATTTCGCTCGTTTGCGACAAGCGTTACAGCTCAAGTGCCATTAAGTTTCTTGCTACGGGAATAGAAGGATAGTTACCGCTATTTTTTAGGCTTCGAATTGCAGCTTTTTTTTGTCATCAGTCTACTGACTGGTTTGATGCGGCCCGCCACGAATTCCTTTCCTGTGCTAACCTCTTCATCTCAGAGTAGCACTTGCAACCTACGTCCTCAATTATTTGCTTGACGTATTCCAATCTCTGTCTTCCTCTACAGTTTTTGCCCTCTACAGCTCCCTCTAGTACCATGGAAGTCATTCCCTCATGTCTTAGCAGATGTCCTATCATCCTGTCCCTTCTCCTTATCAGTGTTTTCCACATACTCCTTTCCTCTCCGATTCTGCATAGAACCTCCTCATTCCTTACCTTATCAGTCCACCTAATTTTTAACATTCGTCTATAGCACCACATCTCAAATGCTTCGATTCTTTTCTGTTCCGGTTTTCCCACAGTCCATGTTTCACTACCATACAATGCTGTACTCCAGACGTACATCCTCAGAAATTTCTTCCTCAAATTAAGGCCGGTATTTGATATTAGTAGACTTCTCTTGGCCAGAAATACCTTTTTTGCAATAGCGAGTCTGCTTTTGATGTCCTCCTTGCTCCGTCCGTCATTGGTTATTTTACTGCCTAGGTAGCAGAATTCCTTAACTTCATTGACTTCGTGACCATCAATCCTGATTTTAAGTTTCTCGCTGTTCTCATTTCTACTACTTCTCATTACCTTCGTCTTTCTCCGATTTACTCTCAGACCATACTGTGTACTCATTAGACTGTTCATTCCGTTCAGCAGATCATTTAATTCTTCTTCACTTTCACTCAGGATAGCAATGTCATCAGCGAATCGAATCATTGATATCCTTTCACCTTGTATTTTAATTCCACTCCTGAACCTTTCTTTTATTTCCATCATTGCTTCCTCGATGTACAGATTGAAGAGTAGGGGCGAAAGGCTACAGCCTTGTCTTACACCCTTCTTAATACGAGCACTTCGTTCTTGATCGTCCACTCTTATTATTCCCTCTTGGTTGTTGTACATATTGTATATGACCCGTCTCTCCCTATAGCTTACCCCTACTTTTTTCAGAATCTCGAACAGCTTGCACCATTTTATATTGTCGAACGCCTTTTCCAGGTCGACAAATCCTATGAAAGTGTCTTGATTTTTCTTTAGCCTTGCTTCCATTATTAGCCGTAAAGTCAGAATTGCCTCTCTCGTCCCTTTACTTTTCCTAAAGCCAAACTGATCGTCACCTAGCGCATTCTCAATTTTCTTTTCCATTCTTCTGTATATTATTCTTGTAAGCAGCTTCGATGCATGAGCTGTTAAGCTGATTGTGCGATAATTCTCGCACTTGTCAGCTCTTGCCGTCTTGGGAATTGTGTGGATGATGCTTTTCCGAAAGTCAGATGGTATATCGCCAGACTCGTATTCTACACACCAACGTGAATAGTCGTTTTGTTGCCACTTCCCCCAATGATTTTAGAAATTCTGATGGAATGTTATCTATCCCTTCTGCCTTACTTGACCGTAAGTCCTCCAAAGCTCTTTTAAATTCCAATACTGGATCCCCTATCTCTTCTAAATCGACTACTGTTTCTTCTTCTATCACATCAGACAAATCTTCATCCTCATAGAGGCTTTCAATGTATTCTTTCCACCTATCTGCTCTCTCCTCTGCGTTTAACAGTGGAATTCCCGTTGCACTCTTAATGTTACCATCGTTGCTTTTAATGTCACCAAAGGTTGTTTTGACTTTCCTGTATGCTGAGTCTGTCCTTCCGACAATCATATCTTTTTCGATGTCTTCACATTTTTCCTGCAGCCATTTCGTCTTAGCTTCCCTGCACTTCCTATTTATTTCACTCCTCAGCGACTTGTATTTCTGTATTCCTGATTTTCCCGGAACATGTTTGTACTTCCTCCTTTCATCAATCAACTGATTTCTTCTGTTATCCATGATTTCTTCGCAGCTACCTTATTTGTACCTATGTTTTCCTTCCCAACTTCTGTGATGGCCCTTTTAGAGATGTCCATTCCTCTTCAACTGTACTGCCTACTGCGCTATTCCTTATTGCTGTATCTATAGCGTTAGAGAAATTCAAACGTATCTCGTCATTCCTTAGTACTTCCGTATCCCACTTCTTTGCGTATTGATTCTTCCTGACTAATGTCTTGAACTTCAGCCTACTCTTCATCACTACTATATTGTGATCTGAGTCTATATCTGCTCCTGGGTACGCCTTACAACCCAGTATCTGATTTCGGAATCTCTGTCTGACCATGATGTAATCTAATTGAAATCTTCCCGTATCTCCCGGCCTTTTCCAAGTATACCTCCTCCTCTTGTGATTCTTGAACAGGGTATTCGCTATTACTAGCTGAAACTTGTTACAGAACTCATTTAGTCTTTCTCCTCTTTCATTCCTTGTCCCAAGCCCATATTCTCCTGTAACCTTTTCTTGTACTCCTTCCCCTACAACTGCATTCCAGTCGCCCATGACTATTAGATTTTCGTCCCCCTTTACATACTGCATTACTCTTTCAATATCCTCATACACTTTCTCTATCTGTTGATCTTCAGCTTGCGACGTCGGCATGTATACCTGAACTATCGTTGCCGGTGTTGGTCTGCTGTCGATTCTGATTAGAACAACCCGGTCACTGAACTGTTCACAGTAACACGCCCTCTGCCCTACCTTCCTATTCATAACGAATCCTACACCTGTTATACCATTTTCTGCTGCTGTTGATATTACCCGATACTCATCTGACCAGAAATCCTTGTCTTCCTTCCACTTCACTTCACTGACCCCTACTATATCTAGATTGAGCCTTTGCATTTCCCTTTTCAGATTTTCTAGGTTCCCTACCACGTTCAAGCTTCTGACATTCCACGCCCCGACTCATAGAACGTTATCTTTACGTTGATTATTCAATCTTTTTCTCATGGTAACCTCCCCCTTGGCAGTCCCCTCCCGGAGATCCGAATGGGGGACTATTCCGGAATCTTTTGCCAATGGAGAGATCATCATGACACTTCTTGAATTACAGGCCACATGTCCTGTGGATACACGTTACGTGTCTTTAATGCAGTGGTTTCCATTGCCTTCTGCATTCTCATGTCTTTGATCATTGCTGATTCTTCCGCCGTTAGGGGCAATTTCCCACCCCTAGGACAAGAGAGTGCCCTGAACCTCTATCCGCTCCTCCGCCCTCTTTGACAAGGTCGTTGGCAGAATGAGGCTGACTTCTTATGCCGGAAGTCTTCGGCCGCCAATGCTGATTATTTATCAAAATTTAGGCAGTGGCGGGGATCGAACCCGGGCCGAAGACGTTTTGATTATGAATCAAAGACGCTACCCCCTTTTTCTTTTTTTTAAATCGTTTTTGTTCGTTGCATCTGCTCGGGGCGGACGTCGTAAGACATCCGTTTAAGTTCGTTGTTGATCGATTAGCTCAGTTTTTTTATTACAGAGGGCTGCTAACCCTCTGACCGAACACGCTGAGCTACCGTGCCGGCTGTCCTAGACCACGCGTTAGAACTTATTCGTCGGTAGCTAGTAATAAAACTTCACCACCTGTTGAACGATTATCCTAAAGCTTCGGCAAAGGCTGGGCTTTCTGTCGTTCATAACTGTGCGTTGCCGTTCCAGCGCCCTCTGTCAGCAGCCCTTTGCTGATGCACGCGTCACCGCTGGCGTGTCACCATCCTCGCCGTTGTCACCTACCTACCTCGCCACTGGACCGAACAGGAGGAGGAAGGAAATTTAGGGATTAACATCCAGTTGACAACCACCAAAGCATCATCCCTTGTATGACCAACAGTTACCCTTCGTGATCGCTGCGATTTTAGGAAACATCTCAGATGCACGTAGGTCAGCGTTTCAATCTCTACGTCATCATCCTCATATCGGGAGCTTACTGGCGGATGAAGGTCACGTAACTGTCATTCGAGGTACTTAAGCAAGATGAACCAGCTATTAGACGTTTTTGCATATCGCGTTCTAAGCAAGGACACCACGACCGAAATACGACGAATAACTTCAGAGCTTCTCAAGTTTGCAATTAAGATGGAGAAAATCCTCAAACTACCATTTCTGGACGTGGTGCTGTAGAGAGAAGACGATGGACCCTGGGTCACGCTGGGTACCGTAAACCTACTCACCCAGACTTAAACTTACAGGCCACCAACTGCCATTATCCTTCACAACGAAGTGGTGTGGTTAGGCGTTGGTTCACAGAACACGAGCCATATCGGTCTCTGGAAGCTTATCCGACGAGCTATACCACTTCCATACCGTTTTCTTGCAGAGTGGATACTCCGAACGACAGATTCACCGTGCCTTACACCCAGCACGATTGAGTGAGGAACTGGAAGCAAGTGAAGAACAAAGACGAATGATCGTCTTGCCAGACGTTGGCGGCGTTTCTCCGAAAACAGAACTGCGTTTTCAGCCCGTCAACGAAACACAGAGCTCTTCTAGGCTCACCGAAGGACAATCTTGATTTGAGAAGGCTTGCTGTCTACAAGAATCCTTGTAACAGCGGGACGTATAAAATGGACAAACTCGTCGCGCTTTGGGAAACAATGAGCCGAACGTCGACGGCATAGATGCCTAGTCTCAGTGCGGGACACAATATGTCCACAATTCTCTCGTAGACAGCGCAATGGGACAGCGTTACTAAAGAAGCAGTGGAGATTCGCTATTCGACTGATCTGCTAAACGGACTCACAGGATGCCAAAGTAGCACAACCTGGGATCCAGCACTCGCAACGTTAAAAACACAGCGACCACAAAGAGGAGCTAACTGGTCATACAACGCATGAAGCTTCGGTGGTAACATAAATATTCAGATGTCAAGGACGAGGACGGGCAAACCTCAGAGCGGACACGCATATCGCTCCCGATAGAGGGCGCGCGGTGACTGACAGCAGGGCATATTATGAATGACAGTCAGTTTTTGAGGATGCTTCGAAGCTCTTGGTTGGCTGTTCGACAGGTGGCGTCTCTGAATCTCCCGCTACCGATCAAGAAATCTTCGCTATTGGTCACCGAATTTTTCACCTTCACACCTGCACGTTTTCTGCTTAGGATGACATGAGGCTTGATTCACTACTCAGCAGTACGTTACTTGCACCTGAAGACGTCTGTCAGTAGCACAGATGACACTGTGGGAATTTTACATCTGACGTCTCGCCCGAGAACCATTTCTAGAGATACTCCGCTCCTAGTGAATAATATCTATCTTTCTTTCTTAGGTAACCCTCAGACCTATAACATCTCCTGTTCCTTCGCTGTTTCTGAAACCGAACCGGTCTTCCATAGAATTTTCCTAAATTCTCTTTTCAGTTCTCCTTAGTATGACTCTCATTCAGCCTTTGATTACTGATATTTTCGCAAGTATTGGGTTTCCAAACATTGAACATTTTAAATAGGATCGTTCTCGAGTCGTTAGCTGTTTGGAGGTTGCGGCTTCTGCTGGCGCAACGATCGGCGCTTGTGGAGCCACGTGTCTACCCTAGCCACTGCTGCTACTGGCAAAGGTCGCTGGTCCTGTGAACGTGTCGTTCCTGATAGAAACGTCATACGTTCTATGATCTTTTTCCGTTTCTTCTGTAAATCCAAAATGGCAAGGGAACCAGACAGGAACTGGTCGAACAAGGATTTTGTAAGAGACCTCTTCTGTGGGTGAATTCACTTCCTCAGGAGTCTTCCAATAAATCAGTCCTCAAATCTTCTTTCTCCACAGTTAAATTACTGAGGTCTGTTACACATTAAACTAGTCCAGTGCACCAACCACTATAACCTTGCCGTTGTGAGTGATCCCAGTGATTTATCGCGGATCCTCAAGTCAAACTATAACCAATCCTCTCGTCTATTTCGGCTCAGTACGTTACATTTACTTTTGTTGAGGGCTAGCTGTTGGTCTTTGCACCAGACAGTGATTAATTGCAAGTCTCTGGCATCTCATAACAATTTCCTAACTAAGACATCCCCCATCTACTCCACTACCTCGTCCTCACACAGCCTCACAGGGTTGCGGATTTTAGACGCTGTTTAACTCATACATCACGAACAACAGCGGGCCTCAAACTCTACCTTGAGGTACCTAAAGTGCTACGTTCGCTTATGGCGAGGCCTCTCCATTAAGAAAGGCTAACTGAATTCTCTTCTCTATATCTAATCTACAGTACATCTACATGTTTACTCAGCAGTTCACACTTAAGTACCTGGCAGAGGGTTCACCGAACCGCCTTTAGACTATTTGTCTACCGTTCCATTCACTAACAGCACATGGGAAAAATAAACACTTGATTCTTTCTGTATGAGCTCTGATTTCTCTTATTTTATTGCGATGATCACTTCTGCCTGCGTAGGATAGCGATGAAGAAGCATTTTCGCATTCAGAGGAGAAAGTTTGTGATTGAAATTCTTCTATTCAATCTCACACTTCTCCGGATATTCCGTACGCCCATATTTTGTTTCTAATACGACGATGCGGAACTGTATCAAAGGATTTCCAGTAGTCGAGACTTAAAATAACGCACCGACCTGAATTCTATCTGCTGGATCTAATTTCTTTCGTTGTCTGTTCACGTAATTAATGTTTCCGTATTGTCTTTTTGCTACCACTGTTTCCATGTTAATACTGTCACTGTATCTGCACGCCGCAAGCGACCTTTTGGTGTGTGGTGGACGATACTTTGCGTACTGTTGTCAATTCCTCCTGTTCTTTTCCAGTCGCGAATTAGTTCGCGGGAAGGACAATTGCTGGTAAGCCTTCGTGTGGGCTCGAATCTCTCTATCTCAAAATGTTTTCGTGAGATATACGTTGGAGGAAGCAGTAAGTTGGTTGCTTGTTCTAGGAACGTACGCTCTCGGAAGTTTAAAAATAAACCACACCGTGATTCAGAACGCCTCTCTTGCAGCGTCTGCCACTGGATCTGGTTGATCATCTCTGTGGCGCTTTTGTGGTTACTAAATGAACCTGTAACGAAACGCGCTGCTCTTCTTCGTATCTTCTCTATTTCCCCTATCAATCCTACCTGGTATGGATTCCATACTGATGAGCAATATTCAATATTGGTCGAACGAGTAAAGCATCTGCCTTACTCGCGATTAATTTTATGTGGTCGTTTTATTTCAAATAGCTTTTTGGGTACACTCTTTATTACATGGAGATACATTCTTCCAGTGATTGTTCTGTAACTCTGTGATCATACAATAAAAGGTCTTTCTTTCTGTATATTTGCAATACGTTACACTTGTTTATGTCGAGGATCAATTGTCACTCCCTGCACCAAGGGTCGGTCCTCTGCAGCTTTTCCTGCATTTTTCTACAATTTTCTAGCGTCGGAGAAGTTATTTCTGAGTCTGAATACTTCTCTCCGTTTAGCGTGACATGCTGTGTTATATTTACCAGCAACTGTTCAACCCACTCACACAGTTGATCTGATATTCCGTAAGCTCGTATTTTGTTTATTAGGCGGCAGTGCGGAGCTGTCTCGAATGCGTTCTTGAAGTCAAAGAACGCGGCATCTATCTGCGCACCAGAGTCTACTGTGTTCTGGGTCTCGTGGACGAACAGAGCGTGCTGGGTTTCACAAAAGCGTTGTCTTCGGAATCAATGTCGTTTCCCTCAGGGGATATTTTCGGCTTCCAGATACGTCATAATACTGAAGCATACAACATGTTATAAAATTCAACGGCAGACCACATCGAAGAGAAAGACCTATAGTTTTGCGCGTCCGTTCGACGACCCTCCTTGGAAACGGGAATGACCTTTGCTTTTTTCCAATCATCAGGAACATTTCACTCCTCCAAAGGTCTACGGTACATTGCTACTAGATGGGCAAGTTCTTCCGCATACTCTATGTAGAATCGTAATGGTATTACATCAGGTCCAGTGGTGTTACCCTCCGTTGAGTGATTTCATTTGCTTTCCTATCCCACGGTAACTTATTTCTGTATCAGCCATTTCCTCGTTCGTGTGAAGACCTAAAGGGAGTACTATAGTGCGATATTCCTCTGTCAAACTTTTAGAAAAGACGTTTAGTATTTCGGCCTCTTCTGTATCGTCCTCGGTTTCAGTGCCGTTCTGGTCACGGATTGTATGGACAGAGGGCCACGATCGGTTTACAGATCTATCCTTGAATACCTATATTATTTTATTTCTTTCATAAGTCACTTTTACTGATGACGTTTGAGACCAGTTATTGTAATGTTACTAGAGACTATGCTAGAGAGATGGCAGAGTGAAACGACCTCAATTACAGCCCTCTTCGCTTGTCAAGGAGTACGATGACTCGAGCGGGAAGTGTTTAAAGTGTTACGGTGATCAAGTCATGTGGTGTGGGCGCAACTGCGGCAGCTGTTGACAGCTAGCGGTTGGTGGCCACATCGGTAACAGCGCCCCGCGGGTAAGCTAATACATCCCCTTTCACCATTCCGATGCGTCACGCCTATGACGTAATAGAACGTGACGTGACGCACGTTTGCAGAAACACATGTTGCCCAGCTTTTCCTCTTTTTCATCCTGTTCATTCTTCTTCCTCTTCTTTTGTCGTAGTTGTTGCCGCCTTGTTTGCTCTCATTTCCTATCTCATACTGGTGCGATTCTTTATACATGGCCGCCTTTCCATGGCTACTAGCGTTTTACAAAAGGCACAATGGAAAGTACGTGGTCACATTGCAATTACGGAATAATACTGAAAGCGTACCATAACACTATTTCACCAAGTCCCATAAGCTGGTCGCAGTGTTTCACTGAATTAATCCAGTTTCCAAAATCTGAGCGAGAGAGAATTTGATGAGGCAGTACAACTTTTGCTGGCTTTGGTGAGATAAATTACTTCCAAGTAGTACTCTAACCACCGCTCCCTGCATTCCATCGATATTCATAGTGTAGATTCAATGCTTAAGTTCGTTCTTTTTACCTTTGGATTAAGCGCATGCATCGCGGGAAAGGCTGCTGATTAAACATTGACCAATTTGTTTAAAGATCAGGGTTCTTCCCAACTATCGACACAAATATAGAATTGGATTGGAGCAGCTATTTAAGAATTGTGAGTGGAAATAAGCTCTGAAAGTTTTGCATGGTATTCTTTTATGCATCCTCTCTTACAAATAATTCCATAAAAAAGTCAACAATAATTACTTTGCCGAGCCATGTCTCGTATGCACAAAAATACATTGATAGTTATTGCAGTGTGAATTTAATGTTCAATTATAACAGAGGTAAGCGGTGCAAAATTTTCCATCTACAGTGTAGGAGGTACCATGGATGATAATATTTTGTAATCAGTTCAATATTTGAAACAAGTTTACTGGCAAGGGGTAGTGCACAAGGGACGATTGTTTTACTGTTCGTTTGAAACGGTAAACGACTGTAGCTATTGAAATACTGAATATCCTTTTAAAAAGTAATTTATGTTCATTCTACAGCTATTTGAGAGCGCTTGGGAAGAGTTGAGACGCAACCCGTCGCAGTGTTGGTGGTAAAGTTTTAGTAGATCTACATCTACGCGATTACTCTGCTATTCACAGGCAGAGGGTTCAATGAACCACCCTCGAGCTGTCTCTCTACCGTTCCACTCTCGAACGGCGCGCAGGAAAATCGAGCACTTAAATTTTTCTGTGCGAGCCCTGATTTCTCTTACTTTATCGCGATGATCATTTCTCCCTATGTAGGTGGGTGCCAACAGAACGTTTTCGTAATCGGAGGAGAAAACTGGTGATCGAAAATTCCTGAGAAGATCCCGTCGCAATAAAAAGCGCCTTCGTTTTAATGTCTGCCACTCCACTTCACGTATCATGTTTGTGACACTATCTCCCCTATTTCGCGATAATACAAAACGAGCCGCCCTTCTTTGAATTTTTTCGATGTCATCCGTCAGTCCCACCTGATGCGGATCCCACATCGCACAGCGATACTCCAGAATAGGGCGGACAAGCGTTGTGTAAGCAGTCTCTTTAGTAGCACTGTTGCACCTTTTAAGAGTTTTGCCAATGAATCGCAGTCTTTGATTTGCTCTACCCACAACATTATCAATGCGATCGTGTCAATTTAGGGACTACAATTACAAATAACCCAAGTATTTCGTTGAATTTACAGCGTTCATATTTGTGTGACTTATCGTGTAACCGAAGTTTAGCTGATTTCTTTTAGCACTCATGTGTATAACTTCACACTTTTCTTTATTCAGGCTCAATTATCTCGACCGGTAGAGACTGCACCGCAGAGTTACATATCCATTGTCACGTAAATGTCACATAAATGGTCTGAAACTGCATATTTTTCGCCTATTTTCGTGAAGTGTTGCTTTACAAACATTAAGAGACCTCACCACTGCACTTTTCATTTAAAGAACTATTGAATACCGTTAAAAATTAACATTTCTTATTTTAAAAGTGCCTTTAGTATCCCATTTTCCAACAATATGTCTCCTTTTTTTTGGTATTTCATATTCGCCGTATGGCCCATACATTTCGTACTTCTTAACAAGTGTTCTGTTATACACGTTTCGTATTGCTTACGTAAGCAGAGCTGTTCGCCTCTAGTGCTTAATTACACGACTGTAGCTCAGTTGTTAAAATTTCAGAGTTCTTTGTACGCTTCTAACGATTTAGAGGAATCATGGGGAATCGATATCGAATGGCCGAGTGGTGATTTGAAAATCTCTCCAGCCGAAGTACATTCTACTGTCTTCACAAACATTACTCTTATTTATGCTCCCCATAAGCACATTATGCATTGTCGAAACTACTTTTCAGATGTCTTTAACGATTTACAAAATATGAAGTGTTCTTGTTAAGTGGACCATGATGAATAAAAACACTTCTCTTTTGCAGCAGAACGATTCTCCTGGAAATTACTTGAAGTTTTAAACACTACGTATCCTAACTTTACGCAAGTCGCCAAATGCGTGTCGTCGTCTGAATTTATGTTACCTGGGCGCTGTAATTAAAACTAAGTAAGATTAAGTAAACAAGCGGTCGACGACAAGGTCATTAGAGACGAAGCACAACTTCGGACTGGGGATGGACGGGGAAGTATATCGGCCGTGTCCTTTTCGAAGACGCCACCCCTTCATTGAGTGATTTTCAGAAACCACGAATAATATGAACCCGCATAAAAATGGTTTCCGATTACGGAGAAAGTGTCTGTTGTACTAACCATCAAAGTCATTTACCCATAAAACTCAATCTCCGCCTACTATCGATACCTAAACGTAAACAAATCTGAAGTCGCTGAAGAAACAAAAAAAGAAGAAAAAAAAACACAATTACGACCAGCGAAAAGTCACAAATGAGGTACTATTAATCAAAAAGAGAAACATTTGCTTGAAATAATACACACACACACACACACACACACACACACACACACATATATATATATATATATATATATATATATATATATATATATATACTCCTGGAAATTGAAATAAGAACACCGTGAATTCATTGTCCCAGGAAGGGGAAACTTTATTGACACATTCCTGGGGTCAGATACATCACATGATCACACTGACAGAACCACAGGCACATAGACACAGGCAACAGAGCATGCGCAATGTCGGCACTAGTACAGTGTATATCCACCTTTCGCAGCAATGCAGGCTGCTATTCTCCCATGGAGACGATCGTAGAGATGCTGGATGTAGTCCTGTGGAACGGCTTGCCATGCCATTTCCACCTGGCGCCTCAGTTGGACCAGCGTTCGTGCCGGACGTGCAGACCGCGTGAGACGACGCTTCATCCAGTCCCAAACATGCTCAATGGGGGACAGATCCGGAGATCTTGCTGGCCAGGGTAGTTGACTTACACCTTCTAGAGCACGTTGGGTGGCACGGGATACATGCGGAAGTGCATTGTCCTGTTGGAACAGCAAGTTCCCTTGCCGGTCTAGGAATGGTAGAACGATGGGTTCGATGACGGTTTGGATGTACCGTGCACTATTCAGTGTCCCCTCGACGATCACCAGTGGTGTACGGCCAGTGTAGGAGATCGCTCCCCACACCATGATGCCGGGTGTTGGCCCTGTGTGCCTCGGTCGTATGCAGTCCTGATTGTGGCGCTCACCTGCACGGCGCCAAACACGCATACGACCATCATTGGCACCAAGGCAGAAGCGACTCTCATCGCTGAAGACGACACGTCTCCATTCGTCCCTCCATTCACGCCTGTCGCGACACCACTGGAGGCGGGCTGCACGATGTTGGGGCGTGAGCGGAAGACGGCCTAACGGTGTGCGGGACCGTAGCCCAGCTTCATGGAGACGGTTGCGAATGGTCCTCGCCGATACCCCAGGAGCAACAGTGTACCTAATTTGCTGGGAAGTGGCGGTGTGGTCCCCTACGGCACCGCGTAGGATCCTACGGTCTTGGCGTGCATCCGTGCGTCGCTGCGGTCCGGTCCCAGGTCGACGGGCACGTGCATCTTCCGCCGACCACTGGCGACAACATCGATGTACTGTGGAGACCTCACGCCCCACGTGTTGAGCAATTCGGCGGTACGTCCACCCGGCCTCCCGCATGCCCACTATACGCCCTCGCTCAAAGTCCGTCAACTGCACATACGGTTCACGTCCACGCTGTCGCGGCATGCTACCAGTGTTAGAGACTGCGATGGAGCTCCGTATGCCACGGCAAACTGGCTGACACTGACGGCGGCGGTGCACAAATGCTGCGCAGCTAGCGCCATTCGACGGCCAACACCGCGGTTCCTGGTGTGTCCGCTGTGCCGTGCGTGTGATCATTGCTTGTACAGCGCTCTCGCAGTGTCCGGAGCAAGTATGGTGGGTCTGACACACCGGTGTCAATGTGTTCTTTTTTCCATTTCCAGGAGTATATACTCCCTGCGCGTTTACTCGTGAGGAACAAAAGAAAATGGTCCAGTATGTTTTAACGATTGAGGAAATCTTAGCGTTTCAGACCAATGCTAATGTTACAGCAGTAAATGCAAATGACTTCTCAAGTACCTTATGACAATGTTATTATTACCTTCTGTGGACAAGATAACAGTTGCAGTGTACGTTGTTCGCAGTTACTTTGCCTAATTTTACTTTGGTTCCTGCCAGTGAATTTTCTAAGCATTACGATTTCAAGGTGTGTGTGTGTGTGTGTGTGTGTGTGTGTGTGTGTGTGTGTGTGAGAGAGAGAGAGAGAGAGAGAGAAACACATTAGTTTGAAGTATAGGTGTTATTTGTGACGTAGCAAAAAATGGTTAGTGCAGCTTGTAAAACAATATGTATGCTGAATCCACTAAACTCACTTGTGAGATAAAAAAAAAGACTGAGGCTACTCTCGTTTATGGGAAGGAACGAACGACAAAAATATGGAGAAGAACGACTATTTCACTTCATCTGAGGGCACATTGAACGAAGGAGCAGTTAAAGTTGTTCAAGGACTATGGGTAATACCAAAGTGAAGACTGTCATTTGCGGTATGTGTCGCCAAAAGCTGAAAGACTACAATAAAATGGCTCTGAGCACTATGGGACTTAACTTCTATCAGTCCCCTAGAACTTAGAACTTCTTAAACCTAACTAACCTAAGGATATCACACACATCCATGCCCGAAGCAGGATTCGAACGTGCGACCGGCAAAGACTACAACAAGTAGTGATATTCTCGACATCTTTTTGAACGAAGAATTTGATGACACATCTTTCTTACAGCTGAACAGTACATGTAGTGCCATTTTTATGGATATATAAACTATTCCTCGGGTACATGACTGCACCTCGGAGCAAAAGAAGTCAGACCTTAAGAATATAAAAATGTAACATTACAGATATAGTGTTACGCCAAACTTCCGTTCCTTGCATATGTCGCGTTAATTAAATACTAGAACCCCTGCTATATTTTCTTCGAAACGTAAATAGTTTCCAGCTTTGGAACTGTCAGTGTTTCACGCACTCCATGGAAGAAGATACAAAAATCATCATGTCATCTGAACACGCAAAGGATTTTTTTCAATAACAGTAGCAGTCTCATGGCAATGACACAGTTCATTAAAAGTGACGTTAAAATATTCTGGAACGGCGTGAGAACAGATTTCCAGAAAGGCATCGCAGAGATTCGTCACAATTTCATTTACTCTTGAGGTGTTAGCCGGTTTGTACCGGTGTTCGTAACTCGTACAGCTAGACCTGCCACGAGTGTGGTTTGTAATGTGAGGCGAGGGCAGTGGCGGCGCGAAACCGCCAGCACGCAAAAAACTGTTGGGACCGTGACGTCACGTCGTAGACGCGGGACAGAATGTGTCAGTCGGAGTCGAAAACTGATCCAGATCTCCACGTGTTGTGGTATCATTGTCCCTCCGGTGCGACTTTGTGCTTTCTGCCTAACGTCGCGTATTAACTCCTAATTGTTATTATTATTACTACTGTTTGCAGCCATGATGGTTTTCCAGCTTGCTATTGATTAGCCTGCTTGACTGAATCATGTGTATCGCTGTCTCTCTTCAGAGGCAATAAATGCATATTACATATCTTGATTCATGTCCGCTGACTACCATGACATGCGTAATGGGTATGGCATGTGATTGTGTTTTATTCTATTTACAAAAATTATGCATCCACGCCTATTAAGTAGTCAGAGTAAGTCTCTGAGAAAAAGTTAAGTTCATTGCTGCTGTAGCGAATTTCTACTTGACATAAATTTGATTTTGGTACTCTATTATTTTTGCAGATGCACTTGTGAATGAGAATACGCTTTAAACTAGCTAGTAGTGCTGAATAAGGTACTCGCTTAAAACAATAGCCTGGTAGGAACGATCTCTTTCTCTAAATTTATCGAGGCTGTGGTACCCATACAAAAGTCATTTAACTAATAATGTTTAGATACATTCTATGTTGTTCTTTTATGGTGAGAATTACTCAGACTATCGACAAATACGTAATTACTATGTCAAATCGTGCATTTATTTTACGAAAATCCTGCAGCTGAAATGGTCTGGTCTTGCATCCATTAGTTGCGGTAAGACCATGTGGTACATGGCGAAAGGAATCAAGTACCACTACAAGACATTCCTTTTCGTATTGTTTTGCAAATGGAGCGAGGGGAAACCGATTGCCTGTGAGCATCCGCACGAACCCTAATGACTCTTAGCTTCGCAGTCCTCACAGAATGTGCTTTAGTGACACTAGAGTCGTTCTGCAGTCAGTCGGAAATGCCGGTTGTCTATGCTTTCTCAGCTACGTGTCGCGAAAAGAATGTCTTCTTTCCTCCAGGGATTCCCACTCGTATTCAAGGAGCAATTCCGTAATAACAGCTTGTTGATCGAAGCTACTGGTAATAAATCTAACATGTGTCTGAAATGCCTCGATGTCTTCCTTTAACCGACTTCAGGAGGATCTCAAACACTGAAGCAATACTCAAGAAGGGGCCTTTATAGATGAGCTACACTTTATTTTCCCGATAAATCGAAGTCGGCCATTTGCGCCCCCCGCCCCCCTCCTCCCCTACGAGAGCACGTACGGGTGGTCGTTTCATATCCCTTTGTAAAGTTACGACTAGATATTTAATCGAAGTCACTAACACTGTATTCGAAAATTAGAAGATTGTTTTTCATACTCCACTGCATTATTTTACACTTCTCTAAATTTAGAACAAGCTTCGATTCATCACAGCAAATATAAATTCTGTCCAAGTAACTTTGAATACTTTCCCGTACATGACAGCGTTATTACCAAACTGTCGCAGGCTTCTTCTCACACTACATAACTGTTCATGTACCAGCGCAGGGTGTCCCTCCTAAGAGTTGTCAGGCTGATTTTTCTCTAGTGTTTCGGCAGGTACCTGATATTTTTTTTTTCAGTGTGTGGCCGAAGTCAGCCTAAACAAATACGGCTCATCGAGTCTTTCATGCGACGTCCGGTATCAACGGAGATTGTCCGTTTCCTGTTACAAAAAAAATAATTTTTAAAGCGGAATTTTACGTGTCCCTCGATGGAGCGGTACCACATTAATCTAGTGCGACATTTGTTTTATCGATATGTATTAACAGGAACAGTAAAACAAGAAGAATAACCAGTGGTCTAGCAGCGACTGACCAGCTCTGCTGAATAGCGGTAGCACTCACCACAGGCCAGGGTGGCGCTGTCGCTGTGGTTATTCTTCGTGTTTCACTACTCCTGTTAATACATGCCACTAAGACAAATGCCACGCTAGATTAATATGGGTCTGGTCCAGCGAGGGGCACGTAAAATTCCTCTTAAAAAGTCATTTTGTTTGTTTGTTGTTGTTGTGGTCTTTAGTCCTGAGACTGGTTTGATGCAGCTCTCCATGCTACTCTATCCTGTGCAAGCTTCTTCATCTCCCAGTACCTACTGCAGCCTACATCCTTCTGAATGTGCTTAGTTTATTTATCTCTTGGTCTCCCTCTACGATTTTTACCCTCCACGCTGCCCTCCAATACTAAATTGGTGACCCCTTGATGCCTCAGAACATGTGCTACCAACCGATCCCTTCTTCTAGTCAAGTTGTGCCACAAGCTCCTCTTCTCCGCAATCCTATTCAATACTTCCTCATTAGTTACGTGATCTACCCACCTTATCTTCAGCATTCTTCTGTAGCACCACATTTCGAAAGCTTCTATTCTCTTCTTGTCCAAACTATTTATCGTCCATGTTTCACTTCCATACATGGCTACACTCCATACAAATACTTTCAGAAACGATTTCCTGACATTTAAATCTATACTCGATGTTAACAAATTTCTCTACCTCAGAAAGGCTTTCCTTGCCATTGCCAGTCTACAAACCGACTCTTTCCGTTGACCCAGGGCGTCGATGAAAGGCGTGATGGGCAGCATTTGTCTGGACTGACTCCAGCTACACATTACAAAATGGAAATTACCAATATTTTCAGAAACATAACAAAAATGCACTTGACGACTCATAGGAGTGACACCCGGTGTAGAAAACAAGAGCAGTCATACCACACTTCCATGGGACACTCCTGATGATGTTCTTATCTCTGATGAACGCGGACAACGTAGAGTTTTCTATTTCTTGAAGTCTTCGAGCCATTCACATACGTCGAAGCCTGTTTATAGCGGGTGACTGTGACGAAAGTTTTCCGGAAGTCTAGGATGTCTGTTTCCCTTCATCCATAGTTCGTAGGATTACCGTCAGAGGAAGGGGCAAGCTCAGCTATGCCCTGAAGATTTTCTAACTTAAGAAAATTTATCGCATTCGAACTTGCAATGTATTCAAGAATCCTGCAGCAACCCGGCGTTAAGGATATTGCTCTGTAATTCTGCCCGTGCGGTTCTAGGCGCTTCAGTCTGGAACCGCGTGACCGCTATGGTCGCAGGTTCGAATCCTGCCTCGGGCATGGATGTGTGTGATGTCCTTAGGTTAGTTAGGTTTAATTAGTTCTAAGTTATAGGCGACTGATGACCTCAGATGTTAAGTCGAATAGTGGTCAGAGCCATTTGAACCATTTTTTGTAATTCTGCGGTTCCATTCTTGTACCCTTCTTGTAAACGGGAGTCATCTGCTCTCTTTCCTAGTCGCCCGGAACTTTGCGCTGGGTGACAGATTCGCGACGAATGCAAGCCGAGTAAGGGTCGTGTTAGTTCATCACGGAGCGGCTGTGAGACGCTCCGTAATGTCAAGGATGGGGCCTGAGGAGTGATGCCATCCCAGCAGAGCGCCGTGTGGGTGCGCCCTCACGCAGTGGGCAGACGGCGCCGGCAAGACAGAGCGGTCGCGACCTGGCTCCTAAGTACGGGCAGGACTCGACTTCGCGACACGGCGTCTTTGTTGGGACTAGCTACTGCAGACCGCACTGAGTAGTTCTCAGTGATTAAACTGTGTTATTTTTCTAAGAATTTACACTACTGGCCATTAAAATTGCTACACCAAGAAGAAATGCAGATGATAAACGGGTATTCATTGGACAAATATATTGACCTAGAACTGACATGTGATTACATTTTCACGCAATTTGGGTGCATAGATCCTGAGAAATCAGTACCCAGAACAACCACCTCTGGCCGTAATAACGGCCTTGATACGCCTGGGCACTGAGTCAAACAGAGCTTGGATGGCGTGTACAGGTACAGCTGCCCATGGACGTTTGTGATGTCTTAGGTTAGTTAGGTTTAATTAGTTCTAAGTTCTAGGCGACTGATGACTTCAGAGGTTAAGTCGCATAGTGCTCAGAGCCTTTTGAACTATTTGAACCGTCAATGCGAACAAGAGGTGACCGAACGTGTAACCAGTGGCACCCTAAACCATCACGCCGGGTGATAAGCCAGTATGGCGATGACGAATACACGCTTCCAATGTGCGTTCACCGCGATGTCGCCAAACAAGGATGCGACCATCATGATGCTGTAAACAGAACCTGGATTCATCCGAAACAAATGACGTTTTGCCATTGGTGAACCCAGGTTAGTCGTTGAGTACACCATCGCAGGCGCCCCTGTCTGTGATGCGGCGTCAAGGGTAACCACAGCCATGGTCTCCAAGCTGATAGTCCATGCTGCTGCAAACGTCGTCGAACTGTTCGTGCAGATGGTTGTTGTCTTGCAAACGTCCCCATCTGTTGACTCAGGGACCGAGATGTGGCTGCGCGATCCGTTACAGCCATGCGGATAAGATGCCTGTCATCTCGACTGCTAGTGATACGTGTCCGTTGGGATCCAGCACGGCGTTCCGTATTACCCTCCTGAACCCACCGATTCCACATTCTGCTAACAGTCATTGGATCTCGACCAACGCGAGCAGCAATGTCGCGTTACGATTAATCGCAATCGCGATAGGCTACAATCCGTCCTTTATCAAAGTCAGAAACGTGATGGTACGCATTTCTCCTCCTTACACAAGGCATCACAACAACGTTTCATCAGGCAACGCCGGTCAACTGCTGTTCGTGTATGAGAAATCGGTTGGAAACTTTCCTCATGTCAGCACGTTGTAGGTTTCGCCACCGGTGCCAACCTTGTTGAATGCTCTGAAAAGCTAATCATTTGCATATCACAGCATCTCCTTCCTGTCGGTTATATTTCGCGTCTGTAGCACGTCATCTTCGTGGTATAGCAATTTTAATGGCCAGTAGTGTAATAGTTAGCAATTTTTTTTTTCGGTTTCGTACCTCAGCTGGTAAAAGCGGAACCCTTATAGGATCACTTCGCTGTTCCAAAAAAATGTACCCGCAGTTTGCCTATACGGTTGCGCAACAGCTATACAACTTACTAGGAGCATACAGAAATTTGTGTCTGATTGGGACGTAAACCAGGATTTTCCGCTTGTCGTGAGCGGTTACCTTAAGTACTTCAGCTATCCGAGCGCGCTTCCAGGGCTGACCCAAACCTTCATATGTCGCAGTGTCTACATCCCATAGTCCTCGCATAACACGCGATTCCTTCACAAGGATAGAATTTTTTTTTCTCGTCAGGTAGCTGAAATGGTTAAGGCGAGTGCTCTCGAAAAGTGGGAAATTCTAGTAAACTGTATGGCTGTTGGGTAGCCGTACTCGCAGACTGAAAGTACTTTTCATAACTTAATATGGCTGGCGATCGTCAGCAACACCAGTGCGAATGTCCGAAGAAACATCGCATCAAGCTCTACAGACACTGCTGTACTGTACTTTGTTGACCATCTGTTAAGACTCCTTTCTCCAGCAACGGATACAGGTATAAATTTGAAATTTATGTCAAATATTAAGGTAGGTCTATGGGCCTTTAGCAGTGTAAAAGAATTTAAGTCGATGGAATCAAGAGTGCGGCTATTTATGCCACATGTTTTGATATTCGCTAATTCACTCACCAAAATCTATACATGAACTGTCTATAAAGATATTTAAGCTCGTACGGAACCCTCAGAGCTCGAGTCCTACTCTCACTACTTCTTCTTCTTCTTCTTTCAATTTTCCATTCTTCCATTGCACGTCAACATCCTATTGTCAAGGAGTTATTAAGAGGGTCTGGAAGGAGGCAACATATGAAAGAACTTCTCCTCCTTTCACTGTTTGGAATGATGAAAGTAAATAACAGAATATCTATGGAAGGAACACTGTATTTCTTACTTGTACGTTTCTTTCTGCTTCTCTCCTTTTTCCGTATCTCTTTTTTTCCAGTTCGTTTTCTTCGTCTTCTTCTTCATCTTACGTTTCCTTTATTCCCTTGATGGCAGTGACAGGTAATTCCTTTTAAGGCGTTTACACCACATTCTATAAATTTTTTAGATGGAGTTCTCTTCGAAAAATAAAGCAATACATACCCAGTCAGGGGTCCGGTATACATGTTACTGCAAATGTAAGATGATTGATAAATCCTAGAATTTACTGGTGACACCTAAGACTTAGCATCACGGCGTGGTGTGTGCGTGAATTTGCCGGTAACTGTGGCCGAGCGGTTCTAGGCGCTTCAGTCCGGAAGCGCGCTGCTGCTTCGGACGCAGGTTCGAATCCTGCCTCGGGCATGGATGTGTCTGATGTCCTTAGGTTAGTTAGATTTAAGTAGTTCAAAGTGTAGGGGACTGATGACCTAAGATGTTAAGCTCCATAGTCCTCAGAGCCATTTGAACCATTTTTTTGTGCGTGGATTTCTAAGATACCAAACTGTTCAGGTCATCGGTCCCTAGACTTGAATACTACCTAAACTAACTTAAACTAGCTTATGCTAAGAACAAAACACACACACACACACACACACACACACACACACACACACACACACACACACACGTCCGCCGAGGGAGGACTCGAACCTCCGGCGGGAGGGGCCACGCAGTCGGCGACATGGCGCCTCAAACCGCGCGACCACTCTGTGCGGCTCCACGGTGTGGCAAAAGTCCGAATTCTCTGATTATATGCATATATTTAGAACTTTTACCAAGAGTCGTTTCTAAATCTTAGGATGTACCCATACCAACTGGTAAAACCGTATTCATTTTAAAAAATCGGCTTAGCAGTTTATTGAAATAGTTTGTATTTATTGTAAATTTATGTATTTTAAACATTCTTGCGTTCCAATGTGATTATAATGAGCAATATTCCATATTAGTGAAAAATGTTGTAAAAATGTTACCTTTTGAACGTTAAATTTTGCTACAAGGCTGACTATTATGGCATTTCGAATTACATAACATGGAAGCCGATTTACACAAGCATTTTTTAGTTGAACACTTTTTTAAGCAATTGCACTTTTTGAACCCTTGCACTCCAACAAAAGATTGTTTGGCAACCACTTCCCGTATACTAATTTCTTCTCTTGCCACTTCTTCCACGTTGATAAAATTTTCCTTGCACAATGTAAATTGGTTCCTAGTGTACAAGGACTTCAGTTTCCCAGCTTTGGTACCATGTTGATAAAATTCGTCATCCTGAATATTTATCACTACTAGTATTACAGATTTTGCATCAATTTTTGCCCTGTCTACATCCTGTACTTTAATCCTCACATTCTGTCCAACTGTAGGTTCTGGAATTTTGTTATATGAGGCTGCTTTCATATTCCTTACCTGCAATAGATCATCTTCTCTGGCAGCTTCTCGGACAGCTTCTCGGATCCGTTTCACGTTATTGACACTGCTGGATGTTGTCAGCGTCTCGTCACACCCATCAGCTGGCGTCTGTACCTCGTTGTTAACTGTCGTCAAATCCTGTGTCTCTGGTGCTTCCTCACCTGCTGCAGCCGCATTTCTACCTCCGTTCCTTCTGTTCCAGTGCTTGATTCACTGGCATCAATTCCTTGGCCGTAATTTCAATTTCCTGTGAGTCAGTGGAACTGGTGTTTAACATTGTTTCCAAGTCTTCTTCAGTGTTCATATTTTTTATTAAATTACTTGGAACAACTGAGGTCGCAATGCCCATTTTCATTGGAACGCCAAACATGGCTTCATATGGTGACCATCTGATCCCTTCATGATAAGCCCTATTTTTGATTGCTTGCACCAACCTCAGCCCTTCAGACCATTTTGAAGTTTCATTTGTTTTCATCCAAGCTGATAACATGTTTTCAACATCTTGATTTACTCTTTCGACTGATCCCTGAGACTGTCACTGACTCGGCTTCCCGTAGATTATCTCACTCAACAACCCACATAAACTTTGAATGACTTAGTTAGAAAACTCTATGCCATTATCAGAATGAAGGATACTTTGGGCACCAAAGGTGGTAAAAATGTCCAAAAAATGATATGCTACTTAATCAGTCCTTTTCCAAGCTAGTGCGTGGAGGATAAAAAGTTTAGTCAAATGATTTTGGTATACAAGTATGAACTTTGACTTATTGTCTGTGTTTGCCTGGAAGTCGATTAAATCAATTCGGCATTGTGAATTCATTTCACTGTGTGTGATAGGTTTCACTATAATACTCCTTTTCAATGTTTTTTGCTTTTTCTGACATGGTTCACATAATCTCAAATAAGCAACGACTGATTCAACAGTCACATTCTTGTACTGGCTATTCAGTTCCGCAATTATCCGTGTTGATCTATAGCAATGTTGGCCCCATGTAGTACGTTAAATGGCTCATCAAAACGAACGTAATAACGAATTTCTTCTTTTGCAGCAGACAGCGGTGCTATGAGTTTCTCTTCACCTCCGTTGCTGAGAACATCATGTCGTTTCAAATGTGTGTAGTGAACAGATTTTTTATTGGAAATGATTTTTGCATTTTTCACTTTACTTAACAGAATATTATATTGCCCATCAGTTACAGAAAAATTGTCGTCCTCCTCCTTATTCACTAATTCACTTAAAAGTTCGTAAAATCTGTTATGCATAACATCACTCATTCTGATGCAAAGCTGCAGAAGAACACCACTAGATCGAGTCGCAAAGATGACCGTACGCACGATGCTCGACACTTAATGGAACTGTGCACTGGTGAGCTGACTGAGAACTCATGATTGCCGACAAAAAGTAACTGAACACAAAATTGGCAACAATGAAACTTGTCTGAACCTGCACGACGGAGGCGGGAGTCTTCGATCCAGCTTTTACCAGTTTGCATTGGTAAATCCTAAAAGATTTACCAGTATCTCTTGGTACAAGTTCGAAATCTAAGCATATAATGAGAAATTTGGGACTTTTACCGCACCGCAATGGTAATCTTAGGTTTCACCCGTTAATTCTAGGATTTGCCAATTGTTTTACTTTTATAGTAACACACATTGCTACAAGGACACCTGTAGGTCCGGTGTACGAACAAGAACGAAAATTAACTATCATATCTTTTTCATTCACATGCTTCGGACGTGCGCGGAACCTGTACGTTATAATAGGTAGTCCGGCGTCCTGCACCAGTGAATATAACTATTGGAAAAAAAAACCCTCGCAATAAAAATCCAGCAGGTAGCGGTCTGGCTATACCAGCATGGAAAATGTCTTTGCAATGTGGTGGATTCTGCGTACATTTGTATTCTTTCTTTTCTTGTATTTGTCTTACTCTGTAATAGAGTTGGACTTTAGCACTTGATAAAGTGCAGTATAATCAAGTACATCTTATTCTTCTCTATTCAGTCGTAGAGGGTAAATCTGGAACCGCAAACGGAATGTTCCGTTTATTTTTCGCTGGCGTCGGTGTCAGCCGAACAAAAGTACGGGAATGAACGGACATTCTTTCTGAATTAACCATCTCAGTGTTCTTCTTAAATAATTAAAGAGATCTACAGAAATCTTAAGATAAGAGTCGAACGGGGTTTTAACTTATGGTACTTTCTAATCCGATTTCATCTTCTTATACAGATACAGTTCCTTCCCGTTTTTTCGTACTTCAACGGTTCTGGATCAGTCAATCTACACATGGTCAGTGCAGGGTTTTGTGTCGTTGTAGATTACAAACTTCTCAGGCTACGTTTAATTCGAAAGATGGTATCTACTAAACGCATAGACATTTCTTTCATTAGCTGTACGTCTCACTTTCTGCCTGTTCACTTCGTAGTGATAAATTTTGTTTCTCTCTCTCTCTCTCTCTCTCTCTCTCTCTCTCTCTCTCTACACACACACATCTGCGTAATTAATATTGGACTGTTCATTTCCTGTAATTTTACGTCGAAGATTACTCATAATAGATGCTTTTCAAACCTTTTTAATATTATTTTTCCTACTTATTTCATGCGAATGTACTGTCGTGTGTGTGTGTGTGTGTGTGTGTGTGTGTGTGTGTGTGTGTGTGTGTGTGTGCGCGCGCGCGCGTTTGCGTCAGTCAGCAGTTGAAAACACGACGTCATGGTCACATGTGCCGCTACGTATCTAGCAGAACTAGAGAGCAAAGCGACTCTTTTACAGGAACTGACAGTAGAATCTGCTGCTTATAGTTAATATTGTGGTTTTATTACTGTGATAAGAAATGATATTTTAAAAACATTAATTTCGAAACAGTATTTTAAAAGAACTCATTGTAAGTTTATCACATTTAAAAAAATGTAAGCTTGTGACGGGGTTGTACTGCTGAAGAGGTGCGTGCCAGCATTTAAAATTTTAAGGCCCCTACACACGAACCAATTTATCGGCCCACCAACCGACCAATTCGTTGGTTGCCAACACACATCCCGATCGACTACACTCAACGATTACAGCGCTGCCCTGTTGTTGCGTTTTGCTTACCTTGATTTAACTGAGTTTATTTGCTCTGAGATCCTGCTTAGTTTTACCAAGAAACGAAAGCTGGGGTTTGCCTTGGCTGTTTTAGAGGTAACAAGTCCAGAAAAAGCGGAGGGAGAGCTGTGGGCAAATAAGTGGCTAATGGAAAGAAAGTCAGTCACCCATAATCTGTTACTTAAGGAGCTGGAGCCGACGGTTTTCGTAATTATCTAAGAGAGGATAAAGGATGCATTTCGGAGCTGCTGAATTTCATCAAGCCATTCTTAACGATAAAGACTGCAGTCATGAGAGAATATAAAAGCTGCGTGTAAAGGTTGTTAGCTACATTACAGTTTCTGGCCACTGGCAGAAGTTACGAGCACTTCAAATTCAGTGCTTTGTATGCCAACAACTGTTATCTAAAATATACCCAGAAACCTGCAACGTGAGGAAATGGAGCATGGAAAAGCAGACTAAATAATCAAGTAAATTTCCTTCATTTATTTATGTAGCGTAAAAGATGCCACTAAAAGTTCAAGAAACCTATTTCAAATTAGAAGAAGAAAGACTGCAAATTGTAGTGGCGCACATTATCTAATAATTAAAATACATACGTAAGAAATTAAGCTTTTAGCAGCTGTTGCAACTGTGAAAAAGAGTTCCACATTTTGCTCTTCATAGGAAGACGTCGTTATAGGCTGTATTTTAATACTTATAACAATGAAACAAGTATATTTTACGAATAAACGCCTATTGAGTGTCTATATTTCGGTTTTCAGGTTTTGCTTCCTACGTAAATCGGAAATGAAATTTAGGAACAAGTCTCTCTGCATTTCAGTTTTTTAGATTTCCGGAAATAAAACCTAGAAACCGCGATATAGGCATCTTTTACTCTCTGAATCATACGAAACTTATTAGTTAGAAAAGTGAAACAAGTGCCTCATTTTTTGGATCTCTACTGTTAGACTCCACGACGTATTTCATATTTCTCGAGAAACTCCGTCGTTAAAGTTTCGTCCTTCTCACACACTGTCATGTATATTAGATCAGCATTTAATCCTGCTCGCAGTGACAAATACCAACTATTGTCGGGCGGTTGCTACGACTGCCCTACCCACACACGGCACAATTTCTTGGGTGGCGTGGAAGAGAGGGGCGGCTGTCACGTTTTGATACCCGATCGACATCCGGACAAGAATAACTAGTCGGTCGATTGGCCAAAGAGCCTACACACGGAAAATTTGTCGATAGGTCGGTCGGTTGGTGAGTGTGTAAGGGGCCTTTAGAAAACGTGTGAATTCCTAAGGGACCAAACTGTTGAGGTAATCGGTCCCCAAATTTACACACTACTTGAACTAACTTATGCTACGAACACACACACACACACACACACACACACACACACACACACACACACACACACACACCCGAGTGAGGATTCGAACCTCCGGCGGGAGGCTTTAGAAACGAAGCACTGAGTTACGCGGCATTTGCTGGGCCTTTTATTTCCGTCTTTTCATGTATTAGTGCTTCTCATTTGAACTTGCAGAGATCGCATTCCTGTCACTTCCCTGCTAAAACCGGGTGGAGAGGGGCCGTCTGTAGCGGGACGGCACACACGTGCCCTGGGTTTCCCCCCGGCTTGCCTCCCTGCACCGAGTGATTGTCGCGGCGCGAATATTGCCTCGAGGACAAAGCGACGCTTAGGCCTCGTTGGCCGTGCAGCGCTGAGCAGCCCGCGTCGGCCACTGGCCAGTGCGTCGCGGCACGGCGACCCACCATGAGCTTCACCTCCGACGCCGCAGCCGCAGAGTCGTAAGTCCGCCCCCGTGAGGCGCTTCTCCATCGCAGTGGTGTGGGCTACTTCATAGCTACTGCACTAATACAGGCTGACGAGGTATTTCGAATAACTACTTCTTCGTGGTGCAGCGACTCTGCGAGTTTCTCGCTCATGTTCTGAAGAAGCTACACACCACGACCCGACTATAGCTTCACTAATAACACGGGAAGATTCTTTAGGCGAAATTTGCCGAGAAAGGTTGCAATTTCATGTTATGGATGTAGAGAGAGAGAGAGAGAGAGAGAGAGAGAGAGAGAGAGAGAGAGAGAGAGAGATTGTTTACGAATTCTTTTCATTAAGTTAGAGACTTAGGTGGATGTTCACTTGTAAAAGAGTCCAGGATTATGATTTAATTGGATCAAGAGGAATGTTAGACACACGTCGTCGTCTTTGGCCAGTGACATAATGTTAATATCTGCTGTCATGTCATCTTTCAGTGCACATATTCATAGCTTAGTAGTTAGTTGGCGAAGCCAACAAATGAGAAAAAAAAAGCACCTGGTTGTTGTGACAGACTGATCTGTAACTTAACTGATTTGAAAGAAAATCACCAATAACATCATTACAGTTGTCATATTCTATACGTCACAGGTCTAAGCCGAGGATTCGTATCGAAGATACTTCATCTTTTCGACGGCCGCGGTGGCCGAGTGGTTGTAGGCGCTTCAGTCCGGAACCGTGCGACTGCTACGGTCGCAGGTTCGAATCCTGCCTCGGGCATTGATGTGTGAGGTTTAAGTAGTTCTAAATTCTAAGGGACTGGTGACCTCAGATGTTAAGTCCCACAGTGCTCAGAGCCATTTGAACTTCATCTTTTCAGTTATCTGATACTTCTTTCCTACATTAGCTTTATTTTCAAGACATTAAGTGTCGTCTGCTTCTTTACTAAAACCTAACTGCCATTCGCAGATTCTTACAGTTTTTTGACGAATATTGAGTGATCGGTTGTTAATTATTTTCTTTTTTTTTTCATTTCTGAAATTACGGTAGAAAGGCGCCTTTTCCCCCCTTCACCACTGTCTCCTACATTTTGTTAGTAGCATACTGTGTTATGTCTTAAAGACCAGTTATTTGACATCAAAACAACTACCTGTCAAAAGTAGTAGCAAGAAAACAGCTTATTCACTTCGGTTCACTTGCAGGCTTCCGTGAATATGTGTTGCTCGACCATGGAGTTCGTAATGGTATAGAATACCTCAGTATTGCAGCAGCATCTTTTGTGAAAATAAACTGCTGGTACATCCTTGTCAGTAGCGTAAAAGCAATTACAATAAGCAGTTTTACCCACCACTGAAAAGATGTAGCTAACCCTCGCCACGTACAGTTTTTTTTCTGACCAGTGATGAAACTAGAAGTTTCCTTAATACAACGCTAGCCTATGCAGACATGTGATTAAATTTCACTGATATTTCTGAATGAATTGATGAAGTTCAGAATCACATTGTGCAGATTAAGGTAGAGAGGCATCACTGTAATCACAGTTTACCATCAATACTCGTATACTTTAACGCAATATTTTTAACGATTTCACCATCTCATTAGGTGCATATGTAAACAGTTATTTTCAAAGTACTTCCACTCGTGCAATTTTCCACATATTTTTGAAATATCTTCTTACATTTTAGTACTTCTCTCTTTGTCTGTTCAATGCCTCTGTAATTCAGTAGAGCCCAAGCGCATATCCTAATTCTGTTTTTAACCAGGTCGACTTAGGATGACTATTTATCCTATCCATGTACTATAACATAAGAAACCTTACACGACGTGATCTAGTACAATTAGGTGAGGTGGCTGTTTCAGGAAGCACGGATGTATTGCGTTACTATTGCGACCAGACATTCATATTTGTCTTTCAGTAATAGCAAAAACTACGCAATGGCTGGTCGACTTGTATCTGTAGATGTATTTCGTCATCTTTTAGAGGAGTCCTTTTCCCATGTGCGATATAAGTTCCTTGTGTTGTTCAGCTGTAGATCACAAATAATATAATTTTCATCATGATTGAAGACAATTTCTTTAAATCTTCAGTACAGAAATCTCTACATTCAGAATAATTTTTCAGTGCGATATTTTGGAATTGCTTGCAAGAAGACTCTGCCGTGACTCCCAGGCTGCGAATTAATGAAACGTCAGAAGTTCACCACCTTGCTGCCTTAGCTTAAAATCTCATTCATTTAATTTCGTTTGCAAGAGATTTTCTTTACACGTGCCATATGGAACGAATGGTGTCTTCCATTGCCCAAGGACCTTACTGAACAGGTGTAGGTGATAGAATTTTCTTGTATTTTCTCCTGTCTGCCTTCGTTCGTGAGGCTAGGGAAATCGACACACACTATGTAGCCATTAAACTGGATTTTGGTTTTCTTGCGGGGGACAACTCACAATTTTACCTTACCACCTTAGAGTTGTCGTTCTCTTATTACTTGTCTGATATGACATGGAAGCCTAAAGGCTTCTACACACGCGCCGACTAACCAGCAAACTGGACGTTTGTACGTGGTTTGGGCAGCCGACCGACCAGCTTTTCTTGTCTGGATTTCGGTCGGGAAGCAACACCCAACGACCCCCCCCCCCCTTTCCCCTCCCCGCCCAATCGCCCCCGACAAATTGTGTCGTGTGTAGCGCTGTCGTGACAACCGCCCAGAGATTCGTCTTCTGTCACTGGGCGCGGATTAAATGCTGTTCTAACATACATTACAGAGTGCGAGGAGAAGTTTCTTGAGAAATCTGAAGACGTCAGATGTTTGTGGGGCATGTAGTGTGAGGAGTTTAGCAATAGAGATGCAAGAAATGAAGCTGTTATATCATTTTTTAGTGAATTGACTATGGTTTCATGTGGTACATTAACATTGTAAAAGATAGACATATTTTATAAAGAAACCTTTTGTATTTTGCTTTCTAGTTTTAATTTCCGATACTCATCGAAAATGAAATCTAAAACAGAAATACGGACAGATTAGATATTAGATTTCATTTAAAGTCCAAAAACCGAAATACAGAAGATCGACGGATGTTTGTTCATAAAGTATAAATGCTTTATTGTTTTGTTAAAATCCAGCCTATATCCAAGCCTTTTGCTATGAAGAGCCAAGTGTGGGATTTTTTACAGTTCTAACAGTTGTATTTATTAGATGTCGGCATCACCATTTGTAGTCTTTCCTTATTTGCAACGAATTTCTTAAACTTACAGGGGCGTCTTTTATGCTACATACGTAAATAAATAAAAGTTTATATAATTATTTTTCATTTATTTTGCTTTACCATGAAGTATTTCCTTAGGCAACTATAAATCATCTTTTCAGGTGTCTGGAATCATTTTAGATAGTCGCTGTGGGGATGCAAAAACACTGAATTTGAAGCCGTAATGTAGCTAGCAGCCTCTCCTCACAGCCTACAGCCTCTCTCATGTCTGTGGGCTTTCTCCTTAAGAATGGCTTGATCATGTTCAGTAGCCCCAAAATGCAAGTTTCATCCATTCTTAGATAACTGAGATAATCGTCGACTCCCAGTTCCTTGGGTAACGGAGCGTAAGTGAATTTATTTCTTTGTATTGACCGCTCCTTTGCCCACAGCTTCCACTCAGTTTGATTATTTACATATCGAAAGTAAACCCTAGTTTTTGTTTCTGTAGAAACCCAAGCGAGATCTCGTAGAACATAACTCACTGAACTCTCTGATAAATTGGCACGTGCGTAGACGCGTTTACATGTAATTGTGGCGTTTAGTAGTTAACTCTCACACATTTCGACTGTCTTATCTATGTTGTGTGATAAGGGCTGTTAGCATTATAGTACACCACGTGAACGTACCTACATTCTGTACATTGTAAATCTAAACATTTTATTAAGATTTGTTCACGGCGAGGAAGGAAATATGACGAAATCTTTCTGACTGTCATTGTCAATTCGTTTGACACTGTGGTCTTCCAGATGTTTGAAAAAAATTTGTCGATATCACTCCGCTTGCTTGAGTCTGAGGAGCTACATTGTATAGAGGAGCAGCAGCAGCAGCAGAATTTCTTAGGATTGAATGAAATTCTTAATACACCCAGCTCGCTATAGAATCTTACAGATAAAGTAACGCAGCTCAGCGATTGTAACGTATGAAAGAAAACCCACGGCAAACTATAACAAGCCGCAAGAAGCATTTGGACAGTGTATCAAGATAAATGTCACAGAAGTGTTCAGAACTAATTGGGTGACGGCCTAAAAGTCCAAATCTCCAGAATTCAGTCCTCAGTTGGCTCTTTTCGGTCGAAATTTGAGCGGAGCAAGAACAACACTCCCTGTAAATTACACTATGTTTTATTATCCGAAGTTTCATAGCCACTCGAAGAGTGGGAAACTGACAGATAGATATCAAATTGACTATTTTTGAAACAAATTAATTGCTTTAAAGCAACCGCGTTGATTAAGAAGACTTAGGAATCTGAAGGAAATTCAAATATTTAACAAACAGCTGTTTGCTATATAAACGAAGTGTCAAAAAGTTCATCTCTTCAAAGCCTAACTATTTTGAGCATAAATATTGCATTGGCGTGATATTTAATAATCAAAAAAGGCTTTCTTTGATTCAAGCATAAAATTTAAGGCGTTTCGAGAACAGAAGTGACTAGGAAAGCAAATGAGGTGGCAATACGATCATATTTTCTGAAAAAAAACTTGAAAATAAAAAAATGATATGTTTCGTGAAATGATTTGAACAAGTGTAAGAAATAAAGTAGAGCAGAGAACATTTTATGTGCATTTGAATGAAGCTCTAAATCATGTACAGCGGATGACGTGCGTCATTGTTTCCCCAGTCGGCATGCACGCGACAACATGCACTACGTAATACATCCCAAAACACAGCGCTTAAAAACAGAATTATTCCGAGACTCATTCCTCGGGTTCAGTTGGTGAGAGAAAGGTAGGGTCAAGCGTTTTCGGTAGCCCTTGGGCTAGGCACCTTTCCTATATGAAATAGGATCGTCTTCCTGAAACTATCCTACAGTAAAGAGCCAGAGTTCGAACATTACACACTACCTTCAGCTTAGGCAAATGGAGCAAACTAATTGGTTCTTTTTATATTATATGTGGTCTATGGTACGCCTTGGGGGGTTTATGGAAGCACCATTTAGTTCATGGATGATTCCTGAGAAAATTCTAAAATAGATCCGCGGATGTCAAGACGGCTATGCGCAACAAAAGGCTGACATTTTTACTATGGATTTGTAAGATACTTATCTTCAACAATCTTGAAAATTTTCTTTATCCATTTCCTAATTGTACAAGAAAAATAAGCACGTAATATCCGGTGTGAGGCGAAAATGTAGTTTATAAATGACTTAGCAACCCCATTGCAGTACTCAACAAATTCAAAACTTTGTGCACGTTAAATCCAATCTGAGGCATGAAACTAGTTTTGTGTTATTTCATTTTTACATCATTAAATTATCCACAAGTTAATGTCCTATAAAGTTCTTTTCATGAGAGTGACATGCCCTGCTGTAGCTCGGAATAGGGAACCAACCAAAAAATGCCCTTACCGGAGCACAGAAAATGGCGAATATGCTCCTGTTAGAAAGATTCTGACGGAAAATTGGGATACCAGCTGCCTCATTATTAAGCATATTATTAGGTTAACACAGTTTTGCAGTTTTTCCGGATACTTTGCTCACAGATTGCACTCCATCGAAAACACTCGGCTTATGGTTCGTACGTTAAGAGTAAAAACGTTATTAGAAGTAATTTAATGAATTTGCAGTCATTCAACTATTACATAATTTTTGGCTGTCGTTTTAAGTTCTTTTAAGGCGTGTTAGGGTCCTTTTTAGCCCATTTTTTGTCGCTGCAGTACCACTTTGGGCAAATTTTTTTAGTCTGTATCAAGTTTTGTTCGTGGAAAAACTGCTGACTCAGAACATAGTATGGTGGCCTCACAGCCCTTGCGATGACCCTAGAGCCCTTGCCATGTGGTAACCACGTTCGTTTAAAACTACATTTACACCTCAGACCGGATATTACGTGCATAAGAATGATTGATTTGAACTTCTGGGTCTCGATAAGGAATAAAGATATCGAAACAAGTTTAGAATTTCTCCGAGAATATCATCTTAAGAACATATGGTAATAATTTCGACGACCTGCTATGAATAGAAATCATAGAAGTGGTCGTTCCCATAATTGGTACTTCCGTACGCAAAAATCATAGTTTTTTGCGGTTTTGTCAGGAACCGATATTGAACAAAAGCAGCTTCCGTAAGCTGCCTAAGTGCAAGCCTGGGTCACAACAATGCAAAAGAGCCAAACGATTGGCTGAGTCTGCGGGTTAGAGGCTTTTCGTAATGTCTAAATTTTGACCCTTTACTGTAAGATAGCTACAAGTACTCTTGTTCGTCCGATAGGTATATAAATTGTCGCTAAGCCAAGGGATATCCAAAACACTGAACCCCTTATCTCTGTGACCAATAGAAGCCAAGATAGAACACACACAAAAATCGCATTTTGTGCGCTACTTTTTGGAATATACTGATACCGTGCACGCACGCGCACACGCACACACACACGCACGCACACACACACACACACGCACACGCACACGCACACGCACACGCACACGCACACGCACACGCACACGCACACGCACACGCACACGCACACACACACACACACACACACACACACACACACACACACACACAGTGCTGTAATACACAAAAGTTTTTTCCTCAATTTATTCGTATGCCTCAATGCCTTAGCTTAGACGTCTTACGGATGCAAGCTCTTACCATGGACCGTTATTGTCGGCATAAAACATAAAATTTTCAGTAAAGTCAGTTCTAACAATCACTACAATTAGGAAACGTAAATCGATTCATTACCGTCTTTTTTATAAAAGCGACTGTCCCACTTGTTCTGTATACAGCTACAATAATAGCTAATGACCAACGCTAATGTAAAACAGTATCCAGCAAAATCAAACTTTCAAGTGACTCAAAAATCGGACTTCCTAGCAGGCACGTCTGATTACCTGAGCAGCTACAACAGGAAGCGGAGTGAAATGGCCATGCTCTGCCGAGAGGATAGATGAACGTCGTAGAAAAAAGTTGAAGACGGTCAGCGATATAGAAAAATTCAAGTCCGTGTCTCTGACCGAGCGAGGTGGCCCAGTAGTTAGCACAATGGACTCGCATTCGAGAGGACAACGGTTCAAACCCGCGACCGGCCATCCTGATTTAGGATTTCCGTGATTTCCATAAATCGCATTGGGTAAATGCCGGGATGGTTCCTTGGAAAGGGCACGGCAGATTTCTTTCCTCATCCTTCCCTAATCCGAGCTTGTGCTCATTAGACCTCTTTGTTGACGGGACGTTAAACTCTAATCTCCTCACTGATCGCAATGTTCGGGGTGGTGTGGATATCACAGTGCCTACGGATTATAATAGATACCATAGTAGACTACGGTGTCTATTGAAATCAAAATGATATTCAGCCATAGTCAGATTTCAGATTGGTGTATTAATTCATGAAAACTAGTTCTGACGAAAATAACTTAAATATTCGATGCGTGATTTTGCAGTGCTGAACTCATTTTAAATGGGTGTATGCGTTTATATTCCTGCTTACCTCCAGGAGGGTTGGGGCAGTTATAAGCAAGACTTTTTTTTTGACACATGATACTTGCTGGCCGGATATACATACTGAGAGGATAAGAGTGCCCTGAAACGCTTACAGGTGAGCGAAGCTGTAGGAAAAGGGTCATATATATCGAAAACGAACGTCACTAGGCCCATTGATAAAACGCTCGAACACACGTTTATAGTCCATTGCTGTCTGTATCGCTACAGTGGATAGTTAGTATGTGGAAGGGCGTTTTAAGTGCATAAAGGGACGTTTGTACATACGAATATTGAAGAAAAAACAAAAGAAGGGGCGACTGTTGTACCTGTGAAACTTCTCGGACGTGGATTTGATTGCTTTTTGTTCTCGATTCCTTGAAGTTCTCGTTTTGGCCCATACCTAACATGGATTCTTCCGTAACCAAGACAAAGTGTTTGGTGATTCAGGAGGCACCTTCCCCAAGATTTATACCGCATACACTGAAGGCTGGAAACATTATCCGCTAAGTCAGAGCGCGGACCAAAGTATGTGCTGACTGATCATGATGCCCTGCTCCACGTTAAATACGTATCTCGCACTCCTAAGCAACATAGTCGTTCCGGGATGAGAGTACCCAACCTCTCGCTAGCCGTGCGTCAGCGGAGAGAAAACCACCGACGGAAGACCCACGGCCTCGGACAAGCGAGCGTACTCGGTGCGCCTGCAGACACTTTCAGCATCGACTGAGACACGAATATAGAATAATCTTCCGTACTGTTAATGAACTAATTGTACTCCGCTTAAAATAAATGTATGTTACACGTTTGACCTCTTTCCACATCTCGGAGACCATTCTCTGCGGGATTAATGGAATATGACTAGTGTAATGTAGTGTCTCCAATAGAGAGATTAAAATATACGAGGATTGGGCAATAATACGAAGACACCGCGAGAAATGCATGCAGGTGCCAGCCAAGTCAGCAGATTGCCCTGTTCTATTTGACCACAAACGGCGCCTGTGCAATGTCTTTCATACCTTGCAAGAGTCAGTCGTGGTCAGGATAGCGTTCTATATAGTTGTGAGTATATTACGTCGGAGCGAACCGAAGTGAATTCAGACGTGGGAAAGTTGTTTGTGGTTCTACGTTAGGTGAGTTCGTAACCAATGTAGTAGAAGTGTTGGGTGTTTAAAGACGCACCACATCGAAGATCTATATCGCATACAGGAAAAGAGGAAGGACGTCAGCCACTAAGTCACAACGCGGACGAAAGTGTGTATTGAGTAATCGTGACTATCACTGAATCACATTGTATGTTGTTGTTGTGGTCTTCAGTCCTGAGACTGGTTTGATGCAGCTCTCCATGCTACTCTATCCTGTGCAAGCTTCTTCATCTCCCTGTACTTACTGCAACCTACATCCTTCTGAATCTGCTTAGTGTATTGGTCTCACTCTACGATTTTTACGCTCCACGCTGCCCCCCAATGCTAAATTTGTGATCCCTTGATGCCTCAGAACATGTCCTACCAACCGGTCCCTTCTTCTTGTCAAGTTGTGCCACAAACTCCTCCTCCCCAATTCTATCAATACCTCCTCATTAGTTATGTGATCTACCCATCTAATCTTCAGAATTGTTATGTAGCACCACATTTCGAAAGCTTCTATTCTCTTCTTCTCCAAACTATTTATTGTCCATGTTTCACTTCCATACAAATACTTTCAGAAACGACTTCCTGACACTTAAATCTATACTCGATGTTAACAAATTTCTCTTCTTCAGAAACGCTTTCCTTGCCATTGTCAGTCTACATTTTATATCCTCTCTACTTCGACCATCATCAGTTATTTTGCTCCCCAAATAGCAAAACTCCTTTACTACTTTAAGTGTCTCATTTCCTAATCTAATTCCCTCAGCGTCACCCGACTTAATTCGACTACATTCCATTATCCTCGTTTTGCTTTTGTTGATGTTCATCTTATATCCTCCTTTGAGGACACTGTCCATTCCGTTCAACTGCTCTTCCAAGTCCTTTGCTGTCTCTGACAGAATTACAATGTCATCGGCGAACCTCAAAGTTTTTATTTATTCTCCCTGGATTTTAATACCTACTCCAAATTTTTCTTTTGTTTCCTTTACTGCTTGCTCAATATACAGATTGAATAACATCGGGGAAAGGCTACAACACTGTCTCACACCCTTCCCAACCACTGCTTCCCTTTCATGCCCCTCGACTCTTATAACTGCCATCTGGTTTCTGTACAAATTTTAAATAGCCTTTCGCTCCCTGTATTTTGCCCCTGCGACCTTTAGAATTTGAATGAGAGTATTCCAGTCAACCAGATTGTAACCAAAAATAAAAGGACGACAGCTGCAAGAGCCACTGCAGAACTGATGGCGTTTCCAATTTCTGGCCGAGTTTGTCCCAAGAGTGAAAGATACCGGGGGTTCGGTGATGATATGAACAGTCGTATCTGGTTTTCCATGGTCCCCATAGCTACTCTGCGAAGTCCCATTGCTGCCAAGGATTATATTACCATTTTTGGTAACCAAATCGATGATAGAGCTTTTATTCCTCTTCGGTGACGCTGTGTTCCAGTAAGAGAGGGCACCCGTTTACACAGTTCGCATCATCCAGGACTGGTTTTGTAAGCACGAGGATGAATTGGCGCAACTCATCTAGCAACCGTACCCACCAGATCTCAACAGTATTCACCCTTTGTGATCTACTTTGGAGAGAAGTGTGGGTGATTGTTACCCATCATCGTTACCTGAACATGCCACTGTTTTTCACTAAGGATGGTACAAGATTCCCTTTAAATCTATACAGGACCTGTCTTTATCCATTCCACGACGACAGGAAACTGTTTAGAACGTCAACCGTTTTTCTACTCCGTATTAGGCATGGTGGTCCGTTGTGTCTAATGAACAAAGTACGAACATGTGGACTATCAGACCAATTGTGTGATTTGATTGAAGAGTTCCTGTATAACAGAACGCAGCATGTCATTCTCAATGGAGAGAGGTCTTCCGAAGTAAGAGTGTTTTCAGGTGTGCCGCAGGGGAGTGTCGTAGGACCGTTGCTGTTCACAATATACATAAATGACCTTGTGGATAACATCGGAAGTTCACTGACGCTTTTTACGGATGATGCTGTAGTATATCGAGGGGTTGTAACAATGGAAAATTGTAGTGAAATGCAGGAGGATCTGGGACGAATTGACGCTTGGTGCAGGGAATGGCAATTGAATCTTAATGTAGACAAGTGTAATGCGCTGCGAATACATAGAAAGAAAGATCCTTTATCATTTAGCTACAATATAGCAGGTCAGCAACTGGAAGCAGTTAACTCCATAAATTATCTGGGAGTAGGCATTAGGAGTGATTTAAAATGGAATGATCATATACAGTTGATCGTCGGTAAAGCAGATGCCATACTGAGATTCATTGGAAGAATCCGAAGGAAATGCAATCCGAAAACAAAGGTAGTAGGTTACAAAATGGTTCAAATGGCTCTGGGCACTATGCGACTTAACATAAATCGTCATCAGTCCCCTAGAACTTAGAACTACTTAAACCTAACTAACCGAAGGACATCACACAACACCCAGTCATCACGAGGCAGAGAAAATCCCTGACTCCGCCAGGAAACCCGGGGCGGGAGAAGTAGGTTACAGTACACTTGTTTGCCCACTGCTTGAATATTGTTCACCAGTGTGGGATCCGTACCAGATAGGGTTGAAAGAAAGAGAAGATCCAACGGAGAGCAGCGCGTTTCGTTACAGGATCATTTAGTAATCGCGAAAGCGTTACGGAGATGATAGATAAACTCCAGTGGAAGACTCTGCAGGAGAGACGCTCAGTAGCTCGGTATGGGCTTTTGTTGAAGTTTCGAGGACATACCTTCACCGAGGAGTCAAGCAGTATATTGCTCCCTCCTACGTATATCTCGCGAAGAGACCATGAGGATAAAATCAGAGATATTAGAGCCCACACAGAAGCATACCGACAATCTTTCTTTTCACGAACAATACGAGACTGGAATAGAAGGGAGAACCGATAGAGGTACTGAAGGTACCCTCCGTCACGCACCGTCAGGTGGCTTGTGGAGTATGGATGTAGATGTTTTTGGTGTTACTTTTTTTTTGCTGATCCTCTGTTCAATATGACGGAGTACACGAGGACGAGATAATACGTGTACGGGTGTTGATAAACGGCCCGGATGCATGTTTCAGCGGCGCCATGACGTACGAGATGGTGTTGAGCCGGCTGGGCGAGTTCGGCCGCTACCAGCGGCGCATCTACCTGCTGCTGTGCCTGCCCGCCATCTCCTGCGCCCTGCACAAGCTGTCCGGCGTCTTCCTGCAAGCCAAGCCTCTCCACAGGTAAGCGCCCTGCCTCACCCTCTTATAGTAGCTGTTCCGTAGGCTGTTGTGGTGAGCAAGCAAGAAGGCGGCTGCGTGGTGCGGTCTGCGTAAAGAGGCCCGTCGAATGAGGGTAGCTTGATAAGCCTGGTAAAAAACCAAGAAAAATGTTTCGACTCGCCTTACTTTCCGACATTGTCACCTTTGAGGGACACACTCTTGGCTCACCAATCCTCCAGCTTTTTCATTCCGTCGAAACAGCAGTGGTTAGCTCACTGGACTCGCATTCGGGAGGACGACGCTTCAATCCCGCGTCCTGTCATCGTGATTTAGGTTTTCCGTGATTTCCCTAAATCGCTCCAGGCAAATGCCGGGATGGTTCCTCTGAAAGGGCACGGCCGACTTCCTTCCCCGTCCTTCCCTAATCCGATGAGACCGATGACCTCGCTGTTTGGTCTCTTCCCCCAAATAACCCAACCCATCGAAACATAGTTTCTATCAAACGTTGCAGAATACTGGTTGATTACAGCTATCACTTCCTTATTTGACGGAAATTCCTTCCAAGCAAGCCGAAGTTTCAAGTTAGGGAACAGGAAGAAGTCACTTGGGGCTAAGTCAGGTGAACGGGGGAGGGGGGGGGGGGGGGGGAGAGGGGGGGGTAAGAAACCAATTCAAATCCTATTCACGCACTTCCATCATTGTTATGCTAACCTCGATCTTTTTTCAGCGAACGCAAGTTTCAGACGATGCAACAATGAAGCTAAATAGGGTCCGGTTACGATTCTGCCTTTTTCCAGGTAATCTGTGAAAATTATTCCTTGGCTATCCTGACTGTGACCTTACCGACAGACAAAATGGTGTTTGCTTTTTCGGTGCACTTTCACCAGCCTTTCTCCACCGTTTTGAGTGCCAGACGCAATGTTGAAAAACTGGACTTTACGCGCTTTCGTTCGACTGTGAGTAATCCAGGCACCTACCGCACGCACAACTTCTTCCTAGCAAATTCTCCGTGCAGGACGTTATGTACCCCCCAGCTCAGACGCCTAAATTCATCTCACGAATTTTCATTCGGCGGTCTTGCATTATCATATCACGCATTTTGTCAGTGGTTCCTTTGTCCTTGATTCAATTGGACAGCCGGACCGAGCTTGGCCTTCGGTGCGTATCCGGTCACGTTTAAATTAATTAACCCAAAGTAAATGGTCTTCAATGATGGTGCACAGTCTGTGTGAACTTCATCCAGTTCTGTTTTGCTTCTTTCGGCTGTCCAGCCCTTCAAATAAAACCATTTAATAACCGCACGAAACTCGGTTACTCCATTTTCAGTCGCTGTCGACTACTGAGCAACTCATCATACTGCTGTCAGCGATGAACTGTACGCTGTACATTGTTGAAATTCTTTATAAGTTACTTGGAATAATTAAACTTGCCAACCACGGAGGTGCAACATAAATATTACATTCTTTGATGGAAATTTTTCAGACTTGCCAAACCACTCTCGTACTCTGATGCGTCGTCAGTGTTCTCTCTCTCCCCGCGCCTTACTCTCCAGCCTTTCAAATTCCTGCTAAACGGCAGCCCCGCGATAAACGCCACTACGGACCATTGTTTCTCTTTCCGACTGTGCCTAGGTAAATCTGTATGCTAAGGAAACAGTCGCTGTCCGTAGCTCGTGGTCTAGTGGCTAGCGTTGCTGCCTCTGGATCAAGGGTTCCTGGGTTCGATTCCCGACCGAGTTGAGGATTTTCTCTGTGCAGGGATTGGATGTTTGTGATGTCCTCCTCATTTTATCATCATCATCCGTGACAGTGGTTAGAATGGACTGCGAAAAAAAATTGGACTGTGTAAAAATTGGGAATTTGTGTGGGCACTGATGACCGCGGAGTTGAGTGTCCCCCAAACCAAACATCATCAAAACAATGGCTGGTAGGTTATTATCGTTCGTCGTGTTTGCTTCAAGTCACCCCCTAATGAACACTATGCAGGATATTAACTTCAATATACATTTCCTGACAGGAAAAAGGTGAAGCACCAAGAAGGGGAGGAGAAAATGAAGTGCAACTTCACGGTTTGTGAGCGTAAGTGATGTTTCATCGATTACAAAATTGTCAAACTTGCAAAGACCTCGCCACTATGATTCCTCTCACCAGAATGACGTTGCAGTCCCTCAGGCCAGGACGCGGTGATATGGTTGGGAAGGGTGTTGCGAAGCCGTTGCAACCTCCCGTGGCGATGTGGCCCTCAACTGTTGCAATGGACCTCGATATCCCAGATACTGCCAATGGGATGCAATTGACTTCTGAGGTGGTCCTGCACGTGTTCTATTGCGGAACGCATCTGGGGAGCTTTCTGGCCCCGGAATACCTCAACATCACCCAAACAGCTGTTAGTGACAAGTGCCATATGTGAACGAGCATTGTGCTCTTGAAAAATGGCACCAAGATCCTGTCACAGGAGAAGTAACGCATGAGGATGCAGCCTACCTGTGACGTACTGTCATGCCGTCAGAGTTCCCTCAATGACTGCGAGCCAGGTTCTAAAGTCATTTCCTATGGCTCCCTGCACCATGAGGCTAGCATTAACATCACTGTGCCTCTCCAAGACAATGGAAAAATGGGAATTTTCCCCAGGTCGCGACCACGATGGCCACATATGGTATTGCAGAAACAAAATTCATTACTGACCACAATGCAACGCCCTTCATCAGCAGTCCATGCTTCTCTGTCACAACACTACTCTAAACGGAGCCATTTGTATAATGGTGTTAACAGCAGCCTATGCAGGGGACGTCAGTTCTTTCGTCTGGCTGCTGCTAGTTTCCGATCAATGGTGCAGGATGATACAGAATGTAAGAGTCATTACTTGCGCTCGGGCGGCGAGCACAGATGTTGAAGGGATTACGATGTGCTTGATGCAGAATACGGTGATTTTCTCTTGCGGTGGTCAGTCGTGCTGACGGGATTGTTGTGCCTTCCCATGCTGTCCACATCGGGTCACTGTCACATGTGACTGCCCCACAAACGTCGATATTGCACGATTCGACCAGTCGGCCAAATGGAGGCCCACAATAAAGCCTGTTTCAAACTTTTTTCGGGTGCTGACAACGCCATCTCATGCGACTACACGTGTGTGTGTCCTTGAGAGTGGCCACTCAGTACTTGATGTTCATACCTTTTACGTGCCCCACCAGGCCTGGTCACAAAACTAAGCACAAATAACACTAAAGCACTATAGTGACATTTCTACGTGTCACACAGAACTCTTACTTCGGTTTACCCACCCGTCGACCGTGTGTACGTGTACAAAATAACATTAACATCCGACCATGTGTTCTGTATGTTTCGCCATTTTTGTCGACACTGTACTTGAAACTGATGTAAAGAGCAACCAATTGCGTTTTTACGTGCACACCACTATACTAAAATTGCGCCAATGCCCCACATAGGTGTCTGTTTTAAAGACGAGACTATATATGTACAAGGGTGCGTCACGGTCGTTCTAATGTTTGTGTGGCCATACAAGGTGTTCCAAACTTTTAGGATTGAAGTTTCACAGCCTCTGGACTATTCTATGGGGGCAGCAGTTGAGAAGGTAGTGAGACACGTTGAAGTTTGTCCCCAGTGTTGTTGAATTTATACACTGAGTAAGTAGTAAAGGCAACTAAATAGCAAAATTCGAATGGGAATCAAATTTCAAGGAGAATAAATAAACAGTACATTTTCCAGCGACATTTTATTTTTGTCAGAGACAGCGACACACATGTTACAACAGTATAACGGAATTGTTAGAGTCTTGAAAAGTGTTTGCTATAATAATGAAATGTAGACGAATTAAATCAGGCGATGCTGAAGGAAATGGAATAGGAAACAAAACATTAAAAATAATACGAGTTTTATTGTGTTGTCAGTAAAAAAAATGAGATGGGATGGCTCAAGCAGAGATGATATACAATGCAGACTAGCGACAGGCAGAAGCGCGTTTCTGAAAAAGAAAGCTCTATTAAAAAAGATATAAATTTAACTGTTAGAAAGTCTTCACTGAAGGTATTTTCTTGTACTGTATTCCCGTACAGAAGGGCAAAGGTGTGCGGTAAATACACTGAAGAGCCAAAGAAACTGCCTAATATCGTCTAGGACCTCCACAAGACGCAGAAGTGCCGTAACAAGACGTGGCATAGACTCGATGTCAGAAGTAGTGCTAGAGGGAATTGACGGCATGAATATTGAGAGGCTGTCCATAAATCCGTAAGAGAACGACGAGGTGGAGATCTCTTGTGAACAGCACGTTGCAAGGCGTCCCAGATATGCTCAATAGTGTCCATGTCTGGAGAGTTTAGTGGGCATCGGAGGTGTTTAAACTCAGAAGAGTGTTCCTGGAGCCACTCTGTAGCAATTCTGGACGTGTGGGATGATTCATTGTCCTGTTGGAATTGCCCAAGTCCGTCGGAATACACAATGAACTTTAATGGACGCAGGTGATCAGACACAATACTTGCGTGCGTGTCACATGTATAGACGTATCAGGGGTCCCATATCACTCAAACTGCACACGCCTCACACCATTACGGAGCCTCCACCAGCTTGAACAGTCCCCTTCTGACATGCAGGGTCCATGGACTCATGATGCTGTCTGCGTTCCCGTAAACGTCCATCCGCTCGATACAATTTGAAACTAGTCCGACCACTCATCAACGGTCCAATGTCGATGTTGGCGGGTTCAGATTGGCGTAAAGCTTTGTGTCATGCTGTAATAAAGGGTACAAGAGTGGGCCTCCGGCTCCTAAAGCCCATGTCGTGATGTTTCGTTGAATGGTTCGCACACTGACTCTTCTTGGTGGCCCAGTATTGAAATTTGGAGCAATCTGCGGAAGGGTTGCACTTCTGTCACGTTGAACGATTCTCTTCAGTCGTCGTTGGTCCCGCTTTTGCAGGATCTTTTTCCAGCCGCAACGATGTCGGAGATTTGATGTTTTTCGGGATTCCTGATATTCACTGTACACTGGTGAAACGGTCGTACTGGAAAATCCCCACTTCATCGCCACCTCGGAGATGCTGCGTCCCATTGCTCGTGCGCCAACTATAACACCGTGTTCAAACTCACTTAAATCTTGATAACCTGCCATTGTAACAGCAGTAACCGATCTAACTACTGCGCTAGACAGTTGTTGTCTTATACAGGCGTTGCCGACTGCAGCGCCGTATTGTGCCTGTTTACATCTCTCACACACATGCCTATACCAGTTTCTTTGGCGCTTCAGTGAAGTTTATAAAAGCAAACAAAAGTTTTTTGAGGTGTGATACTAGAGAAGGATGCTAAAGATTAGATGAGTAGATCGAATAACTAATGAAGAGGTACTGAACAGAATTGTGGAGAAAAGAAATTTTTGTGGCACAACTTGATTAAAAGAAGAGATCAGTTGATGGAACTCATCCTGAAACATCTAAGGAAAACTAATTTGGTGGTGGAGGGAAGAGTGGAAGGCAAACATTCTAGAAAGGGATCAATACTTGACAATAGTAAATAGATCAAATGCCTGTATGCTGCAAGAGTTACGCAGAGATGAGTCTTACACAGGGTAGAGCAGCGTAGAGAACTGCAGCTAACGAGTTTTATGACTGAAAACGATGACGGCGCGACGACGACAGCAAGGGAAACAGAACAACCTAAACCGAATTCTTGAAACAAGGAAGGAATTGACGTAAGTTAAGGAATCATGGGTTTGCAGTGCATATGTGGCATTTGTTTGTAAACTCTTTACGTTTCAAGACGAACAAGTGCCTGTCTCAATGATGCTAGCGATGCTTTTTTTTAAAAAAACAATACACATTCATCCTTGATGTTACCATGGTGCAGCTGACCATTCAGTGTTTAGTGTAGCGTCTGGAAAGCTAAAAGAATGTATAATGAGTAGTTTCACAAAAGTCATCACGCTAAATGAAAGAGATTTACGAGCGTAAAATTATGTACGAGAAAGCGGTTCGCGCAAGCCCCAAGGAGCCAAGGAAGGTCCTTGACAAAGAATTGTTTCTCTTGGCAGAATTTGCGATGATGGTCTTGGATCGCATGGGTGAACAGATACCCGTGAGATGCTTCGTTAAAAACCACACAGTATAAAGAGCACTCTTGGAGCAGCAGTTAGAGGCGTATCACAGCCGACCGAATGCAGAGAGGCAAAGCTATTTTGAACCTAGAGTACAGTGCTGTCAATCGTTTATATTCAAATGCATCCACTGAGACAAATTATCATCTCTTTGAATGGTTATTATGAGCTTGAGTTGCTACAATAAGGCATACATTTTACAAAAGAAAAAAAATTGATACACAGGTAGCACGGCTTCAGGAAATATCGTTTTTGAGTCACAACTAGCCCTATAATCATACGAAGTAATGTGTGATGTCGGCTGAGGATGTGTTAACTGAGTTAACTGTATATTTTCAGATTTCCAGAAAGCTAAACGACTTCGTAGCCGAGGTCACCGCCGCACGCGTATGTTGTGGCTCTGAACTCAGAGATGGGTCGTTTCGAACCCTGGTGGTAAATGAAAGTTTCCCTGCCAGTATTCCAATGACAAGGGGAGGAGTGGTATTGATGTGAAGTTTCTAATCACCGATCTTTGCGCCAACGTACTGGATTGAATTCTAAACGTGTCCGTAGTATCTCATGAAGTGATGGCATGTGGCGCTGTTGATAGTAACCCGTCCGTCGCTTGGAGATGTGCGATGTCAAGCATAGCGGCCCCCTTGGTGCAATTCGCCGGCGTCAGTTTTCACCCTGTCCTTTCTCGCGTAGTCATACACCACACCACACTACACACTCTATCATTACCCTCATCACCACTCCACAAATACACATACAACACAACTCACATACCAGCAACGAAAAGGGCGAAAGTGCCTGGAGGAAGAAAACCCGTTCCGCTAGGAAACTGAACCCACTACGTGTATTTCCCAGCTACGTATGCTATATGATATTCCATTTTTCCAGAAAGCTTTTGACACCATTCCTCTCAAGCGGCTTCTGATCAAATTACGTGCGTGCCGAGTATCGTCCAAGTTGTGCTACTGATTCCATGATTTTTGTCAGAAAAGTCAGTTCGTAGTAAAATGAAACAGAAATGATATCTATGATCTTCAAAAGAAGTGTTAAAGGCCCTTTACTGTTCGTGATCTGTATAAACGACGTAGGTTACAGTTTGAGCAGCACTCTTAGATTGTTTGCAGAACATCGACTAATAAAGTCGTCGCAAGTTCAAAACGAATTGAAAAATTTATACAAAGATGCCTGTATGGCGTGAGAAAAGGCAAATGAATCAAAACAAGAAACGTGAGGTGATCGACATGAGTACTATAAAGTTCGTTAAATTTCGGCTACGCAATAAATCACACTAATATAAAGCCTTCGATTCAACGAAACATCTGGGGATTGCAATTAGAAACTACTCCATTTGGAATCATTGTATAGAAAATAATGTGGAAAGCCAAACAGACACTGAGGTTTGTCGGCAGAAAACACGGATGATACACGGAATGTATTACAGAGACTACCTACAAAAGATGCCCCTGCATAAAGAGTCTCCAGCATACTGGAACAATCACTCAAAAGAGGATGTTTCCTTGGCAAAATCACGGCCAATTTATTTCCCCCATTACTGTAAGAGCTTGTGCTCCGTCCCTAATGACGTCTTCGTCGATGTGACGTCTTCATCGATGAGATAAATACATAAAAAGTAAATTTGCAGAGCATGTTATTTCGCACATCCGCTCTGAACTAAAGAAATTCTCAAGCGCCTGCTATTGCGGGCAGAAATGACTTTAGTAAAAGTCCCATCCGTTAGTGTGAATAAAGTAAAACTACCACTACACTATCGTTTGACATGTTGCAACGAGCCATGTTAGTCTTTAACATCGCGGAGACTGTCGGTAAACATACTGCACTGACCGGTTTCGATAGAGTAAATCCACTCAGCTTAGAGGAAGTAGCTGCCGACATCTTGTAAACTGGATCAATTCTGGGAACGCATATGCAGTACTCTACCCAATGTACTGCTCGTTATAGTTCTTTAAGATTACAACGAATGATGTCGCGGTGGACGAAGGCTAAAAACGTGCATTATTAAGAATTTTGGGAATCAAAACTACTTTGTTCGCAGCTATCATATGATGCAGTATGTTGTTACTCTTACTATACCCAAGTCCTGTGGAGTAAAATTTGTACCTACATACCCTTATTTGCCTACCTTGCGCCGTAATTTTTTTTATCGTACTGTCACTGGGTTCTGATCTATTTGGTTGGCTAACTGATTTGTAGTGGTGGTGACTAGATCCATAATACAGTGTAACTTATAAATTAAGTAGGTTATTCCTTAGTAAGAGTGCTGTGTTTTTCCGCGGAACTACCTCGTCCAGCGTGACCGCTTTAAGAGGGCCGGGAGCTGATGAATCGCTAGCTGACAATTGAGAGGAGGCTCATTATTCAATTGCGAAGACGGGCAGCAGTCCTGAATTATGCATAATGCTTCACAACGAGGCGGCGTAAACTGCCTAAACGGATAAACACAAACACATCTAGCTACCGCTGTCGCTCTGCCTGTTTTTTCCCAAGCATATTACACTCGTGACGAATATCCGTACGATTGATAAAGTTGTTGATAGTTGTCTAGTAACTGCAGTGGTACTAATATAACACAGCGTTCCTATGTTCGGTACAGTCTGCCATAACAGTCATTAAATGACTGAATAACGACACGTTTTTTATATTGGTTCTTTTGGTTCCACATTTGGACATCCATTCTTCTCAAATCCTTACTCGTACATAGTAGCATAAAATTATTTATTTCGGCAAATGCAAACCATCGAGTCATGCGCATCGTTACCAATTTGAAATAGGAAGTTGGTGGAACACCTCTTGACCTCCTGCGGCTTCTTCTCAAACATAATTTCGATATTAGTCCCGTACTGAAGCTATTAGGGTTGGGAACACTACAAGAAGCCGTCTTCCTGTTCCATGTAAAGTCTTAAGGAACATGGTTTGCCATTGTCTTGTCCATTCTCAGATAAGTATCCCGTTAAACTTCGGTTACACCATAAATCAGTCAAACCTAAAGGCCGTAAATTCAACTAAATATCTAGGCATTACAATTACGGACAACTTAAATATGGAAAGAACACGTAGGAAACATTGTTAGGCCGGCCGCGGTGGTCTCGCGGTTCTAGGCGCCCAGTCCGGAACCGTGCGATTGCTACGGTCGCAGGTTCGAATCCTGCCTCGGGAATGGATGTGTGTGATGTCCTTAGGTTAGTTAGGTTTAAGTAGTTCTAAGTTCTAGGGGACTAATGACCACAGCAGTTGAGTCCCATAGTGCTCAGAGCCATTTGAACCATTTGAAACATTGTTGGGGAGACGAACCAAAGACTGTGCATTATCTGTAGAAAGAAAATGTAACAGATCTACTGAAGAGACTGCCTCCAGTACGCTTGTCTCCCAGGTTGGCGATATTCTCTGCCCGGGGGCTTGGTGTTTGTGTTTTCCTCATCATTTCGTCACTATTCGTGACAGTGGCTTGATTGGACTGTGAAAAAAAAAATTGGACTGTGTAATAACTGGGGCTGATTACCGAGCAGTTGAGCGCCCCACGAGTCATCATCATCATCATCATCATCATTTCGCTTGTCCGTCCTTTTTTGAAGTACCGCTGCGCAGTCTGGGATCTTTACCAGATATGATTAACGCAGTATATCGAGAAAGTTCAAGGAAGAGCAGTACGTTTTGTATCATCGCGAAATAGGGGAGAGAGTGTCACTGACATGATACAGGATTTGGGGTGGTCATAATTAAAACAAAGGCGTTTTTCGTTGCTTCTAACGAAATTTGAATCGCCAACTTTCTCCTCCGAATGCGAAAATATTTTGTTGATGCCGACCTACATATGCATACACGATTTTCATCATCATCAAGTAGTGGAAATTAGAGCTCGCATAGAAAGATATAGGTGTTCGTTTTTACTGCGCGCTGTTCTAGATTGGAATAACAGAGAATTATTGTAAAGGCGGTTTGATGAATCCTGTGCCAAGCACTTACGTGTGATTTTCAGAGTATCCATGTAGAAGTAAATATTACGTGGCCCACCGCGTTTAGTGCAATACAGTGGAGCATTATAAGGTTTGGTTTGGATTATTGACAAACTAAGACCTTCCATTAGAGGAAACAGTTACTCAAAGTGACTGATATAGAATATTTGGAGAGAGAATATTAAAATACTAGCAGTTACTAGCGGAAGTGCCCGCAGAAATTTCTCGAAACTCAGTTCTTTCCAAAAAGATGTCAAACGTATCTACAAATATAAGACACTGAAAGTTGGATAAAACTCGAATTAGGGATTATACAAAAAGTCGTACAAGTCGATCAGACATCCTCCTTGGGTGTAACGATTGTACCAGCAAGCAGAAACAATAGGTCTTGCTCGGTCAAACATTAATCTCACTGCAAACTCACATGAACAAGTGTAACTATCGATGTTGGACTTCGGTTATTAACCTGAGTTTTTACAGGTTAGGTGCAGACATTCAATAGCAAACTTAATTTGATAGCTTGTAAACACAGCTTAAGGCGGAATGGGAATTTTAACCTTCGATCCATTATGTCACGGATGAGCTGTTTCTGAAACTTAGTCAATAAACAGAAATACAAAATATTAAATTCTATATTTAATGACTTCACGCGTGAGGATACTAAAACTATCTCACCAATGTTTTTTTTTTATTCTGAAATAAATACCGCCCTCCACCCATCACCGGTACTGAAAAACGATTGAGAGTACTCTAAGCGAACACATCAGACCGAGGCGGAATGCTTACTAGATTTTACATTAATTGTGCTGTGGAGTTTGACTCCGTAACTTTTTAGAGAGTTTCTAGCGCAATGTTCCGCCGTGAATGAAAAAGAGCGCTGGTTACCAGTGTTTACATGAAGGGTAAACAGCAACTACACAGGATTACGCAGCAATATCCTGAAATTTCTAGTAATGCAGAGGCATAGAGCACATTCCGAACTCACATTTTAATATTATCTGTATAGAATAAGCGTGCGAAACATGTCTTGTGTTCCTAACAGAGACAACTCGCAAGCAGTAGACTCACTCCAACAGTGTAAACTTCGCATCCCTAGATTGCCGCAGGATGTTTAGACGCTCTGTATCGAATAATAACAGAGGTTCAGTAATAGTGTCTCTACAGATACGCGACCGGCCCCGATGAAGTTTGGACTGACAGGAGCCAATGTGTTATGTTGATCGACGAATATTCAACTGAAACGAAAGCGATATCGCGTGTGTTTCAGATACACAAAATAGGAACACTGATGTTACCAGTATCAATCAAACATTACCAGGTAAGGTCAGCAGCTCTTCCTGCTCTTTCGCGATAATGTTGCTATTTATAGTAAAGCATCGACACTAGACGACTGTAAGGAAATGAAAAAGAATTAGTTTCTTTACTTGATGTAACGGCTGACACCACTTTCTAAATGTGGTTAAATGCAAGATAATGCTCTAAGGATAATGACGCAAAGACAAATGACGTACAAGAGCGATTCATCCCAGCGGATGATCTCTTCAGTAGCTAGACACATGGCCAAAAACGGATGGAACAGTGTGTTAGAGAGACCGAAGATATGCTTACGTGGAACTGGTACAAACAAGACCACCTGCATCTACCGAAAGCCCAATGGTATGCCGAAATGTGACCTCTGAAATGCAGCTCAACTGCCGTGGGTAATGAGACAGTTTGTGAGGATCAACATCCACAGTGTGAAGAAAGTGCTGAGAATTACCTCTCACCGTGGACAACGCAGTGGCCGACGGCCTTCCCTTAACGACTGAGAGCAGTGCAATTTGTGCAGAGTTGACAGTGCTAACAGACAAGAAACACTGCGTGAAATAACCACAGAAATCAATGTGGGACGTAAGACGAAAAGTGCGGCGAAACTTGGCGTTAATGGGCTGTGGTAGCACACGACCGACCCGAGTGCCTTTGTTAACACCACGATATCGCCAGTAGCGTCTCTCCTGGGATCGTGGTCATGTCGTTTCGACCCTAGACGACTGGAAACCCATGGCTGATCAGATGAATCCAGATTTCAGTGCCCACGAAGCCATAGACCTACGATGCGAACAAGGCACTGTTTAAGCTCCATAATGGCGTGGTTTGTGTTGACATGGAATGGACAGCGTCCTCTGGTCCAATTGAACTGATGATTGACTGGAAATGGATATGCTCGGCTACCTGGAGAGCATTTGCAGCCATTTATGGACTTCACGTTCTCGAACAACGATGGAATTTTTGTCGATGACAATGCGCCATCTCAGAACATTGTGGACAATTCGAGCGAATGATTTGGCCACCCAGATTGCCCGACACGAATCCCATCGGACATTTATGGGACATGCCGATATGTCAGCTCAGTACAACATCCTGCAGCGGCAACAGTTTCGCAGTTATGGACGGCAGTTGAGGCAGCATGACTCCGTATTTCTGCAGGGGACATTCAATGACTTGTTGAGTCCACGCAACTTCGAGTGTTGAACTATGCCGTGTAAAAAGAGGTCCGACAAGATATTAGGAGGTATCCCACGACTTTTATCACCCCAGTACATATCTGTCCGTGTTGTTTTAACTGCAGATAACGTTTTCTGTGTTACTCACCAACGAATTGCAGTTTGTTTTAACTTTTTAGGATATTGTGTGTGTGTGTGTGTGTTCTGTCTGTATTGGTGCAACTAAGGCCGATGAATAAATAAAAAAAAAATAAGTTCATATTCACATTAAAAAGGCAAAGGGGTGATAGTACACTATTACCGGATGAGGTGTAAAGTTCTGTAGCTGTCGCATCATGTAAATATTTGTGAATAATAATCCAAAGTTATACGAAAAGGAAAGAACATTGGATGTCAGTAGTCGGGACGGTGAATGGAAGACTAAGATTGGTTGAAATGGTGCTGAGAACAAGGGGCTCATCTATAAAGGAAATTGCACACAGGATGCTAGTGCTAACATTTCTAAAGTATTGCTCCAGTGTCTGTAGTCCTAATCTACTACGCATGATAGGAGACATCAGGCGAATACATTAATCGAAAGTGTCCCACTTCGCAGTGGTCAGTCGATTGCGTAGTTAAAATAGTGGAGCACAAAAAACGGTACCGAACTTCGCCATCACCGACAATAGTGTCACGTATCTACACTTCCTGGACCACAGATGTTCAAATGTCCAAGTGCGTGTGAATTCCTAGGGTACCAAACTGTTGAGGCCATCGGCTCCTAGACTTACACACTACTTAAACTAACTTATGCTAACGACAACACACGCACCCATGCACCAAGGAGGACTCGAACCTCCGGCGGGAGGGGCCGCGTAATCCGTGATATGTCGCCTCTAACCGCGAGGCCACTCCTCGCGGCTGGACCACAGAGGAAAGGTTCGGAAATAAGTCACCTACACAACCAACTGATAAGAAACTTACACTGCCGCTATCACCACCACCACCACCGCCGCCGCCGCCGCCGCCGCCATCATTGCTTGCGCTTTCTCGACAGTCAGAATCTGGCTGTGAACATTCGTTCCCCCTTCAGCATTCGAACCAGCGACCTCCAGAGACTTTGCGAGTAAATGCCGTGTAATCAGGTTAGTTTTAATTCTCAGCTTCTAAATACCCTGTTCCTTACTTCTCGTATATGGGCATAAAGCATAAATCAAGAGAGCAAATGCCGGCCGTGAGAGCTTGCATTTTAGGATAGTGTAGTTTAGCATCTCCCACTGATAATACCCTTCCTTCTTCGTGTCTTTAGCACTTCTTCCAAATAAATTTTAAACAGTGAAAAGGCCTGTGTAGAACCCTCTCTAAACTCTTTGTTAATTGGGAATGCCTGCCATAACAAATTACCCGCTTTCACTGACGTGGTGTACTAATTGCATTAATGCGGGATATTAAGACACCGCTATACCTCATGCTCACTCACAATTTATTTGTTTAATATCATTCTATCAAATGCCCTTTCTACATCTACGAATGATAAATGGACTGTTCACTCTCTTTCAACACATTTTTCTGTTAGTTGTTTGAGTATTAAAGTACCGTCCACGCATGACCGACGGCCCTGAACTGTTTTGCTCTTCTTATCCTTTACAAAGTTTCTCAGTTATGTTTTTAACTCTCGTGCAAAGTGTCTAGCCACTGATCAGAATGTGAGGCACTTAAATGTAAAAGATTATCCTAAAATTCCGTGTTAGTAGAGGGTTCATAGACACACTTTCAGGCTATTCCTCTAACGTTCCACTCTAGAGTAACACACGGGAAAAGTGAACACCTAACTTTCCGTGTAAGCTCTGATACCAGTTATTTTGGTGTTCGGAGGAGAAAGTGGGGGACTGAAATTTCGTGAAAAGAACTTCCCGCAACGATAAACGCCTTTGTTTTAAAGAATGCCACCTCAACTCACTTATTACATACGCGAAATTCCCTCTCCTATATCGTGATAATGCAAAAAAAAATCTGCCCTTCTCCGAATTTTTTTGACGTCCTCCTTCAACCCTATCAGGCACGGATGCCACAACGCGGAGCAGTTCTGCAAAAGAGGACAGACAGCCGTATCGTAGGTACTATCTCCAGTACATTTGTTGAAACTTCAGAGTGTTACGTTAGTAAAACGCCATCTTCGGTTCGCCTTCCTCACAACATTTTGTATTTGATAGTTCCAACTTATTCACAAATGTACTTATTTTTATTTTCCGTGTCCGGAAATTTCTTTAATAAGTTTATCGGCTTAATATCGTGTCACGTCCACTGCTTCATTCTCGTCAGGCCATAGCTCGTTAACTGTCGAAATATCTCCTACATCCCTACATATCACTGGGTTGTTGGGAAATTGTAGATGATTTACATGTCCTGGACTTCATCACAGTCGCATTTATCTGCTTCGTCTTTGAGCCCCATCTAATCAGATCTGTTTTAACGGGAGTTACATTCGTTCTGATGTGATTCAGAGTTCTCAAAATCTTCGAACTTAATGTATTGTCTCTGGGCATCTCTTGTGAGGCAGGGTAGTCCCTGGAGGACTCATTTAGCTCGGTGCTAAGGAACCTCTTGGGAGATATAAATGTCGCAAGTCCACATGAAGCACCGAGTAGACGGTGGCTATCATCGGAAGTCTGTAAACTTTTCTGTACTGTCATGTGAAATTCTTTGGTATTCAAGATCAAAGAATCCGGTCGCTCATTACAAGTTCCCAAGTGTTGTGGGATTCATGTATTGTGTTAGTCTCTTGGTATTACACTTGTATTTTTTAGCTTATGGGGACGTGGACTGCTTCGGCAGTTTTTCTTAATACAGTTGTTCTGGCTGCACATTTACTTTTCAGTAGTTTCTACATGATAATGATCCTGGTGGCAACCCTTTGGCGGAACTTTTCGCAATGGTATTTATAGGTCAGTAACATGTCCAACGATACCTAGCTGGCTATCCGAATGTCTCAGGTTGCTGCAATTTCGGATAATGTTTAGCTTTCTGTTTATCTCTTTGAGCAAAAGTGGAAAGGGGTAACTTGTCTTAAAGGGGTTTGGTTTTAGTTTACAGTTTCCCTTCTACTTCCTTACGCAATAATCGCCACTTTGGCATACGAGACTTGGGTACTGTGATCTGGTGCGCGTCGATCATTTGTGTTTAGATTCATTAATGGGTAGCCACGATATTGCTCTCTGTGAGACAGTTCTGTTATCGATAACATCGACTTTTCTTAGTTTCCAGAGTTACATAGAGTTGTCTATTTTGTAATAGTTTCAACAATTTTTGTGAATTGATGGTCTTTAAACGTGTCGCAATCCCTAGGCACCAGCGGTTATAATTAAACTGGTAGTCTTCAGAGTGCTGCATTCCGGGCTGTAAGCATCAGAGGATGCCGAAATATCGTACACATATTAACCATTGCGCTCACAGAGTATGCTGAAAAAAAAAATAGTTCCAGTTTCTGCCGGGTGAAAATATGGCACTGTAAGACGTCAGAATGTGGTGCGGAGGAGTGGAGGAACGATGAGCCACATGACAACGGAGGTCCTGGCACGTTTATTAGAACAAGGTTACAAGTTACAATACATGTGTTCATCGCGTCCTCCCGACTCAGCAACATGCTGCATCCGTAACACAGCATGGTCGACAGCTGCTCACGGCATATCCAGCGTAATCAGATCGATATGTCGTCGTATGCTACCTTCTGGTTATGAAGATTCTGAATACGTCCCTGAAAGACACGACCTTTCAGATACTCCACAACCAGAAGTTACCTACATTTAGGTCGGGGGACCTTGAAGGTCATACGTCTCGAAATTGTCTAGAGATGATGCGGTCATTACAGAAACTTTCAAAAAAGCAAATTTTAATCTGGCAAGTGACTTGTGGTGTTGCCTCATCTTGCATAAAGATAGTGGCGTGGGCACAGCTGCGTCCTTGTAAAACAAGAATCACGCGTTGCACAAAGAGATCCTTATTACGTGAAGATATCACTGTACATCTAACAGGCCCACAAAGTGTCATCTCCTCGAAGAAAACTGAGCGAGAGTGAAGAAGCTTGTGAAACCACACCACACAGTCACACAATCTGAGTGCAGTGAAACTTTCTGGGCAACACCATACGCCAGGGGTCTCCAAACTACGGCCCGCGGTCCGAAACCGGCCCGCGTTAGCTGGCCGGACAGCCCCGGTATCCGGCCCTCGTTAGGTGGTACCTATACTGCCAGCAATTGAGTTTCGAGGCCTACCGCGACCAATACACCGTGACATTGGCTCTGCTACTCGCTACAAGACTACATAACTAAACTTATTGTTGCGCCGCTTGAAATAACAATGCGTTGACATACTCTACCTCTGTTACGTCTTGCAGTAATAGTGTTGCTAACAATGATTTTGAGATTTCGTTAACTTCGCAGGACGCATTCGTGAAGAATGTGCAGTGACATACTTTTTTGTCGGTGAAATTCGCCAGAATAAAACACGCCTGAATTTCGGTCAGGTACGTCCACCAATCAAAATAATGTAATTAAATAAAAATCGTAGTTCGTTTCAAACCTTAGATTTTTGCGATTTCATCTTTCCTTTAGCCTTACATTACGGTGATCATGGAGTGCTAGGGTGCTTTAATCCCACTACGTAGATCTTGGCTCTTATGACTTCGTGGAGGAGTCAATGTGGCCCGCGGACTAAAAAGTTTGGAGACCCCAGCCATACGCGATAGTGTCGTGCATTCGCGGCACTATGGGTAGTAAAATGTACCTAGTTCGTCCAAAGAACATTTCCCTGCTACGTGTCCTCCACTTCCATACATACCAAAATACGATGAGCAAAGTCACGTTGTTGTAGCTTATCTTCAGGCTTTACATGGTGCGCATTCTGAACCTTTTAGGGTTACCAGTCTAAAATGTGCCCGCAAAATCGTTTGAACTGTTGTCCAGGGAAGATTCAATTACAGTGACACAATTCGAGCTCTGGCTGCAGAATTTCTTCTCAATAATCATTGCAGTTCGTACGAAAAACTGGAGCCGTCTTAACTCTTTGTACGAAAAGTCACTTAAACACTGACAACCGACAAACAGCCTACTGATGTCAAAACAGGAAGCATTTCACATTGACAGCTTATAGCACCTTATTGGTACCTGTTGGCAGAAAGTGAAACTATTATTTTTTCAGCTTACTCCGCGAGCACACCGATTAATTAACACACCTAAGGTATTTCAGCGTCCTGGCATGTACACAGTTCACGCTGCAATAGTAGAAAATCGTGACTTTAATTATAACCAGCTGGTACTTACAAGGAAACATACCCAAATGTCAATAAACGATATCGATGTAACTAGGCAGCTGTGTAGAGGGGCACAGTAATACAATACGTATTTTTGTTTTGTGTCCAGTTTCATTTTTATGGGGGTGAAACATATCCTGAAAGTCAATTTTGCACGTTAGGTTTGGAGGAAAACAATAAGAAAAGTGTGAATCTTCAGGTTTTCGCGACGCAATGACTGCTCCATTAAGTTTCGGGAATGCAGCCGCATGTATTCTGCTTCTTCTTCTAATATTTCGGCTGTATACCTTTCAGCCATCTTCAGAGAGAGCCGTACGACTGACGCTCTCTCTGAAGATGGCTGAAAGGTATACAGCCGAAATATTAGAAGAAGAAGCAGAATACATGCGGCTGCATTCCCGAAACTTAATGGAGCAATAAGAAAAGTTTCTCATAAATTGATACGTTCTCGAAAATTGTATAATCGATTTTTGTAAACATTTGAAAGTTTCCAAAATGTTCCACCATCACCAAGTTTGCAAGCTGAATTTTTTTTTCAACATACGTTAAAGCAGCTTTCAAACTACAAACATCGATGTGTAATAAAGCTGGTTTCTGAAATAGCATGTTCGGAAAATAAGCTGTACACAGTGTGCTGGAAGAGTACTTCCAACAAACTTAACTAAAATATCGAAACATTAATTGTTGTTGGTGGTATTTGAGCTACATTTATTTTATGTTTTAAATTATTTAACGTTTTACACTAATTTCTTATTTACCGTTCTATGTATTGTACTTCATTAATTGAATATAACATTTTCTTACCCGACTCACATAAAATGAAAGAAATTTCTTCTCATAATATACATAGTGGAGAACACAATACAAAATAAAGTTAAGCAGGATTTCTAATTGTAACAGGTGATCTTCTAAATATCCTGATTTGTATCAGGCGTGTATCAGCTTATTTGTATCGTTTCTCAAGTGGAGATTAACACGAATCATTCAACAGAAGTACATTGAAGAGCCAAAAAACTGGTACGCCTGCCTAATATCGTGTAGGGCCCCGGCGAGCAATCAGAAGTGCCGCAACACGGTGTGGCATGAACTCGACTGTCTCAAGTAGTGCTGGAGGGAAATGATATCATGAATCCTGCAAGGCTGTCCAAAAATCCGTAAGAGTACGACAGGGTGGAGATCTCTTCTGAACAGCCCGTTGCAGGGCATTCCATATCTGCTCAATAATTTTCATATCTGTAGAGCTTGGTGGTAAGCGGAAGTGTTCAACTCAGAAGAGTGTTCCTGGAGCCACTCCGTAGCAATTGTGGACGCGTGGGGTAACGCATTGTACTGCTGGATTTGCCCAAGTCTGACAGAATGCACAATGGACATGAATGGATGCAAGTGATCAGAGACATACTTGCATATGTGTCACCTGTCTGAATCGTATCAAGATGTGTCAGGGGTCCCATATCACTCTAACTGCTCACACCCCACACTATTACAGAGCCTCCACCGGCTTGAAGAGTCCACTGCTAGCATACAGGGTCCATGGATTCATGAGGCTGTCTTCATACCCGTACACATTCACCCGCTCGACATAATCTGAAACGAGACTCGTCCGAACAGGCAACATGTTTCCAATCATCAACGGTCCAATATCGACGTTGACGGATTCAGACGAGGCGCAAAGCTTTGTCGTGCAGTCATCAAGGGTACACGAGTGGGCTGTCGGCTCCGAAAGCCCATATCGTGATGTTTCGTTGAATGGTTCGCACACTGATACTTGATGGTGGCCCAGCATTGAAATATGGAGCAATTTTCGAAAGGATTGCACTTCTGCCACGTTGAACGATTCTCTTCAGTCGTCGTTGATCCCTCTCTTGCAGGATGTTTTTCCGGCCACAACGATGTCTGAGATTTGAGGTTTTACGGGATTCCTGATATATACGGTACACTCGTGAAATGGTCGTACGGAAAAATCCCCCCTTCATCGCCACCCCGGAGTTGCTGTGCCCCATCGCTCGTGCGCCGACTATAACACCGCGTTCAAACTCACATAAATCTTGATAACCTGCCACTGTAGCAGCAGTAACCGATCTAACAGCTGCGCCAGACAGTTGTTGTCTTATACAGGAGTTGCCGACCGCAGCGCCGCATTCTGCCTGTTTACATCTCTCTGTATTTGAATACACGTGTCTACACGACTTTCTTCGGCGCTTCAGTGTAGATCTTAAAATCTTCTCACAGAGTGCTTCCAACAAAAAATTGATATAAACATAAACAATTTAAAACAGAAAAAAGTATAAGTAAAATAAATAAATACACTAATAATGAATATTTTGATATTTTAATTAGTTATGTTGAAAATAACCTGGAAACATATTGTGTACAACTTTTTTTAGGAAAACTGCATTTCAGAAACTAGCTTCGTTACACATGGAGGTATGTAGCTTGTCAGTTTCTTTAATTTGTTGTAACAAACGTTCTCTTTTTCCAAAGTAATGTTTGTGAGGTATTTTGCAAAATTTCAAATTTTTACAAAAATAATTATATGGTTTTCAAGAACGTTAATTACTTGTTGTTGTGGTCTTCAGTCCTGAGACTGGTTTGATGCAGCTCTCCATGCTACTCTATCCTATGCAAGCTTCTTTATCTCCCAGTACCTGCTGCAACCTACATCCCTCTGAATCTGCTTAGTGTATTCATCTCTTGGTCTTCCTCTACAATTTTTACCCTCCGCGCTGCCCTCAAATACTAAATTTGTGATCTCTTGTTGCCTCAGAACCTGTCCTACCAACCGATCCCTTCTTCTAGTCAAGTTGTGCCACAAACTTCTCATCTCCCCAATCCTATTGAATACCTCCTCATTAGTTACGTGATCTACCCATCTAATCTTCAGCATTCTTCTGTAGCAGCACATTTCGAAAGCTTCTATTCTCTTCTTGTCTAAACTATTTATCAGCCACGTTTCACTTCCATACATGGCTACCCACCATACAAATACTTTCATAAACGACTTCCTGACACTTAAATCTATACTCGATGTTAACAAATTTCTCTTCTTTATAAACACTTTCCTTGCCATTGCGATTTATATCCTCTCAACTTCGACCATCATGAGTTATTTTGCTCCCCAAATAGCAAAACTCGTTTACTACTTTAAGCGTCTCATTTCCTAATCTAATTCCCGCAGCACCACCCGGTTTAATCTGACTACATTCCATGATCCTCGTTTTACTTTTGTTGATGTTCATCTTATATCCTCCTTTCAAGACACTGGCCATTCTGTCCAGCTGCTCTTCCAGGTCCTTTACTGTCTCTGACACAATTACAATGTCATCAGTGAACCTCAAAGTTTTTATTTCTTGTCCATTGATTTTAATACCTACTCCGAATTTTTCTTTTGTTTCCTTTAATGCTTGCTCAATATACAGATTGAATAACATCGGGGATGGGCTACAACCCTGTCTCACTCCCGTCCCAACCACTGCTTCCCTTTCATGCCCCTCGACTCTTATAAAGCTGCATGCCCTCGGGAAAAATTATGGCTGTAGTTTCCCCTTGCTTTCAGCCATTCGCAGTATCAGCACACCAGGCCGTTTTGGTTAGTGTTACAAGGCCAGATCAGTCAATCATCCAGACTGTTGCCCCTGCAAGTACTGAAAAGGCTGCTGCCCCTCTTCAGGAACCACACGTTTGTCTGAACTCTCAACAGATACCCCTGCGTTGTGGTTGCACCTACGGTACGGCTATCTGTGTCGCTGAGGCACGCAAGCCTCCCCACCAACGGCAATGTCCATGGTTCATGTAGTTCATGGTTACTTATAAACTTCTATATATGAAGTGTTTTTACATATATCATTGTTTCAACGATATTCTCCCCAAACCTAATATGCCAAATTGCCTTCAGGGTGTTTTACCCTTTAAATCAAATTGGGCACAAGCGAGAAAAAAAAATTACTTTGCCCTATCTCCACACAAGTTTCATCACGAACGTTTTTTGACACCTGGTTAGTAGAACTGTGTGACCGATTGGGTAACAGCGGATTTCCAAAACACACAAACACACACACACACACACACACACACAAGATCATGTTGTCGAATACCCGTGCTAGACTACAGTAGTAGTGGGGACGCACGTTGAACCTGCGCGCTCGCCTGCGCAGGTGCCGGCTGCCCTACGAGGGTCCCGACCCGGAGTACTCGCTGCCGGCAGCGCTGGTCAACATGACGCTGCCCTGGGACGAGCGCGCCGACGCCTGGTCCTCCTGCCGACGCCTCGACGCCGACTTCGAGGCGGAGTACTTCGAGTACGGCGTGCCCTCGAACGTCTCCGTGCCCTGCGAGTCCTACGTCTACGACACCTCGCAGATTTCCAGTAGCGCGACCACCGACGTGAGTACCCGACTGATATCCGCGTACTATAGTGTCACGTGTTTTCCTGGTCTCAGCCGTCCGTGTATCGTGTTGCAGTGGGACCTGGTGTGCGGCAGGGAGTGGCTGCGAGCGACCGCGGACGCGTGCGTCATGCTGGGAGTCCTGCTGGGAGCAGTAACGTTCGGTGCTCTGTCCGACAAGTGAGTGCGTCCGCTACGCTGTACTGAAGTCTGGACACGGTAGAGCGCTGTCTACGGTGTAGCGTCATCCATCGGCAACAGTGTCGTATGCTCTCATTACGTGGGACACTGCTTGGACGTTTGGGTCTTACAGGCCAGAGTGTCATTATTTTGTTGATGAATTCCAAATTATAATCTCACGCAGTGTATCGCGCAGTTACATTTTCACATGTACCGGGTGATCAAAAAGGCAGTATAAATTTGAAAACTGAATAAATCACGGAATAATGTAGATAAAAAGGTACAAATTAACAGACATGCTTGGAATGACATTGTGTTTTATTAGAACCAAAAAATACAAACGTTCAAGAAATGTCCGACAGATGGCGCTTTATCTCATCAGAATAGCAATAATTAGCATAACAAAGTAAGGCAAAGCAAAGAGGATGTTCTTTACAGGAAATGCTCAATATGTCCACCATCATTCCTCAAGAATAGCTGTAGTCGAGGAATAATGTTGTGAACAGCACTGTAAAGCATGTCCGGAGTTATGGTGAGGCATCGGCGTCGGATGTTGTCTTTCAGCATCCCTAGAGATGTCGGCCGATCACGATACACTTGCGACTTCAGGTAAACCCAAAGCCAATAATCGCACGGACTGAGGTCTGGGGACCTGGGAGGCCAAGCATGACGAAAGTGGCAGCTGAGCACACGATCATCACCAAACGACGCGCGCAAGAGATCTTTCACGCGTCTAGCAATATGGGGTGTTTTTTTTTGTTTTTGTTCTAATAAAACGCCGTGTTATCCCAAGCATGTGTGTCAATTTTACCTACACTATTCCGTGGTTCATTAAGTTTTCAAATTTATGCTGACTTTTTGATCACCCGGTATATTCGATGCAATATGAACTACTTCCTCTACGGTACATGGCGTAGCATGTCGATATCGTTAATTGTTTAAAGGCCGAATCGGTTAATTCATACGGCATTCGGACATAATCCGGCTTCACCATCTGTTCGAAATGACAAGATTATGCAGTACATGAGTCACTGCCATTTCATTTTACTCAAACCGGTGACTATGGTTCGTGTATAAGTTCGTAGTTTTTTTTTCACGTTGGTATTCCGGTTGCTACGCGGCTTTTTATCGATTGTCATTTTTTTGGTAGTTCACTGTTGCTCTTTGAGTCTACATATTGTTATTTTGTCATTTGCAGATAGCGGATACTAGAAAGTGGGATGCCAAGTGGAGAAATTGAAACATTTCCAACATATTTCTTTCTCTGAATTCAATAGAGGGGTGACAGCAGCGGATGTAGCCAGTAACATTTGGATCGCGTATGAGGATAATGCCATTCGATGGAACACGACAAGAAACTGGTTTCCTCGTTTTGAGGAGGATCGTTTTGACCTTAATGACTCTCCACGTTCAGGAAGACCTTAGCGGCTTGAAGAAGATCGCTTAAAAATGCATTAATCCACAATGATCCACGTCAGTGTATTCGAGGACCGGCAAATATGATGAACTGTTATAATTCCACTACCGTGCGACATTTGAATACAAAAGATTCAAAAACCGTGCGTATGGGTACCACATGTTCTAAGCCAAAATCACAAATATATGTGCATTTCTGCTTGCTGATCATGCATTCGCTCGTGAACACCACCGACCTCCCCTACTCTGTATCGCTACTGGTGACGAGAAATGGTGTCTTTATGCTAACACAAGAAAAAGAAAGGAACAGTTGAGGTCAAACAAAGCAACGCAATGGTCTACGCACATTCACAGAAGATAATGTTAAGCATCTGGTCAAACAGCGACTGTGTGTTGTACCAGGAACTGCTTCCCTGAGATGTAACCATCACTGCTGACTTTTACTGTCAACAACTGAGACATCTTGCAGAGGCAATCGAAGAACGACGTCCAGGAAGACTGCATGAAGTGACGCTACTCCACGATAACGACCGTCAGCATTCTACTAGACTGATAAAAAGCGCTATAAAGAAGTTGGGTTCAGAAATCACTTCACACCACCTTATTTACCCGATCTTGCGCCCTGAGATTTCACGTTTTCCGCTCTCTATCGAACCACCTTCGTGGAACTTCCTTTCTGGAGAAAAATGCGCTCCAAACATGGTTCGAAGTGTTTTTCGCCTCAAAATCACGTGATTTCTACTGTGGCGGAAACTGAAAGTTACCCCAGCGTTGGCAGGCTGTTGTAAATAATGAGGATATATTATTGATGAATGAAGCCTGTGCTATGTGTATCTGTTGTCCGTCAAACGTATGGAAAAACGCTGCGAACTTATTCACCAATCCAGTAATAAAATCAACATAATAATTTTACCTGACTAACGTGCTTTAGCATCTCCTTAGGTCTTCATTGTGTAAATACACCACCTCTGGACTATGTAAGAGTGATGTAAATCGAAACGTTCGCTATCGAAAGACAGTTTTTGTGGCTATAGTTTCCATTACTATGATCTCCGATATTGTCGCGACTAAGCCACATCAACGATAAAACTTCGCCTGTCAACAAGGAATTTTGGAATTAAGAAAAAGAGTATCGCAAGCTAGCATAATTGGCACGTTATTCACGCTCTTGATTACTATTGCAATGGTGAATAAAATCTTCCGCACTAGCTGATAAAATACTTTTATTAATATGTCACTACCGGTTTCGCATCATTGGAGATGCATTTTCAGGCGATAGATTTAATTTTTTAAGTAGTCATGGCGCTGCAAAGGGAAAGCATAGAGACACGTCCCATCGTTAATCGTCAAGATTAAGCCAATAGCACGCTAAAAGCCTTTTTTTGTGTTATTAATCTGGCTGGATTCATGCTACACCACGCCGTAGACATCACAAAAGTGTGCCGCCGTGCACACTACTATGATGTCTACGCCGTGGTGCAGCGCGTTCCCGGTGAGGTTAATCACAGACAAACGCTTTTAGAGTGCTGTTGGTTTCATCTCTACATTAAACGGTGGGACTTCTTTCTAAGCATTCTTTTTGCTGCGTCATGACTGTTTGGAAAAATAAAAAACTTGCCAATGAAGATGCATCTCCAATGATGAGAAACAGGTTGTGACTCTCACTAAAAGTTCTTTATCAGCCAGTGCGGAAGATTTCATTCACCATATGGAACTGTGGCTGCGGTTGCCCGATCCCTAAAATATGTTCACTACTGTAACTACTATAAGTGACAAAAAAATTTGTGGCCACAAACATAAAGAAAAGGAAATTTAATTTAAGCTATAAACGATTTATTTATTTATTTATTGTTCCGTGGGACCAAATTAAGGAGAAGTCTCCATGGTCATGGAACGAGTCAATACATGAAATTATAACACGATATTAGAAACAGATAAAATGAAATATAAAAAAACATTCAGGTGACAAGTCGTAAGTTTAAATGAAGAAAATCAACAATGTAACACTGGAATTTGCTTAATTTTTTAGCTCTTCCAGGAGCTCCTCGACGGAATAGGAGTAGTGAGCCATGAGGAAACTCTTCAGTTTAGACTTAAGAGTTTGGGCTACTGCTAAGATTTTTGAGTTCTTGTGGTAGCTTATTGAAAATGGATGCAGCAGAATACTGCACTCCTTTCAGCAAAAGAGTCAAGGAAGTGCATTCTACATGCAGATTTGATTTCTGCCTAGTATTAACTGAGTGAAAGCTGCTAACTCTTGGGAATAGGCTAATATTGCTAACAACAAACGACATTAAGGAAAATATATACTGTGAGGGCAATGTCAGAATTCCCAGATTTTTGAATAGGGGTCGACAAGAGGTTCTCGAACTTACACCACATATAGCTCGAACAGCCCGTTTTTGAGCCAAAAATACCCTTTTTGAATCAGAATAATTACCCCAAAAAATAATACCATACGACATAAGCGTATGAAAATATGCGAAGTAAACTACTTTTCGTGTTGAAGTGTCACTTATTTCAGATACTGTTCTAATGGTAAATAAAGCAGCATTTAGCTTCTGAACAAGATCCTGGACATGGGCTTTCCACAACAGCTTACTATCTATCCGAACGCCTAGGAACTTGAACTGTCCCGTCTCGCTTATAATATGCCTATTCTGTCTGATCAAAATATCGGTTCTTGTTGAATTGTGAGTTAGAAACTGTAAAAACTGAGTCTTACTGTGATTTAGCATCAAATTATTTTCCACAAGCCACGAACTTATTTCATGAACTACATTATTTCATACTGTTTCAATATTACACACGAGATCCTTCACTATAAAGTTGGTGTCATCAGCAAACAGAAATATTTTTGAATCACCTGTAATACTAGAAGGCATATCATTTATATAAATAAGAAACAGCAGTGGCCCCAGCACCGACCCTTGGGGAACGCCCCACTTAACAGTGCCCCATTGGGACTGAACATCACTACCACTCTCAATATTGCGGAGAATTACCCTCTGCTTTCTGTTCTTAAAGTAAGAGGCGAACCTATTGTAAGCTACTCCCCTTACTCCATAATGGTCCAACTTCTGCAGTAATATTTTGTGGTCAACACAGTCAAAAGCCTTCGTTAAATCAAAGAAAACACCTAGCGTTCGAAACCTTTTATTTAATCCGTCCAAAACCTCACAGAGAAAAGAGAATATAGCATTTTCAGTTGTTAAACCATTTCTAAAACCAAACTGAACATTTGACAGCAAATTATGTGAATTTAAATGCTCCAGTAACCTTGTATATACAACCTTCTCGATAACTTCAGCAAACACCGATGGCATAGAAATAGATCTAAAATTGTCAACATTACCAATGTCTCCCTTTTTATAAAGTGGCTTCACTACCGAGTACTTTAATCGGTCAGGAAACCGACCACTCCTAAAGGAAAAGTTACAGATATGGCTAGGTACTGGGCTAACATACATAGAACAATACTTCAGTATTCTGCTAGATACCCCGTCATATCCATGAGAGTTCTTGGTCTTTAGTGATTTAATTATTAACTCAATCTCCCTCTTGTCAGCATCATGGAGGAGCATTTCAGGTAACAGTCTCGGAACACTTTTTTCTAAGAGCGCTATGTGATTCCCTGTTGGGACTAGGTTTCTATTTAGTTCACCTGCTATATTCAGAAAGTGATTATTAAATACTGTACATATATGCGACTTATCAGTAACACGGACATTCCCACTACGCACTGATTCTATATCCTCGACCTGTCTCTGCAGACCAGCCACTTCCTTTACGACTGACCATATGGTTTTAATTTTATCCTGAGACTTAGCTATTCTATCTGCATACCACATACTTTTTGCCTTCCTAATAACATTTTTAAGCACCTTACAACACTGTTTGTAATGGGCTGCTGCATTTAGATTCTGACTGTTTCTAACGTATTGATATAATTGCCACTTTGTTCTAAAAGATATTCTTATCCCTCTAGTCAGCCACCCAGGCTGCCTGTTTGTGCTAGTACCCTGTTTTGAACTTTGTAACGGAAAGCAACTTTCAAAGAGCACGAGAAAAGTCTGGAGAAAAGCATTATATTTATCGTCTACTGTATCAGCGCTATAAACATCTTGCCACTCTTGTTCCTTGATAAGGTTTACAAAGGTCTCTACAGCAACTGGATCAGCTTTCCTAAACAGCTGATGACTATATTTAACACGTGTTGCAGCACAAAACTCTTTTAAAGTTAAAATTTGTGCATCATGATCTGAAAGGCCATTCACCTTTTTGCTAACAGAATGCCCTTCTAGTAATGACGAATGAACAAAAATGTTGTCTATGGTTTTTCTACTGTTCCCTTGCACTCTCGTTGGAAAGAATACGGTTTGCATAAGATTATATGAAGTAAAGAGGTCTACCAGCATCCTCTTCCTTGCACAATCACTTATACAATTAATATTGAAGTCACCACCTACAACTAACTTTTTGTATTTCCTATAAAGTGAACCAAGAACCTCCTCTAGCTTTAGCAAAAATGTTCTGAAATCGGAGTCTGGGGATCTATAAATAACAACAGTTAGAAGTTTAGCTCCGTTAAGTTTAACCACACCTGCACAACATGCAAACACCTTTTCAGTGCAGTACTTTGAAACGTCAATTGACTCAAATCGGATTCCGTTTTTCACATACATGGCTTCTCCCCCACACTGCAAAGAGCTCCTCGAAAAGCTGCCAGCCAACCTGTATCCTGGTAAAGGAAGCCTCTGAATTATCTCCTTATTTAAGAAGTGTTCAGATATACCAATAATTTCAGAGTCAACATCTATAAGCAGTTCACTAACTTTATCTCTAATACCTTGTATGTTTTGATGATATATACTAATTCCCTCATTACTCGGATACCTAAGCTTTGTCAAAAGTGATTCCCTTGTTAGAGAGACTTCCCTTAAGCACGAATACCTATCAGCTGACTTCAATCTAAAAAAGGTGCAGCTCTAACACCCACTACTGCAGGAATTTTCCCATGAGTGATCCCACCAATCCCACCTATGCTGTCACCTATAAGCTTTACCAACCTCCCCTTCCCATACCTGTTGAGGTGCAGGCCATGTCTAGTGAAACCCGTCCTGCTGATAGACTCCACCGACACCACTGAAATGTGACCAATGCTTTCTGTCATCAGCGCACCCCCAAGTCTCATGTCATTACACCTGACGGCTGTATTAAGATGAGGCCGATCGTGACGCTGAAACAGTTCCACGAAATGCACATTCGTGTTGCCAGTCTGAGTGGATATCTTTTCCAGGTCACCATCTATGTTATACTCCCCATCCCTATCAATACTATTACCAGCCCCACCCACAATCACTACCTGATCCTCTTTAGTAAAATCCCTACATAATCCCCCTATGTTAAGTCACCTGAGCCAACCCTGCATTAGGCTTCACAATGCTGGTGACCTGGTACTCACTCCCCAGCACTTCCTGCAACTGCTGGCCTACACGTCTGCCATGAGAACTACCTAACAGCAGAACCTTCTTCTTCCTACTCGACTTTGCAACTGTTCTAGGCACAGTAACTACTGAGGTCTGCTGCATACTTCCTACATCTACATCTACAGCTACTAGAGATTCCTCTCCACTAGACTCTGACAGTTGGTCATATCTATTGTAAACACCAATAGTAAAACTATCTGAAAATCTTCTTCTCCTAGCAGATCTCTTGCCAACAGCCAGCTCCCATTCCCCAACCCCCTTCTCCCTCCTCATTCTATCTAGCTCCTCCTTTGCGTTTTTCAACTGCACCTGAAGGGCACAGATCTTACGCTCCTGCTCCTCTATCAACTTACTCTTGCTACATAACCTGCAGTTCCAGGAGAGGATCTCACCAGAATGACCACCGGCTTCCCCACTGCATTCCCCCCAGTGAAAATACTTCGAACAAGTCTCACACCGCAATCCACTATTCACGAACCTACGGCAAAGTCCACACTTCTCACTCATGGTAAAATTTTACTTTTTCTAAGTTCCACTACTACAACAAGATGTTAAAAACCTGACTACAATAATCACAAACTTACTCTACAAGGGAAGTAACTACTATTATTAACAGTATTAATAAACAACAAATGCGAATATAACAAAAGACTAATACAGAAAGAGAATCAAACGTCTAATGACACAGTAACGAAGCTGAAAACAGTTCCCAAAAGGTTCTTCTGAAATTATTTCACCAGAAAACACCAAGAACACCGGTTGAAGACTACTAAAGCCGGCCGCGGTGGTCTCGCGGTTCTAGGCGCGCAGTCCGGAGCCGTGCGACTGCTACGGTCGCAGGATGGAATCCTGCCTCGGGCATGGATGTGTGTGATGTCCTTAGGTTAGTTAGGTTTAAGTAGTTCTAAGTTCTAGGGGACTGATAACCACAGCAGTTGAGTCCCATAGTTCTCAGAGCCATTCTTTTAAAGAGAGAGAGAGAGAGAGAGGGAGAGAAGACTACTAAAGTTCCCAAATTAACCACTATACACAAACACTTAATTAGTACTTAGCTTTCGATGCGCCGCTACAGCTTCAACTGGTCAGCGCGGAATGTAAACACAGGCGTGAGTTTAAGTTGCTCGATACGAAACACTCACAAATATCAGGTCACAACACAAGAAAGGCAGAGGTGAATGAAGAAACCACTAATACGTCACTTATACAGTAAATATTATCACAAAAACCGTTAAAATATGCATCTGAAACCTAAAAATATATGAAAACTTAGAGAGCGATCTCACACGCAGTCACTCGCTTATTAATTTCCAGGTCTCTGTATTTTCCCAAAAATTAATGTATAAATTTGATTGCTGCGCGAGTAGAACCGTAAACTCACCAAGTTTGCAACGCGTTAGGTCAGGCGACCTGGGGCGGGGGGCTAAGGAAACAGAGCCGCGTCATCTTCACCACTATGCCCATACCAAAAACGCGGAAGTTCGTCGTTTATGAAGCGACGAACACGGATGCTCCAGTGAGGGAGCGCCCCGCCTTGATTGGAGGTGAAATTCTCGATTTCAGCAGTCAGTTTGAAAAAAAAACCGCAACAACAATATGTTATGATGAGGGGTACCCATCACAGTCTCTCTGCAGGAGAAAAACGGCGCATACAGCGTCTTTCCCGAATCTCGTTCATTCACCGCAATTTCATGAGGATGGCCGGCCGCTGTGGCCGAGCGGTTCTAGGCGCTTCAGGCAGGAACAGCGCGCCTGCTACGGTCGCAGGTTCGAATCCTGCCTCGGGCATGTGATGTCCTTAGGTTAGTTAGGTTTAAGTAGTTGTAAATCTAGGGGACTGATGACCTCACATGTTAAATCCCATAGCGCTTAGAGCCATTTGAAGCATTTTTTTTTTCATGAGGATATTCAGTATCCTACACATTTATACTGTGGCGATTACCTTTACCAGATAAATGGGAGGTTGCTTCGTCGCTGAATACCAACCTGGAGGCGAAATGTTCATCCTCAAGTGCTTGCTGTGTTGTGATGCAAAATTATAGGCACCGTCGCAAAATAATGTGCGTAGTTTGCTTCGGTATTCCAAGTTCGTAGCTTGCGCGGACCGTTGACTTTTTTTTTTTTTTTAGTATGCACGAAACCTATCCTCGCGCTCTGCACATGGCTTCTGGCACACTTGGTCGGCCACTAGGTTACTGTTCACAGACAACCAGTGTCCCTATATTGTCGATACCAATGCACAATGGTGTTTTTACATGGCCATTCTTTTCCGCAGTTCCTTTTCAATGCACACTGCACTGTTGTAACAGGTAAACATCTCGTAGAATCCAACACTCAAAACTTCTTTTCTTGGTTTGGTGCCACATTGTCAAGGCACTACACGGTAACGCAATCTGGGCAGTTTATGGTTCTATTCATGCGTCAGTCATATTCGTACTTGTAACACTGCGGAAAATGTAGAACGTAACTGAAGACTTTGTAGAGTCACGCTCCTGGTGACGCAGCCGTGAGACGAAACTATATTTGCAGGTACGGCCGTCGCAAGGTGTTCCTCGTGTCGCTGGTGCTGCAGGTGACCGCCGGCTTCATGGTGGCCGGTGCGCCCGAGTACTACTCGTTCGCCTTCATGCGGCTCATCATCGGTATGACGTCATCCGGCGTCTTCCTCGTCGCATACGTGCTCGGTTAGTACCTAGCAGTGCCTTATCTTACTAACACCAAAAATGATACAGTTTCTCTTATTTAATTCCAGCATTATCCTAAACAGTAAAATTAGTAGATCAAAGATAAGTTCCTCCTGTAGAGTGCCTTCCCTAATGCAGTTTCACAAACAATCCGTACACGAGTATGAAATGAGGGATGTCATAGAGCATTTGGTTCTTTCCAGTCAAGTCACATCACGGAGTTGGGGCAGAGCACATGGAATACTTGAGAGGGGATCACCAGTCCCCACATTTGCCTGATAATCAAGGAAAACCTCCCAAAATCGTCAGTCAGAAACTGGTGATTGGAAGTTCTTGTATTTCTTTGAAATGGAACTATACGGGCCCAGAGACCTTTCTAGTTTCGAGCATCAATGATGTTTATATGAAGACTAAAGCGATGAACGAAAATTTGTACCAAGGCTGGGATTCGACCCCCCCCCTCCCCCCCCTCCCCCCCCCCCCCCGGGTCCCGTGCTCTACTAAACCGATGCGCTACACACGGCGCAACCCTGGCACAGTAGATTTGAACAACTGCACGGACTATTCTAGCGTGCCTCCCTCCTCAATTCAAATTCCCATTCAGGCATCAGCCCACTTTGGTGTTCTCCCTAAAATCGAACCGTATTGTTCGTTTCATTTGACCGAAGCACCTCTGCCTGCGATTCAGTCGGGGTCCCACTGTTCGGCCGATATTGAGGTACTATTCCAATGCAGTTGCAGTATTGTTTGAGCTTAGGAGAATACGAAAGTGGGCTCAGGCGTGAATGGAAATTTGGGCTCAGGAGGGAGGTATGTTAAGGTAGTCCGTGCAGTTGTGGAAAGCCACTGTGACCCGTCGGCGTTGTGGTTAGCGCATCTGCCTGGTGAGCAGAAGACCTGGGTTCGATTTCTAGCCTTGTTACAAATTTTTTCATTTGTTGGTTCAGTCTACTTATATATGTCATACTGGAATAATTTTGAAACAACGGTGTGTTCCTCGAGCGAGTTGCTTTTGATTGTATTGACATTTTTTTTCAACAGTAGAATAACACAAATTACGTAGCGTCTAGAACAAATTACTGGTATGCTACTAAATGTGTTAGACAGTCAGAGAATGTGATGCCGGTAGTCATCAAATAGGCGAAGCCTATTGCCTTAGTAGCGCAAAGACAAAACTCTCACGACGCTATAACTAACGATGTTTACAAGGTTTTGGTACGAAAAATTTATGGAAGGTGCGTAGATGTACCCAGACGTTGTGACAGATCTCTGACCAATGAGTTATCTTCATATGACAATTGTTGTACATTTAATAGAATGTGCAAACGTTACAAATGTTTGTCACAAAGTTTGTGAGGAAATATAATATTCCTTACCCCATTTCGGTAACCTACCACGTATTCTGAACTAACAGCTGGCCTTTACAGTGCGAGTGCATATACTACTCAGAAACTGGTTACTTTTATACAGAAAAATACTTCTTAAAGCTTACGTTAACATGATGAGAATAATTTCAGTAGTTAAGAGATCCTACTGCTGATTAAGAGAAGCTGTTTTCAAATCCCAGTCAAGCCACCCTGATTATACAGGTTCTTTGAAAGCCATTACAAGAGAGTGTCAGGGTACTTCCCTCAAACAGGCCACTATGGTAACTGTGAGTCGTTCTTCTATTCCTCTCACTTGCTTCTAGATGCCTCGAACTGAATTAGGGAGCGAAACAGACCAGTGGGACTGCGGTTCAAAACTCGCATAGAGTCATACAGATTTAAGGTTTCAATTACTTCCCTAAATCGACTGTGGCCAGTGTCGGGATGGTTCCTTTTTTGTCTTGGCTGGTAGCCTGCGCCTCCCTCGTATTTCCCAAGCCTGTTCTCCGTGTCCAACGGCCTTTTCGTCGAATGAACGTTAAATATTGACCTTCATTTTCCAACTGATCTAGCACCTCGTCTTAAGAAGACATCGAACCCAATCTCTTTCCTTATTATCTGTAAATCTGACCTGGAATAAAAGGCGAATCCACTAGTTTCAAAACTAGTGATGGTGCAACAGTTCTGAATGAACAAATATGATTCAGCCCAGCATTATCAGTCTTGGATGAAAACTGGATTAATGCAGGCAACGCTGTGCGTGATTTGGATTCTTCTACAGGCGTGGAAATTTTATAATTTCTTGTATCAACAGCTAATTGGATGTACTGAAAAGTCTTCTGGAAGAAACTGGACCAAAGTGTGCCGCCACCTGGACGCGCCATGGAAACAGGGAAGCCGCTGCGCAGAGCAGACTCTTTCTATCGTTGACCTGAGGGATGGACTCAAAACAGCGAGGTTTCTGATCGACATTGAGTGCGGCGTTGACATACGGCGTTGCCAACTTCTGGAGGAGTGCCGTGCTGCAGCTACTGAGCGAGAGGCCACGTCTTCGCCAGCCCACGCCGCGACTATCTCGATCCTGCAGTCGGTTGCCTGGTCTAAAGGGAGCGCCGGCATCGGTTGGTGTTGCAGCGATGGAGATGGTGGGGCCGAGCAAGCGGACGCTGGCGGGCGTGGGCTGCCAGACCTTCTTCACGCTGGGCTACATGCTGACCGCCGCGATCGCCTACCTCATCCGCGACTGGCGGCTGCTCCAGGTGGCGCTCACCGCGCCCGGCATCCTCTTCCTCTCCTACTGGTGGTGAGCACCCTCACGCCTGCGTTTATCCCAACGTAGGGGGTGGACCGGGCGACCACAATGAGGATTCGTCGCTTGTCAGACTCGGTGGCTCAGTGGTAAAGTGCCAGACTATACATCCAAATGTCGCGGGTTCGATCCTCTGTCAGTTCTAGGAATTTTGTCACCTTTCAGATCTTCCATCTCTGCCAACGTCTGATAATGTTCCACCGTTGTTGGAGACCACGCTAGTCCCTTATGTATCTGGGTGGGTAAGTCACTTCGAAGATCAGAGGAAGGCAACAGCATCCTACTTGCGGTTGGACCAGGCCTTGTAAAGCACTGTACTCTTCAAATAGAAAAAAAATACGGACCTCGAAGTTACTTTGAGTACAACACAGTATACATAAATCCACATACAGTACACAAATGTCATAAAAATTCATGTACATATATGTTCCACATCTCCTCCTAAAGCATTGGACCAATTCAGCCAAACTTGGTACACATCACGTACCATCTGGTAAGAATTTCTATACGGCTAAGAACAACTTACCTATCAAAGAGGTTCGGGTGAGAAAGTAGCGTAACCAACGACGCGCGAATGCCCATACGTTATTCGTCCAGTATTTGACTTGCAACAAACATTACACATAACTTCAAACCTGTACGAAACTTTCTCTCGAAGACAACCCGAACAAAATGATGAAAGGAAAAAATCTTTATCGGTTATTACATGTTCTCTGTTTATGCAGTGAAACTGTCGCATCATGAATTACTGCCGGCCGCTGTGACCGAGCGGTTCTAGGCACTTCAGTCCGGAACCGCGCTGCTGCTACGGTCGCAGGTTCGAATCCTGTCTCGGGCATGGATGTGTGTGATGTCCTTACGTTAGTTAGGTTTAAGTAGTTCTAAGTCCAGGGGACTGATGACCTCAGATGTTAAGTCCGATAGTGCTCAGAGCCATTTGAATCGTGGATTACGTTGAAATTTTATTACTTCCGTACTACCAACTCTATTCGCAACATACTTCAGACGGTAGACATATATACCCACAAAAATATATCATTGTACGACACACAATTTTGGAGATATGACAAAAATCTTGAGCTGCATAAAAAGAAAACTGCAGGACGAAATTCACTAGAGATGCTGGTGAGATGCGTGTACAATTACGTACTAAATATTTTAAATGTGCGTGAAATATATTTGACATTTTCGTATGCGGACAAAGCCACAGGTGAAAAGCTCATCCTAAGCCCCTGGAATGATTTAAATCAAATTTCGTACACACATTAGTTCCGATATGGAAAGGAATCCTGTGAGGGTAAGAACCACCAGCCTCCTATCGGGATGGGTGTGATAACGTGGAGAGAAAAGGGGTGGAGGGGTGGGGGGGGGGGCGAGGACACGGACAGACAGAAGGCGGAGGAGCAGAAGGATTGAGAGAATGGGAGGAGTAGATGGGCAAACAGGAGGAGGAGGACGAGGACGACTAATGGAAGATTGGGAGACATACGTACCCAGGCAATACCAGTACTCAGCTAGTTACAATAAATAGCGAAGTAAAGCAGGCAATTCTGTCTTTGAATGGTCTCCTTAAGGGCGTTGAAATATGATGCTTGAATGTGGGTTCTTCTATGCATGCTGTTTTAAAAAAGCTTCCGAAGAAGACTATGTGAAAGCTTTGTCGTAAAGAAAGTACACACATCAGTGGATAGAGATGTTCTCAAAGTTTTTAACTCACAAGTACTCACTATGGATATTGTGACGCGGCAAATGTCAATATGCGAGTAAAACCCATTGAAGCGTGGCACCAGCGGGCATGGAAATCTATTATTTGGCTTGACTATCTGCAGACATGAGCTAACTTAACGTAAGAGCATGGAGCGGATGACTTGTCTAAATGTAATGAGACGCCTGCGCCCTAGTGAAACAACGCTATGGTAGACATTACGAATGGATAATTGGATAGATGCTCTATCCACTGAATGTAGCATTTTCCTATATGTCTTGTAGTTTTTGGGCAGTCGTTTTCTGGAACCCCGGTGGTACTTATAGATAACCCTTTATGTTCGTTCAGTCTCATTTTATTGTATGAATGTCAGTATCGATCACTGAATTCGCTTGACAACCTAATGTTGGCTTACATACCGTAGAAGCTACGCTTGTCATTGGAATTATAGGATCACATTTTTCCGAAAACTGCAACTGCCTCCCAGAGTGACGTCATCCTCGGGCTCGACGACGCTTCATACACGAAGGTATCGACGCGTGCGAAAAATAGGCCACAGCTCAGAAGTTGGTGATGTTTAGGGTGGGTTAATGTGACACCCATTTTCATCACTACCGTGCCCAACTCCACCATGGATGTGTCAGATGGTGGGAGGTTGTCACATCCCAGCCTGCCAACATCTCACCCTCTTCTTTTGACGCCTGTGCGATGGAGGTCAGATCCGCGACCCCCAGCGTTGAAATCACGCAGTTTTCTTAGGAGTGGCCGATAAAAGCATTCTAGACATACCACCGTTCGTAACTGACACGAAGAGGCCTCATGGTGCCGTATAAAGAGCGTCAATGAACGCCCCCCCCCCCTCCCCCTCCCTCCTTACCCATAGCGCGATGATTACCGCACATTTAGCGGTCTAAGACGACAGTTCGGAGTGCAGTGAGCAACAGGAAATCGTTTTTGACAACCTTTGACTCTGCTGACAGGTTCGGACATTTCAACCCTTCTCTAGGGACATTTTGGACCTGCATCCCGAATGGGCAGGATTTCACCCATTTGAAGTGCAGTGTTACCCCTTGTGTATAGGTCGGAAGCACTAGGGATCTTTCGAAATCATCCGTCGCACTTCGAACGCCATTCGAAGCATCAAAGGATGCTTACAGTTTTTCAGATCGCCTGCTTTGTGCTTTCCTGTGGCGTGGCCACAAGAGGGTGCGGCGTAGACTCATGCGTGAATACAACGGCAAAGTGTCCCTCTAAGAGCCTCCAATTCGTCAGTACCCTCGGTGGCAGCAGTCCTTGTTCATTGAGAATTTTAAGAGTATGCCTTTATAGAGCGAACATGTGAAGTAAACCTGGGTGCCAGCAGGCAGCAACTACTAGAAACCCCTTTGATTCCAGTTGCCTGCGTGAAAGCGCCTCGGACTACTTTACGCGTTGGCTTTATACACGTACGTTTTTAAAATTCTCGGCCGGCCGGTGTGGCCGTGCGGTTCTAGGCGCTTCAGTCTGGAACCGCGTGACCGCTACGGCGGCAGGTTCGAATCCTGCCTCGGGCATGGATGTGTGTGATGTCCTTAGGTTAGTTAAGTTTAAGTAGTTCTAAGTTCTAGGGGACTGATGACCTCAGATGTTAAGTCCCATAGTGCTCAGAGCCATTTGAATCATTTAAAATTCTCAGTAAAGGTGGGGTGTGGGTGTGTGTGTGGGGGGGGGTCATAAAAAGTTTTGCGCTACTTACGATGTTAGAGGGGACCTTTGCTTGAGCCAGTCTCGCACCCTTCCATGATCATGCCATAGCAGGGCGCAAAACAGGAGGGCTGGGAAAGCAAAAGCACCCGTTGCTGCCCCAGATCACGTTTACATTCCGTCGAATGATTTTGAGCGGTCCCCAGTGGTCCCAACCTGCGTAAAAGAGCAAAAATTGCAGTCACACTGTTTTGCAAAGGGGATACGATCACGTTTAATTGGGATACAGCCTCCCAATGACCCTAGAGAAGGGTTGAAACGTCAGAGATTATCAGCTGTTCCAAAGTTTGTCATGAACGTCGTCCTGTTAAGGATCTCACTAGGAACTTCCTTTTTTTGGCAGCGAGTTATGTGACAATCATCACCCCAGAGAGAGGGGTAGTTTCATTTGACGCCGTTTGTGCCGTCCGCTGAGACAATTTTGTGCCATTCTGAGCGGATATCTATCTGGAATGTTTTCCTCGACCACTCTTAAGAAAACCGCGAGATTTAAATGCTGGGCGTCGCGGTTCTCACCTCCATCTTAGAGACGTCAGAATAAATGGTGACATTTGGGTAAGAGGGCCTGTGACGACCTACCCATCGTCTGTCCCTTCCAAGGTGATGTTGGACAAAATTGTGGCGGAAATGGGGGCCAGCGTGTAGTCATTAACCCGCTTAGACGTCACATGAACTTCTTAGGTTTGGCCTTCTTTTCGCACGTGCCAACACCTTGCTGTTTCAGTCGTCGTCGAGGCGAAAGGGTGACGTTGGAGGGCACTACGCTTTTGTACTATTACACAGGAAGGCTGTAGGCACATGTGAGCCAAATTTCAAAGTTATGCGTCGCAATTCGGAGCAATTACGGGGTTAGAAAAGTGATCGTTTAATTCTGTTGCGTTGTGTAGTTTCTAGCGAAGAGTCGTCCACAGCATAAGTACCAACAGACGAATCTGAGTTCGTGAGAGAAAACAAAATTTCTTTGCACCGTTCATCGTTGTTGGCTCATCTGGTGGAACAATATAACAAACAACATAGGTGTGGTCCCATTACATTACTTATGCTGCCACATGGGTCATGTCCATTTGACAGAGCTGGCGAGAGACCACTGCACCCCCCCCCCCCCTCCCCCCATCCAGCCCAATAGCAGATTTATATCGACAGCGCTTCCAGATAATTAAATAAGGAGCAAAATTAAATTACGCAAGTGGTAGGGGGACCCTATAATGGGTATTGAGAGACAAGATTTTGGAGTAAATGTGTGTTTTTTCTGTCTCCTTTTATCTTCGCATAATCAATTAGAAGTTACGGCAAGAACTCGCAAGTCAAAAGAATTGATCACAGTGAAGCACAGCAGCCCGAATATAGGTATTACAGTGGCACATAAAATTTTGCCATATTTTGTCAAGTACCCCTGGCGACTGTTACGCAAAAACATTTCCTCATTAGTTTCGACTACGATTTCAAACACCGTCATGAAGTTACATTATGGAAAAACCCAGAGGACTGAAATACTGATCCTGAGATAGGACCTCCACCTACACTTCCAGTTCAACGATTAGACTTGTCGTCGAGGTGCTCTGAAATCAACATCGATGTAGTTCGGTGCACTGAAACTGTGAAAATCATATGACGTTGAGAATAAAAGGAGGTATGTTATTAAACAGTTGCAGCATCGCGGACTGGATACCGGGTAACACGAATAAGTAAAACGGGGCAGCAGGAGATAGATCCCATGATATAAAATTACGTAACTCCATCTGAAAAAAAGTGATAACCATTGCTACGGATTGGAGACGAGTGTGATGAATGGATTTTTGTCAGCGACAATGGAAAGTTCGAAAACACTGTAACGAAGAAAGAGGCCTCGTCTGCTGATATATTTAGACTCGCTAGCACAGCGGCTGTTCATTCATTGACAGATCTGAACTGTAGGCCCAAAATTACTTATAAGGGAACCTCCCCATCGCACCCCCCTCAGATTTAGTTATAAGTTGGCACAGGGATAGGCCATGAAAAACTGAACACAGATCAATCGAGAAAACAGGAAGAAGTTGTATGGAACTATGAAAAAACTAAGCAAAATATACAAACTGAGTAGTCCGTGTCCAAGATAAGCCACATCAAGGTATATGTGCACTGTTGAGCACCGTGGTCCCGTGGTTACCGCGAGCAGCTACGAAACGGAAGGTCCCGGGTTCAATCCTCCCTCGAGTGAAAAGTTTTAATTTTTTATTTTCAGACAATTATCAAAGTTCATGCACTCAGACATGATCAACTTCGCTCTCCAAAATTCCAGGACATGTTCAGATTTGCTTGGACACATGCAGGATTTGACGGTCTACACACGGAAAAACTTGAAAACGTTAAAAACGTATGTTTTGACAGAGCACAGGGAAAACTGTGCGACTGTGAAACTTGCATTCATTTGTTGCCGTTTATGTGACAAACTCTTATGTTTTCATCACTTTTTTGGGAGTGATTATCACATCCACAAGAAAACCTAAATCGGGCAAGGTAGAAGAAACTTTTTACCCATTCGCCAAGTGTGCAAGTTAGGTGGGTCGACAACATATTCCTGTAATGTGAAGCACATGCCGTCACCAGTGTCGTATAGAATATTTCAGACGTGTTTTCCTGTGGAGGAATCGGTTGACCTATGAATTTGCGATCAAATGTTTTCGGTTCCTATTGGAGAGGCACGTCCTTTCGTCTACTAATCGCACGGTTTTGCGGTGCGGTCGCAAAACACAGACACTAAACTTATTACAGTGAACAGAGACGTCAATGAATGAACGGTCAGATCGTAACTTTGCGAAAATAAAGTAAGTAAAATTTTTACTCGAGTGAGGACTCGAACCAAGGACCTCTCGTTCCGCAGTTACTCACTCTAACCACGGGACCACGGCGCTCTTCAGCTTACACAGTCCTTGATGTTGCATATCTTACACTTGGACTACTCAGTTTGTATAATTTGCTTATTTTTCATAGTTCCACACAACTTCTTCCTGTTTTCTCGATTGATCTGTGTTCAGTTTTTCAAGGCCTATCCACTGTGTCAATTTCTAAATGTGAGGGGGGTGCGATGGGGATGTTCCCTTGTTAGTCACAGTGCTTTCACATGTTACTTACAATGATGGTGTAATTGTAGCTCCTTCATCACTCTCTTGGGGGTTTCTCCCTCTAAGTGCGCACATCACCGGTAGATTGATAGAGATTCTCCCACACGATCCAACAGCAGCTTGTCCTGTGCTGTTTAGCACCCCGTTTATATCTGTGTGTCGTTACCCAGTCTCTCTCAATCTTCTGTTGACGTCAGTAAAATATTTTCAGTTGCATAAATGAAGCATGCAGTAAAAATGCCGTCTGTTTATTCGTTTGGCTTTTCTGGGCACTACATCATTGCTACACTGTACGTTAAATATCTTTGCTGATGAGCCAAAACAAATAAGACCACACTATGAGCAGTCGTAAGAATCGCCTACTGCGAAGCCCCATGTTCAAAATGCGCGCTGAACGGTGTGTTCCGAAACATGTACCCTGATAAGAGATCTGCCACGGATCTACGCCTATCCTACTCTGCAGAGAGGGCAAGCCTGGGATCTCTACGTTTCTGATGAGACGTGACCGTCCAGTACCTTGTCACCTACTCATGTTTTCACCGTCCTTCAAGCAGTTCCTATTGATGCTCACGGCAGCAGCAGGCGAATAGCTGACCAGCTTTGCAGTGTCCGTCCCCAGGCGCCAGACCATAACAATCTGCCCTTTGCCGAAGACACTGTTAAGTGGGTTTCTCTATTTGCGGCCCATATCGCCGCTAGATTGTTTCCCCATTCTTCTCTGCTCCGTTTATATACTTCCCTTGTCGCGTCATGCACCAGAAACGCCAAAAGGCGATGTTCAGTTTTGCGAAGGACTGTGGTTATATTATCTATATGTTATTGTGACGGGAAATAGCTCATTGTGGACAACCGTTCACCAATTCTAAGCAATCTCACACTTCACCACAGCTCATTGTATACGGTTTTGCAACTTACACGCGAGGCAGCTTGTCATGAGATACATAGTCCATTTCCGACTACTGCCTCAAAAGATGTCACAACAACATATGTCAGTTTGACACCCTACTTATTACAGTCTCACGTGATAGCACTTGTTGCAAAAACCTACTAACAGCTGACAATAAAAACAACCGCTAGCGTAGCAATGTAGGAGGAGCAGTTCTGGATGACATTCGCAGTGAGAGATAAATTAGACCATTCACTGTGAGAGATGATACCCATTCAAATTGTTGACAGGTAAAAATAATAGCTGAAATGGGGTATATTCAGCAGTTACATAGCTTATTTGACAAGTGCATGTGGACGTAAGAAAAGAAAATGATACGGCAGTTCCACTTCTGAGTTCCACAAAAATGAACAAAATTTCGGCACATTTAAACTGTGGCTGTAATGCTAACTCAATACCTTGCAAGCAACGGTTTCTGCTGAGAAATCTGCTGACAGTCGTAAGTAATGAACGTTCCCTCGTTTCACGTTCTACACACATATACATCCGCATAACCAATGACGTGACACGGGCTTGCAATTGTTCAAATGATAAGTAAATGAAACTTCGCTAATCCTCGATAGACACTGACAAAAAGGATCTGTTGTAAGTAATTCGCTTTCGGCTGTAAAATCCTGAACGACATCTGGACTGCAGGATGACCTATGAAACGCAGTACATTTAAAACATTAAGCGAATAACAAATTGTAGCTTTACTTCAGTTAAACATGAGGATGAAATGTAAACGTAGGCTTCTGCGGCCGTTGACACAGTCAATAAAATTCTTCTGGGTTTGAGGCCGCATTGTCACCTGTAAAATTCCGACGTTTCGGTGACTGTTGCAAGGCGCCTTCCTCGGGGTGTATTGCTACTGGCTGCAATACACCATGAGGAAGGCGCCTTGCAACAGTCACCGAAACGTCGGAATTTTACAGATGACAATGCGGCCTCAAACCCGGAAGAATTTTGTTGACTATAAGGGTGAAATGTTTTTGACTCAGTATATAGTATTATTTGTTTTTGACATATTTACCGTATTAAATAGTGTTGCTGTTCTACTGACGAATCTACCGGATTTACCAAACTAAAAGAGGATGTTCTTTCTGAAATTCGTCCTTCGAAAGATACGGAATATTCTTAAATCAGCGGGCGAAACTTGAATAGGTCGAAATAGATAATTATTGCTGTTTCCATTCTCAGTTTAGCAGATGACCGTCACTGTTAGATCAGCATTTGAATTTTCAACGATAACGTTCCTGAAAGCAAATTTTCACAATTAAACTTGTGTTCACTGTCAAAGGTGTAAGATTTTATGGTAATAGAAGCAAATTATAGCTGTGACTTTCATGAATTGTGTGACCTACGGTTTTGTTACTCATTGTTGATTCGCGCAGACAGTACGACGCTAAGTTTAAGCCAAATCATGAACGAACCGTGCGTTAGGGAGAAAATTAGCACCAGTATAATTACAGAAGGTATTACATGATGGTGGAAATCATTACAGGAAACGTTCAACGAAGTTCCTTAAAAGACATCATAGTCGCCGTTGACTGTATAAAATATTTGATACTATTGCAATTTCGGCCTTATGGCCATTTTCAAGTAACACTGCCAGGTTACCTAAACACAAATATACAAAAGTGAAGCACAGGGTGTATATGCATAATTAAGCAAACATTTTATTAAGAAAGTAGCTCAACTATAAAAATAGGAGATAAATGTACATTACTTACATTCTGTCAGAATATAAAACTATCTGACATGCAGCCTTTTGACTTTGAGAGTCCCACAAGATCCGATGAGTACGACACTTATTACACCAGACTACTGATTTTACTGTAAAGAAAAATTTATGGACTTTAACGAGGGAATAAAAGCATACTCCAATGTATTTCATTTTTGTATGTTTTATAAATGAAATGTAGCCTCGACATTTCATTGTATCCGAAGCTTGTGATTTATTGTATCAATCTACTTCAATAGTAATTCATAGAATTGTACAGTTATTTTAGACACTTACCGAAAACATTTTAAACAATTTCGATGGAATAGTATACATATTTACTTAGTCCTGTTTACTATAATAGAGCCTGGTTGAAGGATGCATCAAGTATTTGTGCGGAGGCATTGTGATGTTTTGTCAAAATTTTTGGTGCTGCACAGTGAATTGGATTGCTGGCGAGCGTTTTACGCCATTTATATTCGTAAAATTTAAACGCAAACAAAGTATTATATATCAGAGCTCTATCTTCATCTCATTTGCGAGCACTTAAGTCAATGTGAGAGCCTAATAACAGATAACACAAGTATTATCCCATATTATGTTATAAATAAATATTCCCATCCTATCCTACTGCACATTACAATCATAGCACTATTTAGTAAGTTGTATGATGTCGACAGATGAAGACTTTACGATATAAAGCTTATAAGTTGTATCCTTGGTGTGCACTATCTTCAGTAAATGTATTTTCGCGCCAGCTGACTTAGCTCCACATGTTGTCAGTGCACCTGAACTTGTATGTGTGATAGATTATTAGAACGATGATAACATCGACAGTTCAGTATGTATTTAACAACATATTACGATGTAATAAGTGTCGTACTCATCAGATCTTGTGGGACTCTCAAAGTCAAAAGGCTGCATTTTGACGACATGTACTCATGTCAGATAGTTTTATATTCCGACCGAATGTAAGTAATGTACATTTATCTCCAATTTTTATAATTGAGCTGCTTTCTTAATAAAATGTTTGCTTAATTATGCATATACACCCTGTGCTTCACTTTTGTATTTTTGTGTTTAGGTAACTTTGCAGTGTTACTTGAAAATGGCCATAAGGCCGAAATTGCAATAGTAACAATAAATATTTTATGCAGGTAACGGCGACTATGATGTCTTTTAAGAAATATTATATGACTGTGAATCCCAACCGTGAGAAGTTGTTCAACGAAGTGTTCAGTCTTCTGCAACTTTCCCTTATAACCGTCTTAACACAAGTGACTTTATTATACACTGAACAAACAAGTCAAGTACTATGTTGCGTTTTTTTTAGACACACAAGATGTTTACCATCTACAAACTAGCTTGCTTTAGATGTGTAACTGTCGTAATGCGTTTGATGGAAAAATTGTAATGAGAGTACCACGAACCCATTTTACTTTATTTGTAGAGCTTGCAGTGAGGAAATTGAAAAGAATGCAATAAAGGTGAAAATATACAGATTCCTCCCCAATTTTCAAGGTGATAGTATTTCAGAGCTAAAATCTGTTGAGCATGCAGTTGGCGTGAATGTACTCGCGAACGTGGAGTTGTTCTGTTTGTGACTCCTTGCGGACGGAAGGTGAGACGTGCCGGCCGCCGGCTGCCGCAGGTTCGTGCCGGAGTCTGCGCGCTGGCTGCTGACGCAGGGCCGGCCGGAGGAGGCGAAGCAGATGCTGCGGCGCGTCGCGGCGGTCAACGGCGTCGCGCCCCCGGACGCCCTGCTGGAGCGCATGCTGCCCGCCGAGAAGCCGCCCAAGGACGCCAGGCAGCCCTCGCTGCTCGACCTCATGCGGTACCCCAACATGCGGCGCCGCGCGCTCAACATCTTTTTCAACTGGTTAGCACTTATCTTTATTACGTCACATCCACCTCTCCATCTCCCTCTTCCTCTGCCTCCCGATCTTCGCCACCGACCTCCTGAGCCTCATCCATATCTCCTCCTCATCCTCCTCCTCCGTGTCTCCTCCTCCTCCTCCTCCTCCTCATCATCATCATCACTGTGAAATACACTTGATGTTATGGTAATTAGCCGACTTGTTTACATCACACACATCCTAGAAGTCTTTTACAATGGAATGACTCTACAAAATATTCTCAGTATCCAAGTCGTATCTCTTTGCATAAAAACAGCGTTTTCAATGAGTGTTCCGCTATTGTCATGAGTAAAAAAACATCCGTCAGGACTGGAGGGTAGGGCGGAGTTAGTTAAGTAATTTTTCACTTTATTAGTTATAGATCCTCAACTATAATTCTTAATGGTTTGTTACACATACTGATGGGTAGGTAATTTATCCCTTTGCAAAAATGTCCATAGTAATTTATTTCTAACAAGTCGCATTTAAGAGCTAGAGCTGTTTAAATTCCAACAGTCAAGTACGCTCAACGTACACCCCCAGATGTGAGGTAAGTTGAGCAAGGGTATGGAGCAAATTGAGCAATTAGAAATCTAGGCAAACCATGGGTTCAATGTTACTTCGACATGAACTAGAATTTCTGTTTGACAATCGGCTTTTTATTTATAGTCTTTTAATGACGTTACAGTAAAACTAAAAGTAATTTTCTTTTAATGATAAACAAAACTAGAATCGATAAAACATTAACGTATCATAAGACTAGCTTTTGGATTAGACTCAGAGTTTCTGTTCAAAATGAGACTTGCATGTTTATGTAATTATCTGGGATACCAGATTACTTTCGTTCTAAGTCAAAGGGTTTGGTTCAGCAACTATTGCTCAACTAACCCCACCCCACCCCAGCCCAACCCAAGCACGCCCGGCTAGCCGCGCGATCTAACTCACTGCCTCCCGAGCGGGTAGGAATGCCGGTCCCCAGCGTGAATCCGCCCGGCTTATTAGTGTCGAAGTCCGGTGTACCAGCTAGCGTGTGGTTGGTTTTTAAGGCGGTTTTCCATATACGTCGGAGAATGCGAGCTGGTTCCCCTTATTCCGCCTCAGTTACACTGTGTCGGCGATTGCTGCGCAAACACCGTCTCCACGTATGTGTACACCATAATTTCTCTACCCCGCGATTGGAGTTATTCATCCGGTATGAGACGTTCCCAGGGCGGGGGGTGGGGTGGAGGGGTGGTCGGGTGGTCCACCCGGGGCCGAACCGCATAATAAACCTGGGTTCGGTGTGGGGCGGCGGTGGGGTGGGTGGGTGGACTGCTGTGGCCTGTTGTGGGGTGCCGGCCAGGGTGGCCGAGCGGTTCTAGGCCCTACAGCCCTGAACCGCGCGACTGCTACGGTCGCAGGTTCGAATTCTGCCTCGGGCATGGATGTGTGTGATGTCCCTAGGTTAGTTAGGTTTAAGTAGTTCTAAGTTCTAGGGGACTGATGACCTGAGATGTTGAGTCCCATAATGCTCAGAGCCATTTGAACCATTTTTTGTTGTGGGGTTGTGAACCACTGAGGGTTGCGGCAGGACGAAGCCTCTCCGTCGTTTCTAGTTGCCTCGTTTAATACAGTACAATACAAACCCCTACCCAAAAATTTAAAATAAAAGTGAGGTTATGAAACAATGGTTAGAATTACATCCAAAATTTGTATACATATCAAAAATATACTAAATTTATGTAAGTTTAACACTTACCTGATTGAAAACGGGTAAAGTTTGGCAAGTGCATATGAAATATTCTCGTTTACTATTATTTTACTTTTTGATCACAAAATAAACAATGCCGGCGTGTACTTCACTCGATCGGCAAGTCGCCACTGGCGGTCGCGCGACGGGCTCCCTCCCAAGACCGCTTCTTTCCGCAATTTGATGAATTGGCGTGCGGTGAATAGTTTCGGAGATATTTCGTTAGCCCAACGTACCCTTATGCTCCACTAGCCCCGCCCTCCCCTATTCTATTTTCCTGTACTGTTATTTCAACTCTTCACGAAGGGGCGGGCTGACAGCGGATATAATCGCTTTTCAAAAAAATGTTCAAACGTGTGTGAAATCGTATGGGACGTAACTACTAAGGTCATCAGTCCCTAAGCCTACACACTACTTAACCTAAATTATCCTAAGGACAAACACACACACACCCACGCCCGAGGGAGGACTCGAACCTCCGCCGGGACCAGCCGCACAGTCCATGACTCTAGTGCCTAAGACCGCTCGGCTAATCCCGCGCGGCACCGCTTTGCAACCACAGATTACACTGAAAGCTTACAATACGTAAAAACAGAGTGAGTGATGATTTTTTTTTAAAAACTGCTTTCGTGGACGATATTTACGATTTCTAAAAGATGATTAACTGAAGACTTTGAAAAACAAACTGGTGGACAATATTGATCGCTTTAAAAATTTGTAGATTCCTTTATATCACACTAAAAATGAAATTACTGATGATAATGTGAATGTTCCTATGGTGCAAAGGTGATGCTGTTAATGCATGAGAATAGTCATGGCTCTGACGAAGATAGAGTGATGAGAGTGACTACGGGGCCCTATGGAACCACAGCAAGCGACTGAAATTCAGCAGGATGGAAGTGGGAGGGAGGGAGTGAGGGATGGAAGGAGGGAGGAAGGGAGGAAGGAAGGAAGGAAGGAAGGAGCTTAGTGACTGCGGTTGGAAGAGGGGTATGTCTTGGGACGGATCGCATCATTCGCAAGGGGAGTTCGTTGAAATTTTGGTGACTCCCACCGCATATCTGGTGCCTTTGGTCAGCTGTCGAACTGAGAGATACTCTGGCTGACCAAGTGAATGAAACGAGGCACGAAAACGAATAACACTGCTATGTTCTGTTCAAACTAATGAACAGATAACTGCTACTTCTGCATGGCAGTCAGTGCCTACAAGAGGCGGTCGCGAACAGTGACGACCGCGGCAGCTGATGGTTCGTCCCGAAGTTCACACAGATTGAGGCAGACGTGGCATCGGCCAGACCTATGCCCAGGGTGGCAGCACAATCTGGTCGTCTTCAGACTTAAAAGGGAAAAAAAAGCGCCGTCTGCGTTGGTGACCGAGGAGATACACGCTACGTGAGGTATATACCTGACCACGTTCTTTTTCTCATAGGCGTTTCCTTTACTTGTACAGTCCCAACAGTAGGAATGATGGTTTACTCTGTTTCCATACGCCTCTTACGAGCAAGAAGACGCCAAGTAAAACTTCAGCAGTTTTTAACGGATGTTGGCACTAAGTAATTTATTAATTTCTCACAAAATGAAGGCAACCGAAATCTGTTTCCAGATGCCGGTTCCTCAGTACGTTAGGAATCATTTTCGTAAAGCTTCTTTTCTGTAAAAATTTTCTTTCATGGTTTAACTCGCGATTGAATTTTTAAGTACCTCTAAATAAAATTAATACGTAAATTACGGATACGGCGTCAGGTTGTTAATAAATAAAGCTTCATGATTTCATCAGCTGATTTGTTGCCCACTATTTGTTCCCGGACACGCGTTGCTGTGGCTCGATCTGGATAATTGGAAAAAAGGAAAGAGAAAGTACATGTTTCTAATATGTGTGGGAACTGGATGTACGTCCTCCTCTCCTCCTTTGCACTTTCTCAGTCCATTTCCTCCGACCCCTCTGTCCATCTCCTCTTCCCCCCTCTCGCTGATTTTGAGCCTTGTTTATTGTTACTGCAAATTCAGATTCCGTAGTAGTATTCACACCACAAGTCGATAAGCTATAATTACAATTTTCTTGTTTGCGAATAACTATATATATATATTATATATATATATATATATATATATATATATATATATATATATATATATAAACGTTTTGCATCAAATCTGTTTCGAGAGTTCCGGAACCTGTACAGAAAATTGGATCAATACAAACATCATTTCCGCCCTTTTTACTGTCGTGAAAACCATATTTCATGTTATATCACCATACTGTGAGACCTTCAGAAGTGATGGTCCAGATTGCTGTAAACACCGGTACCTCTAGTACCCAGCAGCACGTCCTCTTGCGTTGATGCATGCCTGTATTCGTTGTGGCATACTATCCATAAGCTCATCAAGGCACAGTTGGTCCAGATTGTCCCACTCCTCAACGGCGATTCGGCGTAGATCCCTCAGAGTGGTTGCTGGGTCACGTCGTCCATAAATAGCCCTTTCCAATCTATCGCAGGCATGTTCGATGGGGTTCTTGTCTGGAGAACATGCTGGCCACTCTAGTCGAGCGATGTCGTTATCCTGAAGGAAGTAGTTCACAAGATTTGCGTGATGGGGCGCGCGAATTGTGGTCCATGAAGACGAATGCCTCGCCAATATGCTGCCGATATGGTTGTACTGTCGATCGGAGGATGGCATTCACGTATCGTACAGCCGTTATGGCACCTTCCATGCCGACTAGCGGCGTACGTCGGCCCAACATAATGCCACCCCAAAACAGCAGGTAACTTCCATCTTGCTGCACTCGCTGGACAGTGTGTCTAAGGCGTTCAGCATGACCGGGTTGCCTCCAAACACGTCGCCGACGATTTTCTGGTTGAAGGCTTATGCGACAGTCATCGGTGAAGAGAACTTGATGCCAGTCCTGAACGGTCAATTCGGCATGTTGTTGGGCCCATCTGTACCGTGCTGCATGGTGTCGTGGTTGCAAAGATAGACCTCACCATGGACGTCGGGAGTTAAGCTGCGCATCATGCAGCCTATTGCGCACAGTTTGAGTCGTAACACGATGTCCTGTGGCTGCACGAAAAGCTTTATTCAACATGGTGGCGTTGCTGTCAGGATTCCTAAGCGCCATAATCCGTAGGTAGCGGTCATCCACTGCAGTAGTAGTAGTAACCCTTGGGCGGCCTGAGCGAGGTATGTCATCGAATGCTCCTGTCGCTCTGTATCTCCTCCATGTCCAAACAAGATCGCTTTGGTTTACTCCGAGGCGCCTCGACACTTCCCTTGTTGAGAGCCCTTCCTGGCACAAAGTAACAATGCGGTCGCGATCGAACCCCGGTATTGACCGTCTAGGCATGGTTGAACAACAGACCACACACGAGCCATGTACCTCCTTCCTGGTGGTATGACTGAAACTGATCGGCTGTCGGGTCCCCTCCGCCTAGTAGGCGCTGCTCATGCATGGTTGTTTACATCTTTGGGCGAGTTTAGTGACATCTCTAAACAGTCAAAGGGACTATGTATGTGATAGAGTATCTACAGTCAACGTCTGTCTTCAGGATTCCCGGGAACCGAGGTGATGCGAAACTTTTTTAATGTGTGTGTGTTACATACATTAAAAATACAGGGTGTTACAAAAAGGTACGGCCAAACTTTCAGGAAACTTTCCTCACACACAAAGAAAGAAAAATATGTTATGTCGACATGTGTCCCGAAACGCTTACTTTCCATGTTAGAGCTCATTTTATTACTTCTCTTCAAATCACATTAATCATTGAATGGAAACACACAGCAGCAGAACGTACCAGCGTGACTTCAAACACTTTGTTACAGGAAATGTTCAAAATGTCCTCCGTTAGCGAGGATACATGCATCCACCCTCCGTCGCATGGAATCCCTGACGCGCTGATGCAGCCCTGGAGAATGGCGTATTGTACCACAGCAGTCCACAATACGAGCACGAAGAGTCTCTACATTTGGTACCGGGGTTGTGTAGACAAGAGCTTTCAAATGCCCCCATAAATGAAAGTCAAGAGGGTTGAGGTCAGGAGAGCGTGGAGGCCATGGAATTGGTCCGCCTCTACCAATCCATCGGTCACCGAATCTGTTGTTGAGAAGCGTACATCTACATCTACATCTACATCTATACTCCGCGAGCCACCTTACGGTGTGTGGCGGAGGGTACTTATTGTACCACTATCTGATCCCCCCTTCCCTGTTCCATTCACGAATTGTGCGTGGGAAGAACGACTGCTTGTAAGTCTCCGTATTTGCTCTTCGACTGAAATGTGCAGGAGCTCCATCGTGCATGAACCACATGTTGTGTCGTACTTGTAAAGGCACATGTTCTAGCCGCACAGGTAGAGTATCCCGTATGAAATCATGATAACGTGCTCCATTGAGCGTAGGTGGAAGAACATGGGGCCCAATCAAGACATCACCAACAATGCCTGCCCAAACGTTCACAGAAAATCTGTGTTGATGACGTGATTGCACAATTGCGTGCGGATTCTCGTCAGCCCACACATGTTGATTATGAAAATTTACAATTTGATCACGCTGAAATGAAGCCTCATCCGTAAAGAGCACATTTGCACTGAAATGAGGATTGACACATTATTGGATGAACCATTCGCAGAAGTGTACCCCTGGAGGCCAATCAGCTGCTGATAGTGCCTGCACACGCTGTACATGGTACGGAAACAACCGGTTCTCCCGTAGCTCTCTCCATACAGTGACGTGGTCAACGTTACCTTGTACAGCAGCAGCTTCTCTGACGCTGACATTAGGGTTATCGTCAACTGCACGAAGAATTGCCTCGTCCATTGCAGGTGTCCTCGTCGTTCTAGGTCTTCCCCAGTCGCGAGTAATAGGCTGGAATGTTGCGTGCTCCCTAAGACACCGACCAATTGCTTCGAACGTCTTCCTGTCGGGACACCTTCGTTCTGGAAATCTGTCTCTATACAAACGTACCGCGCCACGGCTATTGCCCCGTGCTAATCCATACATCAAATGGGCATCTGACAACTCCGCATTTGTAAACATTGCACTGACTGCAAAACCACGTTCGTGATGAACACTAACCTGTTGATGCTACGTACTGATGTGCTTGATGCTAGTATTGTAGAGCAATAAGTCGCATGTCAACACAAGCACTGAAATCAGCATTATCTTCCTTCAATTGGGCCAACTGGCGGTGAATCGAGGAAGTACAGTACTTACTGACGAAACTGAGCTCTAACATGGAAATTAAGCGTTTCCGGACACATGTCCACATAACATCTTTTCTTTATTTGTGTGGGAGGAATGTTTCCTGAAAGTTTGGCCGTACCTTTTCGTAACACCCTGTATATAGCCTAGGTCTGCCGAAATGTTCATTAGAGTATTGTGTAAAAATTTGGAGTAAAACAGTCAAAAACTTTTTGAGATTTTCAGTAATAACTTTTACATTTCCATACTACATATTTACTTACATATTAGATACATAAAAACGCGTTTAATCAAATTCAACGTTGTATCAAAATTTCAGAGCAATGTGTGAAGAAATTTCAGGAGATTTAAGATTTTGAACAAACGAATATATTCCTACGCGATTCTTTGTTTGCGTACTGCTTCTGTGGCCGCCCGCGCGCCCGTCTCTGGACTTGGCGATCTAGGGAAGGTTCGTAAGATGTGGTGTTAAAAGTAGCCTCCTTAATGACATATAGTGTGTTTTATGTGACGAACCTTGGTTGGTTGTATGGAAGGAGAAAAGCAGCAAAATGAGATTAGAAATTGTGATATAGAGTTAAGTGACGAACTAACTGCGTAAAGCAAATGCTCTGCTGTTACTTGTACTTCACCTGTGCGAAATGCAAGCTCAGCGGCTGCCGTCGTGCTGCAGGTTCGTGAACAACGTGACGTACTACGGGCTGTCTTGGAACACGTCCAGCCTGGGCGGCAACGAGTACCTCAACTTCTTCATCTGCGGCGCGGTCGAGATCCCGGCCTACACGTTCCTGCTGCTGACGCTGAACCGCTGGGGCCGCAAGAGCATCCTGTGCGGCAGCATGCTGGCCGGCGGCGCCGTGCTGCTGCTCACCGCCGCCGTCCCCGAAGGTCAGCCGCTCAGCAGTGCCCGCGTGCGAGGACCGGGAGGCTTCTGGCAACTAGGACCCGGCATGCAAACGATTCGCATCTCAAACGTGAAAAGCGCGCGCAGTGGGACAGTTTCGGAACGTAGTTTGTATCTACACATCACGTGCCCCTTTAGAAATACGGACTACAAGCGGTGAAATTCGAAGCTGCAAACATGAAAAAACAGCAAGAAACTCTTACATTGCTATATTGATTCTTTAGTTCCTTCTTGGTGGAACAGCGTAATAATAAATTAAAAGCACAATACTGTGTATGTTCCACAGTGCATTCAGTTAACCGGTTTTGGGCCGACGAGACTATTGTCATACTTCAACTGATTAGCATCGTGAAAGAAATACACAAGAATGGAAAAGATTGTGAACACCTATTTTTTTATGTTAGACACCATTCAGTCTTGCTGCGTAATAATAATCTTTCTTCACTCATTATCCGCTTCTTTTAGTGTAACTTCACTTTTCCTATTCCTTTTAGCTTGCCATTAAACTTTACATCTTTATGTCTCTGCCAGCAGGACAATGCAAATTGTCACACAGCTCGCAGTGTGCATGCTTGGTTCTAAGAGCACCAGGATGAGGGCACCATACTCCTCTCGCTATCAAACTCCCCTAACGCAAAGTCAATAGAAAATCTGTGGCACCACCTCAATCGGGCTGCTTGCACCATGGATCCTCAACTGAGAAACCTAGGGCAGTTGACCACGGGACTGGAGTCGGCGTGGCTCCACATTCTAGGCACTTCCCCGGATCTCATTGACACTCTTCCTGCACGTCCCCATTGGCTAATGTTGTTATTTAGGCTTTTGACAGAGGGCCGCAATGTGACTGGACAGTGTATGTATGGTCCAAGTTTCATCGGTTTGTTACATGGAAGTGACACATTATGCGAAAGTTACCTTGGCCCTTAAATGTTGCTTATGAGCGTATCTGTAAGCATTAAGGAGCAAAGTAAGAGAATGAATGAAAAACACCATATTGCCTATGTTGTATAGGATTAATTCATTTCGCCGGCCGCAGTGGCCGAGCGGTGCTAGGTGCTTCTGTTTGGAACCGCGCGACCGCTACGGTCGCAGGTTCGAATCCTGCCTCGGGCGTGGATGTGTCTGATGTCCTTACGTTAGTTAGCTTTAAGTAGTTCTAAGTTCTAGGGGACTGATGACCTCATGACCTCAGATGTTAAGTCCCATAGTACTCAGAGCCATTTGAACCATTAATTCATTTCGGTAACCGGTTTCTCCTTACAAGGCCATCAACACACTGACTAGTCGCCTAAGAAGTTATAGTACTTGTAAGCAACATTGCAAAATGTGCTACTCATCCAGACTGAGACACCAACACTGTGGGGGTATAATAATGCGAGTTGTCATGATGTTACAAATATGAAGCTGGCGTTGGCTTTGTCATCTGGCCTAAACTTTAGCTTTTGGTGGACTTTTTCGTAGGAAAAGCCATCTTACGTGATTTACGGGAGTATCAATAATTCTGATTATAGGTTTAAGTGTAAAGCAATCACATTTCATTTATAAGTGGACTCGTTCGAACAAAATTTTTTTATATGCTTCACTTTTGGTTGCGCTGTTTACTTTTACTGTAGTGGTTTCATTTCTGCCATTTGACTTTCGATGTCCTATTGGTCCATTCGAGGATCTCTGTGGGTGAACCCTGTAAATGGAAAGAGCGGAAATCCACCAAGGGTAGCACAATATATTCTCAGTATTCTCGGAAACAGAACGTCGACCGAACATCAGTTTCGTCTGTCTTAAGGAAAATGTTGCATCACGAAACCAACCTTTTCATATCACATATCTCTCTTGTTGGTTATTCCAAAAGTATAATGATTTATGTTATCTATGGCCTGTGGTGCACCGTTTTAGCGTCGGCGCCAGTTTTAGATAACGCGATTTTGCCGTGCCTGATATAGTTTATCCATGACAGCACGCAAACAGTTCACGATCTGCGCCATTTGGAAAGTGGTTCCAGCCTTATTCCGAAAGCCAATGATCATTCCCTTTAGGTCGTCAGGCGAATCGCTCCGTTTCTGCATTACGCCAATTTTTGCACTGTTCGCAGCGTCCTCCCAACACTCTTTATATACCTTCCACTGGTAGTGCTATCACCTGCCATCTGTGAGTGGTTATCGCGCGTTGACGTCGACCATAGGCAGTGGTCATATTAAAGTGACTGAACTATGTAGAACGAACTGCTATAATATAGTACAAAAACGTGACTGAAAGAAATACTCAACGACACGAACAGAAATGACAGTCTTATTCAGAGACAATAATTAAACTGAAGTCACCACAGTACTTAAAGTACTGTGTTCGTGATGGTACTCTCGACATTACAAAATGCGGGACATCGTTCTTAATAGGCAGTGTGATCATCATGGACGGCAATGCGTGCTCTGTAACTTGTACCCGTGCTGCCAACGAGGTTGGTATGGAGTTCTAGTGTTGGGGTGATCCATTCGTCCACTATCGTTGTTGGCAACCGGTGGACGATTGTTGGTGCATGTGGACTTCCTGCCATACATCTCCCCAACGCGTAGCACATTTGCTCCATGGAATATAAGTCGGGGCAACGGGCAAGCCACTCCATTCGCCGAACATCCTCTTATTTCCAAGAGCTGTTCCATCTGCGCAGTTCGATGTGATCGCGTCTTGGCATGCATAAAAAATGAATTCAGGACCGAATTCACCCCTGAAAGGACTCGTGGTAAAGCAGTATATCGTCACAATAACATTGACCGGAGTGTGTACTGTGTGGAAAGACTTAGAGATCAGTACTCCCACGCATCATTATATCTCTTCATATCGTAACAGCTGGACCAATAGTTCGGCAGTGCTGGACGTACCGTCATATACCGAGAGATGGGAACATACAATGCGAACATGATCGCTTTGGTGGTCCACGTCTTACCGCGCGGGAATGCATGATCTTGCGTGGTCGTAGTGACTTCCAGATCTTTGAACACGGTACTCTCACTGGTCAGTATTATTGTGACACTGTATTCCTTCTCTGTATACTTCGTTTCAGAAATGCATTCAGCCATGATGTCATTTTTGTGGATGATAATGCGCGACCACATGGAACAGCGCAGGTAGAGGAGCTGTTGGAATGAAAGCACACTCATGCTCATAAATTAAGGATAATTGCAGAATGTGGTGCCACACAACGTGGCACTACACAAAACTGGCGCTAATAGCATAGGCACATAGGGAACACACACGACACAGATATGCAAGTCCACAGTATTGGTGATAAGTTGAGAAAAACGTCCCGAAACACACGTGCTACAAAACGCCACTGTTTCCTGCGCATGTACCCCGACACCAGTATGGGATATGATAACCATGCACACACATACAGGCCGCACAACCGGTTGGCATATCTGGATCAGGTGGTCTAGCAGCTGCTGGCCTCCCATTCTTACACCAGTGCCTGTCGGAGCTCCTGAAGTGTCCTAGGGGTTTGAAGACGTGCAGCGATACGTCCAGCGAGAGCATCGCAGATGTGCTCGATGGAGTTTAGGTCTGGAGAACAGGCAGGCCACTCCATTCGCCTGATACCTTCTGTTTTAAGGTATTCTTCCTCTTTCGCAGCTCGGTGGGGCCGTGCGTTATCATCCATCAGGAGGAAGGTGGGACCCACTGCACCCCTGAAAAGGCGGACATACTGGAGCAAAATGACGTCATGATACACCTGACCTGTTACATTTCCTCTGTCAAAGACATGCAGCGGTGTACGTGCACCAATCATAATCCCACCATCAAACCACACGACCTCCATACTGGTCCCTTTCAAGGACATTAAGGGATCACGCCAGATGAAAACCCGGCGAGAATCACTGTTCAGACTATACCTGGACTCGTCCGTGAACATAACCTTGGACCACTATTCCAATGACCATGTACTGTGTTCTTGACACCAGACTTTATGGGTTCTCCTGTGACCAGGGGTCAGTGGAACGCACCTTGCAGGTCTCCAGGCGAATAAATCTTGTCTGTTCAGTCGTCTGTAGGCTGTGTGTCTGGAGACAACTGTTCCAGTGGCTGCAGCAAGGTCCCGAGCAAGGCTACCTGCAGTACTCCGTGGCCATCTGCGAGCACTGAAGGTGAGATATCGGTCTTCTTGTGGTGTTGTACACTGTGGACGTCCCGTACTTTAGCGCCTGGACACGGTCTCTGCCTGCTAGAATCGTTGCCATAATCTTGATCACACTTTGTGGCACACGGAGGGCCTGTGCTACAACCTGCTGTGTTTGACCAGCCTCCAGTCGCCATAGTATTCCAACCCTCATAACGTCATCAATATGTGTTCTCTGAGACATTTTCAACACACATTCACCATTAGCACGTCTGAAAACGTCTGCACACTTACTCGCTGCACTGTACTCTGACATGCACCAACACACCTCTGCGTATGTGGACTGCTGCCAGCGCCACCGTGCGACGATCGCAGGTCAAATGCACCGCATGGTCATACCCCGAGGTGATTTAAACGCGAAAACTGCCCACCAGAGCGTTGTTGCACCATGTGTCAGCATTAACCTTAATTTATGAGCATAAATGCATATTCGGCCTCCCGTTCCCTTGACTTAAATCCCGTCGACTATGTGCAGGATGCGTCGAGCAGACGTTTCGCAGCACGTCCGCATGCACCAACGGCCACCTAGGTGTTGTCAACCATAATGGCGGAGAAATGGAGCACCCTACAAAAAACACTCATTGCCGGCCTTGTTGCCAGAACAGGAGCACGTTACAGAGCATGCATTGCCATCAGTGGTGGTCACACACCATGTTAAGAACCAAGCACCACTTTTTTGTACTGTGCGAGGGACCGTCATGAATACGCAATGGCTTCAGTGTAATTATTGTCTTCGAATGAAATTGTAATTTCTGTTAGTCTCATTTCCTTCACTTACTTTCTGTATTAAACTGTAGCAGTTCCACGTATGGTCAAAGTATCATAGAGCTATGTTATTTGACATGACACATCATGCGAAAGTTACTTTTGTTCTTCAGTTTTGTACACCAGCGTACGCCACGGTCAGATGCCTTATCCCAGCCCAATCAGTCTGTAGTCTTTCATGAACACATGAGTTAACGTCATTAATACCAATACTGCGGAACAGAAAAGTGATTTCAATATAAATGGACGGCGCGTGCTTTGGTTACATATCTAAGTTGGAGAATAGCTAGTGTACTCCTTCAAGAAGGCCCAGAAGGAATGTGACTGTATAATAATCGATGGCAAAATAACAACGTTGACAGAAATTGACAAAAGTGTGTACAGAATGACAACACATGGAGCTTACCTCATTAAATAATGCTTATATTATTAAAATGTTTTAATGTAATGTTTAGTTATAATAAAGTGATTTAATATCATTTGTTCAGATCACTGCTACGTATATCGCTTTAACATAACTCCCAAGGAATTGCAAATCAGAAAAATATAGCAAATGAAAGCATATGTTCGAAAATTTGGGAAGTGCTTATCATGCAATTAATTTAAGAACTATGATTTCGTAACATTGACATAATTTACGTGACATAAAATAAGTGTGCAATAATAATAATAATAATAATAATAATAATAATCATAATCATAATCAGTATCTCACTAACCACTATGGTTGTGAACACAGGTCTGGGAAAGCATGCGACTGAAGACAATTTTTTTTTTTATTTAGATGTAGCTTGTAAATTTTTGAGTTACTTGCCTTTTTTTTCTTTTTCGAGACTTTTACTTTTCATGCTACTTTATTCTCCTAAAGCTAGCTCTGAAATTTGAAAATTGATTTATGCAAAAATACAAACGCTTGTGCCATTTTTACTTCAAGTTTTTTTAATTGTTCTATGGTGTAGGAGGTTAATTATGGCTCCCATGACACTGCCGAGCTTGCTTTATATCTGCTGTAAATATCTCCCGCAGGAAAATATCGCGGTCACCCCACCAGCTTAAACATTGCCCTATTGACAAGTGAGTTCACTACCACATGTGGAATTCGATGTTATCTTACCCCTGCAGTTAGCACATACCAATTTTTTTCTTTGTCTCGACTTTGCAGTGGCTGTGTTCCTGCACCCACATATGGGGGCAATGGTTTCTGCAGCCAACAGAGAGTTGATGGTACTGCATTAACCTGTGTGACTTAGTAATGTCAGTGATTGATTGGGCGAGTGATTGATTGGGCGAGTGATTGATTGGGCGAGTGATTGATTGGGCGAGTGATTGATTGGGCGAGTGATTGATTGGGAGAGTGATTGATTGGGCGAGTGATTGATTGGGCGAGTGATTGATTGGGCGAGTGATTGATTGGGCGAGTGATTGATTGCATTATGATCTGTATCCCCCACATTTGATTGATTGCATTATGATCTGTATCCCCCACATTTGGAATCTGCCGTAGTCGACGTGATTCCTATCAACAAAACATTCTTGCACATTGTAATTGACTGTCTAGATCTACATCATACTCCGCAAGCCACCTAATGGTGTATCTGATTCCTCCAACCCTGTTCCACTCGCGAATAGTGCGTGGGGAGAATGCTTATTGGTAAGTCTCACATGATGTCTGTGGCGGTTTCCCCAAGTAGAGTAGTACATAGTACATCCTCGGAGCCGGATTGTACCACGTGCCAGGCACCATTACTTGGAATGGTCTATATTGCTAATAAGCCAACATGGTTCATGGTGCACATTTCCAGATGCAGACTGCCTATTTAACGGCCTCCAGGGTCAACATAAAATTGATTATCAGTATTTTATATAATTATAAACAGAATTTAATAATTTAAATGGCTGTCATAATCTGCTAATTAAGAGGTACAAGCTGATGTTAAACCCTAACACAGTGAGACTAGTTTTACTGTTAGATACTGTGTGCAAGTCTCGCAGCAAAACGCACAAAGAACAAATTACTCAGACAATAGTCATCCAGTATAAAAATTCAGCTTCAGTCAGGAGTTCTAATTTAACAGTTCTTTAATACTAATTCTGTTCACAATGCTTCTGTAGACAGTATCCTTGTATAGCACTGAATATACATGCGGAATTATATCATTGTGTGACACACATTCACGAGATATGGCATCATAAACACTGAGATGCATGAAAAATTAGTTTTGCTTGGAACCGAGTGCAGATTACAGGGACTTCACTTATCTAGTGTTCGATAATGAGAGCACTTAGCGAATTCCAACAGACTTTAAATGTACTGGTAGTGTCAGACCTTTTGCAGACTTTTCACTGCTTATATGCTTAACGTCGAACCTGGAACACATCAACGCACTTGTGAAGCAATCAGACGTTTGAAGCTGTTTTATACAGAGAGTTGGATTCTTCACACAATCAGGTGGGGTGGAGTGGCGGAGTTTACTGGTTGCAGACTTTTTTCTGGCCCATTGTCCAGTTGACTCTCCCTCCACTGGCCAGTACAAAGTCCAGTGATGTCCCAGACCATCTCAGGCAGAAATGTTCAGATCTTTGTGGTTACATGAGTGCACTCCCTCCTATACAACTACTACCACAAGTTCAGTCGCTTATGACTGCATAAACTTTGACAAATAATGCGAGACATTTTTGAACGTAAGTATAGTTTTAAAATAAAATTTTAAAAAAATTACATCATCTTTATGTTAACAAGAAAGCCTTGAGCTTAATCGAATTTTCAATGGAATTTGATGCTGTGCTAAGGTCCTTATTGTAATGCATGACCAGCTTTTGCAATCCATCGTCATAGAAACCTCCGTCTCTTTTTTGAACCGTCCTGAACTAACGTTTGAACATCATCTTCCTCATAGTGCTGTCCCTCTTTAAGTGCAAGAACCAAATTGTCACTATGTACTAGATTAGGGTCATATGGAGGCTGATAATATTGCTACGTCCTTGATGCCGGAAGGTGGGAGGTGTGATGATTGCACTGACGCGGGTCTCCGGGTTGCAGATGCTCTGTGGCTGAAGATAACGCTGGTGATGGCGGGCAAGCTGGCGGTGACCGCATCGTACGGCACGGTGTACATCTTCACGACGGAGCAGTTCCCCACCGTCATCCGCAACGCGGCGCTGGGCACGAGCTCCATGTGCGCACGCGTTGGCGGCATCATTGCGCCCTACCTCAACTTGCTGGTGAGCACGCCTGCCAACCGCATGGCCCAATCTTCCGTCCCCACAGCCCTACCGTCTGGATTCCTATTTATTTTGTGTTGAGGCCTACCTATGTTTTGTTGCACACTTCACAAAAAGTGAGCCCTCATCAGATACTCAGATCGACAACTCCTGTGATATACTCCATGTCTCCATCCTGTGGTCGTTGGTAGTTCAGGTCCAATGCTTCAATTTTTTTTTTTTTTCTGAGATGTTCTTTAACTTACAAGTCTCAAACCAAAACTCCAAGTAGTGTTTGTTATTGCTGGATTGAAAAAAACTGACATCTTGCTTGATCAGTGTTGCCAATGTATTATTTAATAAAATCGAAAAATCAGAATCATTGGCCTAATCAGCTCAATATTCTCGAAAACTGTCTATACAACTGCCCACATTCAGCTGATACTTGCTCTTGTGACCTCATTCCCTTGGTGTCAAACATGACCTACTTCAGAATCACGCTGTGTTTTGCGAATCAAATTTAATTCCATATAATTTTCAATTAAGCAGACAACCAATTAGGCTGATAATTCAATACATATAAATGACATCCGGATTCCCTCACGAGTTGTCCATTTGTTTTTATAACAGTCAGAACACAGAAACGGCACACGATGAAAGAATTTTGTGTATGTGGCAGGAAATGTTACATGTGGTGTACGTTTATATATAACCAAACGGTTAAAATTTCAAGAAAATTGGATGTTTTATTCGAGAGAAAGAGCTTCACAAATTGAGCTAGTCCGTGATACATTGGTTAACTCCTGGCCCCTATGCAGGCAGTTATTCGACTTGACCTTGATTGGGAGAGTTATTGGATGTTGTCCTGAGGGATATCGTAACAAATCCTGTCTAGTTGGTACGTTAGATCTTCAAAATCCCGAGCTGGTTGGACAACTCTCTGTTGTGAAGCGATCTGGCGACCTTGCTGGATAAAGTAAGGTTTGGAAAGCTTGAAGAGAAGCAGTAGAAACTGTCACCATATGCAGTTTGGCATTATCTTGCAGAAGTGGAAGCCTAGGATCATCAAGCTACTACTGTGCTGCAAGGATCGCGCAGATAACAAGCAAAGGGGTCCTGATATGAAAAAAATTGCACTGCAGACCATAAAGTCCAAGCCAACATTCAACAAATGGTGACTGACAACTGGTGCACAAAACTATATTCTACCAGAGCCCTAAGTACAGCAAACTCAACAAGAAATCTAACAATGATAGAGGAGTTGAAGCTAATAAATATATTTACTTTCAAAGTCTTCATTCATGGCCCATATTACTAAATTTGCCCAAGGAACTTGGTTGAGCTATAGTAAAGTGCCCACCTGGCTTATGTTGCAAAGAAAACTATTTAAGGTTGCATACACCACATGCACTCTAAAACTAGGAGGAGGTCACAGCCTAATCGATTTCATATAAAAGTGCACTGCTCTGCTGATACTCAAGGCCTCTAATATCATAGAAAACATACAGCCTGGCCAGTCAGTCGTCTCATTTGTCAAATATGGACCTGAGTCCAAAACAGCATCCATTTACACTCAGCTACGTGTGACAATGCAGCAGAAGAGCTACATTGTAGGACATGCTCCCAATCACAGAGAGGAGACTAGAGATAAAATATGATGCAGTCACAGGAAATCCAGTCAAGAACAGCACGGAGTCAAAATTTCAACATTACCATAAAAAATCACATGGAAACAGTCACAATGCATTTATCAACAGAAGCCAGCAGTACATGGCCAATGACCAATGACCAATGAAAAACTAGCAGGCATACACTTGATCAGGATAGATATCTGTGACATTTGCAGTGAACTAGATGCTCATGAAAGCTTGCAGACATTTGGAAAACTAGTAAAATAATGGCCTGATAAACAGAATGGTGCCCATTTCACTACAATAACAATCACTGCACCAGAATTTAAGCCATTCCCTATCTGCAAGGTCTGCCACCACATGAGTTGTTGACCGCACTGTTCACTCTATCTATCGCCTGTTACATGCTGAACAATTACAATTTCTACTTACCATGGAACCATCACGAGAAAAGAGGGGAAACTATGAAAATATGGATTTTTAAAAAGGGCTGCATTAGATACAGGTTTAAAAAAAACTTATGAATGTTGGCACCCAGGGTGATCAACAACCATACAACAACAACAACAACAACAACAACAACAAAGTGGCAGTCACAACATCAATACAGGACAACTGTCAGAGGAAAGAGGTATCCTTGTATATGGAGTTGGCCTACCAGTAACACCTAACCACAATTAACTGGATTAAACATAAAATCGTTTCTCATTTGCAAGGTTGAGTTAAGAATGTAAGTTCATAAGTCAATAATAAAAGTTCAAAATAAGAAAATTCACTGGAATTTGACTCAGAAGAACTGAAGTCCATAGTAGGTCAGATGACAAACAGTCCACGTCTTAGGGTAGAGAATGATCATTTAAAAACTAGCATTTAAGGTCCCCAGAGTATTGTTCACAGAACTGTAGAACCACCCTATTCTTTTCAGGTCCAGTTTAATGTTGTACAGGACACACAGTACTGAAGAACTGTTCAGCCACTATTCAGCAATATTTATTCATACTTTAAACAAATTTTAGATGGCATCTAATAAAATTGTTTCACTAATTTAAGCACTAGCATGCTTCTCACAAATAAAGGGAAGCTCCATCATAAAACTGAAATAAAAATTTTGGGTCTCTTCTTATTTAGGCTTTGTAAACATTACAAATAACCAAATAACTAGGTTTTCCTTACTCTTGTTTTTCCCAAAAGTGGGAAGAGTAAGGTAACCACGGTTCCATGTTTTCAATTTTTCTTGAGCCAGAAATAATAACTTTAGTTGCTGACCACAATAAATGAGCTACATTATCACTAACATTAATTCAAACAAATTCACAGTGTATGGCTTTTCAGCTTTGTGGCTTACTTCATTTCATGTAAGAGAATATCAACAAATGATTTTTAGGCAAGCTTGGTTAACAATATAATGCAAACAATCTGTGTTGACAATACGATGGCTCAAGTTTGCAATAAAGCAAAGCAGAGCAGATTGGGACATAACATGAAATAAATCTATTTTGCTAATTTGTAAATGTTATGTTATGATTTAATGAAACAGATGATTCATGATGAATGTAATCTTCAAACATTTGAGATCATCAGTTACCTCTTACATTCAGAGCTGCATAGTCATGCAAGCATAATTTTAATATTGTCATTTCCAACCCATTTCCTTCCAAATTTGGGCAGTACAAACAAGAGGTTCCTTACAGAGGAGGCCCAGAACAGGATTTTATTTATTTATTTATTTATTTATATACTTGTTCCATAGATCTGTACATGTGAGCAAGTCACTCAGATGTGGAACGTGTCAATATACATAATAAAATTCATAGAATAAAGACATTGTTATAGTATTAATAACAGTGCACAAAAGTCATACTTATTAGCTTAAAAACTAGTCAACATAAATGTGAAGATAGCAGTTTCATATTTAGGGCATTATTGCATTTATTTTAACCTTGAACAGTAATCAAAACTTCCCACTTTGGGTTTAAAAGTGACCCAAAAATGGAAATGAGAAAAACAGGAATTTTTACATTAGGGCATTATTACATTAGTTTAACAGTAAACAGTGTCAAAAAATTTAAAAACATCTTTCCAATCTGGGTTTTACTTATTTCTCTGAAAGAATTCCTCTAGTGAATAAAGTGAGGTCTCAAGTAAATAATTTTTCAAGCTACGTTTAAATACTGATGTACTACTCCTTATACTTTTGATGCTGTTGGGTAGGGAATTGAAAATTTTCGTTCCAGCGTACTTTACCCCTTTCTGAATAAGTGTCAAGTTCTTTAACTCACAGTGGAAATCCTCTTTTCTTCTGGTGTTATGTTCATGATGTAGGCAATTCATTTCATACAGAGTGGGGTTATTTATTATGAAGTACATCAGTGAATATATGTACTGAGATGTTGCTGTCAGTATTTAAAGTCGTTTGAAAAGATTTCGACATGAGGTTCGTGGGGGTACACCACAAATGATTCTTATTGCTCTTTTTTGTGCTGTGAATGGATAAACTGCTTTTAAGTCTTTTCATCCTTTGTGATGATAGAGAAAGAGATTTCAGTTCAGACTGACCATGTGTTGGAGATAGTTTCCCGTATAATTTCAGCGTGGCTCTTTTCCAACAGGCAGGTGTGTGGGCTCCATTGCCACAGCTGCTGTTCGGTGTGCTGACACTTATAGCTGGAGTGCTGGCACTGCTGCTGCCAGAGACACTCAACAAGACCCTTCCTGACACCATTGAGGAGGGCGAGAAGTTTGGCATGTGAGTATAGCACTCCAGGTTCTCATAAAAATCTCTGAACCCTCACAGACACATTAATGACACAGTCCTCCTCACGGAGATACGGAAGCGTCTGATCCCACCCGTCGGCTTTGACCCATGACGTCACAAATATGGCGGAAACGACCATAAACGACAATTCCAATATGGCGGATATAAAATCGTTGCATACGTATCATAAAGACGAAAATACATAGAAAAACAACACACACACAGGTTTCACAAAAAGCCTAATGACTCTAACGGGACAAGCGTGGGAAATTGGGGATTTTTGGGTGGGGAGAAACTAAATATAAACAAATTTAGCCACCCACCGTCATACAAAACCACGCAAGACGACGAAAAAAATAGACATCATCAAAACTCACCAAATACCACAAAACACATTATTATCTGGAATCGGACACAGTAGCTCCCGATCCCATAAATTGGGATCGAACACTTCCCTTGACCTAAATAGCTCAACAGCAGCTCCCGATCCCATCTCCCAACACAAAAATCAAAATACACCGCAAAACATTACGAACAAACACTTCCCTTGACCTACATACATCTACAGCAGCTTCCGATCCCATAAATTGGGATCAAACACTTCCCTTGACCTATATAGTTCAACAGCGGCTCCCGATCCCATCTCCCATTACAAAAATCAACACACTCCACCAAACATTCAGATTGAACACTTCCCTCCAACTATATAGCTCAACAGCAGCTCCCAATCCCACAACTTAGGATGGACCACTACCCTTGACCTACGTAACTCAAAAACATCTCCCAATACGAATACCAATACCAACCTTCACAGCCACAAATTTCAATGAAACACTTCCCTATACCCCAATACACAACACATACGCCAAAAACAAAAAAAATGAGAACTTACCACAAGAAAGTTCCAGCCCCACAAACTAGATTGGCCACCACAATCACACACAAATGCACACGCAAACATACATACACATGCACACACGCAAACCAATGAAAAAATACTGAACCAAAAGAAAAACCCAACCCACCCACACCTCAACCCCCTCCCCCCCCCCCAACCCCAAAATAAAAAACCCACAAACAAAAACCAAATGCAACATAAAAAACATCTCAATCACACACTACAACTCAACAAAAACTTCAACAAAATAGATCCTCCACAACTAAAACAAAAAACAAACACACTCCCCCTCCCCCCCCCCCACCTTAACAAACACTATACAACAAAATAAACCACCCACCCCACCCTGAACCACAGCCACCCACCCACCTACCCAGCCCACCCTAACTAACCACTTTCGGCCTATACATTTTACCCACAGCCTTTAAGAAAACCCGAACAATACAATAGCCCTCTGGGACACTCTTCTGCCAATAGTACTCATCTAAATGAGACTGAAGGTTGGAAGAGCGCCTCTTCCCCCTCCCAAGAACTGACTTAACCGCCCCCCACATCCCCTCTATTGTATCAGTACAAGCCCCTGTATCATAATTCTTAAACTCTAAACTATGGTTCACTACTAAATGATTAAATCCCCTCTCACCCAACCCCCTATAAGAAGAAAAAGCATCAGAAACTATTGCGGACCCCAGCTCTATATATTCCTCAATTAACCCCACTAATTCAGCCTTCGACCTCCCTTCCACAACCCTAAAAACACATTCGGAACCCCCACCCCCCGGAACAACAGCCCCCCACACCCAAAGACCAGCCACAGACTTCCCCCTCCTATACTTCCTTTTCCCAAATTGTGACTTGTCCACCTCCACAACCACCCCATGCCCCCCCAACTTACCCCTGTACTTAATAAATTCCGAACACACTTCACGACAAAAGGAATACCAGTCTAAAACAGTCCTCTCACTCACACCAGTCTCATGCGCGTAAAAACTCTGTGGGGATCTATAACAAAAATAATATGTAACAAGCACAATCTCACGCATGCCCAATCTAGACTTCTCGAACCAGGTACCGCGCCGTATGGAACGCCATGTCATCTTTGCGACAGCACCACATGTAACCGTCCCTGGTCCGAGAGGCTGGAACTTTAACCAATTTCATTGGTTCACGGCACACACCGCACTTCACGACCACGGCAATTAAGCCAAATAGCTGAAGGAATTTAATCAGCTCTAAAGCTGTGTCCCCCATCATAGCCCTCAACCGAGAACTATTAATCTGGTCTTTCATATCCATTCCTGAACAAAAAACCACAACCGAATACACTTAATAACAAACCCGCCCGACGTACAGCAATCATCATTACATTAACCATCACACAAAACCGTTAACTCACTGATACAAATTCCGCTTCAAAAAGACGCACGCAGCACTCACCACTGAGCAACAGCAAACTGAGCCCAACACACCAAACAAACGAAAACCATGAACATACCACCAGAGGGCACAACAAACAACAACACGACATCTACAAACACGCCACACTCACAAACCAAACTCCGCGCCGTAATGACGTCACACACCACAACACCCTTACGTCACGGGTCAAAGCAGACGTGTGAGATCGGATGTTTCTGTTGACCCCTCCTCACACAGAAATGAGTTGTAGCTGGAAGTGTACATGAAATGAAATATTATTAGGATGCATAATTTTGGGCATAGAGGAAGAAGATATTGATGAAATTAAATAAATAAAATTTGGAAGGCCACCACACAATAATTATTGCATTACACTTGGAAATCCCACACCTTTCTTGGCAGCTTGTTCTGCCCCACTTGACTTGCTTGTAATCATTGCACAAATGTATCTTAGACTGGCTTCATGTAACCTGTCTGGCAACCTGTATTGACCAATCACAAATAGACAATCATATTTATCATGTAGATAGGTGCTTCCTTTAGAGGGCATCATATATCACATCTTTCGTTGGAGACAGAGGAGGGATGCTGTGGATGCATAACAGTGCGTACATTTGCAGACAGTTGAGTGCTGCAGTGAATGTGGATGTGGGGGAGGGGGGGACGGTAATGGGTTAAAATATAATTGACAGAAAGATCACCAGAAATGGAGTGCTATATCAGTTACACACTAGACTAGAATAGAATAAAATATTTAGTGACCTTTCAGTATTTCCTTATAATAGACCTGGTCAAAGTATATAATGGAGTTACACTTTTGCAGTAATAACAAACATCTGCACAAGAATTACTTACCGATACCTGAACACCAAGAGAAGAGCTCGTATAACAAAAGTACTTTATTTCACCAGTGTGAAGCATATTTTAAACTTATTAAACTGTAAGAATTCAATTAAATAAAATTTATGCCAATTAGCCAAAGTTTCTTACACTTGTTTAAGGGCACTGCATGAAGTGAGAGTGGCAACTTGTTGAAAAATCATACGTTCAGATACTTAAAGCAGTTACAGAAAAGGAAATGTCTTAAAGAATGTAAATTCAGACAGTGGCTATTTCTTGTATTATATACAAGTTTGTGTAGATACATATTTGAAATAACATGACCACATTAGCTGTGTAGATGTATGTCCTTCCCAAGAGAGGTTTTGGTCAAACATCAGTCCAGTAATACAGTGTTTGGAAATTACTGTTACACACTTCTAGGATTTGTAGAGAGGAGTAAGTACACAATATTTTGAATAGGAACCCATGTCTGGAAACATACCATTTCTGTTCTATGATGGCTTCAATTCAGAGATTTAATTTGTGGGCGGTATGGTACTCAGGATAGTAGTTACATATAATAACTAACAGCCCATACAATTCCATACAAACATATTTTGTTGTCCCCCACAAGTAAAAAGCATGTTGTCACAAACATTGATCAGAGTGAACTAAATGCAGGTCCAGAGAGGTTAGCTGAGCTATCTCAGGGCAGTGATATTGATTGATTTATTTATTTATTGTTTGTCCCATAGATCAAATCAGTACAATGGCTTGTACAACTGATATGGGATAAGTCAATACAAATATACAGTTTACAGGAGTCTAAAATAGTAAACAAGAATACAGAAGAAAGTTTATTTTAAATTACCTACAAAATTATGTTACTTAAAGTTACAGCTTTACAGAGAATTGTTACATGATGTGACAAAACTGACTTAACAACATTCAGCTTTGATACATTATCATGCACTAAGACAATTTTGATTCCAAATATTCCTGGATGGTATAAAAGCATTATTTTATTAAAAGAGATTTCATTGTCTATTTGAATTTATTTATTTCTTGGATTTCTTGTATAAAAGTTGGAAGATGATTATATAATTTTATTCCCATGCACTTGACACCATCACTGTACAGTTTTGTTGAGTGGGGAAGTACTCTTAGAGAGGTTTTTGATCTTGTGTCATCATCGTGGTAGTCCATATTTTTGCTAATTTTGTTGATACTTTTTTTGGTAAAGAATAATAATTCTAGTATGTATTGGCATGGGAGGGGCAAAATATTTAGTTTCTTAAATAATGGTTTACTAGCGTCTCTCTGTTTTTTGAACATAATTGTTCTGACTATCTTCTTTTGCAGTTTGAATATCTTAATTGATTCAGAATTTTGGCCCCAGAAGATGATTCCGTAGTTAAGAACAGAGTGAAAGAGTGCATGGTACATTGTGGTTAGGGTACTTGTGTTAGTGACGTTCCTTATTGATCTAATCATGAAGCATACTTTACTAAGTTTTGTGCTGGTAACGTCAATGTGACTTTTCCATGTGAGCATATCAGTAATAGTGACCCCCAAAAATTTTATTTCATTTTCAAGTTTAACATTATTTTTTTCCAGTGATATAGTTGGTAGTAATGGATTTCTGTTTTGGGCAGTGTGAAAAGTTATTCCAATTGTCTTTTTTGCATTAATCAGCAGCCTGTTACTTTGAAGCCATCGACTTATTTCATCTGTGGTTCTATCTATATTAGATTGGAGAATTTGTTCGGGCGCAGATGAGTATAGAGGTGTCGTCAGCAAATAAAAGGGTTTTTGTGTTTGGTAGGCTGTGAGGAAGGTCATTTATGTAAAGTAAGAACAGCAAAGGGCCCAGGACGGAGCCTTGGGGAATGCCTTGCTTTATGGTATGTATGGAGGAATGTACAGTGCTAGCTGTACCTGAGAGCTTAGTTTCATTTAATTCGACATACTGCTGTCGATCTTCCAGATAGCTTTTAAACCAGTCATAGGCATTTCCTCTTATTCCATAGGAATGCATCTTTTGCAGAAGTATACTATGATTAACCATGTCGAATGCCTTTGTTAGATCTGGGAAGATACCTATGGCTGAGAGTTTTTTGTCCACAAGCTCCAGTGCATGATGTAGAAATTCTGGTATTGCATCTGTTGTAGCTTTCTTACTTTGGAAGCTGAACTGAGCAGGTGACAGGATATTTTCTTTGTCTATAAGGGACATGATTCTGGTGGCCATTATATATTAAATACTTTACTAAAAGTTGAAAGCAGTGCAATGGGTCGATAATTACTGGGATCCTCTTTGCTCCTTTTTTTGTGGACAGGTATAATTTTTGCAATTTTGAGCATACCAGGAAATGTACCATTCAGGAATGAGAAGTTTATTATGTGAGCTAGGGGTTTACTGATAAAGTTACTGCAATTATGAAGGAGGAAGCATGGGATTTGATCTTGTCCAGCAGATGATTTTTTTTTTTTACCCAAGTAACTCCACTGAGATACATGCCAACAGACACCGCCACCCACCCCCCTCGTAGTGTGGAGCATGTGGGAGAAAGCTGTGTGCACTGGCAGGATGTTAATGTGGTGGAGGCATTAATTGCTGAAATGTCATTATTGGAGAGGTGCACCAGCAGGCACGGTGCGCTTCCAAAGTGCAAAGTGGGAGGAGCCACCAAAGGCTGAGAAAGGGGGGAATAGTGATGCAGTGTAGGTTGTGTAATAGCAGCAGAAGATGTGATATCATCAGTGATGGAATGATGATTAGAGGCTGGTGAGGTAGCAGTAGAGGTGGCATTATCCTGGAATTGGTGGTGGGAGCAGCATATACAGGGGCTATGACAATGAGGGCTCCATCAGTCATGAAGCAAGATGTTACACATGCTGTATAGATGAAAGAGGGCAGGAGTTTAGCATGTCTGATTGACCTGGAGACTACACTGAGGCCCACCTGCCTATCTGCAAAACAGGTGGAGATGACTAACAGTGAGTCACATAGGGAGACATTGATATCTTCCAGCAGAAAGTCACTAATATTTAGTTTTGCTCTGAAATGAGTGTGTGTTGGCTGCAAAGTCACCAACGCAAGGCATGCCACCAGGGAGTCACTCGAAGTCCATGCAGGCTGTGGTCTGTTTGAGGGCACTGTAGTCATGTTTCCTGAGATGATAATCTCAATTGTGTTGGTGTCCTGCTAGACTATGTGATATGGGCCACTGTAGGAATGGGTGGGGAGGGTGGGGAGATGGGCTTTGCATGATCGGGGGTGGTGGCATGTGGATGTTCCGTCTATGCTCATGCACTCACTGCACTAGTTCTGGCAGGTTATGGTCCAGTGTTGCTACAGCTTGAGCAATAAATTCTGCAGGGAGACAGAGTGGCTCACCATATAGAACCTCAGCCAGAGAAGCATTCAAATCTTGTTTATGACCAGTCCTAATTCTCAGAAGCAACTAGGACAAGGCATTGGTCCATGTCTGCCAGTGGCCAATCAATACTGCCTTGAACATGTAGTGCCATTATTCCATAATCAATTTGTCTGTGGGTGTTAAGCAGTTATATGGAAACAATGGCACACGCAAAGTTTGCACAGTTCACTGAAAAAGGTAGACTTAAATTCCCACCCTTGATCTGTTGTCAGTGACATAGGACAAATGAACCTCGCAATCCAGTTGCAAAGGCCCTGAAAACTCTGTCAACTAAAGTGTCTGGTAACTGGGTGGCATCAACCAAATGCATCCTATGGTCAGTCATGGATAAGAGGTACTTTGAACCCTGCGACTTAGGAGGGGCCTGGCTAAATCAATATGAACTTGTTGAAAATGCTCCTTTGGGATAGGGAATTTCCAAAAGTGGAGCTGAGTGGGGCATCCTACCTTTACCTGTTGACAGGGGATGCAGGCCTTGGTCCATACCATGCAATCGTGTTTGACGTTAGCTCAGACGAAGCATTCTGTGACTAATTTGAGTGTGGGATGCACTCTGGGATGTGAAAGCTTGTGCAGCAAGTCTGACACTGTTTTCCAAGAGGATTGCAGGACAATTGGTTTATCCTCACATGTGACACATTACACCAAACAATGTTTGGTGACTCCTGGTACTGTGCGCTGTTTTAGTTGTAGCCCAGTGTCTTGTCCCGTGAGTAGTTGTTGCAGGTTGGGATCTTTGGCCCTTGTCAGTGAGTAGATCAAAGTCAGCTAAGTATATATGACTGTCAAGCAAGACTGTTAGTCCATGATTATATTTTCTGCACATTGGGTGCATATGATGTCATTGGTAAATTGTGAGACCAGGTTGAGATGGTGAAAGGAGCCTCGGTGTGGTGTTAACAGAAGGGTTTTTGGTAGTGTCTGCAAGAGGCTTGTGGTATGTGTAAATGGTTAGCGGGCATCCTTCAGTGTCATCCTGGAAATAGCAAATCACCTCATAGATGGCCAAGAGGTCTCTATCAAAAGTGGACCATTCTGAGTATCATTCAACTTTCGCAAGAGGAGATGCAGCAGTGTATTACACCAGTGATCTCTTGGTGCAGTACCATGCCAATCACACAGTCACTGGCATCTGCAATGATCATGAGGAGTGTATCCAGTAATGGAAGGGTCAGGATGACAGCTTGTGTGAGGTTAGATTTTACCTTGTGGAAGGCTGTTTGCATTTCATGGGTCCACCTCGGGTATCATTTTCTGGTGATGTTCTTGCCATGTGATGGCTCACATGGAGACAAGTTTGTTTCAGCAACATGTGGGAGATGATGCCTGTAAAAGTTGATGACTCCCAGGAAATGTCATAGATCTTGATAATCCGAAGGGGATGGGAGAAGGAAGATTTGTTTCCATTTCTCTGGCTTGGGGCATATCCCTCAAGTGTCAACTGCTGTCTAATGAAGGTGACACTTGATTTCCACAGTTGGCACTTGCCTTTATTAATGACACCGTGTGGTCCTAACACATCCAACATTGTGCATAAATGAATTACATGTTCATCGGGAGACTGTAAGAAAATTATTGGTTCATTGAGGTAATCATAGCAGGATGACATGTTAAATAGGAGGCTGTCAATAAACCTCTGCCAGGTTTGTGCCACATTTTTTAATCCATACAGCATAAACAAGAACTTGCAATAACAGTATGGCATTGATTATTGCAGTTATTGATATATACTCATCAGCCATAGCTGTCAGTAAATAGGCCCTTCTACTATCAACAACACTAAATATGATGGCACCAGAAAGTTTGTGTGTGAAGTTGTGTAAGTTTGGTACATGGTAGCTGTCTATTAGTCAGGGCATTGAGGTACTGATAATTACCACACAATCACAAAGTAGTATCCTTTTTGAGGACGGACTTGATGGGAGAGGCAGAGGCGCCATCAGATGGCTGTACAATACCAGCACCCAAGTGTTTGTCAGTGGCGGCTTTTGCCACTTTGTGTTTGTGGGGAGATAGGCGATGAGGTGAGGGTGTTGGTGGATCAGCAGGCTGGGGGTGGTGTTGATAAGACAAACTGTCCTGTCATGGATGGTGTAAATAGTCTGTGGCCAGATGGGCTGGCATGAAGTGGGGACTGAGGGCATAGCACTTAGGTGTTGTAGTAACACCATCATCAATGGACAACTCCGTCATGGAGGCTCTGCCAATAACACTGGGTGTGGCTGGGTGAGCACAATTAGGTAATGGCAGTTGACTGACTTATTTTGAGCACGATCTACTGTCTTAGTTATTGTACAGTGGGTGTTGATGTTGCAGAATGGTGAGTTTCTGTTGAGTCATATGAAGCTCGGTAAATGTCTCAGCCATGGGAGAGTGGAGGTGGTCATTGGAACACCAGTGTTAAAGTGAATGACAGAGGTCATGCAGAGCTCTTCCAGGAACATTTGACATTTCAAGATAAGATCAAAAGATGTGTCTGACAGTGAAGTAAGAGATGGTGGCATATCGTTGACAGGAGGGGAGTCTCAGATCTTGCTGCTGATTGGCTGTTGGCCATAGAGGTGCAGGAGCAGAATGCAGTACAGGTCTGGAAGTAAATGGTAGTGTCTGAGTAAGTCAGCTCCTAAGACAGGTTCCATCATTCCAGCCACAAAGAACATCCAAAGCATAGATGGGTGGTTATCGAGATAGAGATTGATGGAGGCTGTGCCAGTCACCAGCATCATGGAGTCATTAGCTGCACGCAATTTCGTGGGTGATAATGAAAGTGTAGCAGGAGCGAGAGATGATGGAGTCATGATGACATTGGCTCTGGTGTTGACTAGAAGGTAAGAAATCAGTTGTGCATGATAATGAAGAGGTGAGAGCTATCTGGTCATAGATGAGACCTGCAGATGCTATCAGGAAGTGGTGATTTGCCTACTTGAAGAGGCTGAATGACAATGTGCACTAGTATCATAGTGCAAGATCATGCTGAGTATGAGCAAGGGTGCCTACAGTGCAGCATGTCAGAGCCAAAGCAATTGTGTAACCAACAGAGGCAGTGCACATGGGCGGCATAGTGCCCAGCCAACTTGCAGTGTTCTGACGGGCAGGCACAGGTCAGTGACCAGGCAGAGGCACACTGGTGGTAGTCTGCACTGTAGGCATTTGTTTATGTTATTCACATGGGAGACTGTACAGAGAAGCTCTCAGGTGATAGCTCAGCAAGGTTTAGCAAGTCCAGATAGATGTCACATGGCCGGCATCTGCACGATCGGAGGTGCAAAGTAGTGGCCGAGAGTGCTGGCAGGGCATCATCTCGAGCATCACTGTTTGAATGCTCCCCCATACTTTTAAGAGCCACAAAGGCCACAGTGTACAATCTGGGAAGAGGCTACTATCAATTTGCAGGTGAAGCTTGCACCCTAGTGTGGAAGTTGTATTGTGAGAGAGTGAGGTTTCACTTAGACACTAGATGAAGTTGTTGCTCTTGCAAGTGGGATAGGCACTGAAGCAGAAGTGCCTTGACAGTCTCATATTTGTTTGTTTGTGTGGGCACATCAAGCAGAAAGTCACTGATGAGGTTGGTGTTATCACTGAGATGGTTGAGAAGTACTGAAAATTTGTCATTGTCCTCAGTGAAACCTGCAGACTGCACTATGCACTCACTAAGAGTGAACCACAGAATAGCTAAGTCCATATTCAACAGAGGGAGTTTCAGCTAAGGACATGTGGAATGGTAAGGGCCATGGTAATGTGAGGCTCACCCCAGCATAAGAAGGGCATTGCCCAGTAAGGTATACATGGCAGGAGTGGAGGCATCATGGAGTGGTGCATCATAAAATGGCTAAGAGATACCTGGCACAGTAGGTGTGACAAGCGTGGAAGCATCAGGGAGTGGTGTGTTGTAAAGCAGTGAAGAGAAACTTGGCACGATAGGTGTGACAGGACTGGAAACATTAGGGTGGATCACGGATGTTACTGCACACAGATTCACTGGCAGTACAAGAGTCTTCTGAGGAATAAGTATAATTATCTCCCATGTGGTCGCTTGGAGCACTACATGTACTGAATGGCATGGAAATCCATAGATCGCCTGGAACTACATTAATTGTCATAGCAGAATTGTAGGCAAATGGTCATTGGGCACTGGTCACACTGAGAATTTGAAATTTTGTTGGCCAGTTTGGTGTGAAGCAGCGTGAGCCTGGTGTGGTAGATGTGGAAACAATGGAAGCATTGTTGGTGGTTCACTACAAACTGTTGGATCAGACACTACACCTAAGGTTTGGTGAAATTATAACAAACTGAGGCCTGGAAAGTTCATGGAATTCACTGGCATTAACAAAGAGATGAGAGTGATGTTCCTTGGAGCAGGAAATGGCTGAATTGATAGCTGTGTCATTGTAAGACAATCGACCGGTGTGGGAGATTTTACATTTTAAACATGATATGGTTGAAATTTTGGAGTCACCATTGTGGGAGGTGTGGCACTCAGGATAGTAGCTACGTATAACAATTACTAACAGGTTGTACAATTCCATACAAATATATTTTAATGTCCTACAAGGTACAAAGCATGTTGTCACAAACACTGATCAGAGTGAACTAACAGCACCTCTAGAGAGGTTAGTTGAGCTACCTCAGGACAGCAACATTGTTCTGGGTGACTCCACAGTGTTTTGTCCCCAAAAGTTCATCCACTTCTCCTTGTGTAATTGAATTGTACTCTGTTTGTGTTAACATTTAAACGTTACATGTTTATATTATTTCAAAAAAAGAAAGAATCCAGCATACTGCTTTTACAGTATGTATTTTTAACTAAGAAGAAAGATTAAGAAAAGGCAAACCTACGTTTCTAGCATTTGTAGACTTAGAGAAAGCTATTGACAACGTTAACTGGAATACTCTCTTTCAAATTCTGAAGGTGGCAGGGGTAAAATACAGGGAGCAAAAGGCTATTTACAATTTGTACAGAAACTAGATGGCAGTTGAGTCGAGGGGTATGAAAGGGAAGCAGTGGTTGGGAAAGGAGTGAGACAGGGTTGTAGCCTCTCCCCGATGTTATTCAGTCTGTATATTGAGCAAGCAGTAAAGGAAACAAAAGAAAAATTCGGAGTAGGTATTAAAATTCATGGAGAAGAAGTAAAAACTTTGAGGTTCGCTGATGACATTGTAATTCTGTCAGAGACAGCAAAGGACTTGGAAGAGCAGTTGAATGGAATGGACAGTGTCTTGAAAGGAGGATATAAGATGAACATCAACAAAAGCAAAACGAGGATAATGGAATGTAGTCGAATTAAATTGGGTGATGCTGAGGGAATTAGATTAGGAAATGAGACACTTAAAGTAGTAAAAGAGTTTTACTATTTAGGGAGTAAAATAACTGATGATGGTCGAAGTAGAGAGGATATAAAATGTAGACTGGCAATGGCAAGGAAATCGTTTCTGAAGAAGAGAAATTTGTTAACATCGAGTATAGATTTAAGTGTCAGGAAGTCGTTTCTGAAAGTATTTGTATGGAGTGTAGCCATGTATGGAAGTGAAACATGGACGATAACCAGTTTGGACAACTGTTAAAAGAAATTCATGTGCTTAAGTGATAAATAGATGTTTTGTTAGGTTTCCATCAAATTGTTATATAACAATTGTATTGCATCATACATAACTAAATTCCTCAAGCAGAAATGGATGAGTTAAACATCTGAATTGAAACCATTGTAGAACAGAAATGGTACATTTCTGGACATGGGCATTTTTCCAAAATATTATGTACTCACTCCTCTCTAAAAGTCCCAGAATTTTGTAATGGGAATTTCCAGACATCTACATTTACATCCATATCTACATCTACATGATGTAAACCACTGTGAGGTACATGGCGGTGTGTATGTCCCATTGTACCAGTTATTGGAGTTTCTTCCTGTTATTCACATATGGAGTGTGAGAAGAATGATTGTTCAAATGCCTCTGTGCATGCAGTAAATATTCTAATCTTATCATCACAATCCCTGTGTGAGCTATATATAGAGGGTTGTAGTATAACTGTTTTCTGTACTTCTGATAATCTTAAGTTTAATGAAAACTTCCTTTGTTTTTGTGTGGTCTAACATAGGTAATTAACAGGAAAAACCCAAGAACAGATCCTTGATGAGTTCATCTTTTTGTAAGTAATTGTGATCTCTGCTTATTTCCATAAAATGTCTGTAGTTTGTTGCTTTAGCTGCACTCAAATAATCTCAGAGAATTATCTTCAGTGTTGTCCAGAGTTAAAAGCTTAAAATTCATGTGTTTCAGAACAGTGACCTCCCACCATACCCTCAACAAATGCTGTTCATAAAGATTTTGCTTGCTTTTACTATTGACAGAGGAGATGTAAAGGCAACTTACAATTCATCTAAGATTTTGTTACTTTGGAAATAACCATACAGTATACTTGCTTGTTTATGTAGTTTTATACTATTTTGTATATGATGGTTACAACTGAGATAGGCTTAAATTATTTGGCACTGTTTTTGTGCACTCACAAAGTAACCACAAAATTTAATTTTTCTAATACTTTTTTCTGTAGTAAAACTAATGTCGTATTATCTTTCTCTGCTATAAAATTTGTAAAAGAACTTAATGAACCCCAAAAAGCCCTCTGGTTTTGATTTGATAAGTTTGACAGCATGTAGTATGATATGATAAAAAGCCCAATTAACCTCTTTGAATGTTTTTGGCTGAACCATGTACCTTGCTGTTGGTGGGGAGGCTTGTGTGCCTCAGCGATACAGATAGCCATACCGTAGGTGCAACCACAATGGAGGGGCATCTGTTGAGAGGCCAGACAAATGCTTGGTTCCTGAAGAGGGGCAGCAGCCTTTTCAGTAGCTGCAGGGGCAACAGTCTGGATGATTGACTGATCTGGCCTTGTAACACTAACCAAAACAGCCTCGCTGTGCTGGTACTGCGAACGGTTGAAAGCAAAGGCAAACTACAGCCGTTATTTTTCCCCGAGGGCATGCAGCTTTACTGTATGGTTAATGATGATGGCGTCCTCTTGGGTAAAATATTCTGGAGGTAAAATAGTCCCCCACTTGGATCTCCGGGTGGGGACTACTCAAGAGGACGTTGTTGTCAGGAGAAAGAAAACTGGCATTCTACGGATCGGAGCGTGGAATGTCAGATCCCTTAATCGAGCAAGTAGGTTAGAAAATTTAAAAACGGAAATGGATAGGTTAAAGTTAGATATGGTGGGAATTAGTGAAGTTCGGTGGCAGGAGGAACAAGACTTTTGGTCAGGCGAATACAGGGTTATAAATACAAAGTCAAATAGGGGTAATGCGGGAGTAGGTTTAATAATGAATAAAAAAAATAGGAATGCGGGTAAGCTACTACAAACAGCATAGTGAACGCATTATTGTGGCCAAGATAGACACTAAGCCGCCCACGCCTACTACAGTAATACAAGTTTTCTGCAGATGACAAAGAAATTAAAGGAATGTATGACGAAATAAAAGAAATTATTCAGATAGTGAAGGGAGCCGAAAATTTAATAGTCATGGGTGACTGGAATTCGGTAGTAGGAAAAGGGAGAGAAGGATGTAAGGATGTAGAGGCTTATCTCACTAGGGGTAAGATAGATACTGCCGACAGGAAAATTAGACACACCTTTGCAGATAAGAGAACCACTTGTATGAATATTAAGAGCTCAGATGGAAACCCAGTTCTAAGCAAAGAAGGGAAAGCAGAAAGGTGGAAGCAGTATATAGAGAGTCTATACAAGGGCGATGTACTTGAGGACAATATTATGGAAATGGAAGAGGATGTAGATGAAGATGAAATGGGAGATACGATACTGCGTGAAGAGTTTGACAGAGTACTGAAAGACCTAAGTGGAAACAAGGCCCCGGGAGTAAACAACATTCCATTAGAACTACTGACGGCCTTGGGAGAGCCAGTCCTGACAACTCTACCATCTGGTGAGCAAGATGTATGAGACAGGCGAAATACCCTCAGACTTCAAGAAGAATATAATAATTCCAATCCCAAAGGAAGCAGGCGTTGACAGATGTGAAAATTACCGAACTATCAGTTTAATAAGTCACGGCTGCAAAATACTAACGCGAATTCTGTACAGATGAATGGAAAAGCTAGTAGAAGCTGACCTAGGGGAAGATCAGTTTGGATTCCTTAGAAATGTTGGAACACGTGAGGCAATACTGACCCTACGACGTATCTTAGAAGCTAGATTAAGGAAAGACAAACCTACGTTTCTAGCATTTGTAGACTTAGAGAAAGCTTTTGACAATGTTAACTGGAATACTCTCTTTCAAATTCTGAAGGTGGCAGGGGTAAAATACAGGGAGCAAAAGGCTATTTACAATTTGTATAGAAACCAAATGGCAGTTATAAGAGTCGAGGGGCATGAAAGGGAAGCAGTGGTCGGGAAGGGAGTGAGACAGGATTGTAGCCTCTCCCCGATGTTATTCAATCTGTATATTGAGCAAGCAGTGAAGGAAACAAAAGAAAAATTCGGAGTAGGTATTAAAATCCATGGAGAAGAAATAAAAACTTTGAGGTTCGCCGATGACATTGTAATTCTGTCAGAGACAGCAAAGGACTTGGAAGAGCAGTTGAACGGAATGGATAGTGTCTTGAAAGGAGGATATAAGATGAACATCAACAAAAGCAGAACGAGGATAATGGAATGTAGTCGAATTGAGATGAGTGATGCTGAGGGTATTAGATTAGGAAATGAGACACTTAAAGTAGTAAAAGAGTTTTGCTATTTGGGGAGCAAAATAACTGATGGTTGAAGTAGAGAGGATATAAAATTTAGACTGGCAATGGGAAGGAAAGCGTTTCTGAAGAAGAGAAATTTTTTAACATCGAGTATAGATTTAAATGTCAGGAAGTCGTTTCAGAAAGTATTTGTATAGAGTGTAGCCATGTATGGAAGTGAAACATGGACAATAAATAGTTTAGGCAAGAAAAGAATAGAAGCTTTCGAAATGTGGTGCTACAGAAGAATTCTGAAGATTAGATGGGTAGATCACATAACTAATGAGGTGGTGTTGATTAGGATTGGGGAGAAGAGGAGTTCGTGACACAACTTGACTAGCAGAAGGGATCAGTTGGTGGGACATGTTCTGAGGCATCAAGGGATCACAAATTTAGTATTGGAGGGCAGCGTAGAGGGTAAAAATCGTAGAGGGAGACCAAGAGATGAATACACCAAGCAGATTCAGAAGGATGTAGGTTGCAGTAGGTACTGGGAAATGAAGAAGCTTGCACAGGATAGAGTAGCATGGAGAGCTGCATCAAACCAATCTCAGGACTGAAGACAACAACAACAACATATTATAATGTGGGTAAATCATCCTCAGATGGATATTCCACTTCCAAAACTGCCTACATCACAGATACAGTGGCAATGACCAGACCTATGGTATGGGATCCTCATTTTTATTTGAGCTAACTTCATGGCACTATTAGAACCATTACTATTACCTATGATAGGTTCCTCAAACAAAAAAAACTGTGCTCAGTTCTTGGAAAAGGCACAGGTCACACCCATTTAAAAGAAGGGTAGTAGAAGTGGTCCACAAACCTACAATCCAATGTCCTTGACATGGATTTACTGTAGAATCTTAGAACATATTCTGAGCTCAAACATAATGAGGTATCTTGAACAGAATGCCCTCCTCAACACCAACCAGCATGGGTTTAAAAAACGTCAATCATGTGAAACCGAGCTCGCATTTTCCTCACATGATACTCTGCAAGTTTTGGCCAAGGCAACCAGGTAGATGCAGTGTTTCACGATTTCCAGAAAGCATTTGACTCAGTACCACACCTATGCTTATTGCCAAAAGTATGATCATATGGGGTATAATGAGAAATTGTGACTGGATTGATGACTTTTTGGTAGGGAGGACACAGCATGTTATCTTGGATGGAGAGTCAATGTCAGCTGTAGAAGTAAGTTCAGATGTTGCCCAAGGAAGTGTGTTGTGACCTTTATCCATTCATGTTTTATATTAATGACCCTGCAAACAATATTCCTGTCTTAGAATATTGGTCAAGTGTACAAGACCCGTACCAGATAGGACTAACAGGGGATACTGAACATATACAGAGGACGGCAGCACAAATGTCACAGGTCTGTTTAATCCATGGGAGTGTCTCACAGAGATAGTGAAGAACTGAAATGGCAGACTCTTGAAGCAAGATGTAAACTACCTTGAGAAAGTCTTTTAACAAAGTTTCAAGAGGAGGCTTTAAATGATTACTCTAGGGATATACTACAACCCTGTGCCTATCCCTCACACTGGAATCATGAGGATAATAATCGAATAATTACTGCATGCCACAGATATTCAATCAATCATTACTCCCACACTCCATATATGAATGGAACAGGAAGAAACCCTAATAATTGGTACGATGGGATGTACCCTCTGCCGTGCACCTCACAGTGGCTGCAGAGTGCAGATATGTAGAGGTTGTTGTGTGATTATTTGAACCATAAGAGTCTACACTTCAACAGTTACATTAAGTACAGAATGAATTTTCACTCTGCAGAGGGGTATGCACTGTTCTGAAACTTCTTGTAAGCTACAAATGTGTGTTGCATTGGGAAGCTATACCTGAACCTGAAATCTTTCAGAATCCATTGATGATGGATTTAGAAACTCATCCAAATACCACTCCACTACCCAAGCAAGCAGCTCCTCCCACAATTAAGGAAAATGCCACACAAAAAATTGTTTGAAATTGAAGAAAGTAGCAGCTAATCCTTTGGACTGGTGAGCCCTTTCCCTTTCAATGGTCAAAGACATTGATATCCACATGGTGAAACCAGAGCCAGGTGTCACCTAATGTTGCTCCTGACCTCTTGGGTAAGTTGCCTTTGCCAAGGAAGGAGGACAAGGATAACCATCACTAATAAATTACTCCCAGAGTGCCTTCTGTGTTGCAGTGGAACTTAAACAGGTACTGATTACATTTGGTAGAATTACAACTCCTGGCTCAGGAGAGATTGTTCTGCAGCCACTTACAAAGGACTCATTTTAAAGTTATTGAGGCACTTGCATTAAGGGACTGCTGTCCCTAAAGGAATCACTGCACTTGTTCAAGTCTTTTTTGAGCTTACTTTCTGAAACTTTTGAAACACTTTATTATTCTGAGCTACAAGTAAGTTCACCTTTGGTACGTTAGTGTCAGTATTAGTATTGTTCATCACTGCTTTAGCATTATACTTCAAAACTGACTTTCACAAGAAACTCTAGATTATCCTCATGAGACTCTTTTATCTCTAACCAGTATCTAAAATTTTAATTTTTTTGTTGTCGTTTCTCATGATATGAGTCTCATGTGGAGAATCTAAAGTTTCTTGTGAAAGTCAGTTTTGAAGTATAATATATTTAAATATATTTAAATATGTCTGCTTGTGTCTGTATATGTGTGGTTGGATATGTGTGTGTGTGTGTGTGTGTGTGTGTGTGTGTGTGTGTGTGTGTGCGCGCGAGTGTATACCCGTCCTTTTTTCCCCCTAAGGTAAGTCTTTCCGCTCCCAGGATTGGAATGTCTCCTTACCCTCTCCCTTAAAACCCACATTCTTTCGTCCTTCCTTCTCCTTCCCTCTTTCCTGATGAGGCAACAGTTTGTTGCGAAAGCTTGAATTTTGTGTGTATGTTTGTGTTTGTTTGTTATACACTGCAAACCAGCATGAGCTGCTTGGCAGAGACTACATGCCATTGTACCAGTTAGAAGAGTTTCTTCCTGTTCCATTTCTGTATAGAGGGTGGGAAGAATGATGGGATTACAGAGGCATCTGATTCCACTCATATATTTTGACCCATGACGTCACCAATATGGTGGAAATGACCATTCTCAATGTCTCTAATATGGCGCCTATGACGTCATTACATAAACATGAGAACAAACAGAAAAATACATATAAAAACAACAAACACATCTAACTTCAAAAATATAATCAAACTAACAGGATTAACACGGGAAATTGGGGGTTTTTGGGTGGGGACAAACTAAATATAAACAAATACAGACACACACCACCATCCAAAATCACACAAAATGATGACATAAAAACAACACAAAATTCCCAAATTCTGCTACACTTAAAATATCCACAGGAATCAATCACTTCCCTTCACATACATAGCTCAACTGCAATTGTTGATACCACAGAATAAAAACCAACACACAAACATTTTAATCACACAGCAACTATCGATACCACAAAACCGACACCAAAAAACAAAAACAAACGAAAAAAAAGTAGAAATCGGACACTTCCCTTGACTTACATAGGTAAACTGCAGCTGACGATGCCAAAACACACAGAGCTACAATGACACATTGGAATCGGACACTTCCTTTCACCTATACAGGTCAATTATGATACCAAAAAATTTGGAATCACATACTACCCTTAAGTTACATAAATCAACCACAAGTGATGATACCAAAACATCAAACACCTACACCTACAATAAATAACACCGACCTAACAACACATGGAAAAACCCCACAGAGCATCACAACATGCAAACGATAGACCCAAAAGAAAAAACACACACACACACACACACACACACACACACACACACACACACACACACACACACAAAACAAACTCCAAACCCACCCACAACCTACCAGCTCCAACCCCCCCCCCCCCTTCTTGACCCTCCCCCAAAAACAAAAATCTGCCAACAAATAAAAATCAGAAAATAAACAAAACTCAATCACACAAAACAACTCAAAACAACTGCAACAAAATGTTTCCTCCACAACATAATGATAAAATAACCCCATCCATCCAACCCACCTAAATCGACAAACATTACCAATTACATTTGGAAAACTGACTCTCAAGCATAAGTGTTCCACTGTTTCCCACACTCAACATGTCCTCTACTCAGTCCACCTGAAAAACTGAGTCTGCATCCTCTCATGATGAGTGAGATGTTGAACTCGAGAATCACAAGACATTACTATCATGCACTAAAGATTTTTGCACATTATTTTCTTGTAAAATTATTATACTTGATGGCATAATGTTGCTCTAAATTCTGCTGTTCCATTTTTGTAAAACACAACAAAAACACAGCTTCATTGATAGCTCTTTAAAAAATCACGTTATGGCTGTACAGAGCTGAAACTCAGAATGATCACCTGGAAGGGATGAAAACACTGGTCTTCACAAGTAAAACAACACTGCATTGCCAAATCTCTAACAATGTTGTCAATCTCATAACTTTTTTGACACACCTTGAAACCAATTTGTAAGTAACTGTAATTACGTATGTTCTTAAAGTTCATTCATTTATTGATTTACAGTACTGTGTAACAGGAGTTTTAGAATGTGTTATGTAGCCAGGAGGTAACCTACATAAAAATTAATAATGATGATTTCATTCTTTTATAGGAAAGCAGCAGAAGATATTGAAAAGGCACCAGCAGAGACAGCTAAGAAAAGTTCTAAAGCAATTCTAATAATAAAAAGACACACATGATGCTTGTCACTTGAATGTATGGTAGTAGAGAGAACTTGAATTGCAAAAGAACATTGAGTAAGACTGATTACATGATATGAAAGTTTGTATATGTATATACAGCACAATTCAGGGAGTAGTAAGTAATGTGCAGTCAGTGCAAGATGGATTGTTTTCCACATGTAATTTTGACAGACTGCAGTAGCTTGGGCATGTTATGTACTAAGCTTAATCTCTACGTGTAGCTTTATAGTGAAGTATTAAAGTTGTTACCAGAGACAGCTTCTGTAGCACAATAATTAGTCAGAATTTATGTAGTTAATACATAATTAGTTTTATCAGCAAGCAAATATCATCCTTCATACAAATAATTTTCATCCCAACAGGTAATTTATTTAAGAGGAGAGGTTATCTCCAATTTTTCACAGTGGCTTATTTATCACATATAGATCTCAAATGCTTGAGAGATTAAGAGTACAGAAAAATCTAATATTTTATCCATTAGTACACAAAGTACTAATATTGCTAGGTAATTCTAGAATCTGGATTCATTCATTACTCATCTGTCATTGTTTCAGATGCATTTTTCCATTTTTGATCTTCTTTTTGTCTGCTTCCCTGACAGTTTATTTTCTGTGACATCTTTATCTCATATCACGCACCTATTCCTTCAATATTTGAAAGCTTCATTTCTCATATCTACATCTAACAAGTTAGTGATCTTAGCTAATTTGTTAGCTTCATACAATTAACCCTCAGAATTATTACTAACTGTTCTTCCTGTAAACTCCATTCTTGTAAATATTCTGGTGATGTGTTTTCTATCTATGATACCAATGTTGTGAACATTATTAGGTGACTGTGCAAGTAGACCTACCATGTCTTATGCTGAGCTGCCATTGGTTGATGTAAATCTCATATTAATTAACTGTGTACACTATTCATTGTTAAATGAAGAAGAAATTTGATTTCTAATTCTGGAAATCAACAATTTTAGAAATTTTTTTTTGTCTTTATGAGTGTGAAAGTTATGAACTTTGTTTATAAGTTCGCAATTTTGTGATTGTAATCACAGATAAATGTAAATATATTTATACAAAATAAATCTTTTTGTAACAGAGAAAATTTAATTACTTGGATTTAGATAATTCACTGCCCTCTTACATCTTCCTATACCATTCAGAAATGAGACTGTAACACACTATTTTTAAATAGTGAAAATTAATTTTATACTTGCCTTCGTTTTGTAATCTGTTAAGTTTTCTATTATTTATACATTTTTCGTTAATTCCTACAGATGATTCAGATACTGTTCTGTAGTTTTTTTTAGCATAAGTGTGCTGTGACATAAAGAAAATGTGTAGCCACGAAGTTGATTTGTGATATTTCAAGGGTGTATCCAAAAGGAGGCAGAGAATGACCACTGATCTCCTCCAATCCTACATCCCAAAGAGTCCCCAAGGTGAAAAATAGTCTTCCAAACAGAACTTACATACTGCCCTACCATGCACAAACATTGAAAAAAGCCAGAACAGGCAATGTATATTGACTATAGTGGGAAATGTATCCAGTGCCACTTGTACTAAAACCTCAAAACACTTTAACAATTTACCATTGTTCTTCTTATTGTTTAACACAGGCCATGAAGTGTGCTGAAACAAGCAAAATAGTTCACATTAGTGTAGCAATGTTTTCCAAGTGTTTTATGTAGTTCAGGCACCTACCTTAAATTTTAATTCATTAAGGATTTATTTAACATTCTATACACTGTATCCACTCTCACTTCAACAAATTAGAGATTATATTTAAATCAAACTCTTTGGTACACAACAAATTATTTACTTCACAGTTCCACACTGCCATCTATAGAAAAACATATGAGCTAACTAAGTAACAGATCAAATTTGTGACTAGATTCAAGACTACCCTGCACACACATCCTAAAGTTGCTCTTAACAGAACAAAACTGACAGAGATAAAGGTAATTTCAGAAGTAGCTTAAGAGAGTGTGAAAGGACAGTTACTGTTAATGATACATATAAATGATCTAGTAGAAAATGTCAGAAGCATGAGGCTGTTTGCAGTTGATGTGGATGTCTGTAAGAAGGTAGAATACCAAATGACTGTTGGGATTTGCAGGAAGACCTGTACAGGACAGATTAATGGTGCAGGGACTGGCAGTTGACCCTGAATGCAAATAAATGTGACATATTGTGCATACATAGAAGAAAAAAATCTACTACTGTTCAACTAATCTACTGACAACAAATTCCTAGAAACAGTATCTACTGTAAATTATTCAGGAATAACCATGTGGTGCAGTCTTAAGTAGAATGACCACATAAAACAAACTGGGGGAAAAGCAACTGCCAGGCTGAGATTCATAGGAAGAATATTCAGTAAATGTAACTAATCCATGACAGATGTGGCTTACAAAACACTTGTTCAACCAGTTCATAAGTACTGTCTCAGTCCGGAATCCCTACTGGCTATAATTAATGGAAGAGAGAGAAGATTCATCAAAGAGTTGAGTATTTTGTCACAGAATCATTTAGTTTATAAGAGAGCATTACAGAGATACTCAACAAATTTCAGTGACACACTACAAGAAAGGCATCATGTACTACGGAGAGGTTTATTATTTAAATTAAAAGACTGTACATTCCAAGGAGAGTCAGGCAACATATTACTTCCATCCCACATATGTCTTGCAAAATAACCACAATGAAAACAATTTGAGAATTTAGAGCTAATATGGAGGTTTACCAACAATCATACTTCCCATGTGCTATTTTCAAATGGAACAGGGACAGGGATTGGGGGATCAGTTAGTTGTACCAAGAGTACCCTCTACCATGCACCATCAAATGGCTTGCAGAGTATTGATGTAGATGAAGTGTATGTATCACATTTTTATAAAACACACAGTACAGGAATGTTCACACAAGTACACAACACACTGGGAACTGTAACTGTGTCACATGTTTCATGACAGAGTGGTGGGACAGCTCATGTAGCAGAATAACACACCACTTAACAGTGTGAAGCCCTTGTTAACTACTAAGAAAAACAACTATGTCCTAGATGTAACATCCAGCCTGCATGGAACTGTAAATACATCATAGCTGCTGTGCAGAATGGTTGCAACATAAAAGGTAACAGCTAAGAAAAGAGTGAACACATTACTGCTGTGTGAATGACTGACCACATAGAGGAATCTGAGTGTAATATGTTGTGAGACAGGATTTTGAGGCTGCCTATCACAGCAATGAGCACAGGTGCCTAAAGAAATTCATCCAAGAGTTAGCAAGCTTCCAAACATTCAATTTTTATATCACTTATTAGTTGAATCTGAGAATTTGTCATGCCGCAAGAAATAAATAAACAGGAAGTGCACAGAGCTTTTTAGATCTTCAACATTTGATTGTTAGTCAACCAATATTTTTCTCAAGGTAAATTACTGCCATATCTTAAAAGTATGCATATTTCATATCGTATCAAAGTGCGTCATTTAATACTATTAATGTGAATATGGATGCAGGAAACATTCGGAAACAGCTAACAAACTGGCTGGTGGAACCAACTTTTAACTGCCCAGGACCCAACAAAAATAGCCATCTCCCGTGCCTGGCATGTTATTGTGTAGACATGGCAACTGGACCACAGAACTCCTAAATCTATGGCTGGATGTCATACATGGCTGGTGTCGGTATAATTTGGGAAATATATAGTTTAAGAAGATCCAAACACCTTTTCAACCTTAATATTTCACCGTTTCTCCTCTCACCAGGCACAGAAATTTTTATTTTTTGATATTTCGGCTCACAGATAAAGTATAGGTGAATGAATACACTTACAGTACCAGAATAGCATGACTATGTTATTCCTCCTGTACTATAATCACTCTACTATGTAAAACTGAAGTCAGTCTCAGTAAGCCTTGACAGGTCAAATGCAAACTTACCGATGAACTTAAGGTGTCACCAAGTGAAAGAGCTGTTTTTGTGGGGATTGGGAATGGGAACCAGTCAGGCATAGTTCCACATTATTTATTCTTCAACAGTTGCTGCAACCGTCCCTTTTTGCATGTCATTAAAGGCTGCACAATAAAGTGACAGAGAAAAGATTAGGTATTCTATTTTGGCAATGTTGTATAAAGGTTCACATCCACTGTGATTACAAAACAATGTTGAAGCCACTGCTGAAGCAAGGAAATGGTATAATTTTCCATGAACAACCTGACAACCAAACGCTTTAGTGGCACCACAAAACTGGGCAATTTTGTGACTGACATATTGCTTTTTGACAACAACACACTGGCTTTATATTATTAAATACTTTAACTCAACATCCAACTTATAGTGCTACTGCAGTGCATTCTTCCAGAGTGCTGCCATTAACAATGGACCCTAAAAATACATACACTACACATGAGCTGGTCACAAAGTGATTTTGTTTGCAGGAGGAAAAACATTTTTGTACCCTTCTTGGAAACTTTCTGCTGCTGCTGATAACTTTTAACAGTGATATGAGCAGTACATTCTGTGTAACATTTACACAAATTTTATTCAGCCATTGGACAGTAAAAACATTATTTCTGTAAATTACTGGGATAACTGTGACACACATACATGCAGAAACAGTTGTAACAGTTGAAATCAAAAAAAAAAAAAAAAAAAAAAACAAATGTCTCATTTCTGATACTTCTCATTACTCTTGCCTTTCTTTGATTTACTTTCAATCCATGTTCTGCACTCAGTAGACTGCTCATTCAATTCAGCAGCTCCTGTAATTCATCTTCACTTTCACTGAGGATAGCTATGTCATCTGCAAATCTTATCAATCATATCATTCCACCTTAAATTTTAATTCCACTCTTGAACCTTTCTTTCATTTCCATCACTGCTTCCTCAATGGGTAGAGTGCGCTGTTGAACACATGCATAAATACATATGTAAAAGTTTTGTTTAATTATCTTGCTTAAAACACTTTAGTTTACTGATTCTTATTTTGTTTGAATGAGGATAAGCATGAAATTACTCGGATTTTAAGAAAATCAGAAAGATAAATAGCACCAAATATGCAAAAGTTTTCTGTGTGTGTGGATAAAAACAAAACTTAAAAACTGAGCAATTTTGTAACTGTGTGTGAGGAAGAAATACTAGGTTAGCACATTTTTCTGACAGGTGATGTATTAGACTTCACACCACAATGTTGTTCTGAGCTGTGGGATGTAAAAAAGTTTTGCACCATGTGAATCATCAAATCACACACAAATTTAATAATGTACTGTTTTAACTAGACTGTATATGTATAATATATAAAATTTTGTTATTTGCAGTGGTTCCTGGTACTACAATTTTAATAACCATCAGTGTACATTCGAGGTAGTAGAAAACTGTTAGGACATTATGAAATGAAATGATCACATGGAATTGATGGCCAGGAGTCCCCACTTGGGGCTGTTTGGCCACTGAGTTGCAAGTCTTTCAAGCTGATTTTGCATTGGATGACTTGCATGTTGTTGATGATGATGATGATTATGAAAACAACACAGTATCCAAACCCCAAGTAGAGAAAATCTCCAACCGGCCCAGGAATCAAACCTAGAACAGAGCAGACACAAGGAGTTATTAGTACATTGTATGATTCATAAACATTATGTTTCAAGAGTTATAACTTTTATCTTGTAAGAACTTGCACTTTTTTATCCACTGGGAGCAGGGGTTCAATCATAACAGTATAATATCCACTGAAAAGAACTGCAGTAATAAATGCATGTTGTCAAACATGCAGGCTGCCAATAGTTGGTAAGGAATATGCCCACTGCAGAGAGTAGTGCATGGTTTGCAATTGTTTGGAATGCTCTCCACAAGGCTATTGAAATCTCATTGTATTAATGTTCCACTGTGATTAACCACAAAGTATAGGTAAGCAGTAGTATTCTTGCAGTCTACATATTTACCCATACCATGATTCCACATTCCTTGTAATTGGCTGATCTTCTTTACTCCTAAATTATTTACATTCCAGTATGTAAAGCATGTGAGATGACATTAATTCTGGTCATTTTTGATGCTAAAGATTTTGACAGATAGGCATATCAATTCAGTATCAATGTGAAGGAAGTCAGAATATCAACAAACATTTGTTGTGAAAGCTCAATACCATTTCATTATTTACTGTGAAACTAACATGACATTTGTTACTTGTCAGATCATGAAATCATAGCTCTGTTAACTGGGCAGAAAGGTTAGATGATTTAAAAAGGGAAAAGAATAAGCTGAATTTAGATATGGGAATTAGTGAAGTGTAGTGGCAATAAGGAAAGAACTCATGCTCAGGTGTGCACAGGATTAAAAATACATCAAAAAGGGACACTGCAGGTTTAGGTCTAATAATTAATAAGGAAATGGGAATATTGGCAAACTGCTACGAACAACATAGTGAACACATTATTGTAAGCAAGGCAGACATGAAACCAATACAATGATACAAGTGTTTATGCTCCATGGAGGATTATGAGATTGAAAGAATATATGCTGAGATAAACAAATTATTTAGATAGTCAAGGGAGAAAAAAGTAAGTGTGATGAGAGGCTTGAATTTAACAAAAGGAAGGGGAAGACAACAAGAATGTTAAATTTAATAGTTCATGGATTGGAGGGAAAAGAATGAAGGGATGCCACCCAGCAAAATTTTGCATAGAATATAATTTAATCATTGCAAACATTTTTGTTTAACAATCATGAAAGAATCTTACAGACTTGACAGATATCTGGAGACAACAGAAAGTTTCAGATAGATTATAATGATAGTAAGCCAGAAATTCTTAAACCAAAACATATCTAGGTCCAAATGTAGACTATGACCATGATTTAGTAAGAGACTGCAAACAGGTAGGAAATAAAGGTGATGGGACCTGGATAAATTTCAAGAATAGAGGTTGTTTAGGGTTTAAAAGGAGGCATTAGGCAACAATTGATGAAAATGAACAAAGAAATGTGATAGAAAACAAGTAAGTAGATTTTAGAGATAAAACTGTGAAGGCAATAGAGGATTAAATAGACAAAAAGAAAAGCCAACTAAAAATCCTTGGATAATACAACAGAGATTGAATTTGATTCACAAAAGCAGAAAATATAAGAGAATAGCAAATAAAGCAGGTGAACAGAAATGAACTAGAAGCCTGTTGAATCATGCATAACTTCAGGAAACAGGATGCTGCCCAAAAATGGAGAAAATAGAAGCCATTGAATGAACATAGAGAGCTCAAAGGCAAGCCAGTACTAAGCACAGAAGTAAAAGCTTAAAGGTGTAACAAATATATAAAGAGGCTCTGCAAGAGAAACTACCTTGAAGACATTATAGAAACAGAAGACAAAGTAAATGGTGTTGAGATGGGATATTTGATGCTGTGAGAAGAATTCAACTGAGCACTTAAGTCAAATCAAGGCCCCCAGGAGTAGATCCTTGGAAGAACGAGTCATGACAAAAGTATTGCTAGTGTGCAAGATATATGAGACAGGTGAAATATCCTCATACTTCAAGATGACTGTATTAATTACAATAAATAAAAAGCAGGTGGTGGAAGGTTGACTGTTACTTTAATAAGTAATGGTTATAAAATAGTGATACCAATTAGGTACAGAAGAATGAAAAAATTAAATTTATGCTCAGGGAATATCAGTTTGGATTCTAAAGGAAAGTAGGACCATGAGAAGCAATATTGATCCTATGATTTAGCTTATTAGATAAACTGAACAAAGGCAAACCTATATTTATAGCATGTGTAGACTAAGAAAAAGCTTTTGTCAATGTGACTGAAATACACCAAATGAAATTATGAAGGTAGCAGGTATAAAATACAGAGGGAAAAACATTATCTAAAACTTACACTCGAATTGAATTGCAGTTATAAAAGTCAAAGGGCATGAAAGAGAAGTGCCAGTTGGAAGGGAGTGGCACAGTGTTGTAACCTAGTCCTGATGTTATTCCATCTGTACATAGAGCAAACTGTGAAGGAAACCAAGGCAAGCTTTGGAAACAGAATTAAAGTTAAGGGAGAACAAATAAAAACCTGGAGCTTTGCTGATGACATTGTGATTCTATCAGAGATGGCAAAGGACTTGGAAGAGCAGCTGAATGGAAGTGATATCTTCTTGAAAAAAGGTAATAAGGTGTATACCAACAAAAGTAAAACATGGGTAATGGAATGAAGTTGAATTAAATCAGTGTTGCTGAGTGAATTAGATTAGTAATGTAACATCTTAATTGTATATGAATTTTGCTATTTGAGCAGCAAGAAACCGGTGGCTGAAGTAGAAATGATATAAAATGCTGTAAGATAATCTTGTGCAGTCAGTAATTTGCAAGTCAAAGTTTTACTTCAGCAACAAGAGAAATAGGTATTTATTTGCTGCTGCAATAATGTGTTAGTTCTGCAGCGCAGGAATTGTCACCAGTATCTGTTACAACAACTCAGGTAAGCTCTCATGTGCTCAGGCTTGTCGTGAGAGGATGGATTTGTGTTGTAAATACACATGTACACTGAGCTGAAAATCAAAAGCGGACCATTTTCCCTAGATAAGTACCAGTGAAACTTTTAGAGTGATGGCAGACATGTTCAGATTTGACAAGAATATGGAACCCATAATCATGCATCATAAATTTTTATATAGCTGCCCAAATCTTCATGTCTTTCCATGTGGAACTGCCAATATGGGGACTTCCTTGATGTTTACATAAATATTCATGTCCAGACAACAGATGATGGTTGAATATGAGAAGGCAATGCTAAGGTGCACACAGTTTATCATTTGACTTGACATCTTTAACAGAAAATATTATAATATATTGAGTGGCTAACTATCTCCAAGAATGAATCCCACAGAGCACATCTGGGGCAGTGGCAGAAGGTATTGCATTGTGTAATGAACCGGGGACCTAGAAATGACGGAGAGGCTTCGTCCCACTGTTAACCTCAGTGGTTCACAACCCCACAACAGGCCACAGCAGTCCACCCACTCCACCACTGCCCCACACCACACCCAGGATTATCGTGCAGTTCGGCCCCCAGGGGACACATGAAAACTGAGAAGCTGTTGTTAGACAACAATATGGAACTGTCAACAAGAAGCAGAGCCAGTCATATTAAAATGTAAGCACTGATCTAAGTGACAAGTTCTCCACAGAAAATAAAAAGAGATCTTTCAAGTCATATTATAAATTAAAGGACATTATTTGTTTTTTGTTCTGGTGTAGCTGTTGGCTGAGGTGGTATGGAGAGTATTCTGTTACAGATATGTTGCTACTAATGGAAACTAACTGTAATTTTTACAGTCAGAAGCAGCGGAGTTATTTCATGTGAATACAAAGACTCTCAATACCAAACCTCTTGAAACAGGGTTGTATTAACGTAAACTCATGTACTTTTGTCTATATTCATCTAGCATTACTTTTCCTCAACAGTAGTTGTCGATACCCATATTATTTTCTGAATTTTGGACAGGTCAATATTATCACAGTTGCGTTCTGAAAACTTTCATAAAATTGTATACACAGTATGTCATACTTCAAGCTAAAATTTATGAAAAGGAATTACTTTTATAATATTTTAGTTTTGATGTTATAATCAATAAGTAATAGTTTTGAATGTACAGTTAAAATTATTTTTATTATGAACATTTGAAATTATGGATTATTTGCACACTTAAAATCTCTATTATTAGTTACACAATCATGTACTGTTTACTAAGTTTATTTCTGAATTCATTTATGAAATAATGATCGAAATTAAAAAAAAAAAAAAAAAAAAAAACTGGTAGGAATCCCTTTGTTAAGAAAAATTGTGAACCCTACGGAATATTGTTATATCGACAGAGTGAGGGAGTCATAAGCTTGCCTCTGATGTGATAGGACATATTTTTGTATAACAAGTGGGAACAATGTAATTTCGGCTTTATTAATGTGAAAAATAAAAAAAAAACTGTATGATATACTAAAATGTGAGAACATCAGTGGAAAATATAGTTACATAAAAATTCTGCAACAACAATCTTCAAATTTATGTAGTTCAAACCAACCAGTAGGACATGATGTTAGATTTTCAGCTTAAAGAATCAGACCCCTAGACAAGAAGAACAGGAACCATCTCAACATGGCAAGCGAAGTAAACTGGAAAGTTTATTGTAATCTTCACTTCTCTCAAATATTCATGAATGATTTTACTTATTAATTATTTGGACTGGGCATTGTTCAATGTGAACAGTAGCTGGAAGAAGGAAGGAGGCGGAGATTACAAGTGTGGGCGTCATCCATGATTAATTGACTAATAATGAAGTTTTGTCTGTTGCAGAAATTGTTTTATTTCATTGAATTTTGAAATTTATTAATGAATAAATTTTTGATCACATGGAGCAAAACTGATGGCTGCTCCACAAAGGATCTTTATGCCAATAGTAATGATGCACTACCAATAATGATGCACCAGAGCTAATGAAAGTGAGGAGGACTTTACAGTTACAACCAGGGACATCAAAAAGGAATGATAAGTACAAACTATTTGTGAAGTTAATTTGTTTGTGGACTCACATCCTTGTTAACTAAATAAATAGGGATAAAAGCAAATTGAGGTTAAAATGGAAGTTGCAAGATCCAGTCAGAATATGTTTGAGCAGGGTGAAATCATAGAACAGTAAAGGATCATGTTTTGCAGTTAATTGATGTTTTGCAATTAATTTTAGCAAAACTAGAGGAAATGAAAACAGATAACAGTAGCAAATTTAGTGCAGTTAATGATCAGTTAAGGGGGAAATAAGGACAGGTATACACTCGCACACACACACATATCCATCCGCACATACACAGTGCGGATGGATATGTGTGTGTGTGTGCGAGTGAATACCTGTCCTTTTTTCCCCCTAAGGTAAGTCTTTCTGCTCCCGGGATTGGAATGACTCCTTACCCTGTCCCTTAAAACCCACATCCTTTCGTCTTTCCCTCTCCTTCCCTCTTTCCTGACGAAGCAACCATTGGTTGCAAAAGCTAGAATTTTGTGTGTATGAATGTGTTTGTTTGTGTTTCTATCGACCTGCCAGTGCTTTCGTAAGGTAAGTCACATCATCTTTGTTTTTAAATATATTTTTCCTGCGTGGAATGTTTCCCTATTATATTCATATCGAAAACAATAGTAAAATGGACAGGGTACAAGATCAAATAGGTTGACTTAGTGATCAAGTTTCAGAGCTAAAAAATGGGTTATCAGAGGGGTTAAAAAGTATCAACGAAAAAGTTGATGTTTTAGAAAATAAATTTATTGTTTTAGAAAATGAGTTAGTAGCTGAGTCAGCAAAATAATTAAAGAATGTTGATGACATCAGATTTCAAGGCCATAGTGGAAAAACTGTGTGAGTTTGGAGTTAACACCCAACAAAATGTCGCCAATTTAAATAAAAAAAAATTTAAATGTTGAAAACAAAACGCAGACTAAAGTAACTGCTTTAGATGAAAAAATTTCAGCAATTCAGGAGAGTTGTATTAACAAAAATCTTTGTGAAAACCATGGTATTGCATAGTTCAACACTCCTATCAAAATTTTTCCTTCAGATAATTTACATCCAGTGGATTTTCTGCACTGCTGCAGAGATAGCTTTGTGTCAGACATGAATCAAAAAATAATTTGTTAAAATAATTACTGGAGGCAAAGCTCTGTCATGGGTAAATTTGAATTTAAGTCACTGGGAAACATCAGAGTTTTGAGATAAGATTTTTAAATAAATTTTGGTTGGAAGAACAGAGGAGAATCAAAAGTGAATTTTTGAGTGGTCCTAATTGGAAGAATATTGATACCATAGCACTTTGAAAGAGTTTTGTAAGAACCAACTTAAAAAATTAACACATCTTGTCAAACCATTGGACAAAATGACCTTGATTGAGACACTTAAAAGAAGATTACCAGAAACACTGCAGTGGGATTTGTTAGATGGACCTGATGATTGTCTTGAACAGTTTTTATTTTATGTTGACACACCTGATAGGGCAGTAGACTTGAACAGTTTTTATGTTATGTTAACATGCTGGATAGGGCAGTGGCAAGGAGTATGTGCCATAATAATAGGAATGATGGAAATCACAATGGGGGTAATCACAGAAACAGAGATAATGGGAACTTCCATCAGGATCAGAGTAACAATAGAGAGAGAAATTCCGAACAGCAGCAGGATAGGAATAATGGGAATAACTATGGGCATTTTAATAGAATACATGATCACGGAAGTAATTACTCGGGAAATGGCAGTTTGCTTCAATGAAGATCAACAGTTTTGGGCTGAGGAAACATAACAACCACAGGACCCCTAAGTTACACTTGCAAGTAGACAGTAATAACAGTGTTAGTGATGTGGCACCTGAATCTGAAACTGAACAGAAGGAATATCAGATTTCTCATTTATGTTTTGATCAAAAGTTTTGGGATATTATGTTTAAGTATGGTGAAGTAAGTGCTAATCACAAACCAGAATGTGAGAGTAGTGAGAATTTTTGTGTAGTGTGTACTAATGACTTTTTCTCTTGGACAGAAAATAGTGTTGTTGATGTGTGTAAATCAGGTCATGACTGTACTGGACACCCACTAGGTGGTATTTTTGATGTAGATGTGAATGAGAGCTGTGAAGTAACTGAGGTTGGTAAGTCTGAGACTGGTGGCTTATTGCAAATGTGAGCTAAGAGACTTTGACAGAAATGAGACCTGTATTGCCAGTGATGTAGTTGATGAAGTAATTTTGGAGGAATATGATGACAATGAGTATAAAATATTTGTGGAGTTTAAGAAGTTTCAGACTTATTTGTAAATGATGTTAACAACACAGGGAAGGTGTGATGTATTTGATGTTGTAAGTGAGGGTCATGGAATACCAGTCAAGTCAAAATAGTTTTTTATTAATGCTATGCAGAGTAATGATCAAAACAGTGAAGGTGAGGTATCTATGAGCCTGGCGGATAAAGGTGAATACTTTTCGAAGTTTGGTTGGGTCCAGATTGATGATAACTTAGATAAAGGTGCATTGTGGAATAAGTTAGCTGAGGTTAGTCAGAATTTGTATCCCAAATGGTGGAATGAAGTGGAAGAGGATCTAGGCAGGAAGTGTAATTTTGATAGTAATGAGTTTTGTGTTTCTTCTGTAGAAAGTGATGTTAGTTGTTCCATGGAATCTATTCATTGTGTTCAGTCTTTACCTGACAAAATGAGTAATCAAAGTTATGCTATGATACCAGTAAGACTGTGTGGATGGAGCATTTGATGAAATTGAAAGTGATATTTTGCATGAAGTGTCTGGCAACAGACCGCATGATTCAGATTTTGGGTGTCCTTACATTAAAATTAAGATTGATCAGTGGAAAGGCAACTGTTTGATTGAGACAAGTAGCCTGATTTGTGGTATGTCTGAACAATTTAGTGACAAGATTAAGTACTGTAAGATTTTCATGGAACTGTCCATTGTAGGTGTAAAGATAAGATGAGCTACAGATAAGCATAGCAAATTGGTAAAATCTCAGGTACTTTTAACTTTTAGGATAGAAGACAAGACCTTTGAACATGGATGCTTAGTAATCCCTAGTCTGGAAGAAAATATAATTCTTGCTATGGATTGGATAGTGAAAGTTGAGGCTTGTTTTGGATGGAGTACTAAAGCATTTTTTATTTTGGAACCTAAAAGTAATAATTATGTGAAAACTAACTTCTGTATTTTAAACTGTGGGTAAAGCTGTAACTATTTGCAAAACATTGTGAACCAAGGTTAATACCAGATTTTTTTATGACAATACAAATTTTGATGAAACTGAGAATCAAGATTTTGAAAGTGTAGTAGATTCTAAATTGAGGGAAGCTAAAATTCTTAATGATCAACAAAAGGAACAACTTAGGAAATTGTTACTGGAGTTTAGGAATGTGTTCAGTGAAAGACCAGGGAAAGTGAAAGATTATCAGTGCATGATTTACCTTAGAGATCATCAAACTTTCTTTCTAGATGCATATAGTATACCATTTTCAAAAAGGAAAGATGTAGAGAAAGAAATTCAGAAAATGGGAATGTGGGCAGTTTCTAGGTCCCCAGTTCAATACATACATATATACAAGAGAACTGGTGGAGTGAGAATTGTTTTAGACTTTAGACATCCTAATAAGTTTCTTATCATAGAGAACTACTATCATGAGAACATGCACATGCTGTTACACAAATTTGATTATGTAAAATTCATGAGGAGTTTGGCCTTGATCTCTGGATTTCACCAGATTCCACTTGAAATTAATTCTAGAAAGAATACTGCATTTTTGTATGGAGGTAAGCATTTTCAATACTGTGTGATGCCTTTTGGGCTGAATGTATCTGTAGCTGAATTCATAAGATGTGTGATGCCTTTTGGACTGAATGTATCTGTAGCTGAATTCATAAGATCTCTGGAATTTGTCTTGGAAAGTGAAGTGAGTTCAAAATTAATTGTGTGTATTGATGACATTTGGGTCACTGAAAAGACTTGGGAACAACATTTGGATCTGTGGAGATGTGTTTTCAAACTTAGGATCAAGAAGAATGACTTTGAAAATGGGTAAGTGTAAATTTGGTGTGGAAAAAGGACATGTTATATCTAAGAAAGGAATAGTACCCGATAAAGAGAAATTTGATAGTATTGCTTATTTTCCCACTCCTTGCAACAAAAAACAGCTTAAATCAGTTATTAGGCTCATTGGATTCTATAGAAAATTTAGTAGTAGCCAAGCTTTGAATGCTTCATGTCTATGTGAAGTTTTGAAGAAGAATACTGTTTGGGATTGGAATCAGGAATGTCAGGATGCTTTTCATGAGATTAAAGGGCAGTTGTGTCAAACTCAGATATTGTTCAGACCAGATTTGTCTCTTCCTTCTTGTATTATGACAGACAGTAGTGATGTTGGTTTGGGTGCTCATTTATTTCAGGAGGTTGAAGTTGAAGGTATTGTTGAAGACAGACCTCTTCATTTGTTAGTAGAGTATTACAGAAGCATGAAAAGACATACATTGTGACTGAGAAAGAGCTTTTGGCTGTACATTGGGCATTCAACAAGTTTAAAAATTATTTACTAGGTCATGAAGTCATCATCTATACTGATCACAAAACATTATGTTATCTCCAGGAGTGTAAGCTGTACCATAACAGAATTACTTGTTGGACCTTGTTTTTACAGCAGTTCAGTTATGAAATCAGATACACAGTGGTGAACAATAAGTCACCTGATTTGTTTCATGAATAATACATTTGTTGTTGACAAGATTTGTAATTTATTGATGTGGAAGTAAAGAATACGGCTTGGAAATACATCCTAATGAATCACATGTTCAATATGACAGCTGTTATGGTTTACAACTTCTTCAAGTCACACATGTGCATTTGTGATGACTCTCTGAAACAAATATTCTGGAATGGTGTGGCATAATTCCACAATGATGGCCCTAAGTTGCACTGCATTTTCGAGTTTTCTGTGGTACACCTTCTCTTTAAGGAACCCCCCCAAAGGAAGAAGTCAAATGAGTTAATGTTCAGGCTGTGGGGCAGCCACATTCCTCCTCCTGCATAACATTCTAGAAATCTGAAACTTCCTGGCAGATTAAAACTGTGTGCCCGACCGAGACTCGAACTCGGGACCTTTGCCTTTCGCGGGCAAGTGCTCTGCCATCTGAGCTACCGAAGCACGACTCACGCCCGGTCCTCACAGCTTTACTTCTGCCAGTATCTCGTCTCCTACCTTCCAAACTTGCAGAGCACTTGCCCGCGAAAGGCAAAGGTCCCGAGTTCGAGTCTCGGTCGGGCACACAGTTTTAATCTGCCAGGAAGTTTCATATCAGCGCACACTCCGCTGCAGAGTGAAAATCTCATTCTATTCTAGAAATATGTTTGACAGTACCCCAAGGCCAAATCTTTCATACAGGAAATCAAGCACAATGTTGGCAGTATAGGGGCGTACTCCATCCTGCATGAACCATTGTATCTGCAATGAAAGACATGAGGCCATGAATTGAGGAAAGAACTGGTTTCACAGCATGTGTAAATAGCATTCACTGGTTACTGTAGTATTGAAGAAGAACAGATCAATGATTCTGTGGCTTGACATCACGACCCGCATGTACACTTTCTCCCTGTAGGTGTCTTTTGTGTGGATTATTCACAGAGGTTCATGTGCCCAGAATTGAACATTTTGTTTGTTCACAACATCATTCATGTAAAAATAAGCTTTGTCAGAAAACCATGTGTTGTGTAGCACGGCCTCTTGGTCTTGCTCGATTGCCCACCTTGCAAACTGCAGTCTCTGCTCATTACCTCTCGCAGTAAGCTTATGCTCCATGGTCATTTTGTATGGATGCAAGTGAAGATTGGATGGAATAATTCTTTGTGCAGGTCAGTGTGAAATTCCCAACTTATCACTGCCTCCTCTTCTTGATTTACTCAAACTATGAGTTAAAGCCACTCGAACTGATCCAATGTTTTCCAGCAGACATACGGTACGTGCTTGTAGGCCGCTGACATTCCAAAACAGATCAAGTACCTCCAAATTTTTGATGTAATCTGCATATTGTCTGTGGGCTGGGAGCCCACCATGTTCCAGAATGAGCATGAAACCTTCTCTGTATCAATGTAATGCTGTTTGTTGCCATGAACAGTAACATAATCTTTGTCTTTTGTGCGATGGTCAACTATCCTTTGTCTGCCATTGCAGCAAAATGAAATGACTGACTCACAACAGAAGTGATGAACTGGCAATGATATCTGGTATAATTTCCATGAGCTGCAAGAAGTTGAATGCACAATTTGAAAGCTATTGACCCAATAGTATACTTGTAGGATCAAAATTCAATTGGGTGGCTTATCATGTGGCACCCTGTATATTAAGGGCACAGACAATGTAGTTGCTGATGCTTTGTCTAGGCTATCTTTAGGGAGTGACTCATCTAACAACTTTGGAGAAGAAGAGAAAGAGTTTAAACTTTTACACTTTAAAGGTGTGAAAGAGGAAAAAGAGATCTTGAAAATTTGCAAAGACATTTGCAGGTATCAAAATCATGATCAAAATTCGAAATTGGTTTAGAGCATGTGGGTAAGAAAGGAGGAGAAAAGACTGAACAGTATTATAAGGTATGTAAGGGTATTTTATTCAGGAGACATAAAACTGACTCAGATGATTGGAAACTATTTTGGCCAGAACAATGTATTGATACATGAGAGTTTTGATCATTGCAGATCAACCAAATGTACACAAAATATTCAGGAAAACATCTATTTTTATAACATGGGGAGGAGAGTCAAGAAAAGAATGCCAGCTGTGACAGATGTCAAAGAGCAAAGGTAAGTAACCAAACAAGTAGAGGTCAAATACAGAACATACTGCCTAATAGTAATCTAGACCACGTGTTTGTAGACATCTATAGACCTTTGCCTAAAAATGGATTTCGTTATGTTTTTGTGGTGGTTGATGTATTTTTGAAGTTCGTAAGGCTGTTTCCTCTTAAGAAACTTACCGGTAAGCAAATCATTTCTAAGTTTGAAAAAACATATTTTCATCAGGTGGGTATTCCTAAAATGATTTCATCTGACAGTGGTTCTCAGTTTATATCACAAACTTGGAAAGACTTAGTTGATCATGCAAAAATAGGCATATTCTCCAGTTGGATAGATTATGTCAGTGATTTTGAGGATATCATGAAGAGCTTACAGCATTATACAATAGGTTTTCACCATTTCAAATCGTGTTTAATCACAGACCAGCTAGCTTTATTTCTGAGAATGTTGAGTTTCCACTATGTAAAAGTCTGTCACCACAAGAGAGAGAAGAATATGTCAGGGAAATGATGAAAAAGCAGGGGGACGGGAGAAAGCAGAGACATGATGGTAAAGGCAGATTTTCTAAGTTTGAGGTAGGAGTTTCTGTGTTGGTGAAAGCCAAAGAGAAATCTTAATTGTTGACATCTTAGATAAAGAAATTCTTTGATATTTATATAGGACCATTCAAAATTCTTGAAAACCCACATGCTAATGCATACAGACTTGTGTATCATACATCTGAGAAATTGTTTGGATTACAGAGTGTCACTGAACTGAAAGCTTATAGACATGATCCTTAGGTATCAAATTTTTTTTTCTCCTTTGTCAGGAATGTAGTATGTAAGATGATGTGTTTTCTAAAGTTCTACCGTGGCTGTTGACAGAGTTTAAGTCTACGCCACACTATATTTGGAGGTTCATACAACTATATAATTCTGTTATTTCTGTTATGTAATAGATTTGTGCTTTAGATTTTAATACATGTATGCCATGTGACTGAACAGGTAGAACCTTTTATGATTTTGAAATGTGACAATTTTATTAAAGATATAGTGACAGACTTCTGATTTTAGAATGCTATTAGTGTTAAATATTATTATTATTCTTTTGTTCTCTGCAGAAAGTGATTTAATTGAATTGTCAGGAACTCTTTTTGGGTAAAGTCATGGGTGTTGTGGAAAATTGAGTGAAGACTCATTTTATTCATGTGTACTGTAAACATTAGGAATAGTATCTAGCAATTTCATATGTGCAAACCAAACACATGTGTACGTCAAACACAGAATTCTTATGTCAGTACATTTTGGACTATGGTCCATATCTTATTTGTGGGCATTTGTCAGATGCTGCATCAGTGCAGTCCAGCTTGTCTTGCTTGTGTACATAATATCTTAAAATCTGGTAACTGCCAAGTGAATGTTTGAGGCATCTTTATTGTATATGTATATTACCTTATTAGTTCATTTTCTCATTGCAGTTAGCTCTGTTTCTTAATGTACTGTATGTGTGAACACTTTTTAATCCATTCTGATGTGAGCCCTGAATACTTTTTTTTTTCAATACAGATAGGCCAAAAATATGTCATGTGATGTGGGGGAGGTACTGAACAGCATACTTAGTACATAAAACAATGTTTCAGGATTTGATGTGCAAGCTTGACAGGAAGTTACCTATCTGTTAGAGCATGTGATGAGAAATCTAGGGAAGAAACTGAAAGATGTGGGTGGATCCACTCCCACACACCTGTATGGCTGCACCCTCTTTGGTCCAGTTGACTTCCAAGAGATCATAGGTACTGGGTAATGTCCTCAAGCATCAGTCAACTACATTAGTCTTGTGACTGAAATTTGTAAATTGGTAGCCTAGAAATTATCCTATATGCAAAATTTTTGTATTTATATAAATTTCAGGGAACTATCTGTTTAGAAAAGAAGTCACTGCTATCAACAGTGTTATTACACATAAATGTATGTTTTTTCAAGTAGGGGGATTAACTTCCGAATACGTTATGAAACTTTAAATCTTTTTTAACTTGCATATAATGCTGTGGAAGGCTGATGTTCTATGACTGATGATTTGTTATGTTTGACACAGAAATTTTAAAATTTAAAAAGTTCAGGAGTACGTTCTATGAACCATGTTGTAAAACATTATCATAATCTGATAAAATTAGGCACTGTTAGGTTAGTAGTCATACATTTCAATGAATTTTCTTATCACAACACTCAGCAAGTATTTTTTATCAACAGTAAGTGCATCTCCTAGGTTTCTATATACAAAGCTTATAATACTGTTACTCTCACTCAGAGAGATCATTCAACATTAAGTATATTTGTTAATGAGACCTATAAAATGGTATTATCAATACTCTTGCAGTTGATATATTATGTATCAGATACTTCTATACATCTGAACTCTATGATGGTTAATATGCTTACACTTGTGGTATTTATTATGTTTGTAGGAACAATGTTTCATTTTCCTATTATGTTAATTTAAATTAGGTTATTATGGTAACATTTTTCTGTAATATTTTATTATTCATTTTTACGTAACACTAAAACAACACTGAAAGAGAGTTAAAGATTGTTCTTAATTAGACCATTCTGTATGAAGCTAGATATGTTAGAGCAACTTAATGTGAATGTTGTCCATAATTTTGGAAACTGTCACCATACATTAATTTTGCCATTTCTCTACTCAGATTTCACACTTATTTGGAGTATAGACAAATTATAAGCAAGAAGAACTCTGTTTGTTGTAATCAGAAATTTCTCTGGTGCTAGACTATATATTTCCTTCTATACCATTTGCAGTTTTTTGTAAGCTAACCTATAATTATGTTCGTAGGGAATTGGTGATCATAAAACCTAAAATTTTCATGTAATTTTGGAATTTAACTCTAACAGCCTGTATTCTATCTTTTGGCAAACCTTATAGTAGGTCACAAAATACTGCAAATGCATTGTTTCCATATAATGTAAAGGTGATGTTGTAACAGGATATCCTCTTCTAGCATTACGTTTCTCAATAGTAGTTGTCAATACCGGTATTATTTTTCAAATTTTGGACAGGTCAGTATTATCTCAGTTGCTTTTCTGAAAACTTCCATGAAATTTAATACAAAGTAAGTTATATTTCAAGCTAAAATTTATGAAAAGGAATTACTGTATAAAATAGTTTAGTTTTGATGTTTTAATCGATAAGTAATAGTTCTGAATGTATGGTTAAAATTATTTTTTTAGGAACATTTGAAATTATGGATTATTTGCACATTTAAATTTTCTGTTATTAATTACGCAATCCCGTACTGTTTACTATATTTATTTCTGAATGCATTTATGAAATAATGATCGAAATTAATAATGTAACAAAAACCAGTATGAATTCTTTTGCTAAGAAAAATTGTAAACCCTTTGGAATGCTGTTATTTCCACAGAGTGAGGGAGTCATAAGCTTGCCCCTGTTGTGATTGCACATATTTTTGTGTAATAGGTTCAAATAACGTAATTTTGGCTTTGTTAATGTGAAAAAAAAACTGTTGCTATACTAAAATATGAGACAGTCAGTGGAAAATATATTTACATAAAAATTCTGCGGCAACAATCTTCAAATTTATGTAGTTCACACCAACCATGAGGACCTGATGTTAGATTTTCAGCTTCAAGAAGCAGACCCCTAGTCAAGAAGAACTGGAGCCATCTGAACATGACAGGCTAAGTAAACTGGAAAGTTTATTATAATCTACACTCCTCTCAAATCTTCATAATAGACTTTGCTGATTCATAACTTAGACTGGGGATTGTTTAATGTGGACAATAGATGGAAGAGGGGAGGAGGGGGAGATTACAATGTGTAATGAGAGATGTTGTCAGAAATAGGAACAGTGAAATTTATTGTAGAATATGTTTGCCATTCTTTGAAACATCTTATTTCAGTACTGCATTATGTTGAAAGCTCCTCAAGATGAGAATGAGGAGCAGTATTTATATGGTAGCTGCCATGGTGAAAATATTTCTGTAAAAATGCTGATCTATGAAAATTCATGTAGATAGACAAATAACACTCACAGGTATTGTCAGTATTTTTGGTAGAGATTGGTGAACTGCATGAAGTACGAAGACTATAATCGAGTAGCAGCTTTCAAGCTGCAGCCTAAGGTCAGTAATACTCTGTAGCCAATGTGAGATACACTTTACAGTGTATGGTGAAAAGTTCTTCATATGTTTGTTAGTGATTTCCTGTCCTATTTATCTGAACGTGGAATGAGGGAAAGAGGGCTTACATGTGCCTCTGTACATGCCATAATATGTCTCATGAACAAAGTTTTTTCTTGTATTTCTGCATCTAAAGTTAATGTGGTTTGAAAGCTGTACTAACTTGACATTTCTAATAACATACTACTAATACTACTACTACTACTACTACTACTACTAGTACTCCTACTACTGCTGCTATTACTACAACATATACAATCAAGGCTGCAAAATTATCACAGCCTTCCTCAAATACCGATTCACTAAATTTTCCTAATAAGGGTTTGGAAGTTCAAATTACCTTTCTTCTGAAGATTTCTGAGTATCTCAGTGGCATTTTGGTACAGGTTACATTGGCCCATTATGATCTTAGCTCTGCATCTCTGAGTCTGTCAAATGTCTGTTATCATGTCTACTTGATAAGTGCCTTAAATTCTGGAGCAGTTCTCAAGAACTTCTTTCTCAGATTCACTTCTACAGTGAATCTAAGTATTCCATTTGCCTTCCCTACCCCCCATGAACCATGGACCTTGCCGTTGGTGGGGAGGCTTGCGTACCTCAGCGATACAGATGGCCGTACCGTAGGTGCAACCACAATGGAGGGGTATCTGTTGAGAGGCCAGACAAACATGTGGTTCCTGAAGAGGGGCAGCAGCCTTTTCAGTAGTTGCAGGGGCAACAGTCTGGATGATTGACTGATCTGGCCTTGTAACATTAACCAAAACGGCCTTGCTGTGCTGGTACTGCAAACGGCTGAAAGCAAGGGGAAACTACAGCCATAATTTTTCCCGAGGACATGCAGCTTTACTATATGATTAAATGATGATGGTGTCCTCTTGGGTAAAATATTCCGGAGGTAAAATAGTCCCCCATTCGGATCTCCGGGCGGGGACTACTCAAGAGGACGTCGTTATCAGGAGAAAGAAAACTGGCATTCTATGGATCGGAGCGTGGAATGTCAGATCCCTTAATCGGGCAGGTAGGTTAGAAAATTTAAAAAGGGAAATGGATAGGTTAAAGTTAGATATAGTGGGAATTAGTGAAGTTCGGTGGCAGGAGGAACAAGACTTTTGGTCAGGTGATTACAGGGTTATAAATACAAAATCAAATAGGGGTAATGCAGGAGTAGGTTTAATAATGAATAAAAAAATAGGAGTGCGGGTTAGCTACTACAAACAGCATAGTGAACGCATTATTGTGGCCAAGATAGACACAAAGCCCATGCCTACTACAGTAGTACAAGTTAGTACAAGTTTATATGCCAACTAGCTCTGCAGATGATGAAGAAATTGATGAAATGTATGACGAGATAAAAGAAATTATTCAGGTAGTGAAGAGAGACGAAAATTTAATAGTCATGGGTGACTGGAATTCGTCAGTAGGAAAAGGGAGAGAAGGAAACATAGTAGGTGAATATGGATTGGGGGGAAGAAATGAAAGAGGAAGCCGCCTTGTAGAATTTTGCACAGAACATAACTTAATCATAGCTAACACTTGGTTCAAGAATCATAAAAGAAGGTTGTATACCTGGAAGAATCCTGGAGATACTAAAAGGTATCAGATAGATTATATAATGGTAAGACAGAGATTTAGGAACCAGGTTTTAAATTGTAAGACAGGGGCAGATGTGGATTCTGACCACAATCTATTGGTTATGAACTGCAGATTGAAAATGAAGAAACTGCAAAAAGGTGGGAATTTAAGGAGATGGGACCTGGATAAACTGAAAGAACCAGAGGTTGTAGAGAGTTTCAGGGAGAGCATAAGGGAACAATTGACAGGAATGAGGGAAAGAAATACAGTAGAAGAAGAATGGGTAGCTCTGAGGGATGAAGTAGTGAAGGTAGCAGAGGATCAAGTAGGTAAAAAGACGAGGGCTAATAGAAATCCTTGGGTAACAGAAAAAAATTGAATTTAATCGATGAAAGGAGAAAATATAAAAATGCAGTAAATGAAGCAGGCAAAAAGGAATACAAACGTCTCAAAAATGAGATCGACAGGAAGTGCAAAATGGCTAAGCAGGGATGGCTAGAGGACAAATGTAAGGATGTAGAGGCTTGTCTCACTTGGGGTAAGATAGATACTGCCTACAGGAAAATTAAAGAGACCTTTGGAGATAAGAGAACCACTTGTATGAATATCAAGAGCTCAGAAGGCAACCCAGTTCTAAGCAAAGAAGGGAAGGCAGAAAGGTGGAGGGAGTATATAGAAGGTTTATACAAGGGCGATGTACTTGAGGACAATATTATGGAAATGGAAGAGGATGTAGATGAAGATGAAATGGGAGATAAGATACTGCGTGAAGAGTTTGACAGAGCACTGAAAGACCTGAGTCGAAACAAGGCCTCGGGAGTAGACAACATTCCATTAGAACTACTGATGGCCTTGGGAGAGCCAGTTATGACAAAACTCTACCATCTGGTGAGCAAGATGTATGAGACAGGCGAAATACCCACAGACTTCAAGAAGAATATAATAATTCCAATCCCAAAGAAAGCAGGTGTTGACAAATGTGAAAATTACCGGACAATCAGTTTAATAAGTCACAGCCGCAAAATACTAACGCGAATTCTTTACAGATGAATGGAAAAACTGGTAGAAGTGGACCTCGGGGAAGATCAGTTTGGATTCCGTAGAAATGTTGGAACACGTGAGGCAATACTAACCTTACGACTTATCTTAGAAGAAAGATTAAGAAAAGGCAAACCTACGTTTCTAGCATTTGTAGACTTAGAGAAAGCTTTTGACAATGTTAACTGGAATACTCTCTTTCAAATTCTGAAGGTGGCAGGGGTAAAATACAAGGAGCAAAAGGCTATTTACAATTTGTACAGAAACCAGATGGCAGTTATAAGAGTCGAGGGGCATGAAAGGGAAGCAGTGGTTGGGAAAGGAGTGAGACAGGGTTGTAGCCTCTCCCCGATGTTATTCAATCTGTATATTGAGCAAGCATTAAAGGAAACAAAAGAAAAATTCGGAGTAGGTATTACAATTCATGGAGAAGAAGTAAAAACTTTGAGGTTCGCCGATGACATTGTAATTCTGTCAGAGACAGCAAAGGACTTGGAAGAGCAGTTGAACGGAATGGACAGTGTCTTGAAAGGAGGATATAAGATAAACATCAACAAAAGCAAAACGAGGATAATGGAATGTAGTCGAATTAAGTCGGGTGATGCTGAGGGAATTAGATTAGGAAATGAGACACTTAAAGTAGTAAAGGAGTTTTGCTATTTAGGGAGTAAAATAACTGATGATGGTTGAAGTAGAGAGGATATAAAATGTAGACTGGCAATGGCAAGGAAATCGTTTCTGAAGAAGAGAAATTTGTTAACATCGAGTATAGATTTAAGTGTCAGGAAGTCATTTCTGAAATATTTGTATGGAGTGTAGCCATGTATGGAAGTGAAACATGGACGATAACCAGTTTGGACAAGAAGAGAATAGAAGCTTTTGAAATGTGGTGCTACAGAAGAATGCTGAAGATAAGGTTGGTAGATCACGTAACTAATGAGGAGGTATTGAATAGGATTGGGGAGAAGAGAAGTTTGTGGCACAACTTGACTAGAAGAAGGGATCGGTTGGTAGGACATGTTTTGAGGCATCAAGGGATCACAAATTTAGCATTGGAGGGCAGCGTGGAGGGTAAAAATCGTAGAGGGAGACCAAGAGATGAATACACTAAGCAGATTCAGAAGGATGTAGGTTGCAGTAGGTACTGGGAGATGAAGAAGCTTGCACAGGATAGAGTAGCATGGAGAGCTGCATCAAACCAGTCTCAGGACTGAGGACCACAACAACTACAACAACCACAGATTTCGCATATTTGGTCCATTTCACATTGTTTCTTACTATTGCCTGCAGATATTTAGATGGTGTGATGTACTTCAGAAGTTTAGCAGTGGTCTTCTAATTGGGTACTATCAGATCTCCCCTTTTTTGGGCATTCTTTTGCATTTGTCCATATTAATTGGGTGCTGTCATTAATTACACCATGCAGAGCTACTATCGAAGTTTTTCTGCATTTTCTTATGAGCATCCAGTTACAGTACTTTACTATAAGCAGTGAAAATGTCAGCAAACAATCTGATAGTGCTGCTGGCTCTTCATATCTTTAGCAGTTCTATTTTGCTTCCTTCAACTTAAGTATTGTAACTTTTGTTTCTGTTAAACATTCACCACCAATTTCTTTTCTTTGAGGCAATCATATTTTTGTGAAGATACTCATATGATCCTAATTTGGTTATCAGTTATTAATATGGTACAGCATTGAATGTTTTCTGGAAATTAAGGATGGTGGAATCAGATGGGAGCTAAGGAAAATTTGTTGGGTCTCAAGTATTTCTTAAAAGGAATATTGCCAAGCACACCATTTGTACAGGGTGACTAGATGTTATTAGATGGCTCTAAAACATCTTCATGAATTAGTGGTTCATAGTACAACATGAGAGTGAGCTGTACTGAAAAGTATGAGGTAATAATATCCTTATGTAAGTTCCTGAACTTACTGAATGGCCCAAAGGCCAATTGCACTTACAGCTGAGAGGATCACAAGTTGGGGAGGCTTATTAACTACTTCTATACACCAGTTTTTGAATAAATGTGAAGAGGCAAATACCTTAGACATTTGGAACCAATCACTTCTTTTTAGTGTCTTAGGAACTACCTGATAAACCTGATAAAAAAAGTTACAGGATAGGAAAAAATTTGAAAAAGATAACACTCAGATGTGCAGGCTGAGATAAGGGAAACTGCAAAATGGTTTGAAGTATGAATAATTGTTTATAAAGGTTGACTGCTGCTGCTGCTATGATGTGGATAAAGAATTCAGGAAAATGGCTTCAGTAATCTCAAAATTATTGGTTTAAAGAAAGTGCGGTCAGATTCTTTCGGAAAACAACAGCTCCATGGCTAGAGTTTTATTTACTTATTTTTGTTTCTTTACTGTTAGTTTCAGGGTCACAGGCCCACTCTCAAACACTCATGCACATTTAAATCAGCCAAGCTGTCAGGCTGTAACCTGCTATCACATATAAAATTCTCCTCCTACAGTAATGGATATCATTATGGAGCTTGAATCTGATACTGAGAATGTTAGTTGCAGATACAGTGACAATGGACTTGATTCATTGTCACAGGATACAAATATTTTCTGATCGGTTAAAAGCGTTTTACTGTTTATATCATAACATTCTTTTAAGTTAATGAGAATATTATGGTAACAAAGAGAATTCTACAAAATGATTCAACTCTTATAGCAGTATATCTGAAAGGAAATTAAAGCTGTTAAAATTAAAGTGTTTTGTACTAAGCAAAATTTGATAACTCAAAGAAGCAGTATGTGTGACTGAGTCCAGTGCAGAATGAGCTGGGATATCGCTATCAAGCAGAACAGCCTCCTGTGACGGTTTGCCTTGACAACCTTTTGCAATATTTTCAGAAGATTTTGGTAGTATGCTCCTGCAATAGTTTGTCATTATGAGCATAACATGCTTTCATCACACTACAGCAGCCTAAAAAATGCTCTATATCACCTTCCCTGATATTGGGTCATTCTTCAACATTTTTGGTGATGATAAATCCCTATGTTTATATTGCTTGCTTTTCTGCTTTGTCTCAGGCTCATAGTAATACATCCAACATTTGTCCAAGCAGAACAGGAAGCTAAGGAAATTGTGACAAAGAAGTGGATTCTTTCTCTCTGTTGTGTTTTTCTTCCCCAAAAATTCTTATTTTTATTTATTTCTTTTTCAAATATCTCTGAGATCATCACTAACATGGCATTTACACTGTAACAAAAACCTTGAATACACACTAAGGGATTATCCAACTTAACTCATTACATTCTTTTTGTTAACTGAAATTCGTAAGTGTAACTAAATTACTTTAAAATTGTGCTAACGACAATTACCAGTAATTTTGGAACTCATTATCATTGTTCATACGTGAACACATACCCAAATACTAACTTTCTGATAAAGTAGATCAAATGTAAGTAAAATATTTATACAGTTAATGTTGCAGGCTTGGTAAACTTTTGCACCCATTTAGTTTCAGAGTAATTAGCATTCTGCATTCTTAGTTAAAACATTGTTACTGAAGCACAACTACATTGTTTGGCAAACTAGATTACATAACCCAGCTCCAATTATTGTTGCACCTAAAAGTTCTCATCCAGAAGGATCTCTCTCCAACATTCAGTTAATCAGGAATGTAAATTTGTAATTGTAACTTGTAAAAATTCAGTAAACAACAATAGATCAAGGTAGTTATAATTATTGGAATATTATAAAAGCTAGGCTATTGGAAGCAATTTTAGTGGGTTTGCTGAAGGTTGTAAAAGGTACAAGATCTATGTCCACCAAAATGGGGAATGCACTACAGACACTTTAGCATATGTTATAAGTTGGAAAATGTATTTATTTTATGTAAATTTTGTATCCAATAGTCTATTCAGTGACTATTTTTAATGACCGACTGTGAACTAGTAATTGATTTCATGAACTGTGTTGATCTTCGATACTGCCTTTAGCTAACTATGAGAATAGTATTAGAATATGAACGGTATTACTTCCAATAGTTACTGAATGTGCACATCGTTTGTTGTATTAATATGGTTGCTAGATTTCAAGGACAGTGATTTGAGAACTTTATTCAATGACTGTGTGAATTATTTAGTTGTCACAATTTAATAACTGTGTTTAATTACTTCATTGTTAGGTTACTGCGCATGAACACTCATATTACAGGACATCAACCGAATGTAGTATGTGGCTAACCATTTATCTGTGTGTAATTTATGTAGATGAAACTCAGTCTGGCTATAAATCATAGATGGTTTGATATGAAAATGCTGTTAAATTATCTGAACTGTTAACTTTGTGTGGACTACATCATTTGAAATTGCCTACTTGAGCCAGTCATTTTTCAGCTAGGTTTGATGGAGGTCCAGCTACCGATAGCAGTTTAGCACAGGTAAATAAGGTTATGTACAGAGCCAGCCACTGTGGTTGAGTGGTTCTAGGTGCTTCAGTCTGGAACCGCATGACTGCTACGGTCGTGGGTTCGAATCCTGCCTTGGGCATGGATATGTGTGATGTCCTTAGGTTGGTTAGGTTTAAGTAGTTCTAAGTTATAGGGGACTGATGACCCCAGATGTTAAGTCCCATAGTGCTCAGAGCCATTTGAACCATTTGAAGGTTATGGACACCATGACACAACAGGTTTGGCAGGAATTTTGAATAAGTCTATACCATTGTGGAACCCCGTGTGTGGTGAGTTCTGTCATGTTCAAAAATCGTGCAAGATGTTTAGAACTGATCCAAGACTGTTTTTAATTTTTCCCACTAAGAACTCCAATGTGATATGCTGGTCTATAAGCAAAGGAGCCTTCTTCACACAGAGGGTCTACCACTTTCTTAATCATCATTCAGACTTATGTAATCACAAAGGAAGATTCTGCAACACCTAATCATTGTGTACCCAAGCTCTTGTCCATTCAGTGTAGTGTAGTGGTTTGCTGTGCTGACTGGTGTGCTACAGGCCACTTACTGAAACCTGACCACCAGCAATTATTTGTTATTTTGCGTTTATTGTTTCTGGAAGGACCCTGAAATATCTTATGTTTATATATCTGGAATATTCAATCCTTATACAAATACTAGAATTTTTGGATACCAGTCATTTAAATAAATAACTGCACTTTTTTCCTAGGAGATCAGTTTTGTTCTATCTATTTTTGTCAATAATAAACATGACAGTAATGACATTATTTGGTGGAGACACTGGCTGCCTCAAAACCTATACATTACCATGCCTATAATCAGGCAATGTAATAGCCATTGCCTATATGGACAGGGACCAATATACAAAGCAGTACATCTTACCTAAGAGCCATATATTTAAGAAACAGATGGATTTCAAACAGATGCAGGTCATCTGCATATCAGGTATGCATCAGAACTTTCCACAGATTCTGGTCTGGACCTGATTAAATGATTCAGCTAACTCACCAGATATAGCAATTGAGTTGGTATGATGAATTTGGGAAATGTATACTTTTACTTGGATGGCACAGGTGAGTAGTGGGTTGATAACAATGAAGAGAACCTCAGTAGTTGTGTGCTGAAAGTCATGATAAAATATAGCACATTCTAGGCCAGCACTACCTTCCTTCAGTGACATGGTTTGATGCATGGTTTGTGGTAAGAACTCTTGATATGCAAAGTATGTAATATTATATGGGGTCCTGCCCATTCATTTCTTATAGGGTGCCTAAAGGATGGTGCTTTCTCAGATAGCTATACACTTCAAGTAAACCACATTAATGGTTTTTATTAAAATAAAGTAAATTGACAGTACTTAATTCTGGGTTACAAGCAAATGGCGATATGCAAATAATCAAAGTTCTTTGCTAATTACAATGTCCATACATATTAATTACATTCACTCATAAGTTACTGCTATCATCAATATCTCTGCTCTTCTAGTCCTCTCTGGTAGTGTCTCTGCCAGTGTCCACCTTCTACTATCCGGCCAAGGCTGGCAGGAGCAGCACTTATATTCTCTTCTTCTAGAGGCTGCAGCTGTCATGGTGATGTCATAGTCAGCATTCTATTGGCTGATTTCATCTCACAGCCTCCTGTGCTCTTGTGTTCATCTTCACACTGGCCCTTGTCGTTATGCCGGAACATATTCATATTAAAAAAAAACATATTTAATCTGTATGGGGTTGTAATATCAAAAACGAGTATATCTGTGATGTGTATAGTTTCATGTTAGAAATAATGTGTATTGTGAATTGTTGTTCCCTTCTGTTACATGGGCTCAAGGATGCTGGAGCAACTGCAGCAGACTTGCGGCAACAAGGTGCAGTGTCACTGAAAGCTCGTAACCTCATGCATGCAGCTGACAGCAGTGACAAGCTGAAAGAGGTCATCATTGGCACAGTGACCTTTGATGATTATTAAAAGAAGATATTAGATTGTATTGTAGAAAAAAATATGAAAAAACATTGTATGATCTTAACTAATGTATCAGTTTTCACTTGGTAGTCTTTGCAGCATTAAATCACACTCGTACGTGTGAGCAACCAAAGTTACTGTTTTTACATTGACAATACAAATATATTATGATGATGAATAAAAACTGAACAGAAGATGTTATTAATGGGAATTAAAACTATTTCTGAAAAGTTGTTTGTTGCAAGAGTGTTTGTGGTAGATGCTCATCATGTTAAATACAATCCAAATCATGTTATTAACTGAGTGAGGCTGAGAAAGAAGGAAGCATCCAACTGAGAAAGGCACTACAAACTCCTCCACCAAGTGAAACATCCAGTAGAGGAACAGACATTTGGAGGATGGAGGAAAACACATGACTACCATGGATACTTGCACTACTTAGAAAAAGAAGACAAGTGTTCGACAACTGTTAGGCTGCAAGATGTCAACCAACACAACAGTCTTACTCAGGCCAGACAACTGCAGGTGATTATAGTTAATTTATGGGCCAAAGCTCATCTCTGTTCCCGGCTTGAGGTCACTCCCAAAATTGCTATGGCTATTCCCCATTGCTGTACAGAGATACTAGCCATTCATGTAACTGTTGAATTCAGGAAAAGTAAGTGAGGGGACTTTCTATGGAGGTAAGGCCACCACAGATGTAAATCTTCCAAAGATGACAATTACCAAGCTGACTGGAATTCCCATTAGTAGCTTTGTTGGTAGCAGAGTCAGTCCAGTTGCTAGCTACTGTAGGAACTTCTTTTTATGCTAATGTCGAATGCTTTTTGCCAGCAGTTAAAAGAATCTATGGTCTGCAAATGCGAAATAAGAATAACTATCAATGATGGAACACAGTCCTTCAAATTCATCATTTCAACAAAATATAGCATGATACCCTCAGATGGGACTTCTTGCAGGCATCAAAAGCAATCATAGACTGTGGAGAATTAGAGCTCCAGATTGATGAAGTTATTCCAACAGTACACATAACAAAGATTGCTGTGAGTGGTTGTTTGCCATTGAGGATGTTGTTATCCCACCATCATCAATGAGACAAGTTACAGTCATCAATCAACAGATGTGACACTTTTATCTACTGCAAAAAGCTATACAGGCTTACAAAAGGAATCTAGATGCCACAGATGAAATAAGCATTGTGGGTAGTCAAGGGGAACTTTGGATTATCATTTGTCATGACCAGCAACAACTTGTTCCTGCAGGTATGTGCATAGGGGCAGTCGAATAAACCCAGTAAAGGCAGCTTAGTATTATCAACAAAGAATCATTCTCCGCTATCAGTATAGACAATGCAGCGGAGGAAGCTACTATCGAATTTCCAACAGGGTCTGATCTGACCGAGGAACAACATTGACAACTAATAGCTATTCTGTGTAATTTTTTAGATACCTTCAAATCTGGAATGGAGGAAATAAAGACCGAGCAGTCCATGATAAAACAATGTATCAACGCAGGATCACCCAACAACTAGCCAGTGCTCTTATAGTGTTGCTGGTCATACCTCAGATAATCCAGAAAGAAGTGGAGAAGATTCTGCAAGATGAAATCATCCTCTATAGTGGATCTTGTGAAGAAGAATGTGGCACATGGCATCTATACTTGACTAACAATGACTGAACAAAATCATAAAAAAATGATGTCAGTCCACTGCTGCACGTTGGTGACACTCTGACTGCTCAAAAGGAACAAAGTATTTCTCAAATATGGACATACAAACAGGTTACTGATAAACTGAGGTTGAAGAGTCTGACTGACGAAAGAACTGCCTTCATAACTCTTGATGGCCTCTACGAGTTTAAAGGTATGCCATTTTGACTATGCAATTCTCCAGCCAACTTCAAGCATATGCTGGACAACCTGCTTCAACACCATAAATGGGTGATATGTCTTTGCTATGTGGGTGAGTGTGTCATTTTCTTTAAGATATTTGAAGAACATCTAAGCTGCCAGGCAACTGTGCTGAAGTGTGTTCAGACTGCAGGTCTCCAACTGAACTGAAAAAGTGCCCCTTCGACATGTGACAAATAAAAATTGTGGGCCGATTAGTGAATGGTGATGGAGTCTGCCGCAATTCAGAGAAAATAAAAGCAGTCAGATTTTCTGGCTCCTCGGCATATTCATTATGTGAGAAGTTCTTTCACATTGTGCATGATTCACAAAGGACTTTTGTACCAAGGCATGTCCCTTGAAGAGCTACCACAGGGAGAAACCTAACATCCTGGAACAAGCCACAAGAAAAATATTTCCTTGTCATTAATGAGGTGCTAATATATTCTACAGCTCTAGCTGAGCCAGAACTTCTCATTGATGTTAGTGGTTATGGGATAGGTGCAGTTCTTATGCAGATTCTGGAAGGTACTGGAAATATAATAGCTTATGCTTCTAGAGTACCCACCATATCTGAGAAGGACCACAGTCCAACCAAGAAAGAGAGTCTTGCAGTTGTCTGAGCCATCAGTAGGTTCTGGTTGTATTTATTTGGCAAACCATTTACTGCTGTAATAGATCTCCATTCTCTATGCTGAAGGAGCCACCTGGTAAACTTACAAGATGGACACTGAAGCTTCAGGAGTGCAATGTCACAATGGTATAAAAAAACAGATGTAAACACAAGGTCACTGATTGCCTTTCAAGGAACCCTTGACAGAACTCATCAGATGGGTGAAGTTTCAGTCATCACTGCATTTAATGACATTGATACTGAATAGTGGGAAGATCCAACATTGCTGGAAATCATAGAAGCCTTGAAGGCCAAGGAACCAACCAAACAAAGAATCCAGTTATTAAATGGAGCAGTGAATAATAGCAAATATGATCATTTGTGGATTGTCATCCCAGCTCATCTGTGGCCAGTGATCCTGGGGTATTTTCACGATGCTCCAACACCAGGTCACTGGTCACCTGAGATACGTGAAAACTCTAGACCAAATCAGATGCTGGCCAGGTCTCCATGAACCTGCTAGACATTATGTCAGCCACTGTAAGAAATGCTAACCACATAAGCATGTGCTGCTGTTACCTCCAGGGCATCTGATACCAATCCCACCTGCGGTATCACATAGAATTTTTGTTTATTTATTTAGCCTTCAGCAGCTAACAGCCATTTAGTCATTTCTTCCAAACAGAAATTGATCTCTTGGAAGCTTCCTGAAGTTTATAAATGGGCATCAGGTGATAACAGTTTGCACTGACTATGTCACTTGCTGTATTGTCACTGCCTGCTGAAGCTCCAGAAATTGTAAAGCCACTTGTAGAAGACATCATTTAGAAGCTTGGAGCACCCAAAGTCATGATCTCTCACCATGGAAAACTTTTATGTTGTGCCATCACCAACAGGATGACAACTGCATACCATCCACAAACAAGTGGTCTCACAGAAGATGTTGGTAGATATGCTCTCAATGTATACTGACACTGAATAGAGAGAGTGAGATACAACACTGCTCATCATGACATTTGCACACAACACTGTGAAGCAAGACACTACAAGTTCACACTGTTCTTCCTGCCTCACATTCATAAGGCAGGAATAACAATGGAACATGGTTCCCATTTGAGTCGGAGAATACTCAAGATGACTATGTGAAACACATCATCCCCAGGACCAAAGAAGCAACACAGATGGCTTGCATATGGGCCCTGAGTGTTTTGGAGAAAAGCTGAGAATGCTGTAACGCCAAGCTCAGGCAGTGACATACATCTCAGGGAACTCAGTATGGATTTTTACACCTGTGCTGAAACTGGGACTATCAGAAAAGTCACTAAAGTGCTACTTTGGCCCATATCATATCCTTTGTCGCTTGTTAGAGGTCACATTTAATATTAAGGATTATGACCCTTCATCAAGAGGACAAAAGAGCAAGGATCTTGTCCATGTCCTCCATTCTAAGCCCTACTACAGTGCAGAGGCACAGATCAATGATGGAAGGTTTAAAGAAACTGAAGATTCAGTCAACAGTCACAAATCTTTTATGGAAGCGGCTATCTTTGATGCTCATCATAGTGAAGAGGATGTATTAAAACAATCAGATGTGATTATCTGTAAGTGCCTTCATCAGAGAACTATTGACAGAATCTAGGTCCACAGTGCTGTAGACGACTCATATGCAGGCTTCTGATACAGGGAGTCGCTATTTCACCGGGAGATGGATCTCTGAGGCATTCAGTGTTGTTGATGTTGCTGGCTGGTGAGCTATGGGTCACTGATTCAATCATGTCCACCAGCAGTAATTCATTATTTATTACTTACAATTTCTGGAAGGTTCTTGAAATATCCTGTGTTTTTATATTTGGAATATTTTACAGTTGTATAAATAATTGTATTCTGGAACATTGGATGTTTGCGCTCACCATCTAGGCCAGTTCTGCTCTGGCTGTACTTTCTTGTCAGTAATAAATGTGCTTTCGATTCTAGATGTTGTGCTTCGCCAACAACTCTGCCTTTGGATTTGGACTTGAGTTGATGGGTAGCTTCATATAAGCTGATTATTTCACTTGTGTTACACGGTGTGTCCAGGAACTGATTCTTCTTAACCAAAGACTTGAAAAGTTTGACTGGGCTTCTGAATTCTGACGATTCAAAATTTCTACACATCATAAGGTCTGCTTTAGTCCAATGCTGCATCTCATGCGACCAATATCTGATGAGGAAAGTTTCTTTGAATGCCTTATTTGATGTGCAGGGGGTCCCAATATTTTGCATTATCTCTGCTGCCAACCATTCCATGAGTCCACAAATAAACTCTAATTGATATTCTAATGGCCAGGATGGTGATCCAAGCCTTTAGATGTTGTGTATTCTCACTAGGCCAATAACTTTGGAAGTTCTGCTCAATAAAAAGTGTTTGTAGTCGAATGCCATGTTCTCTTTAGCATTTATAGTATTCTCTTTTCTGTTTTGAATCCTCTAATCTCCTGTCTGGATGGTACACAATTGTGAGACTGGTCGGTCTCCATTCACGGCTCACCCTTGTGGTGTAGATACTTGTGGGTGACGCATGTGGGGACTCTACGTCATGCGCTGGCTGTGTTATGTTGGATCGTGATCCTTCCTTTCTTATTTCCTGCTCCACTCATTTTAGACAGTCCCTGTTCTTTCTGGATCGTTTTTCCACTTGATCTTCCACCTCCTCTACTCGCTGCTTGTTTCTTCAACATTGTTATTAATTTATATTTGTTTTATGTCTATCTTGACTATTCTTTCCGAGTTCTTCAATATTTCATCCCATGTTTTCTCCACTATTTTATGATCTTGTTCTTGCAGTGTGGCTATAACTTTCTTAATTTGAATTCCAGCATTGTGGGCTAGCTTAGAATAATTCCTGCCTTTTCGCATCTCTTTCTTGGGTCCACTCGCCTCTATCCTGCCTACTTGTGCATCTTTCTTAGCTCTAGTCGCTACTTATATTCCTCAGTGGACATCGTCTTAACTTCCATTACCTCTCCTTTGATTCTGTTCATGTCTTCTGTCAATCTTTTTTATGAATTCCTTAAATTCACTCTTCCTATTTCTTTCTATTACTTCCACATTTTCTGTCAATCTGTTTCTCAAGTTATGAGCTTCTTTTTGCTTCGTCTTTTCTGAGGTCTTAGGTTCTTTCTGCAGTCTCTGTTCTACCTACTTTAAGAATTTTAGGACCTTATGCATCTGAGCGTGTTTTTTCCTGTGGTGCGGAGCCACATGAACTCTATGCAGAATCGCACTTTGATAATGTGACCCGCCTGTCCTAATCCCCTACCGGAACATCTGTTAACCATCTCCTCTCTGGTCTCACCTTCATCTCTGTTCTGACTATGCTCCATGTCATTAAAACATTTGCTCTTATTCTGCCCCAGTACTAACTTCACTTTGCTCCTTGTTCTCATGCAGCTACTATCTAAAATAATCAGCACTTAAATGAAATCAATTGCCAAACTATGCCTGACACACACACACACACATACACACACACACACACACACACACACACACACACACACACACACACACACTGTCCTGACAAACATATACATAGAGAATCAGCCTTTCTGCCAGCAATCATACAACATACACTACTGATATAAATATATACTTTTATTGTTTTTAAAAATGAACTATTAAACTGATGGAAAATATGAGAATGATCTTATCCGACTGCGAATCAGTATGTTAGAGCACTTGCCCACAAAAGGCAAAGGTCCTGAGTTCGAGTCTCGGTCCGGCACACAGTTTTAATCTGCCAGGAAGTTTCATATCAGTGCACACTCCGCTGCAGAGTGAAAATCTCATTCTGGCAGTATGTTTTAATTTGTGATCAATCCTGTCACAAGGTGCATCAATTTATACAAGATGCCCAGACGTATGTTAACATGTGAATCATGTATGATTCATTTCTGCCCTGTAATGACCCCTGCCACAGAGCCACCCTTAAAGAACACTGCTGTAATCTACGTACAGCAGACTACGTAAACATGAATTTAAAAAAAAAAAAAAGAATAATTTGTGGCCCCAATATTGAATCCTAAGTTGGGAAACTTGTGATAACATCTTACGTCCCACAGAAAAAATGGCTCTGACCACTATGGGACTTAACTTCTGAGGTCATCAGTCCCCTAGAACTTAGAACTACTTAAACCTAACTAACCTAAGGACCATCAACAAAAGCAAAACGAGGATAATGGAATGTAGTCAAATTAAATCAGGTGATGCTGAGGGAATCAGATTAGGAAATGAGACACTTAAAGTAGTAAAGGAGTTTAGCTATTTAGGGAGTAAAATAACTGATGATGGTTGAAGTAGAGAGGATATAAAATGTAGACTGGCAATGGCAAGGAAATAGTTTCTGAAGAAGAGAAATTTGTTAACGTCGAGTATAGATTTAAGTGTCAGGAAGTCGTTTCTGAAAGTATTTGTATGGAGTGTAGCCATGTATGGAAGTGAAACATGGACGATAACTAGTTTGGACAAGAAGAGAATAGAAGCTTTCAAAAAGTGGTGCTACAGAAGAATGCTGAAGATAAGGTTGGTAGATCACGTAACTAATGAGGAGGTATTGAATAGGATTGGGGAGAAGAGAAGTTTGTGGCACAACTTGACTAGAAGAAGGGATCGGTTGGTAGGACATGTTTTGAGGCATCAAGGGATCACAAATTTAGCATTGGAGGGCAGCGTGGAGGGTAAAAATCGTAGAGGGAGGCCAAGAGATGAATACACTGAGCAGATTCAGAAGGATGTAGGTTGCAGTAGGTACTGGGAGATGAAGAAGCTTGCACAGGATAGAGTAGCATGGAGAGCTGCATCAAACCAGTCTCAGGACTGAAGACCACAACAACAACAACAACCTAAGGACATCACACACATCCATGCCCGAGGCAGGATTCGAACCTGCGACCGTAGAGGTCGTGTGGTTCCATACTGTAGCGCCTAGAACCACCCGGCCAGCCCGGCCGGCTCCACAGAAAAAGACAAAAATTTGTTAAGTGGTAAGGTATACTAATTTATACAAAATGAAATGTTATTCATTTGACATTGAAACCCAAAATGTATGAAGTTGAAAACGTCTGTATCAAAATTGTATCAGTGCCAAAAAGGGTGACCAAGTCAGTGTGAAGGTGTGGAACTCACTGCATGATGCCGTCATTTTTTCTGAGTATCAACAGTAACGCTATATGATAGTTTCTATAGTGAATGACAGTGAATGCAAATAACTAAACTGGAAGAGTATAGCACATGCACAAACTAAGGAACCACTGTTCCAGGTCGAAAGAACATGCCGCAGAGGGTGATGGAACAACTGGAAAATTCCAAACGTGACGGGCGGCAAAGTCGCTCACTGTACACAACTGCCTCCCGCGAGTAGCTCTGTGATGGCTGCTGCAAATCTGAAGTGTATTGTACTGGTGCCTGAATGTACCGCTTTTTGGCATCTGTCCTAGTGGGGGAAAAATTATACTGAAAAGTTCTGTGGCGAAATATATACTGCAGAAAAGGATAGGATTATAGTTACAAACGGGGCACAATATACTGAAATCTGCTCTGATTCTTTAATTAAAATAACGTTTGTTTTAAATAAAGGGCACAGTCTTGCTACGGGTGTGTGGTGTGAGGCGCCTTAAAATGTTACGTCAAATGTTTACGTGATCTATAAAAAATGGTTCAAATGGCTCTGAGCACTATGGGACTTAACTTCTAAGGTCATCAGTCCCCTAGAACTTAGAACTACTTAAACCTAACTAACCTAGGGACATCACACACATCCATGCCCGAGGCAGGATTCGAACCTGCGACCGACGTGATCTATAGAAAAGCTGAACATGTCAGGGTATTTTTGATAAACTTAAGCGTGAGACAATGTTATTATTTGTGGCTGCCATGTGGCGAAATATTTTTGTCTCTTGGTAAGGAAATGTAAATTATTTATTATTTTTTACCTCAAAATATTGCCTTCGAAATGGTAATCGACTGCCTTGAAGCGGCCTTAAAGTTACTAATATATACGTATGAGGCCTGTTAAGAAGAAAAGAAATATTACGGCCAGTAATAGCGGCGAACTATGACTCATTGGCGCGATCTTTCCGCGCTACTGCACTCACTGAAAATTAAAAAAAGTTACTACTTCCTGCATGGGAAAGGCCTGTCTACTTAAATGAAACAGTAATAACTCTTTCCATAATCTATTTTAAAAATCAATAAATTATTATGCTCAATGGTCGATCGTTGCGTGCATTCCTGAACAAAAAAATCCTCATTGTGAATTATTTATCCTTGTACAATTATTAAAAACATTAGTTTGCATACTATTTAATAAAACAAAGAGTTTCTTTATTATTATACAATTTCTATGCCGATCCTATCGACATTATTCTTAAATTAATTTTAGTTCCTCTTTTTTCTTTACACACATCTCGTCAAAATCTTTGGGTATAGTCAAAAATATTTCAGCAAATAAAAATGTTTACTTTATTTAATGGCATCACTAGGTATCGCTACTGTGCCCCCCTGGGATATCTGGACCAAAGTTCTATTTGTGTACTGGTATTTCCCATGTAGCGATGTTTAAGGTTTAAACACACCTCTTACCACTTGCGCTAGACAACGTCTCACAAATATTCCGTGATAACAACGATATTATTTGACGGTCATTGGCATTTCTTCGTCTACTGCTAGCCCCTCATTGTGCTTCAATTGGGAACAGCTTGATCCTAACAAACAAATCCTGGTAAATCATGGCTTATACTCCATCAGGTTCACAGGGGCGGGAAAGACCAAGATGTAAAAATCACTCCCGAATTTTTCAAACTGTTCTCACTTGAGGTTTCGTAAGAAAATAATAGTGCTTCTAAATACGAGTGATAGTTTAGGTTAGTCTTCTCTCAAATAGCAGTTATGAAGACATAAAAATTTACTTTTAATGACTCTACAATGAGATAAAATTGTCTTTTGCATTTTATAACTGCCTTACACAAGCAAACTGTATTCATTATTTTATGAACACATATTTGCAAATTTAAAAAAATAATTTTCCTCTACAAGAGTAAAGTTTGAAAAAATTTCGCCGACACGCTTAACATTTTTTCAATGTACAATTTTGGTTAATACAATTTATTTGAACACTCTTGGGGCATTGTAGACTGATAATCTTCGACAAGTGTGGTGGCGTGGTGGTCAGGAACACGCCCCCCTGTTGACAGGTCGTTGGCCGATGGACTACCGCAAACTCCACCACTTGTGTTGATCGGCGGCTGATGAACTTCAGCGCATTGTTGGTGTGAGGAGCAAACTCAGCCCCTCGCGGTGATCTGGTGTGATTGTTGGGATGCCTTCTCCGTTGGCACATCCCGCGTATGCGAACATGAAGTAACAGTCGAACGAGCATCAACTTCGTCATCACACACAGATGTTAACATGACAGCTAAATTGTGTCTTGTGACTAGGGCCTCCCGTCGGGTAGACCGCTTGCCGGGTGCAAGTCTTTCGGTTTGACGCCACTTCGGCGACTTGCGCGTCGATGGGGATGAAATGATTATGATTAGGACAACACAACACTCAGTCCCTGAACGGAGAAAATCTCCGACCCAGCCGGGAATCGAACCCGGGCCCTTATGATTGACATTCAGTTGCGCTGACCACTCAGCTGCCGGGGGCGGACAACATCAGAGCTGCAAATAGGTTATTATTAGTAGTCATTCACTTTCCAGCCATCCATGTAATGCCAAAAATTGTTTCTGTGTATTGTGTTGAACGCCACTAGCCCAGTACTTTTAAACATACACGTCGTAGGCTTCCCGCTGTAATCACAGTCTTGCGAAATACTACGTCTCGTGGTGTTATTCACAATAGTTTTCACTTGCATATATTCACTGTGGTCAGCGTTCTACACAGACTGAGGAAACTTAGTGGGTTTACATTTTCATGTTGGTGCACCTGTCAGCTGTTTCGTAATAACATGCGGCTTGCTGCCGTAAGCGAAGCACAGTGTTTGACAGTTCGTACTTCACAGTTAATGTATTTCTATGGAAATTTCACCTGCAACGGTCGTATGCCTTTAATTTATAGAGATATTACACTAAACAGGCTTTATCGCCGTTCAGGGCTATTTCTTTGTCGTTCACTGTGGATAAGTCCAGTTTTCGTTCGCGGAAAGACGCAGAGTTTTCTTATCATTCACTGGGAATATCCGCATATTGCGATCGCTTCTTTGGCGTTCATAATTACAGTGCATTTTTTCTCACACAGTTCGTATAGGGTGTATCAAAAAGAATCATCCAATTTGGCACGTCTATATTTCTGAAACTAATAAACATATACAATGAATTTTGCTTTTTGATGAATGGGAAATTCAAAAAGTTTTTCATAGGTGTTCAATATGCCCTTCTTGAGATGCACAGCGTATGTCAGTGCGGTATTCAAATTGTTCCCACACTGCAGCGAGCATGTCTTGAGTTACAGCTTCCACAGCTGCTGTTATGCGATGTCGCATTTCATTTACTGTTGCTGGTAACAGGCACAGGTTTAACATTTGAGGTCATCAGTCCCCTAGACTTAGAACTACTTAAACCTAAGTAACCTAAGGACATTACACACATCCATGCTCGAGGTAGGATTCGAACTTGCGGCCGTAGGAGCAGCGCGGTTCTGGACTGAAGCGCCTATAACCGCTCGGCCAGAGCGGTCGCCTCTATTCACATTGCTAATAGTGCTGTACGCTGAATGATTACAATACACATTTTGTTTGTTTCCATTGCTATCAGCGTGGTAATCATTACCTCTTGAGCAACCGCTCTTTCGTGAGCGATTACCATTCTGGTTTCGTTGCTTATGATTGCTATTTTGTTCTCCGCCACCATTTCCAAACTCACTCTGCTTTGCTTCTTCCTGTATCAGATCGAGTGAGTCTATGGGAGCCATAAACTGACTGAGGTCGATGTGAGGGACATGTACCAGTTCTTCGCGTATCGAGTTTCTTTTCAATATACGGAACACATCTCTTTGCAAAGTGGGCTCGTCTCAACACCGTGTGTTATATAAGTACCTCTCGAAATGTTTTCGGAGGTTTCCTTGCATCGTGTTGTATGGTTCGGTATTATAGACTTATTTTCTTAGTCTTCCCTGAACACAGACAGACCAGACGCGTGGAACATCTTTCCAAACTCCGCATACATTTGACACGTATCGGCAACCTCCATCGCTCGTAAAGCCGCATCACCATTTATGAAGGAAACGACAAATTGTATTTTCTGTAGTTCCGTCCACGAAACGGGTAAAACATTCCTGTGGCATTTAATGACTACCAAGGAGTGCACTGATTTCCGCTCATCTGTGAGCGTTTGGAACTTCTATGGTTAACCAGTGTCACTTCGTGTTTTTCTTGCGCAACGGTTGGTATCACACCAATTTCCGTGGCACCAGCAATACCTCCTGAACGCACAGATTGTAGTTGCCCGCATTCTCACGACATAACTGTTCACTGTTCACCGTATTTATCGGTACGTTGTTTACCGATAGCCAACATTCGGTAAAATTTTCTGTTCTTTTTGCTTGCCGTCTTTCTCCAAATATGAAATGTGCTGATGTATTTCGTTTAATTCCGGCGAGAGTCGTGAGTTCGAATCCTGGCTTTCTCGTTCTACACCGATATTTAATCTATGCAAGGCAATTATTACCTCCTCTTCTGCCTTACTCTCGATACTATTAGACAATTCATCTACATTAATAGTGAGTGTCTTGACTTGAGTCTCCAGTGCCTGCTGTTCGCTGTCAAGTTCAGTCACTTTAGAGCCAAGGTCTTCCACCTTTTTTGACATATGTTCATTCTGACTAACCAATCCCGCAACTTGATCACGCCAGATATCCACTTCTTTCTTAAGATGGGCAATAACACCCTTATCACTATCATCAAAGATTGTCTCTTTCTGCTTCCCTATTTTCTCTCTCTGTCTCTTTTACTGTTTTCCTTTCCTCCTTTTCAAGTTTCTCTGCTCTTTCTCTTTCTTCCCTTTGACGTTTACTTTGGTCAAGCTTAGCTAGCAATAACGAAACAAAATCGTTTGCAGGCACCGGCAGCGCCAACACATCATCAGCTGCAGCCACAACCATCTCTGTTTTGTCTTGGGCGTCAGCTGATCTGGCACCTGTATGCTTTTCCAGCTTCTCAGCGCTAGATCCAGGCAGCACATTTTCTATTCTCGTGACTTCGGATTCGAAATTTTTTACTGCCGAGTCACCTTCCCCATCAAATTTGGTAAATGGACAATCTTGCACATCTTCGGTTATCACGACCTCTGATGTGGCGTCTGTTTTTGCTTTATCCTTCCTACGGGGTCTACACATGCGTAAAACAACACTAATTCCTCCCAAAAATGACGAAAACACGCAATGGCTATGTACAAAGTATCACACAGTAACAGAATCCACTATAGCCTAACTAACATACACAAAATGTTCAGTTATTTGTGAAAACTACAAGTAATTCTTGAAAAACAACTTTAAAACTGGACAATACTCTACAGCTGATTATACAGTTCTCCACAGGAATTACTCGTTTTTGTCCAACAACGTTACATTTATACTTTTGTAGCAGTAAAGACTTTACTTATTCTGCATAACTGATTGTACGCATTCAGCAAAAACTACTTAACTTCAGCCATTAATTACAAAAATTAGCTTTTTGCATGGCTCCCAGGTACCTATTGCTTAATATTCTGAAGATTGGGAGTCCACGGAACCGTTTCCTTACCTATAGTATTAAACAGATGCGTCGCCCCAGACATAGGCTGCGACGTCGAGCTTTCAGGTCTTATTCCACAAGTTATTTATTTCTTGATTTAATTGCTCGGGGCATTTATGATCATTCCCTCAGATTCCACGGGATGTTCAGTTTTATGAACATGAAAAAGAACGAATCAAATGTTACAATACATACGAGTATTGAAATTTTGACAACAATATTTTGAGCTCCACGGCAACGCGGTTCAATATACTAAATCTGATCCTGAGGAAAAGAATATAATTGAGTCGGGTATCGCGTTGGGCGCCAATGTACTGCCTAAATATACTGGTTTTATGGCATTTCTCCTAAAGGGGGGAAAAGTATTCTGGAAACTTCTGTAGTGTCATATAAACTATAGAAACAGATTACAGTAAAAAATGTTATTCGTAAAATGTTAACGTGATCTATCGAAAAGCTTAACATCACAGGGTATCTTTGATTTAGGCCTACTTAAGCATGAGAAAAGATTATTCGTGGGTGTCGTGTGGAGAAATATTGTTGTCTCTTCGTAAGTAAACACAAACTATTTATTATTTTTTACCTCGAAATATTGAAATGGTAATCGATTGCTGATAGTCCACAAATTATGATAAATACTGCAAATGCTTTGAAGTTACTAATACATACATATACATTTAAGGCCTATCAAGGAGAAATTGTGTATACACTCTCAGGCGTTTACACCTGGGAGAAGCTGTGAAAATATTAAAGGAAATGCTACTGCCGTTAATGGCAGCCAACAATGACTTTTATTGGTACGATCTTCCCACGCTGCTGCAGTCACTGAAAGTTAGAAAAGTTGTTGCTTCCCGAATGCGAAACGACTGCCTACTTGAACGAAACAGTAATAACTCTCTCTATAATCTATTTTAACAATTATTAAACTATTACAGACTCACAACGTTCAATGACGAATCGTTGCGTGCATTCCAGAACAAGAGAAACCTAATAGCGAATTCTTTCTCCTCGTGCAATGCTTAACAAACAAAGTCTTTTCATTCTAATTACACAGAACAAAGGGTTTCTTTGTTATTGGGTTGGGTTGTTTTGGGGAAGGAGACCAGACAGCGAGGTCATCGGTCTCAGCGGATTAGGGAAGGATGGGGAAGGAAGTCGGCCGTGCCCGTTGAAAGGAACCATCCCGGCATTTGCCTGGAGCGATTTAGGGAAATCACGGAAAACCTAAATCAGGATGGCCGGACGCGGGATTGAACCGTCGTCTTCCCGAATGCGAGTCCAGTGTCTAACCACTGCGCCACCTCGCTCGGTCTCTTTGTTATTAAACACTTTCTACGCCTATCGTATCGACAGTGTGCTTAAATTAATTTTAGTTCCTTTTTTTCTTTACGCAAGCCTCTATCAAAGTCTTTGCGTACAGTAAAAAATATTTCAGCAAATAAAAATGTTCACTTTATTTAGTGTCATCACCAGGTATCGGTAGCGTGTGAGAAGCGCGCCTCTGGCTGGCCTCGAACGATGGACTCTGCCGCGCTTGCAGCACCCCAGATGAACACTTCTATTTTGATCCTCTTCCGACTCCATCCTCTGACTAAACGTTCTGATCAGCGTCCCCGAACAAAAAAATGGTTCAAAAGGCTCTGAGCACTATGGGACAACTTCTGAGGTCATCAGTCCCCTAGAACGTAGAACCACTTAAACCTAACTAACCTAAGGACATCAGACACATCCATGCCCGAGCCAGGATTCGAACCAGCGACCGTAGCGGTCTCGCGGTTCCAGACTGTAGCGCCTAGAACCGCTTGGCCACCCAGGCCGCCTCCCCGAACAAACTCTCCACAAAATTCTCTCTAAAAGACCTTCTCCCCAAAAATAAGCTCCATGTAGAGTACCACGGGAAATACACGCAATCATCTGATGCACGGCGGAATCTCTCTACTAGGACTGTTGATATTTTTAAAATATTGGTAATCGATGTATCGATTTTTCAAACATGTCATTATTGGCTCCCGATATATCTAATGAACGTATCGATACATCGGCTGGCGGGAAAAATATTGGCTGCCGTTGTAAATATGCTTCTAGTTTTAGAGTATTACTTTATTATTAGATATTCTGTAAATCAACACGCTAGCAGCCTGCCTTTCTTCCTTAGAGCAAGAATTGAAAGGAAAATGACGCACGTTCACGCTTGGCGATAACCACATTGCTAACAACTGTAACTGCGTGTAAGTGGCACAATAAAAAATGTCTGATATGTCCACCGTTGGGTTTCGTCACATATCGGATTGTCCGGAACACTTCATGTTGACTTCCTTGTTTTCCTTTTTTATTCCTCAGACGCCAGCGACCTAGCAGTTGTAGTGTCAAAATCGATTGGTGAAGCTAAACGTTGCAGTTACTGTTCGTAGCGTCGAGCGCCAATTACATTAGCATCTTTCCTCACACGTCTACGCCCACCACAATTACCGATCTTGTCGTTTAGACTTTTGTTACTCATTTTCAGCAATTATTTTTCAAGAATTTTTAACTCATGAAATAGCACATTATTGTGTTAAAAATTGTTTTTTAACGCAACTAGTGTGCTGTTCCTTGTATCTCGGCATGATTCACTCGCACATGTCTAGCACGACCGTGGGAAGCGCTACTTGTGTCAGTTCCAGCGACAGAATATTCATGCCCTTAAGAAACTAAATAAACTACATTAAATATGATTCAATTTTGATAAAACTTAATATGTAGCCCTTTGTAAGAAGCTGGTTGCAAAATCTCAGCTTTCTGGTTGGGATATTTTCAAAATTAGGGAAAATTACCTAAAATACCAAAAACCGACACTAGTAAGATTAAAGTCAGTTCGGATGCATCACATTTTGTCCTTCGCTATTACTTAGAACCATTACTGAAGTTTACAAAATGTTAGGTCAGTATGTTTGCATTTTTATACTTAAATAACGTTCACTATTTTTCATTTTCGTAATAGAGAATTCAGTAAGTGTTAATATTCATTTAATAACTACTGTGTGCCGGCCGAAGTGGCCGCGCGGTTCTGGCGCTGCAGTCTGGAACCGCGGGACCGCTACGGTCGCAGGTTCGAATCCTGCCTCGGGCATGGATGTGTGTGATGTCCTTAGGTTAGTTAGGTTTATCTAGTTCTAAGTTCTAGGGGACTAATGACCTCAGCAGTTGAGTCCCATAGTGCTCAGAGCCATTTGAACCATTTGAACTACTGTGTACATAAATGAGAGTGTGTATGCGGAACATACGTAAAGATTCAATATTATCTCCTGTTAAACATTATGTAACTTGGTCATGGGAAAGTGTGCAACACGCTGTTGCATCGAAGGCTGTAATTCTTCTTACTTGCTGACGACGTATGTCCAAGTGTGCTTGTTTTTGTAAGAAGGCAGGCAGAATAGTTATTTGTGGAGTAATGCTTTTCTAAGGCTATTTCAAGATTAGTTTTCGTTTGGTTTGGTTTGGTGGAATATTTTATTAATATTTGCAGCATAAAATGACGTAAATGCATCTGTGAATGTTGATTGAGTAAAACAGCTTAGCCGCGAATATGATCTTGGAAGATTGATCAGATTGGCTGTTCATTTGATCAACCAATCAGAAGAATGAAGTCATTCCCGCGCTCTGTCAGGTAGTATATGCGCTGTGAGCAACGGCATTGAGGCAGTCATAGTCTCGCTGTCAGACGCGCAGGTCATGTTGAATGTGTCCGAAAAAGTTATATGTAAAATGAAGAAGGTACTGTTATTTCTCGTTCGGTTTATATCGCCGTAAAAGCAGATCCATTTACGGTCAGATTGTGATAATTTGAGCTTTGTGAAGGAATTAGTATGAGAGATAAACGCGTTTGAACTCTCGGCCTTTGTGCAGAATTTCGAGTGGCATATTTCGTAATCGTTTACTAAATAGTTGGCGAGCAACTTCTTTTAAAGAAATCCACTGAAAAGGACCGAATGTAAAACTCGTGTTGTAGCTCAGTATAAACTGTTAAAATCGCGTAACAATTCGGTTTGAACTTTGGTACATTTCTGGCTGTCTTGCGTGTGTACTAGATGGTATGAGCTGTGAGATGAGGTCAGTGATGTTAGCTGGTAGTTTTCAATGCTGACTGATGGCGCCTATTTGATTTGGCATCTAAAGCAAATAAAGAACTATATGCCGGATTTTGACATATTTCTAAGAGATGAAACCATCGCCTTCCACCCGAAAATTGTTATAAGATGTTTACATGACGTTTAGCTAGAGAGTTAATGCGGACTGTGCTAACGTAAGTATTAATGTTTTTCTTCAAAGCTGCTTTTAACATCGTCAGAACAGTATCTACGTTGCAGAGAAGCGGGTTGGTGACCAGACGCCGTACTGAGGTAGGTAGAACTTTTGTGGTTCACAGTACAACAAAGGAAAACAGTAAGCTGATACGCGAACTTTTAACCCAGCAATGCTGCAGTGATGAAAGCTCAAAAAGCTGTAAGACTCCTTCACACAGCGAAAGTAAAATTATGTCCTACTATAATTAAAAAAACTTCAAATATTTTCCAAAAATTGCGAGAAAATATAATGTAGAATAAAAATATCGGCACTCAGTATTGCAGTCTTGATATCTACATAACGCTGGAAAGTATGTCACCGATATATATCGATATCTTTTTGGAAAATGCAACGATATATCGATCGTTTATCAACAACTCCACTCTCTACGCCAATCGTATAAACATATTTCGATGCACATCGTCCCTCCACGAGATGGACGAAATCACTCCCTCCCCATCGAGAGGCGGCACATCTTCTGAAGGCACCGGCTGATTTCTAGTCATGAAACTTTTTTTTTTTTTTGCGCAGCCTGCAAGTTGCTTGGCATGGGAAATTAAAAGGCTCTAAAAATACTCTGACAGTGGTGGCGTCGCACCGTCGGGAGCTCAGCAAGGTGGGGCTATTTCAGACTGAGGAAAAATGTTTTAGAAGCAGAACAGATATGCTTCCCTCAAAAATACGTCTGAAAATTTTGAAGAGGGTCTTTCTGCTCACAGAGAACAATTTCCTGAGCGCTAGCCCATCGTGCGTCAAGACCTGAAGGTTGAAAAAGAGAGCTCTGGCTACCTTTTGGGACAGTGCTCGATCGTGCATCAAGAGCAGGGCGTTCCCGGCCGACTCCTGGTCGACACGGGTCTCTTGCTCGCCACTCCTGTGATCGGATCCCGCTCTGCCCCTGGCATTGTTCCTGCATCCCTGCTCTTCCACCTTCTCACAACTGCGGCCACTTAATTCGTCCCTGCGATGACTCTCTGAACGGCATGTTTCTCGCCACACAGTGCCAAACTCAAACAGTTCTCAAGATTACGCGAGGAAAGAAAGACCCTCCACATCTTTTCATCAAGAGCAACTAGATGCCGAGGCAAGCAGTACGCCGTCACTCTCCATCCTCTTTATCAAACGTCATACTAGTGCCTTCTCATTTAGGTAACCGTGCATGCACTGCACTCATGACTGAATTAATTAAAAATGAAAGTAGGCAATCGGCAATCCCTCATTACTTGACATCATCCATTGATTGTCGTCTTTTGATATGACACAAATTCTGTTAGTATTGTGAAGAGACATTCTCGGTCTGTGTTCTTTTTTTTTTTTTTTTTTTTTTTTTTAGATGTAATGACATATCGTTTGTTGCGGGAATACTTCACTGGATTATTAAGGTTAAGAGTTTGTTCTACACACGATCGCCCTTTTCTGAATCCATACCGCTAGTCGCCGAGTTGAGGACGTAAAGGTGACTGTTCAGTTGAAGAGAGCATTGGAGAGCAACTGGTAGGTAACTGAACGTGGTCAGATTCCATGGTATCAGTTTGGGTTTGTTTTAGTTCCTTTTTTGTGTAGCAAACATGCGATTTCCGCACTCGTCACGCATTTTTTTCTGTTCATCATGTTTCATACCAATTTCTTCGAGTTTTGTAACGAAATTCTCTCCTGCATTTTCCACAGCTTTGCAGTGGAAGGTCTACTGCTCAAGCTTTGTTATTTATCAGAGATTCAATTATCTAGTTTAATCCATGTAGTCTCGATGGCTCCGAATTTTGCTTGACAGAAGTGAAACAGATTTATTGTGATTTTTCACAGTCAAGTAATTTAGAAAAGCATTCAGCGATCAATTTACAAGTTTAATTATTGGTATAGGACATTTCCCCAAGTTTGTCTTTGATTTGCAGCAATGGTGTTAGATCAGTTTCGTTTTTAATGTTCTCTAGTAATTTCTTGAATTATTTTTCTTTCTTCTGTCCACGAGGAACTTGTTTTCCGGTCTTCGATGCTTTTTATTGTTTGTACAAGCCCTGACTGTAGTAGGTGCAAATTTTGTGTATTTAATTTTTCTGTTTCGTTTGTAAACTGTCCATTGCCTTTGATGCTCTGTGCATCGAATATACGTTTTGGAACCTCCATTTTGTATTTCCTGCTTTCTCGAATCAGATGTAGGCCTAAAGAGAGTTTTGTCGGGTAACGATCAAAATCACACTTATTAAATATTCCGAGCTATTACGCAGTCCTCAAATGAATTTGTTAGAGAAACTTAACGTTTCGTCCCTATCTGTGGAGGGTATCCTCAGAGAGAGTTACAAATTTTATGAATGTCCGTTACATTCACTATATCGCCACTGACCACAGTAACAGTGGATTTCCGTGCAGAGGCTTGACGGTACAAGCCTTCAAAACTCGCGTGCAATTAGCCATTATTGGTTGGTGTTATTAATATCACTGTCCAGTGGAAGACTGGTGGACATCTTCGTCAACACCGGAATCCAGATACCACTCAGTTTTACACCTTTGTCCTAAAAAATGATTGGTGTGTTTAATAACCGCTATACTGCTATAGCCTCAATATGTAAATTATCGTAGTACCTGCTGCTGACAGCCAGGACCTGAGCTTTATGAAATTGAATCTGACGGTCTTCTGGCTGCAAATCGTGTTCCGTGACAGCTGATCGATTGCGTTCTTCCCTTCTACTGTTGCCTTTATGTTCTACCAACCCTCTCTTCCCACGCACCTTGATCTCGCCAGCAGATGAGGACGAAACATTGGGTTTCTCAAACAAATTCCTTCGTCCACAGCATGACAGCTTGAAATATTTTAATAAGTATGACATTTCCGGGTGGTGAATGTTGAAAATTTTATAGTTAACAGAATCTCCGTCTAGATCTTTGACGAATTGGAGCTGCATGACTACTTTTGTATTTTGTGATAGGTCATTACGTGATCCAGCTCAAATTCTTCTCACAATAGGTAGGGTGATTCCCAAACGTGGATTTTGCAAAATATTTCCGTAAAGCACGTCGATTAAAAACAAAAAATGGTGATTGCAGCATAGCTCCATGAGCCGCAGACCAATGCGGTTAGTCTGTTTAGTCCTAAATATCTGTCCTCTTGTATTTAAATATCTTCTATGATAAAGAAATTATAGTAATGGGAACAATCTTTGTCAAACGACAACTATGGTATATTTCCAGTCTTCGGAATGCACCTTGTAACCTCCCAACAAAAAAAATTCCGTAACCTCCCAACAAAAAAAATTCCGTAACCTCCCAACAGTAAAAATATAATTATTTATAATTCACATTCTAGCGTAACATCCCAAAAAAATAACTTGCGTAACCTATCAATAATAAACTGTGACTAATCTCTCAATAAAATTGGGACTCACTTATAAACCTTCAATAACTGACTGTGAATTTAAACTGGTAAATTTTCGACGTCAGCAGTGCTGCGTCATGGCCCTGAAAATTCATTATGAATAAATTGAAAAATCTTACCTCAATTAGGTCGCCGGATAACGCGTATATATCTGCTCCTATAAGAAATTTTTCTGGCGCAGCTCAGTGCAACTCTGGCCGATAGATTTGTCATGTATAAAAAAGAAACAACTGATTTTTCTTTCCAATAATCGGGATGGCCAAGGATTGGAGAAATTACTAATTTCTTTAAATTGAAATGAATGATTGTCAAAAGTTACTTTTTATGAGAAAGATTATTTTTAAGAGATTTTTTTTAAAACATTTACATGGGACTTGATATAACAATACTACATATGCGCGAGGCTGCTTTTACCTTATAGTACAACGCTCAGGCTCCGCCATCGATCCACCACGACCAGCCCAGCCAACACAATACACCAGACTGCAAGCTACTACTAGTACACAGTTCCTACTGCAGTCAACACCGCTCTTTGGTCTGAGATTCTCTTATACCTTACATATCGCAGGCAGCGCGTGAGCAATCAATCGAAATTACATCTGCTCGAGTGCGCTAACAACAAATTCCTTAATTATGGACCTCTTACAACCTACATTTACGATAATAATAACGGTAACATCCACTCACGTTATTTACCATCATACACATATTTTAGTAATTGTCTACACAGGTTACATAAATACTTTCAGAAAAAGCTTTATCAGGGTACCGTTTTTTGTCCACATGAGGGAAAACTAAGAGTTTAATTCCGCAGGAAACGGGAATTTGCCGGCCGTTGTGGCCTAGTGGTTCTAGGCGGTTCAGTCGGGAACCGCGCGACCGCTACGATCTGCTTCGGGCATGGATGTGTGTGATGTCCTTAGGTTAGTTAGGTTTAAGTCGTTCTAAGTTCTAGGGGACTGATGACCTCAGCTGTTAAGTTCCATAGTGCTCAGAGCCATTTGAACCTTTTTTTTTAAAAAAAAAAAACGGGAGTTTATTGGAGTGTAATCAGAGCTGCAAAATGTAATTTAAAGCAGCAAGAGGTTGTAAAATTCAATTTTTTTTACTCAACTTCCCTTGTTATCGAATACAGTATTATAAATTATGATAGGACGTATCACTAACGACTTGTGTGGGACACATTTTCCGCGCTGCTTTCACGAGAAGTAAACGTAAGGACAAATTAAAAAATGTTAAGCATGGTCTTAGCAAGCAGCTAATCGTAGCAAGCTTGTTAATGAGATGCAACGTCGACGTTCCCACTGATTTACTTAAATTTTATTTGCATTTCTATGGTTCTTGCTAGAACAATATTATTTGTTAATTACGGCGATTGTCATAAGTAATGTCGACTGAGACCTTCGTTTTGCAGATTTTTTCACGAAATCTTAGTTTATCTAGAAGCTTACTTTGCCGTACCCTGCCTCCGCCCTGTAAACATACCTGTCTGTAATATATAAATAATAATGAATAGTTAAAAATTTATGATACTTGTAAGGAATTTTTTTTAAACGTTTACTGTTTAAAGCGTTCTTCGTTAAAAAGGTTTATGAAACACTTCCCTAGAGAACGCGAGTTAAACATCCTCTGGTCAAAGCGCTGCCGTTGCCACTAGGTTTTCTTCCAACAAGGATTGCAGCGTGTTATCCATCAGATGTCCCTCCAAGGGCACACTGAAGTCCACCCGCCTTATCAAACAACAATTATGGCTCGTCGAGAAACATGGTCAAACAACCTGCCTGCGAAGCCGAGTTCCCTAACGCACACCTGTGCGGTGGTGTCCGATTCTGAGGTAAGTCGGTTCGAAACCTGATAGTATCTGAAATTTTCAGTGGCAGGATTTGGCTGGCAAGCTGTGTGGCATAAAGTCTATCTTCATACGTCTTTGCACCAATGTCCTGGATTAAAATCCATGACTCTCCGCAGTGCCTCATGAAGTGAGGCCATGTGATGTCGTTGATGGTGACCCGGGACTCGGCGGTCACCTTAGTGCTACTCTAGAGAAGCAGGCTATGTCGCAGCACCGGGTTTCACCCTCTCTCTTCTTTCACCTCAGGCAACATAAATATATCACTATACTTTACGCGCATCCATTCCACTCACCTACACTCCACAAATATCCATACGACACAACTCTCACACATCTCCAAGGAATGGGGCCAATGTGCGCTGAGGAAGAACCCGCTCTCCGTTGAGTGGCTGAAGCTGTCACGTGGGATACCCAGCTAACAAAGCAATGAGACATTTACATTTTGCGTCACCAGGCATGAGAGAAGCAGATCAAAGTGTTTTTGTTCGGAGACTTATCGTTGGCATGGACTTATGTTCTGTTCGTCTGTCCCCGAGCCTTACATGCAGCAGGGTTCGTTGAAATGTTGTGATACACATGAATAACATTACCTCTGGTTTCATTTGGATCTCTATCTGATACACTGTTCTAAACTAGATTCTCTTCACTCAGTATCATATTCTTCGTCTGTGTTGAACATCAGAGGCATTTCCTACAACTGCTGCTGACGTTTCGCAAATATAGCCCCTATCCTTGGCCTGAAAGCCATTCTTGAAATTCAAACAGTTCGATTTCTTCATAGACGACAGCATTGAGCAGGATTGATCCAGACAGCCTGTCAGACCAGGTATACAGCTATTTGAGTGTTACACACACGTCAGAGGCAAGGTTATCGTCAGGAGCGTCACAGGTAAGACCGACAGGACGGTTCTTATTTTCTAAACATAGTGATCAGAAACAGTCTGAAAAACTTTTAAGGTCCTTGCAGGTAGGTTACTTTGAAAAATTATTGTTAAGAAAAAAATTCGATACGTTACGTTATTTCCGAGTTAATCAGCGCAAATTCAAGTGGCCAGCCAGGAAACGGTGTCGCCAAACGTGTTCTTGGATGTGGAACGGTAGTAAGGATCGAAACCGAGCCGAGGGCTGGGTAGCCTGGTGCTCAATCATCTGCGCTATGAGAACTAATACTAATTTTATCTGGCGGGCCATTTGAATTCGCGGGCTCAACAGCCTGATTGGCTAACTTCAACGCTAATTAACTCCGAAACGCCGCCATGTATCGTTATATTCTCTCCCAGAAACGTTCTTACGAGTTTGTCAAGACTGTTTCTGAAAATCCAGTATACATAAATGATCTGTCGGGCAGGGTGAGCAGCAATCTGCGACTGTTTGCTGATGGTGGGGTGATGTACGGGAAGGTGTCATCGTTGAGTGACTGTAGGAGGATACAAGACGACTTAGACAAAATTTCTGGTTGCTATGATGAATGGCAGCTTGCTCTAAATGTAGAGAAATGTAAGTTAATGCAGATGAATAAGAAAAACAATCCAGTAATATTCGAATACAACATTAGTAGTATGCAGCTTGACAACACGTCACGTCAGTTTAACATCTAGGTGCAATGTTGCAAAGCGATATTACATGGAACGGACACATGAGGATGGTAACAGGAAAGGCAAATGGTCGACTTCGGTTTATTTGGGGAATTTTAGGAACGTGTGGTTCACCTGTAAAGGAGGCCGCGTATAGAACATTAGTGCGATCCATTCTTCAGTACCTACTGTTCGCGTTTTTGGAATCCTCTCCAGTTTGGATTAAAGGAAGACATGGAAGCACTTCAGAAGCTGGTTGCTAGATTTCTTACCGATCATCACGTGTTACAGAGACCCTTCGGGAACTCAAATGGGAAACCTTGGAGGGAACACTACCGAGAAAATTTACAAAATCAGCATTTGAAGCTTACTGCAGAACGATTCTTCTGCCGTTAATGTACATTTGCATAAGGACCATGAAGATATCAGAAATTTGGGATCGTTCGGAGGCGTATGGGCAGTCGTTTTTCCTTCGCTCTATTTGCGAGTGGATTAGGAAAGGCAATGACTAGTAATAGTACAAGGTATTCTCCACAATGCACCATACAGTCGTCTGTGGAACATGCATGTAGATGTAGATATTGGTCTAAGTCATGAGTTACAAACTGTAGACGTCAAATTAGGGCATGATAATGATAATATATCTCGACAGTGTTTTAGTTATTTAAGACGACACAAAAGAAAAGAAGTCGAATAACTGAAATAAGTGCTTTTTCTAATTTTAGGACAAACTAAAAACTGTATAAGTGACTTGTGAACTCATCACAGTGGTAATACGCTGACGATCGCTCGAGGACTCCTCAGTAGTAGATTTCAAATGAATTAAATTTACTGACACGAAAGGGCTGGAGTGGATGAGGACGAGTTGACTGAAATGCCGTGGCACTAAACGAACTAAATAAACAATCTATATATACCTTGATCACTTAATAATTCATCCCAACCATAATTAAAAGACTTTGATGAATAATAACCTAATTTTAAAGGTATATATCTAACAAATTTAATTGAAAGGAAAGGTATAAATCAGTGAAGTACGTTCACAAATGCTGAGCTCCAAATGAATAATTTCGTTGCATCCATAATTTTATTTTGTTACTTTTCATTTCCTTCTCAATCAGGAAGTGTCAGTTTTAGAGCTTCGTTCTTTTCGCCCAATGTGAGATAATATGGGATTATCGGGGAGTAGTTTTGCAGTTTCAGCAGCTGATTTGCAACTAAGGGCTACCTCTCTAAGAAGTTTGTTTGAACCGTGGGAGAAATAAATTTAATTCAGGGCTGGGTAAATTGTGTGCCAGAGTAGAATATGTGAGAGTAGGTTGTGTCGACGCTTGCATCTGTTTGTGTATGTCTAGAGGAGATAAGTCGGCAACTTGCTCAGGAGGTGCTACAGTTAGACTGCACGTGAGGTGCGCCACGAATCACGGATTTCTTTTCTCCGTAGGTTTACGTACCCCAACGGTAAAAACGGATTGTCCGTCCGTCTGTCTCTCTGTTCATCTGTTAAGACCTCTCTTCCCTTCCTTCGCCGATTCTACGGGGAACCTCCTCATTCCTTACCTCACCAGTCCAACTGATTTTCAACATTTTTCTCCAGCACCAGATCTCAAACACTTAGACTCTCTTCTGTCCAGGTTTTCTCACTGTCCATGATTCACTACCATACAATGTTGTGCTCCAAATGTACGTTCTCAGAAATTTATTCCTCAAATTTAGGAGTATGTTATATACCTACAGATCTCTGTTTGTCAGAAATACTCTCTTTCCCTGCGCTAGTCTGCTTTTTATGTTTTCTTTACTTCATCCGTTATGGGTAATTTTGCTTCCAATGTAGCAGAGTTCCTTAACTTTGTCTACTTCGAAAGCCCCATTTTAGTGTTAGGTTTCTGTTACTATTTCTGCTAAATATCATTATCTTCGTCTTTTCCTGGTTTACTCTCGATCCATATTCCGTACTCATTAGACTGTTCATTACATCCATCAGATTCTGTAATTCTTCTTCATATTCACTGAGGATAGAAAGACCATCAGCGAATGTTGTCATTGATATCCTTTCATTCTGAATTATAATCTAGTCTTGAAACTTGCTTTTATTTACGTCATTGCTTCTTCGATGTATAGATTGAACAGTAGAGACGAATGACTTCCTCCTTGTCTTACAACCTCTTTAATTTGAGCAGTTTGTTCTTTGTCTTCCAATCGTATTTTTTCTCTTAGTTCTGGTACCTATTGCATATTATTCGTGTTTCCTTGTAGGTTATTTATATTTTTCTAAGAATTTCGAACATCTTGCACCATTTTACATTTTCGAACGCTTATTCTTGATCGCCGTATGCTATGAACGTGTCCTGATTTTGCTTTAACGTTGCCTCCATTATCAAGCGCAACGTCAGAACTGCCTCTGTCCTGCCTTTTCCTTTCCTAAAGCCAAAGTATTTGTCGTCTAATAGAACCTCAGTTTTCTTCGCCGTTCTTCGGTTTATTATTCTTGTTAGCAACTTGGAAGCATGAGCTTTACGTTGATCGTGCCATAATTCTCACACTTGTCGGCTTTTGCTATCTTTGGAATTGCTTGAATGCTGTATTTCCGAAAGTCTGCTGATATATTTCAATCCTTATACATTCTACAGTTGTTTGTTGCCACTTCTCCCGAAGATTTCACAAATTCAAATAGTCTTATCTATTCCTTGTGCCTTATTTGATCTGAACTCATCCAAAACTCTTTTAAACTCTGATCCTAATTCTGGAGCCCCTAACTGTTTTCTGTTGACCTCTGTTTCTATTTCTATCTCGTCATGAGCAAGCTTTCCCCTTCATAGAGGCCTTCACTGTACTCTTTTCACCTATCCGCTCTCTCCTCGGTATTTAACGGTGGAATTCCCATTCTACTCTTAATGAGACAGAATGTACCATAAAAAACTAAGACACACTGAAACATCTAGGACTAACCGTCAACCGTAATATAACGTGATGGTCCTACCTAAGAAGGCCCACAAGAAACCAAAAGTATAAACCCGTCGAACAAGGAAATTGCATACCCCTATCATCCTCCACATCTGGTAGGACCTCTTCTTCTCAGGAACGGGCACAGTTGAATTTTGTATCAAATACCATGGTCTACGGTCCATTGGCGATGTAAAAAATCCAAGCTACTAAGTCAATACAGTAAAAAAAAACGAAGTCACCAAAATCTGTAGATAATCTATTCATATGCGTAACTGAATGTACGAAACCCTCACAAGGCGGGTGCTACTTGCACTTCTCCGGTTTTTTAACATATTTCATTCTCTATATATAGCGGGCTGTTCGGATAGGGTAATGACCCATACAAAGACAGGAACATTTATGCCAGATACCAGACGGGCTGGTAGCGGGACACAGGGCGTACCACTAAAATTTTTAGAGGGTGTATTTCCAGCGCCGGCATTGGCATTTCAACCAACGGAAAGCTCCCGAAACCTGTGATCAGAACAGAGGGATGGGAACTATTGAATATTTAGTTCATGTGAACGTGTGCTTGTTCATGTGTATACAGAATAAAGTCGATCACTCCCGCGACTTGTGCACTGTACCTGGGCCGCTGCGTCCCGAATAAGTTCTTTTTTCTGCATTGGTATTTCATCACCCTCGTTCGTTATGGAGTGAGGGTGGGCTGCGAGCGGTGCGACATTCCACTCTTCAGCCAAAGGTGCTAAAATAAACGTAAAGACGGAACAAATATGAATAAATCGTGAAAAATTTTACAAATCCGTTGATTGTCTTTGTCGTTTTATAATTAAAGTCGAAAGGCTAGAAGGTAAAGACACAAGCAGAAATATGTAATTAGTACACGTTCCAGGACGGCGTCGTTCTTTTGAAAATGAGCACTGAACTTTCATTAAAATGTTGAAAAGCCTACACTGGGAAGTAAATGATTTTGGGAGGGAGAAAGATGTTCTGTAGGTTGTAGTTGTAAATATCGGGGTCCTCTGTATAGTTTCTCCAGAGATGAACGTACGAATTGGGATAGAAACAGGAAACAGAGAGTGAGGAAGAGTTTGCTGTGTGGGCAGGATCGCAGTATTTAGAGGAGAAGGGTGGAGGGAAGATGGAGAGGGATGGTGGAACCCTGATGCAGAGTGAGATCGTGGGTAAGATGGATAACTACTGAGGCATACTTCGTAAGAGTCGGCTGAAGTTGCGTTGAGATAAGAAATGGAGCGTGTGCAGGCGCAGAGATTGTAGGGTGTGTTGGTATAGGCGCAGCAGCTTACCAGTATAGGTTTTTACAGGGAAACAATGGGAAAATGGAATCTATAGCAGTGTCGACGAATAAATATCGGTGGTAGCTGGTAGTTTTACTGGCAGCCTTCAACTAGAACCGCAGACGGCTCAAGGTCGAAACGATAGTCGTCCATAGAGATGCGACAACAATGAGGCGTTGCAATTTAGACATATACACAATTCCATTGCATGATTGGTTGAGGTAGTCACGCAAATCAGCCATACAAAGCTCACTGCAACTGCCAGACATCGTCTTTCACGGTTGTACTACAGGTTTCGGATAGTACAGGATACGCAGAGCTGTTCAGAGTGGCTGATAAGTGGTGAGAATTTGATGGTAGAGGATCCACAGAGGGGATAGTAAACAGTGGTGGAAAGCAAGGTGGAGTGTATAGCGATGTAGGATTTTGAGGGAGTGATAACGGGGGGAGCGGAAATCCAGACAACAAGGGCGCAGAAGAGGATGGGGCGAAAAGACGTTTAGCAGGAGTGTAGCACAGTGAAGAGTTGCAATTCCCATGATCGACCTGTTAGTAGTTTAAACCTACTGTGGGATTTTTGTTGGCGTAGTTGTAGGTGAGGTTTCCATGTTAGTTGCTGGTCGAGCATTAGTCTGAGATCTGTTACTTAACTGGATAGCATGGTTGTAAAATGTAAATGGTCAGCTAAGAATCATGGATACAGAAACTATGCATGTGTTTTGGAGGGGTTTATCTTCAGGAGCCACTAGTTAGACCAAGAGGAACTGGTTAAGATGGAGTTGGAGGTAAAGCTGGGATTCGAGTCTGTTCAGTATTTGGGATTTTATTTGGACCTACTCTAAATAGAAAATTTGGAAACTCTTTCGAAAATACTAAGGGGAAGGTAGAGAACTACCTCATCACCTGTACCCCTAGCCTAAAGTCTATGCCAGAACTAAAGAAGATGCCGCGTCCCGCTCTTGTAGCGACCGTCCGTCGTGCAAACCCCGCTCACTTCGTTACACAGCCTAGCCACCGCACAGACTGCGCACCTCCTCGATCGATACCAGCACTCCTAGCGGCCGCGCGCACAATCACGGCCTGTGTATGCTGCCTCCTGGTTGCGGTGTAACTACGTCCGACTGATTTGGAAGTCAAAGCAATTCGCTGCTGCATTTCTGATTGTTCTGCATAATATAACTGCGACCAGTGGAGGCCACCATCGTCACGGATCCCCGAATACTCAACAGTTGCTTGGAACGATTCCTCCGAGAAAAACGTTTCGGGTTATGAACAATGTGCTCCAGTATTATTTTCATTCTTACTCCATCTGTAAGTGTAATTCTCGTATGTGAACTGTGTTACCTACTACGATGAGACAGATTGTACCATGAAAAACTGAAGAGACACTAAAATAACTGGGTCTAATATAACGTGTTAGTCCTGCCTAATAAACATCAAAGAGAAAATCCACAAGAAACTAAAGCTATTAACCGGCGCCGGCCGCGGTGGCCGAGCGGTTCTAGGCGCGTCCGGAACCGCGTGACTCCTATGGTCGCAGGTTCGAATCCTGCCTCGGGCATGTATGTGTGTGATGTCCTTAGGTTAGTTAGGTTTAATTAGTTCTAAGTTCTAGGGGACTGATGACCTCAGATGTTAAGTGCCATAGTGCTCAGAACCATTTGAACCATTTATTAACCGGCCGAATGGGGGGATTGCGTGCTACCATCATCCTCCACATCTGTGAAGCGTCGATGCCTACAATCCTCAGCTACGCCAATGTGGCTCTGATATCCATTCCACGTAAGTTTTATCACTCTTACCAGTTCTTTGAAGAGGCACACTGTGTATTGATATCCAATTCCTTTTATCCTCCTCTTCAAGAATTGTTCGACATTGCAACACCACCATCCCTCCCCTCCTCCCTCCCAACTTTCCTCACACACAATGAACACCTCCACATATCCTGCACGTCCTGCAAACTCCACTTCAAAACACCCATTGTTTTTCCTCTAATTCGAATCCTGGTATTCTCCTGTGCCCATACTAAGCAGTTCCACTGATCGTACACACACTCTCCATATCGTCACAGTAAGCAATTTTAGCAGATCCTCTCTCCTACGCAGTGGTACTTGTGTTAACATTTTTCTTTCCTACCCAGTCTAGCCCACGCTTATCCTTCCCCACATCAGAGCCCCTTTTTAATTTCCCAGTCTCTGTTCGTCGTTTCTCCTCGTGTCCATGCGCTGGGTATCGTCCTAACTACACTGTGCAGATACCCTATTTTCCGACCTTCTATCCTCCAATATTACACTCGTTCCCAGATACACTTCATCTTACACCACCGAACGACATCGTCGCTCCTTATCAATTATTGGCTTCTTGTGCGTGTACTTTCAAATTCAGCGCAGTGAAATGTTTAAATTTATCTGTATTTATTTTACAAAATCGTCAATGTAAGATCCCAATAGTCAAAACGAAAACCATTTTTTTAAAAATTTGCAACAAAATTTAGATTATTAACGGAATGTCGCTGAAGATCATCGTATTGACGGTCAACCTTCGCCAGCGGGAAGAGGAGACTGATTAAATAAATGAAAAATAAAGAAAGAAACGGAAGAAGCTAACGTTTAACGTCTGGCTACAGCTTGGGCATTAGCTTATCAGGACAAGGGTGAAAAAGGAAATCAATCTGCGTCTTGCTGAAGTAAGACTCATGGCATTCATCTCAAGTGATTTAGAGAGGTATCATTAAGTATAAATAAGAAATGGCTCTGAGCACTATCGGACTTACCATCTGAGGTCGTCAGCCCCCTAGAACTTAGAACTACTTAAACCTAACCCAAGGACATCACACACGTACATGCCCGAGGCAGGATTCGAACCTGCGACCGTAGCGGTCGCGCGGTTCCAGACTGAAGCGCCTAGAACCGCTCGGCCACACAGGGCGGCTATAAATAAGAGAGTTCGCGTGGAAATTCATATCCCACTCCATAGGAATACGAGTCCAGTGCCCTAACATCACCTAGCGGGGTAGAATGTATCGACACCGTTATTCGAACTTTTTTCTTGTTTATGGTTTGCTGTGTGTCTTTTCACTTCATACGTTGTTGTACGTACATAAAAATTGCACACACAGACTTGTATTCTTTCTACCTTCAGTATATTTACGTTCTGTTTCTATAAGACTCACAACACTGGCCGAATTTAGACATTTTGTGCGAGGACTTCATATTTGGTATCTGAATATATGTCCGAAAGAACAGATACCATTGGTGATCTTGCAGCTCTCGAAGAATGAAATTACAATAAAATCCAGACCATTAGCTGCTTACAGGAGTTGATAAATATCATCGGGGACAGTTAACCTTTTTTTGTTTTGCCTATCTCATTTTGTTCAATATTGTTTGTTGTGTTTGCTCGGGGCGGACGTCCCATGACACCTGTTCAAGGTCATCATTGATCTGTTCACTCAGTTTTTTATTACAGAGGGCTGCTAACCTTCTGACCAAACACTCGGAGCTACCGTGCCGGCAATACTGAGCCATCGAGTACATCTCCCAAACAACAAATATCATCTTCATATAGATAACGCTTACCGGCCAATGATCTTCTTCAGTGCGAATGCGTCCATCCGCTAAATCCAATTTGAAACGAGACTCGTCCGACCAGGCAACATGTTTCCAGTCATTAACGGGCCAATTCCGGTGTTAACGGGCGCTGGTGAGCCGTAAGGGCCGGCCAGAGTGGCCGAGCGGTTCAAGGTGCTTCAGTCTGGAACCGCGCGACCGCTACGGTCGCAGGTTCGAATCCTGCCTTGGGCATGGGCAGACTGAAGTGCCTAGAACCGCTCGGCCACAGCAGTTGGCGCCATATTCTGCCTCTTTACGTATCTGTGTATTTGAATACAGATGCCTATACCTGTTTCTTTGGCCCATCAGTGTATAAACGGCTAGACAATATTGTCACTATAGCTGTGCGACGGAAGAAGGTTTTTAATGGTAGCCTCCGTTGTTGACACCAGCTTAAAAGCGCCCTAAGAATGATTCCAGTCTCGTGTATGGAAAACTTGAAGAGGACAGGACTTACGTGACTGTTGGCTAGACGTGGATCGACCATTACATTTAAGAAATGAAAATGTCGTTGAAACTGTGGGTTATCGAAGCTGAAAACGACCGAAAAAGTTGATACAGTTTTATCGGTGCCTCGTATTTGTTTGGGAATTATTGTGTATCATCGTAAATGTTTGGAGCAGGTTAAGCAGTGAACTCTGAGGTTTTCTTGGCGTGATTGATTAATGTTGTGCTTCTGGTTTGTTCAGTTGAGTTGTAGTTCCCATTTTACTCACTACATTCCTACGATTGACTAATCGTCTTTTTCAGGTGCTGCGAGACTTGATGTTACGTGTACACTCTGCCTGGTCTCCCAGCAACTCGGCTGAACACCCAGAAGTGCACCATTAATTAGAGTAAATCTGTGACTCTCTCTTAACACTAAGTGTTATTAGAGAGTATACATAGTTATTTGAGTTGGTAGCGATCAAGATACGCTTGCAAAGGTGCGCTGCTGGACCATGAAAATGCACCTGCTCACACATCGACCGTTTCCGAGGCAACAGCGAACACTTTGGGCTTTGAACTCGTTTGCCAACCGTCCTATTCTCCATATTCGATACTTGTGACGTTTTTCTGGTTTGTGATCATAAAAAGTTGTTTTGAACTAAGAATATTTTGTTTAATGAAGAGGTCATTTGTCCCGTATATTAATATCTACGCATTTATGCCCCTGCTTCCTACTTTCAGTTTTTGCGTATATGTGTCACTTACTGTACTGTATATCAGATGTTTCAAACCACCCTCGTGAGCAGACTATTCAGACTTTGATTTGCTACAGGAAAATATTCGGGACATGAGCTGAGTTTTGATGAAAGAAGATAGATACAACACCGTGTTCCACAGATTAAAAGTTATAAAAGATGGTTTGCTTCCTACTTTCAGTTTTTGCGTATATGTGTCACTTACTGTACTGTATATCAGATGTTTCAAACCACCCTCGTGAGCAGACTATTCAGACTTTGATTTGCTGCAGGAAAATATTCGGGACATGAGCTGAGTTTTGATGAAAGAAGATAGATACAACACCGTGTTCCACCGATTAAAAGTTATAAAAGATGGTTGGAAAACTGCTTGGAAAGCAAAAATACGATTAAAATATCTGTTATCTCTACGTTTCATCATTCAATTTCACTCAATACGTTCGTTTTGCGTATAGTTTCAGATCAACTGTCTTCACTTGTGGTCATCTGAAATAGTTCGAAGGTAACCCAACGCAATTATGGATTACAGCTGCAGAACATTTGCTCTGAACGCAGTGTCTTTTAATCTTCAGAATTAATTTTCTTCGCCCTCAGTCCCATAAAAGCCAAAAAGAAATAGAACTACAGTAGCATAGTTTTGAATCTCGTTAATGGAACATATAATTAATTTATTAAAGAGCGAAGTAACTATTTTTGCTGTTTAGCCAAAGGATCCATGAAAGTGCAGTTATTTGCTCCTACACACTAATATATCATAAGAAATAAATTTTCTTGCAAAATAAACTAATGTCAAACCATAACTGTAAAAAATAACAAAAATACTCAATCAGAGTAATCGCAAAAAGAACATCAAATATGGTAAAGAGTTACAAAAATTACTACGAAACATCTGCAACCAATCACTTGAGGTAGCTGACATAAAAAAGACTGCTTGGTGCGTATGTGTGAAATTTGGTCAAAAAGGAACAAAAAAAAAATGTTACGAGATTCATGCTTTCGAGCAGTAAAGTCTGATGTCTCACGTATCCAAATAACTCACTGAGGCTGGCAGTTTTCATTTCAGTGCACATTTTCTTGCAGAATCAAGTCATTCACCCTTAGCGTGTGACCAGGTGCGCAAGGGGTAATTTCTACCCAGATGCCATCGTCAAATGCACGATTTGCGCCCTGCTTTACACTTACGAGCCTCTGGCGACAGAGTGACTCCCGGGATGCTTTCTTGCCAATAGAGGCTTAAGGTTAGGGCACTCCTTTGACCCAGAGTTGCGAAACTGGCTCTAAGGGCGGAGGAACTATGAAGACGGTCACCGGCATAAGGTTGTAGAACGCAATGGTCAACGACTGCATTAAAGGCCTTATGGCATGTCCTAGTAATTATCATGGCTATGCTCATGACGAAATTAACACCCGGAGTAAGTTCCTCAGTCGGATCTCCGGGAGGAACAGTTGTTAGTACAGATATGAAGAAAATCAAATAGCAAGAAAAAATAAAAGAAATTTAAAAATGGCAAAGTGGTATGCAAAATAAATAAGTCAAGGAGGTTTAATCCATAACGAACAGCGAAAAGAAGTGTAAACACCGGCTTAGCCGAACATAAAAGAAACTGTCGCTTAGGACACATCGAAAAATCGGCCGTCGCTGAGCATGTTTTTCGAGATGGGAACCACGAAATTAAATTTAATGAGACAAGCGTTCTAGCGCGAACATCCCATTAACATACGCGCATGTATAGAGAAGCAATAGGGATTCACAAACACCAGAATAATTTTAATAGAAAAGAGGAAGTTTTAAAATTGGACAAAATATGGATGTCGACGTTGCTCCAGCGAATGACAATCGATTACTCTTAATCGAGAATGATGACGCCGTCCAAAGATAGGCATACCGTCGGCATCACGTGACGAATGGTGGTGCTCTCTATGCGCTCTATAAATGCGAGAGTACCTGGAGCCTCAGTGGCAGTAGACGAACGACCTCAGAAGATGTCTCCCGCAGATGGAGACGAAACGTTAGGTGGAAATCTTATACATCGACCACGGGCTCTCAGCCCGGAAGTTTTAACTGAAGACAACACCGGCCGTGAAAGCCTGCATTGTATGAATCCATAGCACAATTCAAGAAATAGATAAGATGGGAATAGAGATACTTGGAGTTAGCAAGATGCGATGGCCGAACACAGGAGATATTTACGTAAGTGGACACAGAGTGCTATACTCAGGAAGAGCAGACGGGAAACATGAGCATGGGTTCGGTGTAATACTATCAGCAAAACTAGCGAGACATCTCAAAAGGTTCATACCTGTATCAGCCCGTATAATGTCATTGCAGCTGAGCGGTAGCCCTAATGATATAAATATAAGTGTATCCCCCTATAACGAAAGATGAAAGGATAAAAGAATTTTAAGACAACATAATCGAAATTTTGAGAACACTTAACAAACACGAGTTGACGGTTGTGATGGGAGATTTTAGTTCGGAAGTAGGGGAAGGTAGAACATGAGACAAGGTAGGACCATTTGGACTAGGACAGACGAATTCTAGAGGCGATGATCTTGAAAATTTTGCTGTGTGTGATTATGAACACCTGGTTTAAACTTACGTCTAGAAGACTGAATATATAAAAGTCTCCAATGGACAGATCTGGCGAATGAGTGAGAAATCAGATTCGTTTCATACTGTTAAATAAACGTTTCGGGAACAGTTTTACATCAGTAAAAACATACCCAGGAGCAGACGTAAACTCTGATCACACACCGCTTGTAGGAGTTTTTAAAGTTGGAATGAAGAGAGTGAAGAGAATGAAAAAGCAGAGCTACAATTTGAGGAAAATGAAAGACTTGATAGTAAAACAGAATATACAAACAGAACTCAACTTGGCGATTAATATAGAAGACATCGCAAGTACCAGTGTCAATTTAGAACTAAACAAACTACAGGAAGTTGTACAGCATATAAAAGAAAAGTACATGAAACCAGAAGGAAAGAAGAGAAAGTCATAGATGACGGATGGCATACTGAATCTAATGGAGGAATGGTGATTAAATAAGGGAAACCCAACGGAATATAGAAACATAAATAAGGACATGAGAAGAAAAATAAGGGAGGCGAAAGGAAATTAAAAAGTGGAGCAGTGCGAGGAAATCTAGTTTCATTAAAGTAAATATGATAGTTTCAATGTACGCAAGGAAGTCAAAGAAAGAACAAGGAAATACAGGAAGACCATCAGTGGAAAACTAGTGAATGAAGAAGGGAACTTGATGGTGGAATTAGAAGACAAGAAAAAGGCATGGAAAAAATATAGAAAATTTATTTCATGACAATATATTTGCTTTTAATTCAAGCACTAATGAAATAAGTGGTACAGATATATTAGAAGTGGAGGTTCAAACAGCCATCAATCAGATGAAGGATGGAAAGTCTTTGGGACCAGATAAAGCAGAAGCAGAGTTCTTAAAATTGATGGATGAAAATCATGTAAAATGATTAACCAAAATTTTCGTTCAAATTTACATATCTGGAAACATTCCATTGGAGTGGCTGAAATCAGCTTTCTTTACTCTGCCCGAAAAAACAAACGCGAAACGGTGTGGAGATTATCGTACGATAAGCTTAATGACACCTATCTTGAAATTGTTTTTGAGGGTGATACACAGAAGAATACAGGGCGACAATTATTGAACTTAATGAGAGAAAAGTAAATCATTTACAAACTACGGTGTGCACACATTTCACTCAACATGTAAACGTCACTACAGATATTCGGATTTAGGTTATGACATGTTCGACATGCCTGCCATCATCGGCGATGATGTGGCGCAGACGAATAGCGAAATTCTGCAAGACTCACTGAAGTGTCGGAACATCGATGCTGTCGATGACCTCCTTAATGACTGTTTTCAGCTCAGCAATGGTTTAGAGGTTATTCTGTACACCTTGTTTTTAATATAGCTCCACAAAAAGGAGTCGCATGTGTTCAGATCCGGAGAATATGGCGACCAATCGAGGCCTATGCCAGTGGCTTCTGGGTATCCCAGAGCCAGAATGCGGTCCCAAAAATACTATTTCAGGACATCAAACACTCTCCTGTTTCGAAGGAGTCGAGTTTCATCTTGCATGAACCACATCTTGTCGAAATTAGGGTCACTTTGGATAATGGGGATGAAATCATCCTGCAAACCCTTCACGCACCATTCGGTACGCAGCTTGTCATCAAGGAATATCGCACAGATTATTCAGTGACTGGACATTGCATACCACACAGTCACCCGTTGGGCGTGAAGAGCTTCTTGATCGCGAAATGCGGATTCTCAGCCCCACAAATACGCCAATTTTGCTAATTGATGAAAGCATCCAAATAAAAGTGAGCTTCGTCGCTAAACCAAACCATACTAATTCCCATAATGCCCCGCGGTCAATTGTGAAATCTGAACGTCCTAACATAAACCGTTCTGTAGTTATGACGATTTTACTTCACATAGTTCAATAATTGTCACCCTGTATGTAGACAATGTGGGGAACAGATAGCACCTAAACAGTTTGGGCTTGTTAATGCCATGGGTACGAGAGAAGCCATGTTCAGTGTACAAGTATTGTTTCAGAGACGTAGAGACTTAAATAAAAATGTATTTGCTTACCTAATAATTACCAGATGGCTTTTGGCAGACTGAGACACGGCAAATTGATGGAGATTCTGAGAGATATTGGAATGGAGGGAAGAGATCTGCGAATCACCAAGAACCTGTATTGCAATCAAACAGCGGCGTTACATATTGATGGAGAATACATCGAAACAATCATAAGTCTCAGGGTATTACGAAATGTTGAAATGTGTGTGAATTCCTAAAGGACTAAACTGCCGAGGTAATCGGTCCATATACTTACACACTACTTTAACTTAAACAATACACATCCATGCCCGGCGGGAGGTGCCACGCAATCGGTGACATGGTGCCCATAACCGCTCAGAAGGGTTAAGACAGGGATGTATCTTGTCACCCATACTATTTAATATACAGTCAGAGTTCATACTCAAAGAATCCCTGGAAGAAATAGAAGAAGAAATTGTGATAAATGGGATAAGATTGAGCAACATTCGATATGTTGATGATACTGTTGTTTTTGCTGACACTATCAAAGCGTTACAGTTAATAATGGACAGAACTGTAAGAGTTAGTAGTCAGTATGGGCTTGAAATAAATACCACAAAGGCAAAACTCATTGGCGTAAGTAGGGAAAATATTACAGGAGTAAGCTTAGTCATAAGCTAAAGAGCTATAGAAAGGGTAAAACAACATACATACCGTGGAACCATAACAAATGAAATGAGGGATAACTCGCAAGAAATCAAGATTCGCGTCGGGAAAGCAAGAAGTGTGTTTCAGAAAATGAGTGCTGCCTTCAAAAGCCATAACCTAACTTTAAGAACAAAATTCATACATTTACTGCTATGTATATGCTGTCCTCCTATATGGGGTAGAGACATGAACCCTAAACAGAAACATGGAGAAGAAGCTGGAGCCTTTGAATAGTGGCTTTATAAGCGGATCCTGAGAATACAAACATAGAAGTTTTGAGAAGAATGAACACTACATCTGAATTGATCAAGATAGTGAAACGCCGAAAGTTGTAGTATCTAGGACATATCACGCGGAATACAAATAGATATGATTTGTTACAAAAAGTACTGCAAGGGGAAATCAACAGCAAAAGAGGTCCTGGAATAAGACAAATATCGTTGGTTGATGACCGTAGATGCTGGTTCAGTATGTCCTCAACAAAACTACTCCGTGTTGCTCCAACAAGAGATGAATAGCCATCATGATCATCAACATCCGAACCGGATAGGCACCGAAAGAAGGCTTGGATATTCAAACTGAAAGTGTTCTTCCAGAAAAACGTAGCTTCTCTTTTGAAGTCTATATCTACGTACACAATTCGCAAGCAACCATACAGTACATGGTGGAGGGTACTTTGTACAACTGCAAGTCATTCCTTTCCCTGTTCCACTCGAAAATGGAGTGAGGAGAAAAACGACTATCTATATGCTTCTGTATGAGCCCTCATTCTTCTTATTTTTTCTTAGAGATCAGTAGGTGAGATGTAGGTTGGTGGCCGTAGGATCGTTATGCAGCCTGTCGCGAATGCCGGTTCCCAAAACTTTCACAATACTGTTTTGCTAAAATAATTTCTTCTTCTCTCCAGGGGTTCCCATTTCATTTCACGGAGCAATTCTGTAACACTCGCTTGTTGAACGAACCTAACTGCAATAAATCTAGCAGCACGCCTTTGAATTGCTTCGATGTCTTCCTTTAATCTGACCTGTTGAGGATCCCGCGCACTCGAGTAGTCCTGAAGAATGGGTTGTACACATCTTCTTTACACGGTCCCCTTTATAGAAGAACTACATTCCCTAGAATTCTCCCAATACGAGAAAAACTGAAATAGTGGGGCTTTACCTCCGACTACCCTAGTCATACACAGCTCGACAAAATGTGAGTTTTTTAAACCTAAAAAGTCGTCGAACAGTTCTAATGTGAACGTAAAGAACAGATCTATGAACTGAATTGGTGATAATCTCTTGTTTCTGACTATCAACTTTCATTTTGTTTCTACCAGAATTGTTAGTCAGAAACAGGAGTTGTTATCAGCTATCCCCATTCGATCAAGAGATACTTTATTTTTGTCTGTAGATAGTTTCTATTGAATGCTGCTTATTTTGTCAGTTTCTTATTATTATCATTATCATCTTTTTTCACACGAATTAAGCTTGCTTGCTTTCCTACATTTTTTCACCTCTCCTTCGTCATAATCTTTTTCTATTATACTTTTTACGTAGGTTGCCCCATATTCTTTTACGTGGTCACAACATTGCCGTCGGTTCTCACCAAGTGGTTAATGAGAGATATTTAGTTTCTCATTCTTCCGTTGTTGATATATCTGTTAATTACTGCGAAGTTTTACTTCTATGCTTGAATTTTGCTTTTGGTCTCTAAAATAAATGATTTACTCCTGCACGGAAGAAACTGCAAATGATATTAATGATTTCGTTTGAACGCTGGTTTTCCATCTCTAAATTATCTTGCGCCCAACGAAATGTTCAATCTTTACGCTAGTTTCTCTTCGTTTTCTTCTCCCACTCTGAGTTAATAATCGTAACAAGTCTTCCACCTCAAGAAATCTAATCGCTCACCTTGTTTATGTTTTCGACTAGGTACTATAAGATTGAATCATCAAAAATAAATTATTTAATTTCTCCATGTAACACAGCCAGGTCACTAGAAGATACCGTCATTTGAGGGCCACTCACTCATGGGGCTTACTACATGCTGTATTAGTATACAAGGAATTTTATAGGGAAAACACATACGGATGACTGTTAAACATGTTTTACAAACTTTTACATATTGTTTCACGTACGAAAATGCTTAAGAAAGAACGTAGTTCAGTTTACATATGACATGGTGGTTTCATACATGTTACCACGTACTGATGAACAACATGCATCATAATGTTGAGCGACCATGTTTACGAAGGTTGTAGAGTACAACACACTAACTCTGTTAAGTCGATCCATATTTTCTAGTCTATGCTGTTCACATACGCTGCAGTTTGGTCCTTTGTGTAAAGTACGTTGGTTAACATAACCTCCCAATTTGAATTTCGTACCGCCTCAACTATCGAATAGTGTTTATGGTGATGGCATTCCTTACTGCACAGTAACTTTGAAAACACAAAATGTAGGGCTATACCTTCTCTGGTTAAGAATTACCGTATCATTGCGCCGGGTATAGAAGAAAAATACATTGAAATCTACAGCCATTCATCATTGCCACTGATACTGTCGTCACAGATACTACTGAATATGAGTAAGGTTACGATATTTGATGCCAAATCTGTTGTTAATTCAAGTGACGTAACGAATATATGCTAAAGGTTATGAACAAAGAAGTATTTTTCAGTACTTTGGACTCATCTCTTTTAAAAGAGAATGGTGATTGAAAAATGCTGGTGTTTTCACAAAATCTAACAAGCTCTATCTTTCTAGATATTCCGGAACAAATTATTTCCAATATGTATCATGTCGTATTTATAAAAAAACTTACAGAAGGTCCATCAGTTTGATGTTGCCCACTCAAATCACATTGCTCATAACGATGTTCATAGTTAGTAATAAAAACTTCACTCTGAAGCGCTAGAGGTAACTTGTGAAAGCTGTGTGAAATATCACATCAACAAGGTATCAGTCGTTTAGGAATCAAATAATAGTCAATTGCATTCAAATAATGCATGCCTTTTCAGTTCCATCCATCGATGACTAATATCTGTCGAATGGATGAGCCATTGTATAAACTCTGTTGGAAGAGGCATGTTACAATATTGACAGTGGATACAGTGATGTTTCTGATGTCAATCTTTAGAGATGATTCACTGTGACTGAGCTGACTTCGTTATGACTCAAATTGCTGTACAGTTCTTCCCTTTCAAAAAATGGTTAAAATGGCTCTGAGCACTATGGGACTTAACTTCTAAGGTCATCAGTCCCCTAGAACTTAGAACTACTTAAACCTAACTAACCTAAGGACATCAGACACATCCATGCCCGAAGCAGGATTCGAACCTGCGACCGTAGCGGTCACGCGGTTCCAGACAGTAGCGCCTAGAACCGCACGGCAACCCCGGCCGGCTCTTCCCTTTCCTCGTCTGTTATCTCCACATTCACATCTTGGTGAAAAATTTTCAACTTCCATCATAACTTCAAAATCTAGGCTTCGTGCTAAGGCCACATTGATGCATTTCGACTCACTCGCGGTATTGTGGTACGAATGCACAAGACGAGGCAACTGCTACGTCTCATATACATATAACCCCCTCGCTACTAGCACTAAACAAAGTACTGAGGTAGGATCATATGAAAGGATAAAATTACTGCATAACTTTGAGGGAAAGTAGGCCAGTTCCATTGGCTTGGATTATGACATCATAAAGGCCGCTGTCTTGGATTTTACAACTGCGCTAGATCTGTTATATTGGATCTGGGATTACACAGGTGAGCTAGATTCAGCATCTTGGATCTACTATCTCTAATTGTCACATCATAGAGTCTGCCATCTTGGGTTGCCCAGTGACCCTCTGACCTTGAGGACTAGTTTTGCCATCTTGTAAAAGGAAGGGAGATTAGAGTTTAACATCCCATCAACAGTGATGTCATTACAGATGCAGCACAAGCTTGAAGTGTTTCAAGGATGAGGAAGGATATTGGCTATGCTACTCCAAAGGAACCATTCTGGAATTTGCCTGGAGAAGTGTAGGAAACCATGTGAAAACCTAAATCTGGATGACTGGATGACGCGGATTTGAACTATCGTTCTCACAAATCAGAGTGCAGTGTTCAACTGCAGTGCCACCTCGCTCAGTGTTGTCTTGGGACACATCTGGCAATCATGCAAGCTCTGCCAGTACCTCCAGCTAGTAGGACACTCTCTCATCTCGGTTTTGAATTTCCTACAGTTTTCCAGAATCAGAACAGATGGTCTAGAGGGATGAGGTTGGGAGAAGGGTTGGTGTGGGAGGGGGAATGTGGGAGGGCATGATGGAGATTTGACAACAACGCAGAGTGCCAGGAAGCCCAAGTCCCTCTACTATCTCTCCATCGGATAGCGGCATTAAGCGAAATATCTCGCTTAATTCTATGTGAGAGGAATAATGAAGATTTCATGCTCTCTTTCCTCCCAAAAAAACACATCGCTACACTGCACGCATGCTTTTCTCAGGAAACCTGAACGATACGATGAAAACACAGGCTTAATCACGAGTACCTCTAGGATTTCAAAACAGGATCCTGTAAAAACTACAATACAGGCAGAAAAGACACAAATCAGTGGGTAGAGCACTGAAAGACCAGAGTCGAAACAAGGCCCCCGGAGTAGACAACATTCCATTAGAACTACTGATGGCCTTGGGAGAGCCAGTCATGACAAAACTCTACCATCTGGTGAGCAAGATGTATGAGACAGGCGAAATACTCACAGACTTCAAGAAGAATATAATAATTCCAATCCCAAAGAAAGCAGGTGTTGACAGATGTGAAAATTACTGAACTATCAGTTTAATAAGTCACAGCTGCAAAATACTAACGCGAATTCTTTACAGACGAATGGAAAAACTGGTAGAAGACGACCTCGGGGAAGATCAGTTTGGATTCCGTAGAAATGTTGGAACACGTGAGGCAATACTAACCTTACGACTTATCTTAGAAGAAAGATTAAGAAAAGGCAAACCTACGTTTCTAGCATTTGTAGACTTAGAGAAAGCTTTTGACAACGTTAACTGGAATACTCTCTTTCAAATTCTGAAGGTGGCAGGGGTAAAATACAAGGAGCGAAAGGCTATTTACAATTTGTACAGAAACCAGATGGCAGTTATAAGAGTCGAGGGGCATGAAAGGGAAGCAGTGGTTGGGAAAGGAGTGAGACAGGGTTGTAGCCTCTCCCCAATGTTATTCAATCTGTATATTGAGCAAGCAGTAAAGGAAACAAAAGAAAAATTCGGAGTAGGTATTAAAATTCACGGAGAAGAAGTAAAAACTTTGAGGTTCGCCGATGACATTGTAATTCTGTCAGAGACAGCAAAGGACTTGGAAGAGCAGTTGAACGGAATGGACAGTGTCTTGAAAGGAGGATATAAGATGAACATCAACAAAAGCAAAACGAGGATAATGGAATGTAGTCAAATTAAATCGGGTGATGCTGAGGGGATTAGATTAGGAAATGAGACCCTTAAAGTAGTAAAGGAGTTTAGCTATTTAGGGAGTAAAATAACTGATGATGGTCGAAGTAGAGATGATATAAAATGTAGACTGGCAATGGCAAGGAAATCGTTTCTGAAGAAGAGAAATTTGTTAACATCGAGTATAGATTTAAGTGTCAGGAAGCCGTTTCTGAAAGTATTTGTATGGAGTGTAGCCATGTATGGAAGTGAAACATGGACGATAACCAGTTTGGACAAGAAGAGAATAGAAGCTTTCGAAATGTGGTGCTACAGAAGAATGCTGAAGATAAGGTGGGTAGATCACGTAACTAATGAGGAGGTATTGAATAGGATTGGGGAGAAGTTTGTGACACAACTTGACTAGAAGAAGGTATCGGTTGGTAGGACGTGTTTTGAGGCATCAAGGGATCACAAATTTAGCATTGGAGGGCAGCGTGGAGGGTAAAAATCGTAGAGGGAGACCAAGAGATGAATACACTAAGCAGATTCAGAAGGATGTAGGTTGCAGTAGGTACTGGGAGATGAAGAAGCTTGCACAGGATAGAGTAGCATGGAGAGCTGCATCAAACCAGTCTCAGGACTGAAGACCACAACAACAACAGAGCATCTCTTCGAGTTTCGATTCGTAATATGCGCCATGACATAGTTGCTCCAGGAGACATGCATTTCAGAATATGTGGACAAATCAGGTCGGCCGGTGTAGCCGAGCAGTTCTAGGCGATTCAGTCTGGAACCGCGCGACCGCTACGGTCGCAGGTTCGAATCCTGTCTCGGGCATGGATGTGTGTGTTGTCCTTAGTTTAGTTAGGTCTAAGTAGTTCTAAGATCTAGAGGACTGATGACCTCAAATGTTAAGTCCCATAGTGCTCAGAGCCATTTGAACCATTTGAATATGTAGACAAATCAACCAATCTGTACTCTCACCTCAAATTAATCAATGCCTGCAACTAGGCAGCCCAATGAAAAAATTCTGAAGTTGGCTACTGCCATTGTGTCTTCCCAGTCAGTAACAACTTCGGTGAATTGCGCATACGTGCTCTTACACATGTTCTGACATTTGCCACATCACGGACAGTGTCTGCAGTGAGCACCTGTACTGTGAGATTCAAACTTGGAGAGCTCTACACACTGAAATGTGGATAATTTTTGCACCACTTATAGTTTTCGCGCAATTCTCTCCCGAAACCCTGGAAGTTCTTATGAAGAACCAGTGAAATGAAGTGCGACTGGTAAAAAAAGACTTGTAGCTTTAATTGAGAATATTACTACTTAAAATAAAAAAAAAAAACAAGCTGATATGTTGTATGCAGTATGGCAGTTGTAAGGGAAATGGATAAGTTAAAGTTAGATATAGTGGGAATTAGTGAAGTTCAGTGGCTAGAGGAACAAGACTATCGGTCAGGTGAACACAGGGTTATAAATACAAAATCAAATAGGGTTAATGCAGGAATAGCTTTAATAATGAATAAAAAATGGGAGTGCGGGTAAGCTACTACAAACAGCATAGTGAACGCATTATTGTGGCCAAGATAGACACGAAGCCCATGCCTACTACAGTAATACAAGTTTATATGCCAACTAGCCCTGCAGATGATGAAGAAATTGATGAAATGTATGATGAGATAAAAGAAATTATTCAGGTAGTGAAGGGAGACGAAAATTTAATAGTCATGGGTGACTGGAATTCGTCAGTAGGAAAAGGGAGAGAAGGAAACGGGTAAGAAATGAAAGAGAGAGCCGTCTGGTAGAATTTTACACGGAGCATAACATAATCATAGCTAACACTTGGTTCAAGAATCATAAAAGAAGGTTGTATACATGGAAGAATCCTGGAGATACTAGAAGGTATCAGACAGATTATATAATGGTAAGACGGAGATTTAGGAACCAGGTTTTAAATTGTAAGACATTTGCAGGGGCAGATGTGGATTCTGACCACAATCTATTGGTTATGAACTGTAGATTAAAACTGAAGAAACTGCAAAAAGGTGGGAATTTAAGGAGATGGGATCAGGATAAACTGACTAAACCAGAGGTTGTACAGAGTTTCAGGGAGAGCATAAGGGAACAATTGACAGGAATGGGGGAAAGAAATACAGTAGAAGAAGAATGGGTAGCACGAGGGCTAGTAGAAATCCTTGGGTAACAGAAGAAATATTGAATTTAATTGATGAAAGGAGAAAATATAAAAATGCAGTATATGAAGCAAGCAAAAATGAATACAAACGTCTCAAAAATGAGATCGACAGGAAGTGCAAAATGGCTAAGCAGAGATGGCTAGAGGACAAATGTAAGGATGTAGAGCAGGGATCCCCAAATTATTTTGGACAAGTGACCCCTTTTCCAAAATGAACTGTTACCTCAGACCTCCATGGCCAAATTACCTACTTTTAAGATCAACCCCCTTATTCATAATGATTCGCTAACTCAAAACAGCTGCTACAGAGTGTTATTTTTCATTCTTACTTAGGTCAATATAAGAAGACAGAGTGAGAATTAGCAACGCTTTAAGTTAGCAGACTATTATGAATAAGGGGGCCTATCTTTAGTTTTTTCCTATTGATACAAAATACCTAGGTACTAAGGTACCAATTGTAAAACTTTGCACTTGATTAAGTGAGTAACGTTGACTTCATTTTCTCATCAAAATTTAACAAAATAAAAAGACATACAATTCAGTAAGTATCAAGTTTAATTTATAATGATTATTACAAAATAAGTACCTAAAGAATCATAAGTAGGTAGGAAATTATATTTAAAAAAGTATTAATTCGCAAAGAGAAAATAAAACATTCAGTGTGATGGATGAATCTTGTGACTATCTACATCCGGTTCCATATTGGTGAGTTGCAGCCTTAAATCTCCACGTTCGTTGATTTTCAAACGGTGTCTTTGTTTCGTCAAAATGTTTGTTACCACACTGAAGCTTTTTTCAACTAGGTATGATGATGGAAAAGCGATAAGGTATTTTTCAGCAATGTTCCACAATGTAGGATACTGTGTTTCAATGTTGCGTTGCAATCAGAACTTCTGATAGCCTTGGTTGAACTTCTGCTTAAGGTCTTCGTCTGTGCTGATGGTAATCAACTTTTCTTGCATTATCACATTGGCTTCTTCTATGGCTGTGCTATTGTACGGATTTATTACCCATTGAGGAATTTGTAAATTTAAAAGATCCTCAAACCTCTCCGTAAAATCCTAGTGTAATGCGTCCAAGTGAGTGACATATAATAAAATGTCATCATCTTGAAGCATTTCTGGCAATTTTGACAAATGCGGAAACTGCGAATATTCTTTTCTGCCTAAATTTTGTTTATAAAGGATTAGTTTACCCACGAAGGCGGGTATTATTGATTTTGTTTTAATCAAATTAAGATCGTCACCCTGCAGTTGCAAATTAACTTTGTTGAACATTCCAAAGATATCAGTCAAGTAAAAAAACATCTGTTTTACAATTGTTCAGATTTTCTTTCAAATTCGGATCTTTTTCTTGTAAAACCTCCAACACAGATTCAAAAATGGCTGAAAATCTTTCTAAGCAAGAGCCTCTTGGTAGCCAGCGAACTTCAGTGTGCAGAAGTAATCGAGTAAAGACTTCGTCGTTTTCCTCACATAGCTGAGCAAATAACCGAGAGTTCAAAGAATTGCTTCGAATCTTGTTGATAGCATTTATTACGTATTGTAAAGACTTAACGCAATCTAGGACTCAGGTTTTTTGCTACTAAATGCTGCCTGCGAATCACGCAGTGAATGACCAGTACATCAGGCAGTTGTCGCTTTAAGTGAGCTATAAAACCACGATGACGACCAACCATAGACGGTGCACCATCAGTCGCAACAGAAACAATGTTCTTCCATAGAATAGCTTTGTCAGTAAAAAAATGTTCCACGGCCTGAAAAATCGATTCTCCTCTGGTATCAGTCTTTAAATATGTAGCAAAAAGCAGTTCTTGGCACATATTTTCATCTTTGATAAATCGAACATATCCTAACAACAGAACTTCATTGCCGGGTAATGTAGACTCGTCCAGCTGGAGAGAGAATCTGTTGGTCTGTAAGAACTTGCATAAAATGTTTTCCACATCGCGTCCCATCTCGTCTATGCGTCTCTGAACGGTGTTATTGCTCAAAGGTATCCTCTTTAAAATATCATGTGCGGGTTTGTGCAATACATTGTTAAGGACCTCCGCAATGGCTGGTAAGATAAGCTGCTCTCCAATTGTGTGGGGTTTCCCCGACTTCGCTATTAGTAAAGATATATTATAGGACGCTCGTAAACCATCATCGTCTTTAATAGATGATGACGCAAACATCGATCTTATGGATGGCCTTTTGTCTAGTTTTTCTTTAAGTGCTTGAAAAAACGACAAGGGCTTACTTTTTTTGTTAGCATGTACTCTTGATAAGTGGTCATCCATTTTTGAAGGCTTCATGGCATCGTTACTGAATACTTTTTCACATATAAGACACATCAGCAAGTGTTGATTTGATGGAGATGCAATAAATCCGAACTTCAAGTAGTCCAAACTGTATTGTTTGCATTTTTTTTCGTGTCCGCCATCATAAAACTCTCAGTAATCCTGCAAATAAAAAACTACCTAAATTAAAAACAATAATAAACTGTTAAATTTGCTCACTATCTTATTTTTATCACACCCAGGTAATGGATTCTTGTTAGGTATTACTGACTTGCTCATTGATAAAATTGGATACCTGTATTAGGTAAGTAACTATAGTAGGTAATTAGGTATAGAAAATCCGTATTAGGTAAGTAGGTACCTATCAGCATAAGAACGAAAACCAAAGCAAACTGAACACTTCAAAGTTTAGGTACCTACCTACTTAACAACTTAAGTGTAAGTAATTTTTACAAATACTTTTATACCTACCTATTTAAAATATGTTGTATGTTGTGTTTACCACTTTTTCAGTCACTTTACTTCACTTAATTTAGCTATGTAATAACTTTGTAATCTCTTGAATTAAATGAGTACTTATATAAGTTATTATCGTTCAAGCTCCAACGAATTTCAAAACGCAAATGAACTTTCAACCTAAGTGCAAGCTCGTTAAATAGTAAAATATCAGGAACATGTTTGGACTTGATCATGAATTCGTTCATGTTAAATCGCGTAAGCGTCAAATAGAGAGCAAGTCAAAACGCGCCTGAAAGATGTACGCTCGAACTCATTATCTTACACAAACTTGTCCACACAGACTTGCCGAGTTTTTCATCTTGTACGAACATGAGACTTTACATTACTAAAATCATGTTATTTCCACCAAAAATATTAATTATTCTTAGTACACATAACACAACATAAACAATACAGTACCTACCTATCTTGAAAGTTTTAAATAAGAACTTGTGTTAATTTAATAGCGGTCGCCCCCCATGAACCATGGACCTTGCCGTTGGTGGGGAGGCTTGCGTGCCTCAGCGATACAGATGGCCGTACCGTAGGTGCAACCACAACGGAGGGGTATCTGTTGAGAGGCCAGACAAACATGTGGTTCCTGAAGAGGGGCAGCAGCCTTTTCAGTAGTTGCAGGGGCAACAGTCTGGATGTGTGACTGATCTGGCCTTTTAACATTAACCAAAACGGCCTTGCTGTGCTGGTACTGCGAACGGCTGAAAGCAAGGGGAAACTACAGCCGTAATTTTTCCCGAGGACATGCAGCTCTACTGTATGATTAAATGATGATGGCGTCCTCTTGGGTAAAATATTCCGGAGGTAAAATAGTCCCCCATTCGGATCTCCGGGCGGGGACTACTCAAGAGGACGTCGTTATCAGGAGAAAGAAAACTGGCATTCTACGGATCGGAGCGTGGAATGTCAGATCCCTTAATCGGGCAGGTAGGTTAGAAAATTTAAAAAGGGAAATGGATAGGTTAAAGTTAGATATAGTGGGAATTAGTGAAGTTCGGTGGCAGGGGGAACAAGACTTTTGGTCAGGTGATTACAGGGTTATAAATACAAAATCAAATAGGGGTAATGCAGGAGTAGGTTTAATAATGAATAAAAAAATAGGAGTGCGGGTTAGCTACTACAAACAGCATAGTGAACGCATTTTTGTGGCCAAGATAGACACAAAGCCCATGCCTACTACAGTAGTACAAGTTTATATGCCAACTAGCTCTGCAGATGATGAAGAAATAGATGAAATGTATGACGAGATAAAAGAAATTATTCAGGTAGTGAAGGGAGACGAAAATTTAATAGTCTTGGGTGACTGGAATTCGTCAGTAGGAAAAGGGAGAGAAGGAAACATAGTAGGTGAATATGGATTGGGGAGAAGGAATGAAAGAGGAAGCCGCCTTGTAGAATTTTGCACAGAGCATAACTTAATCATAGCTAACACTTGGTTCAAGAATCATGAAAGGAGGCTGTATACATGGAAGAAGCCTGGAGATACTGACAGGTTTCAGATAGATTACATAATGGTAAGACAGAGATTTAGGAACCAGGTTTTAAATTGTAAGACATTTCCTGGGGCAGATGTGGATTCTGACCACAATCTATTGGTTATGAACTGCAGATTGAAACTGAAGAAACTGCAAAAAGGTGGGAAATTAAGAAGATGGGACCTGGATAAACTGAAAGAACCAGAGGTTGTAGAGAGTTTCAGGGAGAGCATAAGGGAACAATTGACAGGAATGGGGGAAAGAAATACAGTAGAAGAAGAATGGGTAGCTCTGAGGGATGAAGTGGTGGAGGCAGCAGAGGGTCAAGTAGGTAAAAAGACGAGGGTTAATGGAAATCCTTGGGTAACAGAAGAAATATTGAATTTAATTGATGAAAGGAGAAAATATAAAAATGCAGTAAATGAAGCAGGCAAAAAGGAATACAAACGTCTCAAAAATGAGATTGACAGGAAGTGCAAAATGGCTAAGCAGGGCTGGCTAGAGGACAAATGTAAGGATGTAGAGGCTTGTCTCACTAGGGGTAAGATAGATACTGCCTACAGGAAAATTAAAGAGACCTTTGGAGATAAGAGAACCACTTGTATGAATATCAAGAGCTCAGATGGAAACCCAGTTCTAAGCAAAGGAGGGAAAGCAGAAAGGTGGAAGGAGTATATAGAGGGTCTATACAAGGGCGATGTACTTGAGGACAATATTATGTAAATGGAAGGGCATGTAGATGAATATGAAATGGGGGATATGATACTGAGTGAAGAGTTTGACAGAGCACAGAAAGACCTAAGTCGAAACAAGGCCCCGGGAGTAGACAACTTTCCATTAGAACTACTGACGGCCTTGGGAGAGCCAGTCCTGACAAAACTGTACCATCTGGTGAGCAAGATGTATGAGACAGGCGAAATACCCTCAGACTTCAAAATGAATATAATAATTCCAATCCCAAAGAAAGAAGGTGTTGACAGATGTGAAAATTACCAAACTATCAGTTTAATAAGTCACAGCTGCAAAATACTAACACTAATTCTTTATAGACGAATGGAAAAACTGGTAGAAGACGACCTCGGGGAAGATCAGTTTGGAATCCGTAGAAATATTGTAACACGTGAGGCAATACTAACTTTACGCCTTATCTTAGAAGAAAGACTAAGGAAAGGCAAACCTACGTTTCTAGCATTTGTAGACTTAGCGAAAGCGTTTGACAACGTCGACTGGAATACTCTCTTTCAAATTCTAAAGGTGGCAGGGGTAAAATACAGGGAGCAAAAGGCTATTTACAATTTGTACAGAAACCAGATGTTAGTTATAAGAGTCGAGGGGCGTGAAAGGGAAGCAGTGGTTGGGAAGGGAGTGAGACAGGTTTGTAGCCTCTCCCCGATGTTATTCATTCTGTATATTGAGAAAGAAGTAAAGGAAACAAAAGAGAAATTTGGAGTAGGTATTAAAATCCATGGAGAAGAAATAAAAACTTTGAGGTTCGCCGATGACATTGTAATTCTTTCAGAGACCGCAAAGGACTTGGAAGAGCAGTTGAACGGAATGGATAGTGTCTTGAAAGGAGGATATAAGATGAACATCAACAAAAGCAAAACGAGGATAATGGAATATAGTCGAATTAAGTCGGGTGATGCTGAGGGAATTAGATTAGGAAATGAGACACTTAAAGTAGTAAAGGAGTTTTGGTATTTGGGGAACAAAATAACTGGTGATGGTCGAAGTAGAGAAGATATAAAATGTAGACTGGCAATGGCAAGGAAAGCGTTTCTGAAGAAGAGAATTTGTTAACATCGAGTATAGATTTAAGTTTCAGGAAGTCGTTTCTGAAAGTATTTGTATGGAGTGTAGCCATGTATGGAAGTGAAACATGGACGATAAATAGTTTAGACAAGAAGAGAATAGAAGCTTTCGAAATGTGGTGCTACAGAATAATGCTGAAGAATAGATGGGTACATCACATAACTAATGAGGAGGAATTGAATAGAATTGGGGGAGAAGAGGAGTTTGTGGCACAACTTGACCAGAAGAAGGGACCGGTTAGTAGGACATGTTCTGAGGCATCAAGGGATCACCAGTTTAGCATTGGAGGGCGGCGTGGAGGGTAAAAATCGTAGAAGGAGACCAAGAGTGAATACACTAAGCAGATTCAGAAGGATGTAGAGTGCATTAAGTACTGGGAGATGAAGAAGCTTGCACAGGATAGAGTAGCATGGAGAACTGGATTAAACCAGTCTCAGGACTGATGACCACAACAACAACAACATGTTGTATAATGTACATTAGAAATGTACATTAGAAACTAGAGCAATTTTTTTAACGATCGTTGTTATAGTATCTTTTCATGGAGGTAAATTCTTGGTAGCTATAAAATGAAGTCGAGTTAAAGAGAAAGTGTAGAAATGTAATTTGTGAGAAGCAATCAGTAGAACCGAGTGGACATAAATAAAGAAAATACTTGAACATTTTGCGTGTACACGTTCAGAGGATAGACAATGTACGATTTCCGAAATTAATAGGAGCTTATAAACCTGCAAGAAAACGAGAAGCAGGAATATATATAAAAAAAAATGCAGGCAGGTAATCTATGAAGAAGCAACAGGCTCAAAGCCTAACCTATTAAGTGAAAATGAGAATGATTGAAGTAGTGTTAAATTAGACCTGAATTACAAGGAAACTATTATGTTTCAGAATTTATTTGAGGATACTCTTTAATACAGTACGAGTTGACCAGCAATTCGCTGATTTATCCTTAAAGCCTTTGTTTTACAGAAACTATGTTTAATGACCTCTGATAGATTCCTGAATAATTTATGTGTATGTAGATAGGTTTACCTGTCCTGTGTTCTAATGTTAAACCCTTGAAGGTGTTGCACAGACTATTTTTAATCGTACAATTAGAATCGCAGTTTGTACAATTTGCTTGCGAAAATGGAAACAATGAAAACATTGGTAATGGTAAAGGACAAGATGGTTGGTTGATTCAGGGGAGGGGACCAAACAGCGAGGTCATCGATCCCAGCAGATAGTGAAGGATGGGGAAGGCAGTCGGATGTCCCCTTTCAAAGGAACCATCCATGCATTTGCCTGAAGCGAGTTAGGGAAATGATGGAAAACCTAAATCAGGTTGGCTGCACGCAGGTTTGAACCGTAGTCTTCCGGAATGAGAGTCCAGTGGGCTACCCACTGCGTCACCTCGCTCAGTGATAAAGGACAGGGCTATAATGAGCACACATGTTGCGAAACCATTATCGAATACCAAGCTTTGTTACTTTTTGCGAGGCGGGCACAGTTAATAACGATAAAGAACATCAATGAGTGTGTGTTCTGAAATAAAGGTGCCAACACCAAGCTTTTAAAAAAAATCAAAACCGTGCTTTTCAAGTATAACATAATATACAGGGTGTCCCAAAAAATGACTCGATTTTAAGTTGTAATAATATTGATACAACTGTCACTAGGTAACTGAAAGAGCGCTAAATGTAATGGGCATGGTCTAGAGTTTCAGAAAAAATCAGCTAGATGTCGCTACGAGCGCTGACCTGGAGCGTGGACATGGAAGATCACACTTTTATGTCGCGGTTGATATTCAGCGATGAGGCATCTTTCCATATTAGCGGTTAGGTTCACCGTCATAATGTTCGTATATGGGGGCTCGAAAATCCTCACGAAACAATTGAACACGAACGTGATTTACCAAAAGTGAATGTTTTTGTGCTGTTTCGCAAAGCAGGGTTTATGGACCCTACATTTTTAAGGAAGAAACCGTAACAGGACAATCATATCTTGCAATGCTACGTAACTGGTTATTCCCACAACTTGACTCTGACAATTTTATCTATCAGCAAGATGGAGCACCACCGCACTGGCACAACAAAGTGCTCAGTTTCCTCAATGCCAAAGTGCCTCAACTTTGGATAAGACGTACAGGACCGCGAGATCAGGCTTTACACTCTTGGCTTCGTAGGTCTCCTGACTTAACACCATGTCATTTCTTCCTGTGGGGACATGTTAAACAATGTGTTTACGTTCCTCCTTTACCTCGTGTCATTGAGGAACTGAAAACCAAAATATCAGCTGCTGTAGCTTCAACGACAGAGGACACCTTACGATAAGTTTAGGATGAATTCGGCTATCGGCTAGATGCCGTCCGTGCAGCCAATGGAGGACATATTGAACATTTATGATGGATTTTTATAAACTTCTGTCTTTTCTGAGTAACTTAGTGTGCAATTTGTTGGTGTTAAGCCTTTCTTCCTAATAAATAATACTATTTAACATCGAGTCATTCTTTTTGGGACACCCTGTATAATTCTAACAAGGCACTTTTATTCTATTTTCAGAAATATTATCTTTTTAATTCTAATTTCCAAAGCAATTATTCCTCAACTCATTGGTGAATTTCCGCTTAAAAGAAATAGATTTAAATTCATTATTTAATCACATCCGAGCGTAATCTGACGAATCATAAATGCAACTGAATTACCACACTTCATTCGGGTGCGGGTGCTTCAGTTCTGGTCATGTCCTGTAAGTGATTAGAAAGAGGAATGTTATTTAATTTTGGATTTCATTGTTTCATCTGGTTATCGTTATGGTATCTGGCGCTCTGTGAGATCTGTTTATTGCATCTTCGTCTGTCATGAAGGAAACATTGGAAGACTTGAAAAAAGAGACAGCATTGGTCGTATATTTTTTTTTATACTATTGCAAAATCGATTTTCTGTCACTGAGTGACCATCTTCAGTGCTATATTGTATAACTTAAATTGGGATGCACTGTTGTCACTATGCTTACGGCGATCACATGCTATGTGATCGCCGTAAGCATAGTGACAACAGTGCATCCCAATTTAAGTTGTACAATATAGCACTGAAGATGGTCACTCAGTGACAGAAAATCGATTTTGCAATAGTATAAAAAAATATACGACCAATGCTGTCTCTTTTTTCAAGTATACCTGTTATCTGGTCGTTGTGCACAAGACAACATGGAGTCGCCAATCAACATTGGAAGAGTTCATCGTTAGGGCGTTAACTACATGGTCTCGGCGGTTGTACGCATAACGTACAGATTATTAGTCCATCGCTTAATGGGCTGAGAAAGTGGATTAGATCAGCTCACTGCTAAGTGGAACACGTCTAAGACATTCTGTAATCGCTCCAGAAAGTGGCTGGAAGCTCGCTGCCGGACAAGGCAGATAAAAGGCGCGAGAGGAGATGGAAGTTAGATGTAATGCGTTTTTCTTGCAGTACAAGACCAGCGTCAGCTGTTGGAGGGAAGAAGGGGTGGAGGGAAGGAGTTTGTTCCGACGGGGAGCAACAAACTTCGATTTCCGATGGCACTCGTGTGGGGTGGATAAAAGGCACTCATCAGCGCGCGGGGCGTCCTCCTAACCCGCCTCGGACGCGCCTCTGCTCTGATGCTGCTGAAACCTACCAGGCAGCAGGGCGGGCGCCTCTAGCAGTCGCACATCTCACGGGTGCAACCACACAGAATTATTTACTTAAGAGGGGTAGGACGTCAAACGGGCTGACTTGGAGCAGGAGAGGCACCAGAGGACATTTAAATTTCCACAGTCTATACTTTTACAAGTAAATTCATAAAACTTTGTCAGCATGACCAGGAAGGATTCAGGATTCACACTCGTAGCAGCGGAATTTCGAAAAACATAACAAAATAATTTTTTTTCATGTGAAATTTCATCATTTTTTCAAAAAATGGTTCAAATGGCTCTGAGCACTATGGGACTCAACTGCTGTGGTCATAAGTCCCCTAGAACTTAGAACTACTTAAACCTAACTAACCTAAGGAAATCACACACATCCATGCCCGAGGCAGGATTCGAACCTGCGACCGTAGCAGTCGCACGGTTCCGGACTGCGCGCCTAGAACCGCGAGACCACCGCGGCCGGCATCATTTTTTCACTTACTATTGGCTGCATTTGTTGCTATAGGTACACTTTTCTTCATAAGTAAGAGAGACTGTTCGACGAATTTTGCACAGCATACAAACCATATTTATAGGTGTCTGAAACTCTAGAATCTATTTAATTTATGAAAAACTGAATGAGCTGTTACGTTTTAAACTTTGTTTAGAATACAATCAAATTTTGTAGTTAATTATCTCAATTTTTACCACAGTTTTTAATAGATTTGGAAAATTCTAGAGTTTCATACACCTGTAAGTACGGTTTGTATGCTGTGCAAAATTCATCAAAGAATCTCTCTTACTTGTGAAGATAAATGTACCTCTAGCAACAAATGCAGCCAACAGTGAGTGAAAAAGTGATGAAATTTCATATGTAAAAGAAATTATTTTGTTATGTTTTTGCACTTCCACTGCCATGAATGTGAATCCTGAATTCTTCCTGGGCATGCTGACAAAGTTTTATGAATTTATTTGTAAAAGTATAGACAGTAGAAAATAAAATGTCCTGTGGTGCCTCTCCGGCTCCAAGTCGGTCCGTTTGACGTCCTACCACCCTTAATACAACTGGAAAAAATACTCATATGTGACGCTACACGAGCTTTACAAGTAAACAATCTGATTGTAAAGTAAACATTCTGATTTGCTTCTCAAAAAAATGGTTCAAATGGCTCTGAGCACTATGGGACTTAACATCTCAGGTTATCAGTCCCCTAGAACTTAGAACTACTTAAACCTAACTAACCTAAGGACATCACACACATCCATGCCCGAGGCAGGATTCGAACCTGCGACCGTAGCGGTCACGCGGTTCCAGACTGAAGCGCCTAGAACCGCTTGGCCATCAGCGGCTGGCTATGCTTCTCATTTTCGCTACTACTGAAATTCATTACTGCCAGTGTGTTTGCATAATACAAACGATATAAACTGCGCCTGACGTCATTACATTGTAACAAACATCTCGATCAGCTGACTAGTACCGACATCGAATTGCAGATGAGTTCTGGGAATACTGTCCAGCCTATGGTTATCTTAATTCTAGTACTTTCAGTAAAAGTTCCTTCATTACAGTTGTGAAATTTGGTACACAGTTGTTTGCACCGAAAGTTATGTGAAAGGAAGAAGTGTTTTGTTCCACAGGTAAAGTTATTTTAAGAATACGAAGCCAAATTTTGCGAAGAATTTTTTGAAAATTATAATGTGTGTTTGTCTTCAGATCTAAAATACGGTTGAATGTCGGAGATTTCGAGAAACAGAATGTTAATATCGAACTCGTGAGAATTTTCTCTTTAATCAAAGTTTTCTAGTATACGATAACTTGCTGAAAAGTAATGCCTACGAATTTTTATGTGAAAACGCTTATAGATTTTTAAATAAAACAAACTTTATCAACAAAAAATGATTCAAATGGCTCTATGCACTATGGGACTTAACATCTGAGGTCATCAGTCCCGTAGACAGAGAACTACTTAAACCTTACTAACCTAAGGACATCACACACATCCATGCCCGAGGCGACCGTAGCAGCAGTGCGGTTCCGGACTGAAGCGCCTAGAACCGCTCCGCTACAGCGGCCGGCAAACTTTATCAACACTCTACACGTTTGTTCTTCACGTTTACAAATTTATTTCTCAACATGGTCATGTAGGTTGAGAAAACACTTCTCCCAAAGACAGCTCTATATGTTCATACCGTCACTGTAGAATATTTAACTTTGTTGACGGAGCCACAATCTCACCTTTGCTTGCAATGTTTTGTCACCATCAAAGTGAAGTCCTCGAAGGCATTACTTAAGTTTTAAAAGAGATGAAAATCGGTTGGGGCCAAGTCGGTACTGTATGGAGAATGACTGACGACAGTGAACCAAAGGCGTTGGATTGTTGCAGGTGTAGCCGACCCAGTGTGTGATCTGGCATTGTCATGAAGTAGGAAAGGGTTCTCCATGTGTGGACGAACTCTTCGAATAAATGCACGCTGTTTCCACGCACCGTTGTACATAGCCATGTTACACTCTACAGTTTGGAGTCGCCTAGGGCCAGAGGGTTGCAACTTGCGTCAGCCAAGAGAGAAAGTCGACCGGGTAGCATGCATGATGTCTAATACCTCAACGATATTGAGAACAGAGAAATGTTGCAGGCATTACTTTTTAGTACGCCCTCGTATTATGCTTCTTAACTTGATATGGTTTCAGGACGTGTATTGGACTGAAGTCATAAAACAGAAACGCTTATTTTGTGTTTATCGTGCATTGCCGATAGTAATGGACGTAATTTCTTACACGACTGGTCATTAAAATTGCTACACCACGAAGATGACGTGCTACAGACGCGAAATTTAACCGACAGGAAGAAGATGATGTGATTAGCTTTTCAGAGCATTCACACAAGGATGGCGCCGGTGGCGACATCTACAACGTGTTGACGTGAGGAAAGTTTCCAACCGATTTCTGATACACAAACACCAGTTGACCGGCGTTGCCTGGTGAAACGTTATTGTGATGTCTCGTGTAAGTAGGAGAAATGCGTACCATCACGTTTCCGACTTTGGTAAAGGTCGGATTGCAGCCTATCGCGATTGCGGTTTATGGTATCGCGACATTGCTGCTCGCGCTGGTCGAGATCCAATGACTGTTAGCAGAATATGGAATCGGCGGGTTCAGGAGGGTAATACGGAACACCGTGCTGGATACCAACGGCCTCGTATCACTAGCAGTCGAGATGACAGGCATCTTATCCGCATGGCTGTAACGGATCCTGCAGCCACGTCTCGATCCCTGAGTCAACAGATGGGGACGTTTGCAAGACAAGAACCATCTGCACGAACAGTTCGACGACGTTTGCAGCAGCATGGACTATCAGCTCGGAGACCATGGCTGCGGTTACTCTTGGCGCTGCATCACAGACAGGAGCGCCTGCGATGGTATACTCAACGACGAACCTCGGTGCACGAATGGCAAAACGTCATTTTTTCGGGTGAATCCAGGTTTTGTTTACAGCATCATGATGGTCGCATCCGTGTTTGGTGACATCGCGGTGGACGCACATTGGAAGCGTGTATTCGTCATAGCCATACTGGCGTATCACCCGGCATGATGGTATAGGGTGCCATTGGTTACACGTCTCGGTCACCTCTTGTTCGCATTGACGGCACTTTGAACAGTGGACGTTACATTTCAGATGTGTTACGACCCGTGGCTCTACCATTCATTCGATCTCTGCGAAACCCTACATTTCAGCAGGATAACGCACGATCGCATGTTGAAGGTCCTGTACGGGCCTTTCTGGATACAGAAAATGTTCGAGTGCTGCCTTGTCCAGCACATTCTCCAGATCTCTCACCAATTGAAAAGTCTGGTCAATGGTGGCCGAACAACTGGCTCGTTACAATACGCCAGTCACTGCTCTTGATGAACTGTGGTATCGTGTTGAAGCTGCATGGGCAGCTGTACCTGTACACGCCATCCAAGCACTGTTTGACTCAATGACCAGGCGTATCAAGGCCGTTATTACGGTCAGAGGTGGTTGTTCTGGGTACTGATTTCTCAGGCTCTATGCATCCAAATTGCGTGAAAATGTAATAACATGTCAGCTGTAGTATAAAAAATTTGTCTAATGAATACCCGTTTATCATCTGCATTTCTTCTTGGTGTAGCAATTTTGATGGCCAGTAGTGTATAAAAGCACAATAAAACATTTCACGTGTCTTTCCAGAAAACAAAATGCTTCCGGTCAAACTGATGTTTCTTCTTGTATTCCCGTGGAAGTGGCGAACTAAATGATTCTGGGCGCAACAAAAACACAATTTTAATTCTATAGTTTGTAAAAAAGAAAGAATTGTCATTTCAGTGTTTCAGACTGTTTTTTATCCTTTCACCTGGCATCAAGTAATCGCATTAATATTGAGAATTGCGGAGAAACTGGGTTAACAATACTGCTACATGAGTTATGCTAATACAACATGTTGTTCGATTATTAAAATTAATACTTGGTTTCAGCTATAAAAGAGAAAAACGGTATCTGATGGCTCCACTTCGCATGCTGCGTAATGAGAGAAACTCCGATATTTTCCCTCCGTCACGTGACTTAGATGTTGCTTTCAAACAATAACACGGTAGAGAGGCGTAGGTGCGCGGACTAGGAGAATCTACGGCCGCAGTTCTTTCCCGTATACCGCGAAAGTGGCCAAAAGCAACAACTTTAGTCTCATTCATAATAACATCGAACGCGAGAATCACGCGCGTTATAAGGAAATTAACATTGATCAGTGGCAAGACATTAAAGATTGGTGGTCTGAACCACCCATCAAGAAATAGACAGTTGGTGCTGGGTGAAAACCTCCAACAAATGTGAGTGGAATAATGCTAAACAGCATTGTAATACTGCTGTTTCTACAACTAGTTTTCTTAGCGCAATAGACTGGCACTGTATGTGTTTTAAAGAATACGGACAGTCTTTAAAGATATACAATGAGGTCACTAAATTGAACATAATCCGCAGCTGAAGGCAGGAAAAACGAAAAAATTCTCACTGTCAATATTTGGCCGACAAGAGGAGAGGAGGTGGTGCCATAAAGTTCCCGATGATTAGCCTTTGCAACAACGCTCTGGATTAAATTACAGACGTCTCCGCAGTGTCTCATGAAGTGAGGGCATGTGGCACCCTTGATGGTAGTCTGTCCGTCGGATGTGGCCGTTAAGCTCGGCGGGTCTCCTTGGTGCTTTTGGAGAGGAGTGGGATATGTTCCTGGACCGGGCTTCACCATTTCGCTTCTCTCATCATCCCTAACAAGAGCATGACACTACGCTACACAGACTTCCATTACCGTCAGCTACATTTCGCAGATACACTTACGCACACGTCTCTCGTACTTCGCGAAGAAAAGGTACCTGTGACCGCGAAGAATAGGCAAAACCCTTCCAGTCCACAGGCGGCTGAACCTACCCTTCTGGGTCTCCCAGCCATTCATACTTTAAGACTTTACTTTTCTGTCGCGATGGATAACTATAGCAAAACAGGCATCAATGAGGAGAATGTTTTACTATCGAAATTGAGATATACAGTACTATAATACAGCAAGCGTCAGATTCTCCGGTTTAATGCGAACCCGAGTCTGCAAGGATAACCGAAAAACACGGATAATCCAGAATACAATTGTTCCTTCTGAACTCTGCAATTTACTGTATTTGAAAAGATATTACATGAAGTTTCAAACCCCAATCCATTACATACACTTTACTCGCAGAGAAATGAGAACTTATTTATAAAATTACGCTTAAAACACGATGCACTTTGTATGACTTCAATTTTATTTCTTTCTTTTCCCTAACGACATTCTCGTTTTCCACAGAGCTAAAACACTGGTATAATCAAATGAATTTTATGTTGCGTACTTCAATGAAAGATAGTCGAATTTCAGTGGCTAGGTGTGTGTGATAATGTGTTCCTCGATCGCCTCGCTTTCGCTCTTTTTCCTCTACCAAACGTTCATCGTTCATTGTATCACTTAGCTACTCCAATTCGGGTTCAGAGCAATCGCTATTTAGTAACTCGCGGATGTTTCAGGTATCCAAAGATATGTTTAAGAGCGCTGGAACAGTACGGTTGCGTTTATCTGTCAGCTTCCTAACACATGTAAATCATTCATAAAATTAAGGAATGTGATTTACACTATCTGATCAAAAATATCCGGAGACCTCTATGTAACGAGGAATTCTTTTTATTTTTTTTTTAAATTTATTTGCTTTCGGCTTGTGTCCACACAGCCAACTCAGCAGCGGAACGACGATACGACAGTGTATTTGAGGCGACTTGCATGTCAATATTGACGATACGAATGTAAGGACAACGAAATACGCAGTCCCTGAGCAGCAAAAATCTCCGACCCGGCCGGGAATGGAACCCAGGCTACTTCGGTTCGCACTCAGCCGCGCTGACCCGGCAGATCCTGAGGCGGACATAATTCGGAATTGACCTTTTTTTTTTTTTGCTTTAGTTTGTTGCGTCTGCTTTGGGCGGATGTCGTAAGACATCCATTTAAGTTCGTTGTTGATCTGTTAAGTCAGTTTTTTTTATTACAGAGGCCACATTACCCTCTGACCGTACACGCTGAGCTACCGTGCCGGCTGCCGCTAGACGTCACGAGAGACGCACTCGTCAGCGAAAGGAAGTGGGTACTAGTGTGTTGTCAGTAGAACGGGACGGCCAGGAGAGCTCATAGACTTTGTAGATGGACTAGTCATGGGTATAACAAGACTACCAAACTCATCAGGGGCATTTCAACCTGATCATAGCGTCCTACATCTCTATCTCCCCTGGGTTCGGCTCTAGAGGAAGAAAGGGCGTTGCTCCACAGCCACTCAGACACCTCACGGAACAAGTCACCGGTACAGTTCAGGCCGTCATGAAGGTGAAGGGCGGGTGCAACCTATATTAACGTCCACTTTAGGTGTCCGGATATTTTTGATCACATACTATAGGTTAAGACACATTGTCAAAGATCCATTTTAAAAGCTACAGTATTACTGAAACCCGTCAGCAGAGGAAAATTCGACCAACAATGGATTTCTGCTGGAGATTAGGATTTCATTTCCTAATAACACAGATTAAGAATTCCGAAGGGGAGTGTCCAAAAAGAAGAAAAGTAATTTATTTCATTAGCGTATTAATAGTGTTGAGAATTATCTATCACGGGCCGCTGTGGTCTAGCGGTTCTAGGCGCTCAGTCCGGAACCGCGCAGGTTCGAATCCTGCCTCGGGCATGGATGTGTGTGATGTCCTTAGGTTAGTTAGGTTTAAGTAGTTCTAAGTTCTAGGGGACTGATGCCCACAGATGTTAAATCCCAAAGTGCTCAGAGCCATTTGAACCATTTGAACCAATTATCTATCTTTAGCTCATGGGAAAAGGGGTAATGAAACACATACGATGCTACGATGGTAGAATGGGGGGATGTACCTGGCGGTGAAATAGGAAACAACGGAAAAATATTTCAGGGATGTCCGACGGTAGAATAGTGTCCGATATCGGTTTCCGGCGGTAAAACATGAATCACATGTGTAACCGTGTATTGTAATCGATAATTTTCGTTCTAATTATAACAATATTTCAAGAATCTTTTCAAGTTTTTTAAATTCCTGAACAGTGCACAGATGAACTGCACTTGGATAATCGGGTGCTCTGTTCAAGGTTGTCTGTGATTCTCGTGTACATGAAAGCGAACAAATAACTTCATCCATTTCAAAACTTGGTGGAGATCACATTTCATTCCGTGTTTTAAGGATAGCGTTTGCAGTCCTAGTACATACATGAAGAGTAGATGAATATACGAGTACATAGTTAAAGCTGTGTTGTGAAAACGGCGCATCTGACTTACGACGAGCAGTCGTTGTAGCTTATAAAGGGTGTAAAAGCACGTGATCTAGTCAGACCGAAATAAGGTCTCTAAGCACGTGACCACTCGGGATCTCGAAAGAGAACTGCGAGATCTATTTAATATGGGCAAGTTTCTGAAGCCAAAATACAAGCAATTTTCTGGAAATCTGTAACGTGTCTAACTTCTGCAAACGTTGGAAGTGAAAGTGACAAGATACACATACGTTCGCTTTTATGGCACGTTAAACAGTGTGTTATACTTCTTTCCTGTTGGTGCAATAAAGCTGTAATGAATAACCTACTGGTAATGGGCTCTACATTGTTCAGAGAGGAAAACCGATTACAGGGATTCCACAGCCGGTACATCTACATCTACATCTACATTTATACTCTGCAAGCCACCCAAAGGTGTGTGGCGGAGGGCACTTTACGTGCCACTGTCATTACCTCCCTTTCCTGTTCCAGTCGCGTATGGTTCGCGGGAAGAACGACTGCCGGAAAGCCTCCGTGCACGCTCGAATCTCTCTAATTTTACATTTGTGATCTCCTCGGGAGGTATAAGTAGGGGGAAGCAATATATTCGATTCCTCATCCAGAAACGCACCCTCTCGAAACCTGGACAGCAAGCTACACCGCGATTCAGAGCGCCTCTCTTGCAGAGTCTGCCACTTGAGTTTGCTAAACATCTCTGTAACGCTATGACGCTTACCAAATAAGCCTGCGACGAAACGCGCCGCTCTTCTTTGGATCTTCTCTATCTCCTCTGTCAACACGACCTGGTACGGATCCCACACTGATGAGCAATACTCAAGTATAGGTCGAACGAGTGTTTTGTAAGTGCGTACAGCGACATTCCACCATAAGAAACAAAAGACTTGGAAGAAAACAACCTAAGAAGCCACTACTAATTCTAGTTCTAGGAGTCTACACCGAGAACATCGAAAACTTAGAAACAAAGTGCTGAAAAATTTGTCATACTATTATCGGAATCAGGCGTGTTTTATCGTTTCTGTAAATTTGATGAAATATGCCTTAGAGTGTTATTCACGCTCTTGCTCCAACTACACTCCTGGAAATTGAAATAAGAACACCGTGAATTCATTGTCCCAGGAAGGGGAAACTTTATTGACACATTCCTGGGGTCAGATACAGCACATGATCACACTGACAGAACCACAGGCACATAGACACAGGCAACAGAGCATGCACAATGTCAGCACTAGTACAGTGTATATCCACCTTTCGCAGCAATGCAGGCTGCTATTCTCCCATGGAGACGATCGTAGAGATGCTGGATGTAGTCCTGTGGAACGGCTTGCCATGCCATTTCCACCTGGCGCCTCAGTTGGACCAGCGTTCGTGCTGGACGTGCAGACCGCGTGAGACGACGCTTCATCCAGTCCCAAACATGCTCAATGGGGGACAGATCCGGAGATCTTGCTGGCCAGGGTAGTTGACTTACACCTTCTAGAGCACGTTGGGTGGCACGGGATACATGCGGACGTGCATTGTCCTGTTGGAACAGCAAGTTCCCTTGCCGGTCTAGGAATGGTAGAACGATGGGTTCGATGACGGTTTGGATGTACCGTGCACTATTCAGTGTCCCCTCGACGATCACCAGTGGTGTACGGCCAGTGTAGGAGATCGCTCCCCACACCATGATGCCGGGTGTTGGCCCTGTGTGCCTCGGTCGTATGCAGTCCTGATTGTGGCGCTCACCTGCACGGCGCCAAACACGCATACGACCATCATTGGCACCAAGGCAGAAGCGACTCTCATCGCTGAAGACGACACGTCTCCATTCGTCCCTCCATTCACGCCTGTCGCGACACCACTGGAGGCGGGCTGCACGATGTTGGGGCGTGAGCGGAAGACGGCCTAACGGTGTGCGGGACCGTAGCCCAGCTTCATGGAGACGGTTGCGAATGGTCCTCGCCGATACCCCAGGAGCAACAGTGTCCCTAATTTGCTGGGAAGTGGCGGTGCGGTCTCCTACGGCACTGCGTAGGATCCTACGGTCTTGGCGTGCATCTGTGCGTCGCTGCGGTCCGGTCCCAGGTCGACGGGCACGTGCACCTTCCGCCGACCACCGGCGACAACATCGATGTACTGTGGCGACCTCACGCCCCACGTGTTGAGCAATTCGGCGGTACGTCCACCCGGCCTCCCGCATGCCCACTATACGCCCTCGCTCAAAGTCCGTCAACTGCACATACGGTTCACGTCCACGCTGTCGCGGCATGCTACCAGTGTTAAAGACTGCGATGGAGCTCCGTATGCCACGGCAAACTGGCTGACACTGACGGCGGCGGTGCACAAATGCTGCGCAGCTAGCGCCATTCGACGGCCAACACCGCGGTTCCTGGTGTGTCCGCTGTGCCGTGCGTGTGATCATTGCTTGTACAGCCCTCTCGCAGTGTCCGGAGCAAGTATGGTGGGTCTGACACACCGGTGTCAATGTGTTCTTTTTTCCATTTCCAGGAGTGTATTACCAATAATACCTGGTATTACCTCAGTTGCCAAAAATTTGGTACTACGAGGTAGTAAATCATACTCCTTACATATCGCTGATTTCTTAAAATTTCGAGTAGAGCACAACTGTGTCTTGCCATTTATTATAAACAGAGCCCGAGCTCGGTTGGTCTCACACAACGAGCTGCAAAGTCGTTCTTTCGGTTACGTAAGAAGCTGTCACGCGCAATCGCGTCATGCATAATTTGTCTGAACGACAATAAAACGAAGTAATGTGAATGCCGTTGTTTTGTTCAAAGTGACATTTTTTACTGTTTTAAAAGTTGAGAAACTTTGATAGGAAGCATGGTCAGTTTCTTTTAGTAACGAAGCATGCTCCCACTGTAAAGCTTCCATACTCCAGTCCGTTAAGCCCTTATGGGCCGCCGCAAAATGTAATAAGACGAAAGGGGTAGGCTCTCATCTGACTAATTACAAATAAGCTTAACAAAAGAAATGTGAAAATACGCCAGCTAATAATATCGTGGGAAACTTGGTATTAGTTTCGGTTGATATCCTCGCTGGAACATATAATCAGGGGCTAAAGGAAATAGATGGAATGTGGAGAATGTGTGCGATACAAACAGACGTACTGAGAGAAGAACAACAGGAATTAATAGCCCCGTCACCTTATTTATAGGTGACAGGATGATTGCAAGCAGTATGTGGAACATACCTACGGCAACTCCTCCTTGCATTGCCCACAGCCCACATGGTCACTAAGGCAGCCAAATGCACAGTGAGCAGTCATTCAAATGGCTCTGAGCACTATATGACTTAACATCTGAGGTCATCAGTCCCACATAACTTTGACTACTTAAACCCAGCTAACCTGTTAGGCAGGATTCGAACCTGTGACCGTAGCGCTCGCGCAGTTCCAGACTGAAGCGCCTAGAACCGTTCGGCCACACCGGCAGGGGTGCAGTCATTCACTATTCACTCACACAGGAGACGCCTCGACCGTCGAGGGATGAACATTACGGCGGCCCTAAAACAGAGGTCGGCGTACCTCCGCTCTCTCTGGCTACTTCCCGTTTCTGCATGTCAAAACACGCAGACGGAGGTTTTCATCCCTCCTCAGAATACTGCATTCCTAGCGGCCAATGCTGAATCAGTGAAGGTATATAAACCCCATCCCCTCCACTCCCATCCTCATTCTGCTATCGTTAATGGCGGGATCAGCTCCATTGTCTTGTCCTCGCTCGCGTGTGTGTGTTAATCATTAAAAAATGGTTCAAATGGCTCTGAGCACTATGGGACTTAACTTCTCAGGTCATCAGTCCCCTAGAACTCAGAACTACTTAAACCTAACTAACCTAAGGACATCACACACATCCATGCCCGAGGCGGGATTCGAACCTGCGACCGTAGCGGTCGCGCGGCTCCCGACAGTAGCGCCTAGAACCGCTCGGTCACACCGGCCGCCTGTTAATCATAAGTTTGCTCGTAAGATGAAGCGTTTTTCATGCAGCAGCTGTGGCAGTGCCAGTGGCGGCAAATGCCCAAGACTGACGCAGGAATGAGAACAACCAGGTAATCACAGATTTAATTTCATAGCATGAGATCGGATCTCGTAATAGATATTTTCATAAAAAAGTTTCGCTGTATCAGTTGAAGTGTATTTTTGTAAAAACAGTTTCTTAATATCCTTTTCGTGTGGGTACAGCTTTCGAAGTTAAAAAGTGTCGTAGCATGAGTGTTCAGATTATTAAGTCATTAATTTTTTTTCTTGTGGATTCTGCATACAGCAACCAAATCATGGATGAGTTGGAGGTAGAGACTTGCAGCGACAGAAGCAGCAACAGCATCGTAAGTAATATATACTGGGTGGGGAAAAATTGTGTCACGAAATTTTAACCCTGGATAGCTGATGCCAGTAGGAACCAAACTTCCTAACGTTGTGTAGGTCGACAACGCACAATTTTTGAATTACCGAAACTTCTACGCACTCCGATTGGCCGCAGAATTGTTTTGTTACCGGACGCTCTGGACAACGCATGACCGCGAATGCTTTGTCTGTCGGAGGTCGCGATGTATCCAAGGCGGCCCGCGTGCTCGGTGGTAGCGCGCCAGCCTTCCACTCTGGGGGCCCGGGGGCGAATCCACCGAGGTCCCGACACCTCCATTGTAGTTTCATGATAAGACATACGAGGAACAAACTTGTCAACACTGTTAGTTCGCATACAGAAAGTCTTTTACAAATTTTGTCGGCCGTGAAAAGGGTCTTTTTTGTAGCTAGGACATTGTTTACTTGAAGCAGGTGCTCGAAGTGGCGACCCTCTGACGCGACACAAGCTTAGTAATGTCCAACGGTGGTCTGCCGAACTCTATCAGAGATTCCTGGCATTGGCCTGGCGTGATTAGCGTCATGTTGAATGTGATCCACTAATTCCTCTTCGTTTTTAGGTGGCTCGCGTCCGTGTGGGTGAATTGGAACCTTGAAGAATCACCGCAGGAAAAAGGTCGGTGCCGTGAGGTTTGATCATATCCTACGAGCACCTCTGCCAATTATCCAGCCATTGAAGAGTTCATTGAAATATCCGCTCACAGCACGACTGTTATGTGGGGGCGTCCCATCATGCTGCAACCACATGCGTAGCCTATGTCCAGGGGAACATCTACCAGCAGGCTGGGTAGAGTTTCTTGCATAAAGTGATGGTAATTTGAGCCGGTAAATCGAGGAGATAGACAGACCGGCCCAGTCAGATTGTCAACGACAATGCCTGTCCAAGTGTCGAGCGAAAATCGTTCATGGTGTCCGTGGAAGTACGTGCCTTGAGGATTTTCCGCGTACCCAGTAATGAACGTTTCGACTGTTGTAAAGGCCATCCCGATGGAAGGTGCACTAGTTGGTAAACAAGATAATAACGGGGAAGTCGGGATCTCGTGCAACACATCGCAGAAACCACAGGCAAAACCTTAGCTTGTGTTCATAGTCTGTCACAGGATTTCGGTCTTTGGCAGGGTGGAAGCTAAATGGATGCTGGCCGTCATCTCTCGAAACCTCCCAGACTAACCGATGAGTGATCCCCATGTCTTATCCATCCACTCAAGTACTTGTCGCAGGTGATTCATCGAAGCACTCAAGAACACTCTCTTCAAATGCAGCATCCCGTCATGCTCGAGGTCTTCCAGCGTCACCATGATATCACGCTAATGAGCCTGTTTCGCCAAGTCGCTGGTGAATTGCTGTAAACGTTTCCGAGGTGTGGTTGGCGTTTGCTGGGTACCGTCGAGCTCCATGCGCATTATCGTCGGCTAGTCCATAAACAAAAACCATATCTCGTTGTTCTTCAAACGAATACGGTGCCGCCATGCTTACTGTATGACTAAATCGCAGGTGATGTATGTGTGCCCCGAAACGAGCTTACGTGTGAATGCCTCTGACGTGAGGTGGAGACAAACAGCAAGACCTATTCGGCACCTGTGCGTATCACGTTGGGGCAGTGACGGGGCGAGGCACGTTTGTATGTGTGAACAGACAACAATAGCGCTGCCTGTCAACTGGCTAACGGCAACAGGGCAATCCCAGGCCAATCGTAGCGCTTAGCGCCAAGTTTCCGTAGTTTAAAACTGGTGCGTTGTCGACCTACACAGAATTAGTAATTTTGGTTCTTCCTGGCACCAGATGTCCAGGGTTAAAATCTCGTGAGCAATTTTTCTCCACCCTGTATATTGTTCTTCATATATATATATATTATGCTGGTTTTATTTAGTGGTCAGCCAGTCTTTGCTGTTGAACATGATTTCGAGGATCAAAATCGATACTGCATCTTTTTCACTAAAAAATTCATAAAACTGAATACATGACGTCTTATTGTTTCAGTGCACATCCAGTGGACAATTGATGACCTGGCTGCTGAAGGCCAGGAACAGCAGCAGCAGCATTGTAATTAGTATACATGGTGAGTCACCTAACATTACCGCTGGATATATTTCGTAAATCACATCAAATACTGACGAACCGATTCCACAGACCGAACGTGAAGGGAGGGGGTAGTGTAATTGTTTGATACAAATCATACAAAAATGCACGGAAGTATGTTTTTTAACTCAAACCTACGTTTTTTTTTAAATTGAACCACGTTAGTTTTGTTAGCACATCTGAACATATAAACAAATACGTGATCAGTGCCGTTTGTTGCATTGTAAAATGTTAATTACATCGGGAGATACTGTAACCTGAAGTTGACGCTTGAAACCTCCGACGTTCAGTTGCGTGTTGTAACAAACACGGGCCACGGTCGGCGAGCAGCATCTGCAGGGACATGTTTACGATGACGACCGTCTTTACGAGTGTGGCTGTAGTGCACTGTTGTGGTTTGGTCTAGCTGTCGCAGTGTCCGCATGTAGCGCTTGCTGCTATTGTTATTCTGCATTCGTCTCCGCACGCAGACCAACTGTAGTACACCGTGTTACTAGACGTCTGCGATAGTGTAGTGTTGTAGGAACTGTGACCATGGTGTGTTCGAACTCTGGAAAGGCGGAGATGATACTCATCTATGGCGAGTGTCGACTAAATGCAGCTGAAGCCTGCAGGGTGTATGCAGAACGGTACCTGGACAGAGAGCATCCAACGTGCCGCACATTGCAAAACATCTGCCGCCAACTGTATGCAACAGGTATGGTCGTAGCACGCAGACGGGTCCGTAACAGGCCCGTCACAGGAGAAGCGGGTGCAGTTGGTGTGTTAGTTGCTGCTGCCATGAACCCACACATGAGTACACGGGACATTGCGAGAGCTGGTGGACTGAGTCAAAGTAGTGTCATGCGCATATTGCATCGTCACCGCTTTCACCCGTTTCATGTGTCGCTACATCAGCAATTACATGGTGATGACTTTAATCATCGAGTGCAATTCTGTCAATGGGCATTAACAGAGAATGCGTTGCAGTTCTACCTGTTTACCGATGAAGCGGGTTTCACAAACCACGGGGCAGTGAATCTACGGAACATGCATTACTAGTCCGTGGACAATCCTCGCTGGCTCAGACAGGTAGAGCGACAGCGACCGTGGACTGTAAATGTATGGTGCGGAATCATTGGCGACCACCTCATTTGTCCTCACTTCATTGCAGGGGCCCAAACAGCTGCAACATACATCGCGTTCCTACAGAATGATCTGCCAACGTTGCTCGAAAATGTCCCACTGGAAACGCGTCGACGTATGTGGTATCAGCATGATGGTGCACCTGCACATTCCTCAATTAACACTAGGCTGACCCTTGACAGGATGTTCGACGGGCGTTTCATTGGACGTGGAGGACGCATAAATTGGCCAGCCCGTTCTCCTGATCTTACACCTCTAGACTTCTTTCTGTGGGGTACGTTAAAGGTGAATGTGTACCGTGATGTGCCTACAACCCCAGAGGATATGAAACAACGTATTGTGGCAGCCTGCGGCGACATTACACCAGATGTACTGCGGCGTGTACGACATTCATTACGCCAGAGATTGCAAGTGTGTGCAGCAAATGATGGCCACCACATTGAATATCTATTGGCCTGACATATCGGGACACACTCTATTCCACTCCGTAATTGAAAACGGAAACCACGTGTGTACGTGTACCTCACCCCTCATGGTAATGTACATGTGCGTCAGTGAAAAAGACCAATAAAAAGGTGTTAGCATGTGGACGTAATGTGCTGTTCCAGTCTCTTCTGTACCTAAGGTCCATCACCGTTCCCTTTGGATCCATACGTTATTCGGTGCTCTCCGATACACACGATCGAACAGCGGAGGAGTGGTACTCAAGCGTCAACTTTAGGTTACAACATCTCCGGATGTAATTAACATTTTACAATGCAACAAACGGCACTGATTACGTATTTGTTTATATGTTCAGATGTGCTAACAAAACTAACGGGGTTCCATTTAAAAAAACGTAGGTTTGTTTTAAAAAACATATTTCCGTGCATTTTTTTATGGTTTGTATTAACCAATTACAATAGCACCTCTCCTCACGTTCGGTCTGTGGAATCGATTCGTCAGAATTTGATGTGGTTTACGAAATATATCCAGCGGTAACGTTAGGTGACACCCTGTATATTTTCTTCTTCACAGTACCGTGCATATACATAATATGTTGCTCTTGGACAAAAATTTCATTGTATATGCCAAATAAGTTGCATATACTTTGTTGTTATTATAAATGATTTCAAGGAGCAGGAAGAGGGAGGGACAGAGTTTATGATGCCATCCGTATCACAGCTATCGTGTAAGTATATTTTCGTTCGTCAAATTTTTTCTTAGTTTTGTGTGTGAACGTTTTTTTCATTAAATCAATATATTGCTGTTGTAGATGATTTGATTTCGAAGACCTTATTCGATTGATCCACAGTGGTTCAGACGAGGAGATACCTGACTGGGTGGAGGAGATGGAGAGGGAGCTGTGTCACCACGAGGAGCTGCCGGATGACCTGAGAGATATGTCACAGAGTCAGAGAAATATAGGTAATACGTACTCACTCTGATTACAAAAAATGAGTATTGTTTCTTCCTTGAAGCAGCAGACGATGTCTGGAATGACGTACTCAAGTCTCATTATTTTTTCTCTACAGCACCAACATCACTGCAATATGCAGTGGCGCAGGTACAAAGACTAATGGCTGTGCGGCACGCTCCACCATGTAGGAGAGACCTCATTACTGTGCAGGAAGCTGACAAAGTGCAGGCCACCACAGCCACAAGCGCCGCTGCGGCTGCAGCTGCCCCCGCATGAACGGGTCGTTTGGGATGACAGGATTAAAGCTCACACTATTCGCTATAGAGGGAATGGGAACACTGAGTGAGAGGGAGACAACGAGACTGGGCGTAAATGATGCAGAATATTATGATCCTTTTATCACAGTGTAAGTATGTGTGTGTATGAGTGTGTTTGTGCATGGTGTAAATATTTATTTATGCACACTATGTGTGTACTGTGTACAGTGATACAAATATATATGGAAATATAAAGGTGCACATTGTATATGCTGATGAAGAAAATAAAAATGTATACTATTGTTAAAAAATGTGTCCAACGAACAACAAGCGTACATCTTGTATCCTGCACATCATGTATGTCTGAAATTTTAATCCTGGATAGCTGATGCCAGTAGGAGGAACAAAATCTGCTAATGTTGTGTAAGACGACAACACATCATTTTCAAACTACGGAAATTTGGCGCCACATGCCCCGATAGGCTGTGGGAATGCCCTGTTGCCATTCGTCAGTTGACAGGCAACGTTATGGTTGTTGGTTCACACATACAAACGTCCCTCCGAGCGTCACTGCCCCAACGTGATACACACACGTGTCGAATAAGTCTTACTGTTCGTCTCCACCTCATGTCAGAGGGATTCACACGTAAGCTTCGTGTTGGAGCACACACATGTCATCTGCGATTTAATCGTACATAAACATGGACTAGCCGACAGTAACGCACATGAAGCTTGATGGTTGTGTGAGGAACGGTACCCAGCAAGACGCCACCCACATCCGCAATGTTTACAGAAATTCACCGGCTACTTGGCGAAACAGGTTCATTAGCAGGATATCATGTTGATGCTGGAAGATCTCGAACATGACGGGATTCTGGATTTGAAGAGACTGTTCTCGAGCGCTTCAAGGAAGCGCCTACGAGAGGTACTCGAGCAGTTGGACACAACATGGGTGGTCACTGATCGATTAGGTTGGGAGGTTTTGAGGGATGATGGCCAGTACCCATTTAATTTCCGCTTTGTCAGAGACCTAAATCACGTGATGGACTATGAACACACACTAGGGTTTGCCAGTTGTTTCTGCAATGTTGAAAGGTGGCTACACTGAGCCACAGCGCCAGAGATTGCGCCAAAGAGTTTTATTCCGCCGCCTCCACTGGCAGTGCTTGTTGAGATGTGGTAGTGGAGAGTGCTTGCTGGGAAGTCGTCGTAGAGAGTGGTTGTTGAGATGTGGTGGTGGAGAGTGTTTGTTGAGAAGTGGTAGTGGAGAGTGCTTGTTGAGAAGTCGTCGTGGAGAGTGCTTGTTCAGAAGTTGTGGTGGTTAGTGCCTTGCTGAGAGGATGATGATAGCTGTACTAATTGAGGCCATGTTGTGTGCGGTTGTTTTGATGGGCTAGACACCAGATGTTGTTGGATTGGGGATGTTGTAATGATCAGAGTGTGCTTTTCGTCAATATATATGAAGGTAAAGAAAATTTTTTTATTTTGATTTCAAATGTCTTAAACAATAATGCCTCTTGGTCACAGGTTCAGTCAACAATGCATCTGGCTTGTGTTCATGTATTAAAGTGTAATTCTGGTTTCTATGTGCAAGTATAGTATTTCAGTTTTATTTAATTAATTCAGTGTAAATGGTATTTAAAATATCTTGTCTTTTTGAGGAAGAACCGTGCCAGATGTGTACGTTGAATCACACTTCCACACACAGAACAGCTACATTTGTGCCTTGTTGTTTCGTAGCTTTCATAGTTGCTGGGGACTTAATTAATTAATTGTGTTAACGGAAATTTCGTTTCATTCTTTGTTGTTGTTCTATGCAGTCAGATTGCGTACTAATACTAGTCAGGGCCAACCGGTTACGAGACTGCGTAAGCGGACAGACAGCTACTAAAATAAAAAATTAAAATTATTTGCATTTCATTTAATTAAGCACCCATGCAATGTGTTGCACTAGATCTCGCCCACACATAACAGCTGTGCTGTAGACGGATATTTAAATGAACTCTTCGACGGATGGGTAATTGGCAGAGGTGCTTGTAGGGGTAGGGAACGGCCCCTGCAATCACCAGACCTCACGCCACTGGACTTTTTCCTCTGGGGATTCTTCAAGGTTCTAGTTCACCCACTTGGATGCGAAGCACCTAGAAACGAAGAGAAATTAATGGATCGCATTCAACATGCCGCCAGTCACATCAGGGCAATGCCAGGAACGATTTCGGCAAGATTTCGGCAAAACACCTGTAACACCATAACTCTAATACTCTACTGATTTATTTTGCTTTTGTTTTATTTAATGTTACATCGTTGAACTTCTGTAAATGTGTTTGATTGAATCGATAACACAAAATTGTTTACTTCTTTCTTTGTAAAAACTTTGATGTCAAGGTTTGATTCTATGCAAAGTAGTGTATTTGTCATTTAAATTGTTTGTCCCATTTGGAGGGAACAAAACTTACTGTATATAATTCTAATTTTGTGTGAATAATTTTTGGTAGAAATGTCAATATGTGCAAATGTTCTGTGTTATTTATTGTATTTGTTTGCTGTTATGTAAACTGCTGACCTTCACTTAGGATTCTTAGTTATTCTGTGTGTAAAAGGTGTAGTGGTTCCCCTCGGGAACGGAACTGTGTAGCGCGCGCAAATTGTGGTTGGCCTAGGTAGAAAAGGTGGAATTGAGAGTCAGTCAGGGACGAGCTACCAAACTGTGCACTGCCATGTAACATTTGTATATTGTGTTGGTTCCGAGAGAGGCTTTTTCTACCACTTTCCAATGCCTCGGATGGATGAATAAATAGCTGGAACGATTCTGGAATTGGTATCCATCATCGCCACCAAGAAGGGCCAGAGTCCAGCAATTCTGCCAGAAAATCCACCTACCAACATGCAGTTGCCACCACATTGCGCTATCACTGTAAAGGAGTACTATTATAATGTACAGTGAAGGATCAGCTTATTGGGCGATTTAGTGTGCTCAAATATAAGGTAACTTATAACTGGATTTATGTACCTACCTTGATTTTTTCCTTATCACAACACCTTTCAGGTTCCTCTCCATTTGAACTATGATTACCGAGTGTCCTATTTTGTGGAAAAAATGAAAGCCTCAATGTTAGACAGTTAATTACATAATGTTGTTGATCTTTGACGAGAAGGGAATATTCAGATTTACTGTGGGTTTAGTGTAATTGTGGGAGGCAGTAAATGTAGTTTTGTGACGTTTCAAAGTCACTTATTTAATCGTTTACTTGAAAGTAGAAGACTGTGGTAATAAAGACAATTTGCTGTTTCTTTTAAAGATTAAAAGTTCATAAAACTGAGGCTTATAAAGTTTTGCTTAGTAAATGATTACATTGCTACCTGTTGTAAATTTTAAAAGGTGCGTCAGTTTCTTGCAAATTTGTCGACATTGTGTTTCACAATAGTAAAAGTGGAAAACTGCAATAATAGAAAATTATATGTTCATGATTCTAAGTGTTTGTCTCTCTTGTGTATTGGAAGTGCATATTAATAGTATAACAGGATCCACAGTTTGTCTATTGTGCTAATGCTACATAACAAGTAACGGGAAGACCACTATTTATGAAAACCATATATTCTTTATTCAAAAGATAGTGAGAAGCAACCTGTTAGTGGATTCCAATTTACTTTCATTTTAAATAGTAAAGTATTTAACTGAGAGAGACTTTACCTATGTCCAATTTATGATCCTGCTGTGAATGTTAATAGTAATGTTATAAAGATCATTCAGTTTGAACAAGCCCTGAAAGTAATAGTGTGTTTCGGTATCTGTTATAATTTTGCAAATAGTTTGTGCTGCTCTAGCTGTTAGTTTCAAATTTACCGTAAACATATGTATGTGTCAGAGTTCATTGCACTTGCGTGTGACGAAGTATAGGTTCTGTTTATCCATTAAAGTTACTAATAACTATTTTCTTGAACGAGAATGTTAATCATTCTCTTGCCTAGTTAGGCTGGCGACCGTTTTCTTTATCCGTTAAACAGTGCAGATAGGCAAAATTTTGTTTGTTACTGTTCAAATATTTACGTAATTCTGACTGTCATTTCCGATAAGCCACCTCCGTTAGGTACAACTCGGTCAACACAACAAAATTCCTCTCAGACGGTAACACTGCTCTGTTGCTTTATACCATAATTGTTTTAACTAGATAGATATATTTCACGACCTGCCTTCTACTTTAGGGTTATGGTATAGCAGTAGCAGAAAGGGAAGTGTTATACACCGTTCGGCGTTACCAAGCTTGTGTCGCGTCAGAGGGTCATCAGTTCACTACCTGCTTTAAGCAAACAATGTACTAGCTACAAAAAAGGCCCTTTTCAGGGCCTACACAATTTGTGAAAGACTTTCTGCACGCAAACTAACAGCTGTTGATGCGTTTGTTTCGAGTACGGTTTATCACGAAACTACAATGGATGTGTCGGGACCTCGGTGGATTCACCCCCAGACCTCCAGAGTGGAAGGCTGGCGCGCTACCACCGAGCATGGGGCCGCCTTGGATACATTGCGATCTCCGGCAGGCAAAGTATTCATACGTTGTCCAGAGCATCCGGCAACAGGGCAATTCCGCAGCCAATCGGAGTGCGTGGCGCCAAGATTCCGTAGTTTAAAAATTGTGCATTGTCGACCTAGACAACCTTAATAATTTTGGTTTCTACTGGCAACAGCTAGCCAGGGTTAAAATTCGTGACTAAATTTTTCGCCATCCTGTATGTATATGAAAAATATACATATATCGACCAGTGAATTTTTGTGTTATTGTTAAAAAAGTACTATGTGCAAAATATAGAAATTGTAATCTCAAGAACCAAATTGTAATCTCAAGAACTGAATGGTTAACTCAAGAACCAAACTGTATCTGTGAGAATTGAAAAAAATTGAAAAAGTTGTTACCATTCATCTTTGTTGATGTTCTTTAAAAAAAACTATCCCAGTTGTGTACAGAACAAAAATGACATTAGGTTTGAACATGCAGTTGAAGTTTAACATGAAGATAACAAAATATATTGAATGGTTGCATGGAATTATGCCTATTGTGCGGTATGAATTGGCTTATATAATCAGGAGGCACATGACCACGTCCACTTCCGAAGTCATATAGCAAACATGTCTAAAATTATATCTCCTGTGCTTGAAGAAGTCCACAGATATAGTATCTGGGCAAAGTTGCATAGTAACAAAGTGGGAACAGAGTGAAGAGGAGTCATATACAGATTGAGATGTAAAAAAATGAAATCATTTATTTTTCATCCAAATTAAAAGTAATCTTACATTTTCATAAGCAGATACAGCAACACCATTTTTCACATATCTTCTTTTTTGTCTTGAGTCGATGGAGAGCAGGGCATCGATAGAACAACTGATCTTGATCAGCAGCAAACTTCAAGATTCGATGCATCCATGCGATCCGCTCCTTACCCTTCACAAACAAGATAGTATACATAAGGTCGAATAACCGAAGCGACATCATCATATCTCTATAGTGTATGCCAAAATCATCCCAGTGAATTCCATTGTAGAAATGTGTTAACCACTTTGCATTGCTCCATGCTTTAGCGCACTTCACATCCTTGAAAGACCTCAGTGAGGCAATGTTTGCTAGAATGTCTCTAGTATTCAGGCATCTTCTGTGTATGCTATGGATGCAACATCTTTAAATATGAACTGTCTATGTTCATCATCATAGAAACCCAGAGAGTCTGCAACAATGTTCACACCTTGAGATGCTATTGTGGAATGCTCTGGCTATGGCGCACCACTTGTTCATTTATACATCTCGTTGCATGGAGCATGGAACCTCACATACATGTCATATGCTAGACTGTATACATTTTCATCTCGCTGCATGTGTACATTATTATATGGGTAGAAGTCGGAGTTCAGGTAGACTCTGGCGTTAGTTAAGCTGGAATTACCCAATTTGGTAAAATCATTTGGTATATTACATCTTCTGTTCGTCTGAATCGCAAGTATGACGAATTTCGGTGTCTCGAGTTGAGCGGAGGTTTTAACAGATTACATTTGTCTGCTTGCAGTCGGTAGCACTGGGTACGTGAAAACCTCCCATGAACGGAAAGATAATGGCAGAAATACACCAGCATCCAATCCGCCCCCGGTAGCTGAATCGTCAGCGCGACAGAATGTCAATCCTAAGAGCCGGGGTTCAATTCCCGGCTGGGTCGGAGATTTTCTCCGCTCAGGGACTGGGTGTTGCGTTGTCCTAATCATCGTCATTTCATCCCCATCGACGCGCAAGTCACGGAAGTGGCGTCCAATCGAAAGACTTGCACCTGGCGACGGTCTGCTTGAGAGGAGGCCCTAGCCACACGATATTTACATTATCAGCATCCAGAACTTTTAAAAGCTTCCAACGCTGCTCATCTGATATAGTGATGTGTGGCATTTCGATGGTGATCTCGTTCTCCTCTTGAGCTCCTTGAAGGAATGAGTTGCTATCCGTTGCACTCCGTATCAAAATAAGTTCCTGTTCAGCATTCAGACCAATTCGTTGCATGTCCTCAAAGTAACCCATAAGCAATTTTAAGGATATATAAGCAATAAATCTCTTGTACTCTTACACTGTTCTAGCTAGTAGCTCGTCTATGAACCATTCCAGCATTTTCTAAATCGTTGAGATTCGATGGAGAAGCAGAGACATACATTTCAAGACTTGATGTTACGCCTAAACTGCGCATATGGTCAATCTCGACCCCATTAATTTCATTTTGTATCTCATGAAACAGAAACGCTAAAACATTACTTGAAAGCTTCGATGCCGTTGTGCCAGTACCGTCCCTTCTCGTAAGTGATCCATCAGGATATACGAAATTCTTGCACCGGAGGGTTAAAGCATCTTTGTGTTGGAGGACAATTTTATCGTTCTTCTTAATGTGGCTGATGCGTAAGGTTTATGCAAGAAGTATTCCTTCCGTACAATTCACTTTTTATATTCCACCAGGATAACTATATCGAACGACTACACTGCTTGGCTTCAGTTGCGGCTTCAGACCTACTGGTTCAAGAAACTCGTAGTTTGCACGGGTTATCACCTAGCTGTTCAGTTGCGAAATGCCGCACTGTGCAGTTTGGTTTCACACCTTACGCCCGTCCTCTTTTCGTTGACAATACGGGGACGCTACAAAACCTGACCGGTTGAAGCTCGCCATCGACGCTTCCGGTCAGACAAGTTAAGGGTCGTCCCTTCCGACTCCAACAGGTCCCGGCTGGTTAGAGGCTGCCGCCGCCGCCTCCGCCACTTCTGGGTCTCTGCACGTTCAAGGTCACTGCTGGTACTGCTTTAGATTTGGCCGTCCAATGATTTCCTCGCAGCGAAAATCGCCAGGTTGGTTATCATGGTCCACGAAATGCAACTACAGATAGTCCAAAACCTGAACTGTTACTGTAACTTAAATGGCTTTGGTAGGCACCTCAGGTCGCAGGTTCTAATTCTAACTCGAGCATGGGTGTGTGTGATGTCCTTAGGTTAGTTAGGTTTAAGTAGTTTAGGGGACTGATGACCTCAGATGTTAAGTCCCATAGTGCTTAGAGCCATTTGAACCATTTGCAGGCACCTCAACAATTTTGTACCCTGTTCCCATTGAGGGAAGAATCCGTAAATTGTATGAATCAATCTGTTGTTAAGATAAGAGTTTGTCGCGATGTTACACTCGACATGGATTTTACTGACAGGGAGTATATCCACAGACCGGTCGAATCTGTAGAATTTATTAAGATCCTTCTTCAAAACCTGTTCTTTTGTGTAGCCGTCTTATTGAAACTTTCTGGTTAAAGTCAATCGTTGCACTCGTTGTCTTTATTATTTTCCATACCGTTTTAAAAATTCGTTTAAATCATCAATATCGTATGCACCAGGTTCTGTTTCGACACTTTCTTTTCCATCATTAATTTCCAGATGAAGTTAATTGTTAGCCTCTGTGATGTACGGAATGCTGTTGTAAGTCCCCAGTGCAATCAGAGCAATACTTCACTCCTCATTGCTTAAATCAGTCGGTGGAAAGTAATTTGCGCGTAATATTGGCGATCATTGTTTTAATATCAGAGTACACGACAATGCATCTGAACCTCAACTAACAAGTGAATGATTAATAATCCACCTCCTTATATATAAGCTACTTCATAAACATTAGGAGAAACATGATGCACAGACGTCCGGGTAAGTAGGTACTAAAAGTGTTCGCAGAGATTCTACCACAACCGCTCAAGTCACATTTCGCCTTTGAGTTACTTCTATATCCATTAACTTTTTTTGATGATGACGGAATAATGCGGAAGATAAGAAAATCCGACGTCTTTAAATTGTTCATTCCAGTTATTGTTAAAATCTCAAGCTATACAGACTTCATCGTTGACAGCAGGTGCCTCTCACACTGAGTTGTGGGAAATGCTGATGAACTGTTTTCCTTTATCCTTGAAAAGTACATCAACTACCTGGAGAAATGGTTTCCTAAGGAATGAGTGATTTTTCAAATGAAGGAGCTCTTTTTATGCAGAATTTGATGCTTTATAACTTTCATCAATAACATTTTTCGCTCCGAGTGGATATTTTTGAGTTTCAGACGTTGGAATGTGAACACCACTCACTTTTCCACAAAATTGATGAAGATTTTCGATCTTTGACGGTCTGTTGTGGCCAAAAGCTCGACTCGATTTTAACTGATGTGAGGTCATTCAACACGAAATTTTATGCTCTTTCATTTTGTTGTTTTTAAAAGTTTCTGTTGGTTTCATCGTTTTCGAGTTATAAGCGAAACACTTCGTACCTCAAAAGTTTAGCTGAAGCCTGAAATCCTCGCAAACTGATCTAACTGTTGTTTGCTGTGCCTAAAGTGGATTAAAATTGTTTCCAGCTTGTGCATATTTATTAGCCGGCGCTGCCTTTCTTCGGACTAATTATGCTGGACTGATTCCACTGGCAAACGAAACACATGTGTATCAGTCTTTTGAGCAGCGCTGCAGACTCTTTGTTGCCACCGATGGAGGACTTTTTAACAGCATCATCAGTAAAACGTAATCTGTTATGTCGGGAGAATGCATATGACTTAAAAATAGTTAATGAAATATTCTCGGGTTTCAAGCGTCGTCATGCGATTAACTACCTACGAGCTTTCCCCTCTGCCATTGTCAAGTGGTTGACTGTAGCGTGGATGGTGCTGCCGTGCTTATATAACAGCAAACTCGCCATTGACGTCACTAGTCCTCAGTCCAGAACCATACATAGCGATGTTTTTGGTTTCGCGACAGCCACGCCCACTTCCGCTTCCGAATCACGGGATCCCAGGCTGTGCTCGGCTGCAGTCCACCGTCTTTACTGATGGTGTTGTCCGATATTTTGATTTTTATTGCTTCGTTTACTACACTTCCCAGAAGCTGTCGGCCCGATTAATAACAGAAGGCAAGTCGAATGCAGTCTGGTGTCCGTTTCCTAGCGCATATCTCGGCGCACTCAGCGTTTGTAAATGCCTACAGCACGCTTGAACGATACAGTAGAATTGATCAGTAAATCAAAATCATAACCACAGTTGAAACATTCGATTATGTGGACGTAAGCACAATTTGACAACTTGAACTTAAAAAAAAACAAGAACGGAAATCGACAACTGATCCTGTAGCAAGTGGAGTAGCACCATGCGAAACGAAACTTATCTGCGTAAACAGCTGTGTCTCTGTAACCAATAAAAAAAAGTTATTCTGTACTACTACCACCTACGATGTTGAATAATCCTTCTGAAACACCAACTAGGCTTTTATTGATTTATACCCTAAAATATTTGACGTTTTCAATTGATTCTAGAGGCCAATCGTCAGTATAGTGTAATCACAATATTGGTTCTTTTTTCGTATTATAGTCTACATCTCCTCTAACTGAGCTGCCAGGGACTCATTTGGATAATTTATTACAATAACATTACATCTGCATAACATTTTCTTATTAAATCTGACATACGGTACTCAAAAAAATGAAACCAGCTCTGTAACATGAACGTAATCGTGATGTGACAATTCATTTTTTTTTGTATTTTTTGTTTAGTCCCATTTGAAAAAGATAGGAGAAACGCCAGTACAGTACTGAGATAGTGTAATCTGTTGCCACAAAACTGACAGTACGAAGGCTCATTTCTTTAGGGCGACATAAATCTGTAGTGTACCCGGTGTCCTTAACGCTCCGACAGATTTGGATGGGTGCAGGCTAGAGTTGTACTCTACCAAAACTACTTTTCAGTACCAATAGTTTTCTCTTAAGAGCAAACGCAGCTGAAGTGATGCTTGTTTCTGAAATAAACCGCTTTCAGCTGCGTATGAACTTCTGCAGGAACACGACCGGTTTAGTGATTTGAAATCACATCTTCAGGCGTACATCTATAAGACAGGAAACGTACTATGGACATTATAATAAAAATATACCTCTCCTAATAATCTATGGTCTGTAACAACCAAGATGCCATACTCAAACGTCAGTAAAACATTTAAGACCTGATACGGGAAGAAGGGAGGCTAAAGTTTCTCAAAATAAAATACTGTTACAACAAACAGGGCGTCATAGTTCAAATTGGCCAGTTGAAAAACTGGCGTGTTCAAAGCGCGTTACCTACAATGAAAGAGCGAAATCAGAAAACAAAAAAAGGTAAAGGCCCCAGCTAGCAACATCGAAAGGCCATGGTTAAGAAAACTAACTTCATACCAGGAATCGGCGGGCAGCAACTCTCCAAGCGTCTCGCCGTGCGGAATCACAGTGCTAGTCAATGTGCTCATTTGTGTCACGGAAGGGCACTAGCGCCACCATAAGTAGCGGTGAAATTTACAAACATTTTCGCGCGTATTCAATACCATAGGAATGATTGAGGCCTCCGTTATGCAGCGATCAGCTGTAGGCACACAACTATTTGTAGCGGAATGCCTCGTGAGGCTAACAGGGCTCATTTCCGTCTACTGAAATGGAAGAAATCCTTAGTTAAAGTGCAAGACAATACTGATTTTGACAAATATTTAAAAAATAGGGCTGTATCTATGTATATTAGGCATTTATTCAACAAACGAGCGGCATGACGTGCGAATTGCTTAAGAGACACTATGTTATACTGCATCAGGAAAGAGATCCGTCGCTGGTACGAAGTGATTAGGTTAATAGGGGCATGTATTTGGCACATTTAGAACTTTTCAATATGATAAATAGTAAACAGTGGGCGTGAGGTAGTGAGCATGTTGAGTCCGTTGCCAATAGTCTTAAGAACAAAATAGCTTTCACTCATGTCAATAAGTTGGGTGGGATGAGTGTACGGGATAAAAATGATGAGAAGTATTTGCGAACAGGATGTGGTTTTAACTTTTATCCTCGGATATGTAACTATACAAACATTGAGTTTAGTGACAAGGAAAATAATTGGTTGAGAAAACGGCTGACTCACTAGCATGCAACAGCATGTAAGAACGTTCATTGCATACACAGTCGCGACGTTAGATGGTGTAAAACTCACCATTGCAAGACGCAATGCAGTCATTGTCGGAGTTAATAATAGTAACGAGGTCGCACGCAGGAGTGATCAAGGGTTGGATAGGGTACCGGTAACATATTCTGATCAAGGTGAGGAGGGAACTCTCAGAAGCATTCATAAGAAGTTAGTAGAAAATCAAGCACTAATTGTCCTAGCTGATAAGAGTAAAGCCATAGTTATTTTAGAAGAGTGTCAGTATGTGGAGAGAGGCCACCACTTCTTCATGAACAATCAGTTTGAAGAGTTTGTTCGGGATCCTACTGCTAAATACGTTGGTATATTAAAAAAGACCTTAAAAGAAACTAAGATATTCCCTGAGAAGTTTAAAATTAATAATCTAGGCTAGTGTGGTGGTTCTTTATGCATTGGTATTTATAAGTTTTGAAAAGTTGTAGTTAGTGTTATTCTGTCTGCTTCACAACTGGAAATTTATTTACGTCAGTGACTCAGTTGTACTTCTCGCAGTTAGTTTGCCTGACACGATGTTTTTGTATTAAAAGACACCTGTATATTTTTAATTTTTGTTTTACGAAAACGCTACGCTAAGGAGATTTTCGTGGTTTCGTTAAGCGGGGTTCAAAAAATTTACTGAACTGACATTACTCAAATAAGATTCAACACTGAGAAAACGGGTCACCTTTACTGTTTCAAAGGAAGAACCGTTAACCAAGAGAATCTCCTACATTTAAATAAATTTTCACTTGTCAAAATTAGCGAATACTAAAATATTTATTACGACTCTGGGCCGTTATCATTTAGAACAATGCCGCTGACCTCAGCACCAATGTTCCCCCATAAAATTTGTACAAAGTATTGAAATGCATCACTTCATGAATATAGGTGCTGCTACAGAAAAACATTAGCGACACTTTCAAGTAATATTTGATAATATTTAGGCTACATATTACATGAAACTTACAAGTTTTCGTGCGTCGTCACAAAATGGCTTTTTACATTACGCAGAAGCAAAAGGGAAGACAGAGCGATCTTTTTGCAAAAGAACAGAGATTGCAGTTACATTCGCAGATCATATTAATTGATTACAGAGTCTTTGTTATTCTTCTGCGATAATATTCATTTCGTTACGACGTCAGTTTTTGTATATTTGCGAAGTTATTCAATACCATTTTTATCATGTTAAGTGGCGTATCGCTACACTAGCATTCCGGCGACACTGTGCGGGACATGATTGGTCATAACTTGAAGAATTACAGTTGACGCCCTGCAGGTGAGATTGACGACGCCTCTGGCTCCTCAGTACTATGCTCAGCTACAACTGCTTTAGGTTTGGGAATCGTACCTACACTCAGAAGCGTGGCCTGGTCATGGGCTCCCCTCTGTCATATTGCGTTGCTAATATATTTATGACTAAGTCTGAAAGTGATATTGGTGCTAAACTTCCGGCCTATACTAGTAAAACTGCATTATGGTGCAAATACGTTAACGACATATTGCTACTGTACAACGGTTCTAAAGCGGAATGCTCTCATTTTGTTGACATAGCGAATACTATACATGAAAAGATGCAATTTACCATAGAACACAGACAAGGGGGATGGCTACTTTACTTGTTGTTGTTGTTGTGGTCTTCAGTCCTGAGACTGGTTTGATGCAGCTTTCCATTCTACTCTATCCTGTGCAAACTTCTTCATTTCCCAGTACCTACTGCAGCCTACATCCTTCTGAATCTCCTTAGTGTATTCATCTCTTGGTCTCCCTCTACGATTTTTACCCTCCACGCTGTCCTTCAGTACTAAATTGGTGTTCCCTTGATGCCTCAGAACATGTCCTACCAACTGATCCCTTCTTCTGGTCAAGTTGTGCCACAATCTCCTCTTATCCCCAATTCTATTCAGTACCTCCTCATTAGTTATGCGATCTACCCATCTAATCTTCAGCATTCTTTTGTAGCACCACATTTCGAAAGCTTCTATTCTCTTCTTGTCTAAACTATTTATTGTCCATGTTTCACTTCCATACATGGCTACACTCCATACAAATACTTTCAGAAACGACTTCCTGACACGTAAATATATACTCGATGTTAACAAATTTCTCTTCTTCAGAAACGATTTCCTTGCCATTGCCAGTCTACATTTTATGTCCTCTCTACTTCGACCATCATCAGTTATTCTGCTCCCCAAATAGCAAAATTCCTTTACTACTTTAAGTGTCTCATTTCCTAATCTAATTACCTCAGCATCACTCGACTTAATTCGACTACATTCCATTATCCTCGTTTTGCTTCTGTTGATGTTCATCTTATATCCTCCCTTCAAGACACTGTCCATTCCGTTCAACTGCTCTTCCAAGTCCTTTGCTGTCTCTGACAGAATTACAATGTCATCGGCGAACCTCAAAGTTTTTTATTTCTTCTCCATGGATTTTAATACCTACTCCGAATTTTTCTTTTGTTTCCTTTACTGCTTGCTCAATATGCAGACTGAATAACATCGGGGAGAGGCTACAACCCTGTCTCACTCACTTCCCAACCACTGCTTCCCTTTCATGTCCCTCGACTCTTATAACTGCCATCTGGTTTCTGTACAAATTGTAAACATCCTTTCGCTCCCTGTATTTTACCCCTGCCACCTTCAGAATTTGAAGGAGAGTATTCCAGTCAACATTGTCAAAACTTTCTCTAAGTTTACAAATGCTAGAAACGTAGGTTTGCCTTTCCTTAATCTTTCTTCTAAGGAAAGTCGTAGGGTCAGTAGTGCCTCACGTGTTCCAAAATTTCTACGGAATCCAAACTGATCTTCCCGAGGTCGGCTTCTACCAGTTTTTCCATTCGTCTGTAAAGAATTCGCGTTGGTATTTTGCAGCTGTGACTTATTAAACTGATAGTTCGGTAATTTTCACATCTGTCAACACCTGCTTTCTTTGGGATTGGAATTATTATATTCTTCTTGAAGTCTGAGGGTATTTCGCCTGTCTCATACATCTTGCTCGCCAGATGGTAGAGTTTTGTCAGTACTGGCTCTTCCAAGGCCGTCAGTAGTTCTAATGGAATGTTGTCTACTCCCGGGGTCTTGTTTCGACTCAGGTCTTTCAGTGCTCTGTCAAACTCTTCAGGCAGTATCGTATCTCCCATTTCATCTTCATCTGCATCCTCTTCCATTTCTATAATATTGTCCTAAAGTACATCGCCCTTGTATAGACCCTCTATATACTCCTTCCACCTTTCTGCTTTCCCTTCTCTGCTTAGAACTGGGTTTCCATCTGAGCACTTGATATTCATACAAGTGGCTCTCTTTACTCCAAAGATGTCTTTACTTAGGTCTAAAAATTTCCTTACAGGGTACAAGGGTTGAGTACGAGATTTTTAGAAAGGCTACAATGACTGATACTCTTATACACCGCACTTCTGATCTCCTCCTTACGTACGAGGTGCCAGTATTTAGATCAGCTCTGTACAGTATATTCTTGTGTAAGGGGACACATGATAGAGAATTTCAGTGTATTCTGCACATTGCAGAGGTCAGTGGACACTATTCCAATGATATAATGAATATCAATAGTGGTATACTGCTTAAAAAAGAATTCACTAGGAATAGGCAGAGGTCAAACGGTAACGAAAACACACTGCGGAGGTTGGACGAAGAGGAAAACGAGTTCATTAGTTACCACAGGATATCATACTTTGGCCCGATTTCACACAAAGAAAACAAAAAGTTAAGGGAAAAAGGTAAAGCCAGTGTTCTGTATTCCACGGAATGTTGGCCAGAGACTTGTAAATAAAGAGAAGGTAGCTTACGAAAAGTAACACGCTACTGGTGTATATTGCAACAGCTGCGACATTTGTTCTGCCAGGTGTGTGGGGTGGACTAGCAAAGGGTTTGTTATTACTTTCCGAGAACACCAGAGTCTGAGGCATTCGAAGTCTACTTTAAGTGATTCTGACCACTCCAGAACGGGTGTAGCCAATAATTTAAAAGTCCTACTCAGAGATTAAGGGGCCAGACCTTAAACATTCTGGAAGAGATTGAACTTATGTGGAGTCTAATGCTATACCCCCAAAACATCCTAAACTGTCAGGTGGAGTTAAGACATTACAGTATACTGCGGTCGTTCTTATATGCCCTTGCGTCTGGGCTATTTGGTTTAACGTTTCTTGCGCTGAAGTATTTTACATGGATGTGTTGTGTAACGGAGGCCTGAGTCATTCCCATGATACAGGATATGCGCGAAAGTGTTTTTAATTTCCACCGCTGTAAGAGTGGTGGCGCTAATGCCCTCCGTGACATACAGAGCTTTACTGTGACACAAATGAGCACATTGACTATCAGTGTGGACCTGGACAGCGAGGCGGTTGGAGGGTTGTTGTCCGCCGTTTCCTGGTATCAAGTGAGTTTTCTTAACCATGGCCTTTCGATGTTGCTAGCTATCGCTTTTACCTTTTCCTGTTTTCTTATTTTGCTCTTTCATTGTAGGTAACGTGCTTTAAACATACTGGTTTTTCAACTGGTCAGTTTGAACTATGTTTCCCTACTTGTTGTAAATAACAGTATTTTATTTTGAGAAGCTTAAGTCTCCCTCCTTCCCGTTCGGGGCTTAAATGTTCTACTGACATGTGAGTATGTCATATGGTTGACACAGAGCACAGATTATTAGGATAGGGTCGATAGCACGTTTTATATCTTGTAGATGTACGTCTGAAGAAGTGATTTGCAACCTCTAAACCGTCGGCCGTGTTCCTGCTTTGCTTCATATACAGCAGAAAGCAGTTTATTTCAGAAGCATGAAATGTGGTTCGGTAGTTTTGGTTCAGTACATAAATGACGCAGTAAATGGTAGGATCACCTGTAGAACTGGTAGCACTGGTAAGGAAAGAAATACAAATCAATGTGTGAGAAGAACTGTTTGTTTGTTCTGCATATAATTATATCCCTATAAAATGTAACTTGCATTTTTTAGTAACAAAAATTCATTGGTCACGTGAACTTCTGCGCTTTTTTGTAACCAAAACAATTAATTTTCAAGCAAGGACAGTTTACATGTACAAACTTAAAAAAAAACTTACTTAGTTGTTACTTTGAACTCAATAGAATGTCATTTATCATGATCATAGGTGTTATATCCTAGCCAGTAATGCCAACCGAGCCCGCTGCCAAAAGGTTGGCAGCATCAAAGTCCGGACGCCGTCCGCATAAGCAGCGCCAGCGATACCGGAAATCGCCGCAAGTCTGCGCGCGCCACCGCTGGCTTCTGGCTTCTTAAGCACTGGAGTCGCGAGCGCTAGGACAGTTCTGGATTCGCCGCGCAGTTGTATACTCGCCACCGAATTGTGTACCTGCTAGTCAGTTGTGTGTTCATCGCAGCAGAGTTGTTGTTTGTCGTCAGCCGACGCTGACCTAGCCGCACCGACTCGAACTAGACAGATTTCTGTAGACCATGTTCACCACTGTGTTCTGTATCGTCGTTAATAAAGATAAGTACCGACTTTCATTTAATCCGAGTGTTTGGGTTTTCATCTTTCTGTTCACTGTTCCAGCGGACCGGTCGGCCCGCTATTAAAAGTGTGGCGGTGACTTCGTAGGCCGTTTCTACAGCGAAGTGTTGTCGCTACGAAGGCCGTCACAAAACTGGCGACGAGGACTTCCGAACTCGTGTGCAGGGCTGGCTCAACTTGTTTCTTGAGATAGAATTTTGGGGGCTGGTTTAATTTGTGTTCACTATGTCTGCCGAATTACAACAGTTGATCTTGTTACAGAGTCAGCAAATACAAAGTCTGGTGGAAGCAATCGCCAAACAAGCGGCTAATCCACCACCACACAAGGAACAAGCACAGGCAGCACCGCCTTTTCGTGCTTTTGAGGCATCACGAGAAGAATGGCAAGAATGTTTCGCGCAGTTGCAGGCGCACATGTCAGTCTACAAAATCACAGGTAATGAGCGGCAGCTTTATTTAATTTCCACTGCAGGCGTGGAAGTCTATAGACTACTTTGTAAGTTGTTCCCGGAATCCAAGCCAGAAGCTTTAGACTATGACGTTGTTGTTAACAAGCTTGCTGAGTATTTCGAGTCGCGAGTTCATGTGGCAGCAGCCAGATTCAAGTTCTTCAGATTAAAGAAACTGCCACATCAATCTAATAAACAGTGGTTAACAGATTTACGGGGCCTCACCCGTCAGTGCCGATTTAATTGTGTGTGTGGAGCTTCCTACAGTGATGTCATGTTACGAGACGCTATTACTCAAAACATTGCAGATTCTCGTATTCGTGCTGCTATCTTAAAGTTGCCTGACCCGTCATTAGAGACTGTGATGAACATTATTGAAGCCCAAGATACTTTTGACTATGCTGAGTGTGAGTTAGATCAGCCATGTATTTCTCAAATTGCCTGTGCTAAGCAATTTATGTCACGCCCGCGGCCCCACCGGCAGAGTCAGACTGTAAACACTAGCCGGCCGCGTCATGTTAAACACATTCGTCAGCCGCGTGTGCAAAATGATAGAGTTAAGTCTTGCCCTAAGTGTGTTCTTGCTCATCCTCGTGAACGTTGCCCGTTAATAAACGCGGTTTGTCACTTTTGTCAAAAGAAAGGACACATCCAGACTGTTTGTTCGCGTAAACGCAAGAACAATTCTAGTGCTGCCCAGCCCATGGATATTCATGTTCTTCAAAGCCAGCCCGCCCAGGAGGTCGGGTTTAAAGACTCTTCCACGGTTCGTGTGGGTAATAAACTTGTTCGCAATAAGCCACCCACCCAGCCCTCTGCTATGCGACCCAAGCGTAATTCAAACGCTGTAAAAAGTAATGTACAGACTGCAAGTGAAGCGGGAGTTGTTGTTCCCCCCGCCCAACCCACGACTTGTCGTAAGCAGCGAACACGCGCTAAACGCGCTGATTTTGTGTCTTCCGCCTCCACTGCACCGATCCAGAGACAGTGTAATAAACTATTTGTGAAGCTACGCATCCAGGATAAGACCTTCAATTTTCAATTAGACACTGGTGCGTCTGTGACTCTCATAAATAGTGCTACGTATGCGGCTATCGGCCGCCCTAAACTTTCAGCGGCAAAACATTCTTTGGCTACTTATAGTGGCGAACACATTCCTGTGTTAGGTGTATGTAGCGTGCCAGCCACATTCCGTGGCAATACAAAAACAGTTTCATTCACCGTGCTCCGCGCTACAGACAGTGTAAACATTTTCGGATTAGACTGTTTTGACTTGTTTGGTCTGTCTATCCAAGACAATGTGTTGCAACTTAATTCTGTTGTTGTTCCTCAAGACAGCATAACCGATTTGTGTAACCGATACAGTGACATATTTAAAGACGAACTCGGTTGTGCTGCGAACTTTGCCGCTCATATTACGTTAAAAGATAATGCTCAGCCTCGATTTTTTCGTGCTCGTCCAGTGCCTCACGCCCTCCGGGCACCTGTAGAAGATGAACTTCGTCGTTGGCAAAACAACGGTGTTATTCAACCCGTTTCAGCGAGCCAGTGGGCTTCTCCCTTAGTTATTATAAAGAAACCGTCTGGCAAGTTACGTTTGTGTGCTGATTTTAAGTCGACAGTTAATCCTCAGACTGTCATTGATTCTTTTCCTTTGCCTAGACCGGACGAGCTGATGGATAAGTTAGGGGAAGCTCGTTTCTTTTCCAAAATTGATCTCCGTGACGCATATTTGCAATTGCCCCTCGACGAGCAATCACAACAGTATTTTGTCATAAACACGTCGTTGGGGTTGTTCCGTTTTCTGCGTTTGCCTTTTGGTTGTGCGTCAGCTCCAGCTGTTTTTCAGCGTTTTTTGTCCCAACTTTTGGCTAATGTGCCATCGTGTTGCAACTATTTAGACGATATTGTTGTGTCCGGTCGGGCGCCTGCTGAACATTTCCGTAATTTGGAGTGTTTGTTTACAGTGTTGTCTCAGGCAGGCCTACGTTGCAACATCGATAAATGTTCATTTTTCCTTACGGAGATGGAGTATCTGGGACATGTTATTAATGCTCAAGGCATTCATCCCTCCCAGTCACATTTAGCAGCTATTCGTGATTTGCCCGCCCCTCGCAATCTGCATGAATTGCAAGCAGTTCTTGGCAAATTGACATATTATATTAGGTTTATACCTAATGCATCACAGATTGCTGCACCGTTGCATCGTCTCCGCCGTAAGAATGTCCCGTTTGTGTGGTCAGCTGATTGCCAATCAGCCTTTCAGCAGCTTAAAGAGGCTTTATTGAATGATCGTTGTCTGGTCCATTACGACCCTAACAAGCCTCTGGTGTTGGCTTGTGATGCCTCTTCTTTCGGCCTCGGTGCTGTGTTGTCTCACCGAGTCGGTAACACCGAACGTCCTATTGCGTTCGCATCTAAATTGCTAAACAAAGCTCAGTGTAATTATAGCCAATTGGACAAGGAAGCGTTGGCTATTGTGTTCGGTGTCACAAAATTCCATCACTACCTCTATGGTAGACCATTTTATTTAGTAACAGATCACAAGCCTCTGACGTCGCTGTTTCATCCGTCTAAACCAGTTCCTCAGCGGACAGCTCAGAGACTACAACGTTGGGCTCTTTTGTTATCACAATACCAGTATGAGATACTGTATCGCCCTACAGCTCAGCATGCAAACGCTGACGCGCTTTCTCGATTGCCGATTGCTGCGGATGAGGTCTTCGATTCCTCTGACGACTCTTGCCATCAGATTGACGACGATGAGCATCAATTCCTCCGGGATTTTCCGATTGATTATCGTCAGGTGGCACGTGAGACAGCTACGGATCCTCATCTGAGTTTACTATTACGTTTTGTTCAACGTGGTTGGCCGTCCAAGGCAAAGGACATATCGGATCCTGTGGTTCGTCGCTATTATCCGCAACGTCATCTGTTGTCTGTTTCGCACGGAGTTTTGCTGTTACGCACCGAGAATGACCAGCTTCATGTAGTGGTTCCCCAAGTGCTCCAATCCAAGGTCCTCGACTTGTTTACATCAAGGTCATTGGGGAGTGGTCCACACCAAGCAGCTTGCCCGCCGTCATTGTACATGGATCGGCATTGATAAGCAGATTACGCAGATGTCTACAGATTGTTCGACGTGTGCCGAACACCAAGCTGCTCCGCCTCAACGCTATTTTGAGTGGGCACGCCCTGCCGGTCCCTGGCAGCGAGTACATATTGATTTCGCTGGTCCATATTGGAATTCTCGTTGGCTCATCGTGATAGATGCATTTAGTAATTTTCCGTTTGTTGTGCCCATGCAGTCTACAACGTCTGCACAAACTATACAGGCGTTGACTTCAATTTTTTGTATTGAGGGTCTTCCAGAAGTTTTAGTGTCTGACAATGGTCCACAATTTACCTCTGCTGAATTTGAAAGTTTTTGTTCTGCCAATGGCATTCGCCACGTTCTTACTCCGCCGTTCCACCCTCAATCGAATGGTGCAGCGGTGGTACCGTGATAAGTGTCCAGGGTCGCGGTTTTTATACTGTTCAAGGTGCTACTGGGGTGCACAGGAGGCATCAGAACCAGTTGCGCCGCGCTGGCCGCCCGGATTCTGCCGCTCGTTCTTTGTCCACAGATTTGGTCCGCGGCGGGTTCCAGCCGCGCCTTCCGACTTCGCTGCCGCCCCCAGGGCAGCGGCAGCAGCCGTTGCCGCTACCACGCCGACAGCCCGTCCCGTTGATGCCTCCCGCGCAGCTTCATCCGGGAGCGCCCCAGGTGGTCGCTCCGGCGCCTGCGGTCCCTCTTCAGTCGCCACCGCCTTCGGAGCTGATGGACGTCGACCCATCAGCCGGGCCGCCTTCCCAAGCGGTGGCTGTGCAGCCTGTCCTGCAGCCGCTTTCCTTGGGCACCCCCAAGGAGTCTGACACCGCAGCGCCTTGTCCGGCGCCCACTCAGCAGCCGTCGACACAGCGTCAGGAGACGCTGCCTCTCTTCGTGGGTCCCGACGCCCCGTCACGTCCAGTACCAGAAGCTGCGCCCGTGGTCACAGGCGTGCACCCTGACCTCGATTTTCAGTCGGTGTTTCCCGAGGCCCCGCGCAGCCAATGCTGGGGTGCGGACCGGGGACTGCCACCGACAACAGTCTCCGCCCCGGTCTCTTCTGCTATGTCTGCGGCCAGACCCCTCCCCCGCCGTCGACGCTCGCCACGTCATTATTCAACGACGGTGCGGCGATTTGGGGGGGAGGAGTGTTATATCCTAGCCAGTAATGCCAACCGAGCCCGCTGCCAAAAGGTTGGCAGCATCAAAGTCCGGACGCCGTCCGCATAAGCAGCGCCAGCGATACAGGAAATCGCCGCAAGTCTGCGCGCGCCACCGCTGGCTTCTGGCTTCTTAAGCGCTGGAGTCGCGAGCGCTAGGACAGTTCTGGATTCGCCGCTCAGTTGTATACTCGCCACCGAATTGTGTACCTGCTAGTCAGTTGTGTGTTCATCGCAGCAGAGTTGTTGTTTGTCGTCAGCCGACGCTGACCTAGCCGCACCGACTCGAACTAGACAGATTTCTGTAGACCATGTTCACCACTGTGTTCTGTATCGTCGTTAATAAAGATAAGTACCGACTTTCATTTAATCCGAGTGTTTGGGTTTTCATCTTTCTGTTCACTGTTCCAGCGGACCGGTCGGCCCGCTATTAAAAGTGTGGCGGTGACTTCGTAGGCCGTTTCTACAGCGAAGTGTTGTCGCTAAGAAGGCCGTCACAAAAATAGGTAAGACTATCCTGTCATTATTGATAAGTGTGAAGTTGATTATGAATGACAGAAACATGTTTTACACTACTGTCCGTTAAAATTGCTACACCACGAGGATGACGTGCTACAGACGTGAAATTTAACCGACTGGAAGAAGATGCTGTGATATGCAAATGATTAGCTTTTCAGAGCATTCACACAAGGTTGGCGCCGGTGGCGACACCCACAACGTGCTGACATGAGGAAAGGTTACAACCGATACATCATACATTAACAGCAGTTGACCGGCGTTGCCTGGTGAAACGGTGTTGTGATGCCTTGTGTAAGGAAGAGAAATGCGTACCATCACGTTTCCGACTTTGATAAAGGTCGGATTGTAGCCTATCGCGAGTGCGGTTTATCGTATGGCGACATTGCTGCTCGCGTTGGTCGAGATCCAATGACTGTTAGCAGAATATGGAATCGGTGGTTCAGGAGGGTAATACGGAACGCCGTGCTGGATCCCAACAGCCTCGTATCTCTAGCAATAGAGATGACAGTCATCTTATCCGCATGGCTGTAACGGATCGTGCAGCCACGTCTCGATCCCTGAATCAACAGATGGGGACGTTTGCAAGACAAGAACCATCTGCACGAACAGTTCGACGACGTTTGCAGCAGCATGGACTATGAGCTCGGAGACCATGGCTGCGGTTACCCTTCACAGAGCATCACAGACAGAAACGCCTGCGATGGTGTACTCAACGACGAACCTGGGTGCACGAATAACAAAACGTCATTTTTTCAGATGAATCCAGGTTCTGTCTACAGCATCATGATGGTCGCATCCGTGTTTGGCGACATCGCGGTGAACGCACATTGGAACCGTGTATTCGTCATCACCATACTGGCGTATCACCCGGCGTGATGGTATGGAGTGCCATTGGTTACACGTCTCGATCACCTCTTGTTCGCATTGACTGCACTTTGAACAGTGAACGTTACATTTCAGATGTGTTACGACCCGTGGCTCTACCATTCATTCGATCTCTGCGAAACCCTACATTTCAGCAGGATAACGCACGACCGCCTGTACGGGCCTTTCTGGATACAGAAAATGTTCGACTGCTGCCCTGGACAGCACATTCTGCAGATCTCTCACCAACTGAAAACGTCTGGTCAATGGTGGCCGAGCAACTGCCTCGTCACAATACGCCAGTCACTACTCTTGATGAACTGTGGTATCGTGTTGAAGCTGCATGGGCAGCTGTACCTGTACACGCCATCCAAGCTCTGTTTGAATCAATGCCCAGGCGTATCAAGGCCGTTATTACGGCCAGAGGTGGTTGTTCTGGGTACTGATTTCTCAGGATCTATGCACCGAAATTGCATGAAAATGTAATCACATGTCAGTTCTAGTATAATATATTTGTCCAATGAATACCCTTTCATCGTCTGCATTTCTTCTTGGTGTAGCAATTTTAATGGCCAGTATATATGTGCTAGACTCAATACTAAAGCGATATTTGGTACGGTTTTGTTTGCGTTCTTTTAAAATTATTTAAGGAAATTTCGTTTTCTGATACTACGTGCTGAACCTGAATTTTTTCTGTTTTTACTATAAATCCCTCAGTTTCACGTTACAAATGAACACTTTTCGAATAAGAATTCAATTAAACATTGACAATTTGAATTTTGCTGTAAATACTTCTTATTTTTAATTAACAGACGGGAGAATAATTATGTAGAAGAAAAATGTTCCGGAGTTTAAGTGCACATTTACTTATCGTCCCTCAGTTTCTATGCGGTTTACCGCTTCTGATTGCTAGGGGAATGCCGGCCGGAGTGGCCGAGTGGTTCTAGGCGCTACAGTCTGGAACCGCGCAACCGCTACCGTCGCAGGTTCGAATCCTGCCTCGGGCATGGATGTTTTTGATGTCGTTAGGTTAGTTAGGTTTAAGTAGTTCTAAGTTCTAGGGGACTGATGACCTCAGAAGTTAAGTCCCATAGTGCTCAGAGCCATTTGAACCATTTTGCTAGGGGACTGTAGAACGACGCTGACCGCATTCGCAAACAAAGTGATCGAAGTGAGGTAACGCTCGATTGGTGTGCAACGCATCTAACTTACAGGTAACGCGGTTACAACCTTTATTGACCTGCGCTGCTAGGAAAACTACCGCAGTCTAAGCTTACGTATGATAGTTTACGATAGTTTCCCAACTCTAATGCAAACTGATGCACTTCCGGTTGACAGAGTGGTTGTTGTTTATGCAGCAGTTTCAAATAAGTGTCCAAATCATTCCTGGGTAGCATTACACCGTACCAGGTACATTGTCCCAAATACTAGTTGGTGTGGAGGTGGGGACCTTGGTTTTAAGAAAAGATAGTTGAAATGTTTTTCATATTGGTTGCAGACTCAAAAGTTATTTGCTCCAGGTAACGACACAGAGTCGTTACTTTGCTTATTAAGGATGGTAATTGCCTTGTCTCCCAAGTTAAAAGGAACAGTACGGTACCCATTCCCTACTGTGTACCTTTGAAGGTCTACGTTACTAGATACTTATTTACTTACTTTCTTACACTGGTCACACAAACCGCAGCCTGTCCTTGGCATCACTCATTGCAGCCTTCCACACCTTCATCTTCATCTCCCACACCCAGTATCTGCATGTATCCCGCGGTATTATCCTTCCATCTCGTTCTCGGCCGTCCTAGTGGTCTCGTTTCGTTAGCTTCTCCATCCATCACTGTCTTTACTAAGGCGTTCTCTCCTCTCCTCCTCACATGTCCGTAATACCTGAGTCTTTTAGTTTTCACACTCGCTATGATATCAGCTAGTGTATATAACTGAGTTCTCTGTTTTTCCTTAACCTCCACGGGTCATTTTCTTTGACTGGTCCGTATGTTATTATAAAATGAGCTATAATTTCTGAATTTGGATGTTAAGAGCTTACAAGATCCTGCTGAAGTTCCTCAGCTTTTACCACACCTTCTGGCTGATTAGGCCCCTTGTTCAGACTACTTCTCTCTTCTGTAAGCCATTTCAGTAAACACGAGCTCTTCGCTTGGCTGAAGCGGTTCTTCTGAAAAAGTTTTTCATTAAAAGTCGTATCATACTATTTCTTACCAGTGTCTGAATCTTTATAAAACCTGCAATGTATCTCTCGGCAGCTACACTTTGTATACTGTGTCTCATGGCAGTTTCTACATATACGATTTCTCAAATAGCTTCTGGATCAAGTTTCAAAATAAATTGATATTAGGTGTGCTATCAGCTCTCAGTATTCCATAAATAAGGAGGGGCAATGATGTTCATTTTATGAATGTAACACAGATGTTAATTGAGCTGCAGCTGTTGGAATCTGGGTGAACCTTCTCTGGAAATCATCGCACCAAAGGCTGTAAATAACCGGTTTTGTAGACATTGAAAATAACGCAACATACATGCTCATTTACAGTTTTGGCGCATCCGACCATACCCCTCAACGTAAAGCGAAAGAATATAACGGAAGGTAAGAAAAATGGGAAGAAACGCAATGGCAGAGAGGCCACCAGTAACATGGGACAAACGATGTCTAACGTCAGTGATGCATTTCCATCTAGAAACTTCACATCACTTCCACAAGATAGGTGGTAGCGACGGTATCGTTTTCATACGACTGTGTATCAGAAGGTGGTTTACACAACACATTGTTTTCGTGTGAGAGATAAGACGATCAGAGCCGGTTTTTACACGAGGATAAGTATCCTCACACCTGACCCTCATCATACATAGGAGGTCTGAGAGACATGCACAAATACACTCAAGATGCTATGATACCCCGGATAACAAAACGAAAAATGTTGTTACAATCAAGTATTGCAAATGGTTAGAATATTTTTCCAATAATTTCTTTTACTTCTTACACTTTAAACTGTACCGTTTTATTCTAACTACCACACAATCTCATATCAACTCCTTGAGCGAAGCCGGGTACCCCAACTAATGTTAAATAAATACAGGCTGGAAAAAAAGCCATAATAAAGTGAGAAAAGGATAAAGGACGTCCTATTAAACAAAATTTTTCAAATAATCGTAAGGCGGAAATGCATAGTTCTGGAGACAGCCATAAAACGACAGCCAATCACCGACGAGCACGCGGAAGTGTGTACATTTAAATTAACGTGTCCCAGCTGAGATCTACTATGGTACACAGCACAGATACCACATAACGTAGCCGAAAATAATCATCTCAGCAGAACAGTCAAATGTGGGGAGAGTTTAAATTCCTATCCATGATTCGTTATGTTATACGTGAGTTTTCTATGATGTTTACTTGTTACAGCTTGCCAGTTAAATAAATTACGCTAAAAACACCTGAATTCCATTAGTAATAAGCTGCAATGACGGAAACAGTAATGCAGAATGATAGCCAACATGTGGTGCCGTAAGGTACAATAGTGCGAATAATAAAACCTAAAGGCTACATGTTTAATTTTTACTAACGTCGAGAGAGTATGAATGGACTTTTATTCCAAGAAGTACAGAAAATCAGTAAATGTGAACTCAGACAGTGGTGGAAATGAAAAAAAAAATTATACACTTCTTCTTTTCTCAAATGAAATTTTTGCAGCAAATGCTCGAAATTACTACCTCCAATATCACAATAAAATTGAGACCTTCGTAGAAATGATTGCTGCACCCACTCGAAAATTTCTGGCATGTTGGGAGGGATTGTCGCCGCTTCAGACATGTTCGCTTACACGACAAACTTCCGCAAACTCGACGCTGATTGTCTACCGTTTTATGGGCGTAGTTCTACAACGGTGCATTTAGGACCTGCGCTTGTTCGGAAAAGTTCGCCCTATTCGACATTCCCTACCCGGCTCTGACGTTATCAGATTTTTTTGTAACCGCCCTGTATTCACCGGTCAGAGAAGTAGTGAAAAGCACAGTCTGCAGCAAAATACTAACAGGAATAACGAAAATGTTAATGTAACTATATTTCCTCCAGGGTCAGATGTTCGCAACTGTAAATCAGCTCTCTTATTTTCAGTGTTCACTAAATTCTCCCTTTGCAGTACGCTTAACGAAGGCAGATAAAGGAATACCTACGAAAATCTCCAAAGAATGCCAGAACGTAATTACTTTACATTTATCTTACTCGCTGGCAAATCCGCAGAAGTATGCGGGAACACTTCGCGTACTACTACCTAGAAAAGACTAATTTAAAATGTTTCTGATCATTCTAAGTACCTAAATGAGGAGAATCACAAAAAAATGTTATTCAGTATAATTTCTGGTGGAACGTATAAACAACGAGAACAAGGCTTTCATACATAATTTATAAAGCGAAACAACGATAAAAATTGTCTTCGAATATTGACGAAGTCCGTTACCTACAGTTTTAACGTATATAAATGTATACAACAAGATTAAAACTAAAAATCAGCTGGTATTTTACATTACAAACTATGCGCATTGCAATAAGCTTTTATAACAGTATAATCGCGAAAACTGGAATGATTTTTTTAAGAATTAGTATGTTGTGATTTAGAGCTGGTGATGGTACTACAGACTGATTTCCAATCACACAACTTTTAGCAAAAAGTTTGTTGCAGTCAGATTGTAACGTAGCAAGTTATTACGAGATGACATTCGTGGCAGTAAGACACGCAGCCGTGTGGTACGGTGGTTCCAGGATGGCTACGGTTTTTAATTTTTTTTCCCGCTTTACTCACTGCGCAGCTGTCTCTGCCTGCCGTGAGAACTGCATAGCGTAACAGTCAATACAATAATTCATATTAGTTATTATCCGATTTTGTTCAAATTTGGTACACAGCCTTTTGGTATTAATGGAATTATGCTGTCAAAATTTCAGATTTTTATGTTTAATAGTGCCGGAGATAAAGAAAATTATATAAAAGTCCGAAAACTGGCGCTTGTTTTTTTAAAACCAAATCAGGAATAAATACAGATTGACTTTCATTATCATTTGAAACCATTACAAATTTGTTAGCGCATAAAATCAATTAAGTAGAATTTTCTTTTCAAAACTAGTCACTGTGCATTACGTAATACAAAAATAGGTCAAACTTATTATTTGATTATATTTTGCTGTGTGAGCGCGTGAGAATGAATTAAAACTTAATGTCATTTTTCATAAAACCTAGTACAAACAGCCGGCCGCTGGTGGCCGAGCGGTTCTGGCGCTACAGTCTGGAACCGCGCGACCGCTACGGTCGCAGGTTCGAATCCTGCCTCGGGCATGGATGTGTGTGTTGTCTTTAGGTTAGTTAGGTTTAAGTAGTTCTAAGTTCTAGGGGACTTATGACCTCAGCAGTTGAGTCCCATAGTGCTCAGAGCCATTTGAACCATTTGAACCTAGTACAAACAGACCGTGGGAAAGTTATGGTGCAATCATGATTTAGATGACGTATGTCGGTGTGAGCTTGCTTTTGTATAAAAGCAGTCAGAATGAAAGTTAGAGGCGGAAAAAGTTTATTTATCAATTTGGAGAATAATTCGTACTTCGCTTATTTTGATTAAACAAAATACTAGAAATTGAAGTTCTAATGCCGTTAATTACGATCAGATTATTGATTGTATAAGGCAAGTTTGGCCGCGAGAATGATCTGGAAGGAACATTCTGATTGCTCGTTTAGATCAATAGCCAATCAGAATTAAGCTGTTCCCGCGCGAATATAGTGGAGTGGGCAGTGAGTAGAATAGTTCGAGATAGTCGCTTTCTTACCGGCTTACGAGTAACACCATGTTAGAAAGCTCCGTAAAAATACTCTTAAAAATGAAGAAATAGTGACTTAATTGCGGTTCGAATACCTCATGACTGAAGCGACTGGAGTTACGAACATATTAATGAAAGTTTGGTGTTTCTAAAATAAATGGTTTGAGAGTTTTGAGCGTGTGGACTTTCTGGTCGTAGTAACAATTCCGCGTGGCATGTTTCGTGCTCTGCACGGAATAACTTGGCGAGCACTTCTTTCGAAGAAGACCACTGAAACGATCGAATGTTTAACTCGCGAAGTTGCAAAAATTCTGGCTGCTTTTCGGCTGAAACTATGTTGTATAGACAGTGACTTTGAATGATAGAGCATTACCGTATTAAATACGGACTTGATAGCCATTTCATGTATTTCTATATAAATAAAAAGGAGATTAAATCTAATTTTAAATGCTTTTTGCAAGTCGCATCCTCCAAACGCTCGATTTTTTAAAAAAATGTACTTTCAGGAACTGACTTTCGAGTTACGCGGCCTCTGTGTGGTAGTGGTTTCATCAACGCTGCTTTACACTACCTATCACGTATCTGCTACTACAGAGTGAAGGGACGTCGGAAGGGAGTACGTCGAGATAGGTGGACTTTCGATAAGTAAAAGAGAGATTGCAGACGACCGAACCCGCCCTGCCACAAGATGTTCGCGTAAAATCTTGTATGTTTAAACCAGTTTCAACTGATATGTCATTTTCAGAGGCCCATGGATGTTTCTTGGTCAAAGGCTGCATCGGAATATTGAGTGTGTCCCAATTTATCTGAGGCTCCTGCCATATGACATACCTTTACCAAGGGAAAATCTAAAACTGTGGGATTTCTATTATTATCAAAACAGATACAATAACGTCTAACAAAGAGGCCGCAACTTCGTTTACACTGCGTCATGCTGTGCTCCAGTGCCACACACAGGTGGAACTTCGCCCTGTATCACCAGTCAGCAGGCAGACATCGTAGCTGAATAAGTGTATGACGTAAAAAACATAATAATGGTGAATCAGGAACGTACCTTGTGTCTGGGAGGAATAACCATCAGCTTAATTTTATTGTAGGACTATAGGAAGCATAAAAAATTCTTGTTGTTGTTGTGGTCTTCAGTCCTGAGACTGGTTTGATGCAGCTCTCCATGCTACTCTATCCTGTGCAAGCTTCTTCATCTCCCAGTACCTACTGCAACTTACATCCTTCTGAATCTGCTTAGTGTATTGATCTCTTGGTCTCCCTCTACGATTTTTACCCTCCACGCTGCCCTCCAATGCTAAATTTGTGATCCCTTGATGCCTCAAAACATGTCCTACCAACCGATCCCTTCTTCTAGTCAAGTTGTGCCACAAACTTCTCTTCTCCCCAATCCTATTCAATACTTCCTCATTAGTTACGTGATCTACCCACCTTATCTTCAGCATTCTTCTGTAGCACCACATTTCGAAAGCTTCTATTCTCTTCTTGTCCAAACTGGTTATCGTCCATGTTTCACTTCCATACATGGCTACACTCCATACAAATATTTTTAGAAACGACTTCCTGACACTTAAATCTATACTCCATGTTAACAAATTTCTCTTCTTCAGAAACGATTTCCTTGCCATTGCCAGTCTACATTTTATATCCTCTCTACTTCGACCATCATCAGTTATTTTACTCCCTAAATAGCAAAACTCCTTTACTACTTTAAGTGTCTCATTTCCTAATCTAATCCCCTCAGCATCACCCGATTTAATTTGACTACATTCCATTATCCTCGTTTTGCTTTTGTTGATGTTCATCTTATATCCTCCTTTCAAGACACCATTCATTCCGTTCAACTGCTCTTCCAAGTCCTTTGCTGTCTCTGACAGAATTACAATGTCATCGGCGAACCTCAAAGTTTTTACTTCTTCTCCATGAATATTAATACCTACTCCGAATTTTTGTTTTGTTTCCTTTACTGCTTGCTCAATATACAGATTGAATAACATCGGGGAGAGGCTACAACCCTGTCTCACTCCTTTCCCAACCACTGCTTCCCCTTCATGCCCCTCGACTCTTATAACTGCCATCTGGTTTCTGTACAAATTGTAAATAGCCTTTCGCTCCCTGTATTTTACCCCTGCCACCTTCAGAATTTGAAAGAGAGTATTCCAGTTAACGTTGTCAAAAGCTTTCTCTAAGTCTACAAATGCTAGAAACGTAGGTTTGCCTTTTCTTAATCTTTGTTCTAAGATAAGTCGTAAGGTTAGTATTGCCTCACGTGTTCCAACATTTCTACGGAATCCAAACTGATCTTCCCCGAGGTCCGCTTCTACCAGTTTTTCCATTCGTCTGTAAAGAATTCGTGTTAGTATTTTGCAGCTGTGACTTATTAAACTGATAGTTCGGTAATTTTCACATCTGTCAACACCTGCTTTCTTTGGTATTGGAGTTATTATATTCTTCTTGAAGTCTGTGGGTATTTCGCCTGTCTCATACATCTTGCTCACCAGATGGTAGAGTTTTGTCAGGAATGGCTCTCCCAAGGCCATCAGTAGTTCTAATGGAATGTTGTCTACTCCCGGGGCCTTGTTTCGACTCAGGTCATTCAGTGCTCTGTCAAACTCTTCACGCAGTATCTTATCTCCCATTTCATCTACATCCTCTTCCATTTCCATAATATTGTCCTCAAGTACATCGCAAAAATTCTTACGAAATCGAAATCAAAACTATTGAAAAATTGTTTATTTATCACCAAACATACTAACGCTACCACTTTATAGTAGGCACTTACTGTCTCGACATATGTAATTCAGGAAATACTGTCCGTTGAGATTGTGATATATTAAAGACCATAGGCAAAAATTTCTTTCTGCCAGGTGACGTCTGGCAAATACCATTCAAAACCGCCTCTAGCCGTGATAATAACTTCCTTCGATAAGAAAGAGAGACCATTTGTTTCTTTAGGTATTCCAGCTGAAGCTACTTATTGAGGATTACATACCGTAGCGGGGAGGGATGGGGACGTTCATCCATGTGGTTCACTCGCTGTCCTAAATAGACTCTGACATTTTATATGGGATTAATACAATGCGATTTAGCGAGATGCAATAGAATACTCGAGAATTTGTCAAATCAGAAACGTAAACGCGCAGCCATGTCATCTTGGAAGGTAGGAATGTTCCCAGCATACTCATTATGAAGATGGAGAACATAGAGCCAAACTTCGTCATCAAGAATACTGAAATTGGTTTATGCTCACGGCAAATTGTATGAGCGGACCTACCTCATGTTACGAAAGGCACTAGCAAAACATCACAGAGCCACCTCCATCCTGAATTACACCCTCCACACACGCTTCATTGGAACATCTGTGCTCTCGACGCGTTGCATCATTTCAAAAGAGCTGAAACAGCGAGTCATCGGACCAAAGAAGGGAAGGGAAACTAGAATTCAACGTGCAGTCGACATCGAGGTCATGAGAGATGAAGCTCGGATCGTTTCAAGGATGGAGAAGGAAATCGGCCTTGCCCTTTCAAAGGAACCATCCCGGCATTTGCCTGGAGCGATTTAGGGAAATGACAGGAAATTGATCAGCCGAAACATTATGATCACTGCCCGCCACGACTGTGGTTACCGGCTGGTGGCGTTACGGGCACGTGACGCCGTAACAAAGGTATGTAATCTGAGCAGAAACATACAGGGATCACCCTAGCTAAGATACAGGATACAAATGGGGAAATCGATTGAGATAAGAGACTTTGAAAAAGGGCAAATTATTGTTATGCAGAGGCTGTGAACGAGCATCTCAGAAGTGGGGAAGCTGATCGAATGTTCAAGAGCTACAGTAATTAGCATCTACGGAAAGAAGCAGAAGGATAGTGAAACTACGACTAGGCGTTAATAGCTGTACGTCCACGGCTCTTCATAGAACGTGGTGTTCGGAGACTTGTCTGGTCTGTAAAGTAGATAAGATGTTGATGTGTGGCATCTCTGCTGAAAAAGTTCAATGCTGGTGTACGCACCTGTGTTTCGAAGCACGTCTTTCATCCTACATTGTTGAACATGGAGTTCCGATGCAGACCACCCCTGCATGTTCAGTATTGACGCAACGACAGCGTCAACTTCGATTGTAGTGGGCATGGGACCATCGGGACTCTAACTTCGATCAGAGGAAACGTATCGGTTCTTCGGGTGAAGCAATTTCGATGGTCGTCTCCACAAACGCCGTCATCGAGGTGAACGGCGACTCGAAAAATGCAACGCGCCCCATCGCCACGTACGCAGGCTGGTGGGAGCAGTATTATGCTGTAAGACACTTTCCCTGCGTTTGCATGGGACGTGTGGTCGTATTCGAAGACACACTGACAGCTGCGAACCACCTGCATCCCTTCATGCTTGATGTCTTTCCCGACGGCGCCGTCATCTTCCGGCAGTATAATTGTCCGTGTCTCGGAGCCAGAACCGTGCTACAGCGTTTTGAGGAGCGTTATAGTGAATGCACGTTGATATCTCGGTGGCTAAATTCGCTTGATGTAAATCCTATGCAACCACACGAGCCACGCGAAGTGGCCGCGCGGTTTGAGACGCCAAGCCACAGACTGCGAGGACCCCCCAGCTGGAGGTTCGAGTCCTCCCTCGGGCATGGGTGTGTGTGTTGTTCTTAACATAAGTTAAAATAGTTTGTAAGTCTAGGGACCGATGACTTCAGCAGTTTGGTCCCATAGCAATTCACACATATTTGAACATTTGAACCCACATGGGTCGCTATCGGTCGGCATCATCGCTTAGGCGAATTAGCAGCCAGTTATTTACGCGAATTAGATGACCTTTGCGTAGACGTCTAATGCTACATACGTTCATCTACATCTACTATATACTTCGCTAGCCACTAAGCGGTGTGTGGCGGAGGGCACAATTCGTGCCAAAGTCATATTTCCCCCCTCTGTTCCACTCGCGGATCGCACGAGGGAAAAACGACTGTTTGAACGCCTCAGTACGAGCTTTTATTTCCTTTATCTTTGAATGATGATCATTACGCGATTTGAAAGTTGGTGGTAATAATATATGCTCTACATCCTCGGCGAAGATTGGATTTCGGAATTTAGTGAGCAGCCCCTTCTGTTTAGCGCGTCGTCTATCTGCAAGTGTGTCCCACTTCAAACTTTCTATGAGATTTGTAACGCTCTCGCGATAGCTAAATGTACCACTCACGAATCTTGCCGCTCTTCTTTGGACCTTCTCAACCTCTTGAATCAGACCCAACTGGTAAGGGTCCCATACAGACGAACAATACTCAAAGACTGGACGAACTAACGTATTGTAAGCTATTCCCTTTGTTGAAGGACTGCATCGCTTCAGGATTCTACCAATAAACCGCAATCTAGAGTTCGCCTTACTCGTTACTTGAGTAATCTGATCATTCCATTTGCGATCTTTTCGAATAGTCACACTCAGATACTTGACTGATGTTACCGCTTCCAAAAACTGATCATTTATTTTGTACTCATACATTAATGGGTATTTTCGCCTTGTTATATGCAGTAGGTTACACGTACTAATATTGAGATAACTGCCAGTCATTACACCAAGCATTTATTTCCTGCAAATCCTCATTTATTTGTTCACAACTTTCGTGTGATACTACTTTTCTGTAGACTACAGCATCATCGGCAAACGGTCTACGGCCGCTGTCAATACCATCAACCAAATCTTTTACGTAAATCGTAAAAAGCAGAGGACCTATTACGCTGCCCTGGGGCACACCTGAAGTTACTCTTGTATCTGTTTAAGTTACCCCGTTCAGGACGACATGCTGCTCCCTGTCTGTCAGAAAACTTTCTATCCAACCGCATATGTCACTGGATAGACCGTAAGCGCGCACTTTTTGTAGCAAGCGAGAGTGCGGAACTGAGCCGAACGCCTTTCGAAAGTCGTGAAATACGGCATCAACCTGGGAGCCGGTATCTAGAGCCTGTTGTATATCATGCACAAAGAGCGCCAGCTGTGTCTCGCATGACCGCTGTTTCCTAAAACCGTGCGGATTTCTGCAGATGAGCTTCTCAGAGTCTAGAAAGGTCATTATGTCTGAACACAAAATATGTTCCATGATTCTACAACAAATCGATGTCAATGAAATTGGCCGGTAATTATGGGCATCCGATTTTCTACGCTTTTTATAGATTGCTATGACCTGGGCCTTCTTCCAGTCACGTGGAACTTTCCGCCGTTCCAATGATCTCTGATAGATGACGGATAAGACTGGTGCTATATTTGTAGCATAAACATAAAATCTCACGGGGATACCGTCTGGGCCAGATGGCTTTCTGGCGTCTAAGGATCTTAACTGTTTTACAATCCCAGATACACTAACACCATGTCAGCCATCCTTTCGTTTGTTCGATAATTGAAAGGGGGGAATGGTGCTGCGGTCCTCTATCTTAAGCGAGTTTTGAAAGCTAGGTTTAGAATTTCGGCCTTCTGTTTATCATCATCACTTACATTACCCGTACTGTCAACAAGAGAAGGTATTGAATTATTTGTAGCGTTCATAGATTTTACGTACGACCAAAAGTTTTTGGGGTTATTTTTAGAATCTGCAGATAAAATATTGCTCTCAAATTCGTTAAGAGTCTCTCATTGTCCTTCTGACAGCTGCTTTCATTTCGCATGGCAGTGACTACGTTTAAAACGACTGTGCAAAATTCTCTGCTTTCTCAGCAACTTCCTAATATGTTTGTTGTACCAAGGTGGATCCTTTCTCTCCCCTATATTTTTGCTAGGCACATACTTCTCTAGCACATGGTGGACCATACCTTTAAATTCGGACCAAAGATGCTCAATATCTTTGTGTCCCGCGGTGAATGCTTGGAGCTGACTATGAAGATATTCATTAATGACACTTTTATTTGCTTTCCCAAACAAGAAAACTCTACGCAATTTCTTTTTTCAGCTTCCACTGACATAGAAGCCACAACGACTTTATGGTCACTAATACACTAATACCTTCTTGTAGATTAACTTCCTCAAAAAGATCAGGTCTGTTTGTCGCCAAGATATCTAATATGTTCCCATCTCGAGTTGGTTTTCCAAACAATTGCTCAAGGTTGTATGATGAGAGCGCTCCTAGAATAATTTCACACGAATCTTTGCTTCTGCCCCCTGTGATAAACGTGTAATTTTCCCAGTCAATGGATGATAGATTAAAGTCTCCACCTATAACTAATGGATAATTTGGATATTTACTTCCTATGTACTCAAGACTTTCCATGAAACGTTCTGCAACGTTTGTTGCGGATGCTGGTGGTCTATAAAAACATCCTAATACAATGGTCAATCCTTGTCTGATTGACAGCTTTATCCAGACTATTTCACAGTCCGACGCAGTATCGATCTCAACTGCGTTTAAACAGCTTTTAACTGCCATGAACAAACCACCTCCCATAGCATCAGTCCTATCCTTCCTAAACATTGTCCAATCAGAGTTCAAAATTTCACTGCTTTTTATGTCTGGTTTCAACCAGCTTTCGGTACCTAATACAATATTGGCATTGCTACTGTTTATTTCGGAGATTAACTCGGGGATCTTGCTACAGACACTTCGACAATTTACTAACAAGAGATTAAGCATATTTAAATCCTTTGGAATGACCTGCTTAGGCGAACTAACAATTTTTACAGTTGGCACACCCACATCAGTGTCATGAACTGGTAATTTTTCGGGCCAACCTTCTAACATACTGTTGGATCCCTGATACGCAGAATCAGTGATGTATTTCGTTCCAAAGATGAACAAACTATTATGTAGGTGGTCATAATGTTTTGGCTCATCATTGTATATCTGGATGGCCGGACACGGATTTGAACCGTTGTCTCCTGAAAGCGAGTAAAGTTTCTGAACACAACGAAACATCGCTCGGTTCGTCAGACCACTCTGGAAGCTCCCAGTCGGCTGCTCTCCAGTTTGTGATGTTTGGCCCACTGAAGATGTGCGGTTTCATCTGCCTCTGTGGTCAATGGCCTTTGAGAGGTGCTGAAGCACAAATGACCTCTGCAAACAGTCCCATTCGCCCTGTTCGCTAGGAAACTGTGTGAGATGGACCTGTATTCAACATCAGCAGCAGTTCCTGTCGGGTTTGAAAGTGATTGCCATTAACAAGACGTGACACCCAGCACGGGTCTTTGTCTATTCTTAACGCCCTTAGATACGACAGCGAGTGGTATGCCACTTTGTAGACGCGGTGAAAGGAGTCCGCCTTTTTTTCTCGCTGACTCGCTTCGTTTTATATTGATTTCGCCACTGTGGTTACACATAACCCGCCAATGCCAACAGAATTCTCCGAAACGGTTTAAGAAAAGGTGGCTGTCCACAGAAGAATGGCTGCACGAGAGAGGTGCACAGCCGGAGGACATAAACGACTGCAGAGCGTCAATGCCGGGTGGACTACATGCTGCCACGTCCGTCAAGCAGCTGCCACAGGCGGACCCGGAGCACCAAACACATGGCGAAGAGATGGGTGCTATTATGTAGCAGGATAAGCCCACTTCTCACCTCCATTCACCCCTCCGTTTGCGGGGACTAGCGAACGCCAACTGAGGGAACTCGTCCCACAACACTCATTGGAGGACTGGGCTAATGAAGTGGAACACAGTGATGTGATGCAAGAGATAAACTAAAAATTGATGCTCTTCGCGGTGGACGCTAGCTAGGACACGCCCAGCACGCGAGTGAGTTTTAACTTGTGTGTTAGCCGCCCCGGCGACGAGATGACGGAAAGTCCACGGTGACTGTGAAGCCACGACCATTTCCTGCCCGACTAATAAACTGCAATGTCAAAGTATGCTGCGTAGGTACCTTTAATATCAACGGCATTTGCAACCCTGGGGATCCTCTACGGCCGGCGGACATGGATATTATTTTCCTCCAAGAGGTGCGATTTCACGTAAGATTCGACTTCCATGGTGACGACGCTGTTGTTATCGGCTGAAGACGGTAGTGGTGGCACGGCCTTACTGTTAAGTGAAGGGACTGAGGCGTCGGACGGACGTACCTTCCGTCGGGACGTAGTGTGGCGCTTACTGTTGGTGCTGTCCTTGTGGTTACGATTATGAGCCATTAGGCTCGTCGAAGCGCCGAGAAAGGACCGTCTTATACTCAGAGGAGGTAACTCCGTTGCTTCAAGGAAATGCGAAACATTACATAGCGAGCAGAGACTTCAACAAATCACACAGAAGTCAAAAAGTAAACTGTGGATTACACAAGGAATAAAGATACCTTGTGGGACAAAAGGGAGACTCTATCTACTATCTAGGAACAACTCGGATGTTAGAATTGTAATGCATTACAAGGAATACTGCAAAATATTGAAGCAACTAAACCATAAAGTGGAGCAGCTATATTATGAGAAAAAAACATTAGGCAACAAAATATAAACTGTATGGGATATAGTGAAGACAGAGACATGTGGGGCCAAAAAGGAAGAGGAACAGAGAGCTCTAAAAAATGACACTTTGATAACAAACTCTCAAACAGGTACTACAGTTCTGTTACTGACCGCTTGGGGGTATCAGGTTCACTGAACAGTGCAATGGAGTATCTGAGACCAGTCTTTAAAAATAACTTCTTTACAATGGGAATGACACTCACGTCTCCCAAAGAAGTAACATCCATCATAAAATCCTTAAAATCTAAGTGTTCTAGTGGGTATGATAACATATCAGTGACGTTAATCACAGAGTGCTCCTGCGAGTTGAGTTATATTTTAAGTTATTTATGTTGTCAACCTCTTATCAGTGTAACATTTCCACACTGGATAAAATATATCGAAGTTAAGCCTGTTTACAAGAGAAGGGATAAAGAGATACCATCAAACTATTGACCAATTTCACTTCTGCCTGCTTTCTCAAAAATATTTGAAAAGGTTGCGTTCAAGCGTTCCCTTAAGAATCTGACTGCAAATAATATATTGTCCAAGTCACAGTTTGGATTTCTTAAGGGTTCTGATATAGAGAACGCTATTTACACTTATAGTGAGAATGTACTGGATTCATTATATAATAAATCGGAGGCTACTGACATTTGCTGTGACCTGTCAAACGCCTTTGACTGTGTGAATCACAGCGTTCTCTTAAATAAATTAGAATATTACAGTGCCTCCGAAATTGCAGCGAAATGGTTTGAGTTTGTCTATCTAACAGGATACAAAGGATATCGTTGCAAAATACGTGTGCACTAAGCAGCCAGTCTTCATCTGACTGGGAATTAATTACATGTGGTGTTAGTCAAGGTTCCATCTTGGGTCCATTGCTTCTCTTTGTGTACATTAATGAACTCTCGTGTGTTACTTTGCCACATGATACGTTTGTTTGCAGATGATACAAACATTGCAGAAAGTAGCAAGTAAAGTACAGATTTAGAAAAAGCTGCTAATCAAATTTTCACTGATATTAATAAATGATTTAAGGCTAACTTACTGTCATTAAATTTTGAGAAGACCCACTATATGCAGTTCAGAATATGTAAGAGATTTCCTTCCAGCATTTGTATAACATATGAAGACATGCAGATCGAAGAGGCTGACAGTGTTAAATTTCTGGGATTACAGCTCGATAATAAATTCAATTGGGAATTGGTTAAGCGACTAAACAAGTCTATATTTGCATAGAGGATGATGCCAGATGTAAGAGATATAAATGTAAAAAAACTTGTATACTTTACTTACTTTCGTTCTATTATGTCATACGGGATCATATTCTGGGGTAACTCATCAAAGCGAGCAAACGTTTTTAGGGTGCAAAAGCGTGTGATAAGGATCATTTGTGGTGAAAATTGAAGAACATCTTGTAGAAACCTGTTCAAGGAACTTTGTATTCCAGCCACTGCTTCTCAGTATATCTATTCCTTAATGAAATTTGTTGCAAGTAATATATCTCTGTTTCCAAACAATAGCTCAATACATAGTATCAGTACTAGCAATATGAACAATCTACATAAATACCTAAAATCATTTACCTTGTTCCAAAAATGGGTCCAATATTCAGGAACACACATTTTCAGTAAATTGCCAGCAACCATTAAAAACTTGGTTTCAGATAAAGCATGGTTTAAACAGAGTTTGAAAGACTTTTTGATAGACAACTCCTACTCTACAGACGAATATCTTAACAGACACTGGTAAGCCAGCTTAAGTAAAAATGTCTGTTGGATTTCAATTTTGACAGCACTTGGTCACAACAGTCAAGATTAGGTATTTTCTGTATGATAAATTTATCAATAGTGCATAACAATGTTTCATTCTGACAGCATTTTAATTCTGTAAATATTAGCCGTTCCAGTTTACCGCACTGTGTTCACCTATTTCGTCAATCTCCTGACACATGATCAGGGTAGCAGGTATTATATTCAAATGTTTTATGTTATACTTTCTGACGTGTTCCACACCCACGAAAATTATCTAATTTTTTGTGTCTGTTGTTGTTGTGGTCTTCAGTCCTGAGACAGGTTTGATGCAGCTCTCCATGCTACTCTATCCCGTGCAACCTTCTTCATCTCGCAATACGTACTGCTGCCTACATCCTTCTGAATCTGCTTAGTGTATTCATCTCTTGGTCTCCCTCTACGATTTTTACCCTCCACGCTGCCCTCCAGTACTAAATTGGTGTTCCCTTGATGCCTCAGAACATGTCCTACCAACTGATCCCTTCTTCTTGTCAAGTTGTGACACAAACTCCTCTTCTCCCCAATCCTATTCAATACTTCCTCATTAGTTACGTGATCTACCCATCTAATCTTCAGCATTCTTCTGTAGCACACATTTCAAAAGCTTCTTTTCTCTTCTTGTCTAAACTATTTATCGTCCATGTTTCACTTCCATACATAGCTACACTCCATACAAACTCTTTCAGAAACGACTTCCTGACGCTTAAATCTGTACTCGATGTTAACAAATTTCTCTTCTTCAGAAACGCTTTCCTTGCCATTGCCAGTCTACATTTTATATCCTCTCTACTTCGATCATCTTCAGTTATTCTGCTGCCCAAATAGCAAAATTCCTTTACTACTTTAAGTGTATCATTTCCTAATCTAATTCCCTCAGCATCGCCCTACTTAATTCGACTACATTCCATTATCCTCGTTTTGCTTTTGTTGATGTTCATCTTATATCCTCCCTTCAAGACACTGTCCATTCCGTTCAATTGCTCTTCCAAGCCCTTTGCTGTCTCTGACAGAATTACAATGTCATCGGCGAACCTCAAAGTTTTTATTTCTTCTCCCTGGATTTTAATACCTACTCCAAATTTTTCTTTTGTTTCCTTTACTGCTTGCTCAATATACAGATTGAATAACATCGGGGAGAGGCTACAACCCTGTCTCACTCCCTTCCCAACCACTGCTTCCCTTTCATGCCCCTCGACTCTTATAACTGCCATCTGGTTTCTGTACAAATTGTAAATAGCCTTTCGCTCCCTGTATTTTACTCCTGCCACCTTCAGAATTTGAAAGAGAGTATTCCAGTCAACATTGTCAAAAGCTTTCTCCAAGTCTACAATTGCTACAAACTTAGGTTTGCCTTTTCTTAATCGAGCTTCTAAGATAAGTCATAGGGTCAGTATTGCCTCACGTGTTCCAACATTTCTACTGAATCCAAACTGATCTTCCCCGAGGTCGGCTTCTACCAGTTTTTCCATTCGTCTGTACAGAATTCGCGTTAGTATTTTGCAGCCGTGACTTATTAAACTGATAGTTCGGTAATTTTCACATCTGTCAACGCCTGCTTTCTTTGGGATTGGAATTATTATATTCTTCTTGAAGTCTGAGGGTACTTCGCCTGTCTCATACATCTTGCTCACCAGATGGTAGAGTTTTGTCAGGACTGGCTCTCCCAAGGCCGTCAGTAGTTCTAATGGGATGTTGTCTACGGAACGAAAACTGAATATAATCTTGTGGCCTGAGAACGAACACCCATACTTCGTCACCAGCCCGCGTTGCACGCACCGGTACGGGATCTGGCATTGAAAGACACCGGGACCATGCAATACGGAGACAATGAAAGGTACAAGTTCCTTACTAGCCACTCGGCCGCGTGCACATGTCGCGAGGACCCTGCGAGGCGACACTTGGCGCTGAGATATGGCCGATGGCTTTTACAGACCAGTAAACTTATATCTGTGCCGTTATCCTGACTCGACGACAGACAAGACGAGGACTATGGAAACTGAACGATGAGGCCTGCAGCCATGAGACTGAGCACACTTGGCGCTGATGCCAACGGCGCCTTCGAGCTTACAGTTCCACAATACTGTGATGAATTGGTTGTGCCAAAACTGCCTTGCGCATGGCAGTTACCGACTACAGCAAAGGTAACACCGGCTGGCAACGGGCGACTTCAGAATTTTATTAAACGGTATTAACAGAGCTGGCAATGCAATCACCGTCGCTAGACTGTCCAACGCATCAAAGTCCGCATGCTCCAACTCGCTGCAGTCCAGTTGGAAGACAAAAGAGTCCGTACGGGAATACAATACGCCTTGACGAACAAGCATCACTGAATTACATAGTACGAGGAAGAAGTCTGCGCAAACGCTTGCTCACGACGGCAGTCGAAACAGAGGAGGGAAGCTGTAACATAAGAAGGTTTTGCCCGAGCTGTGCTGCGGGCCCAAGGATCGACATGGAGCTGGCAGATATACTGCACGACATGCAAGTATCCAAGGCCTTGCAGGACGACGGCACGCTCTTGGCGTCCTTCAAGGGCAGTGCGTTGAACAAATCATCTGGGGCTTGTGGACTCCCTAATGGATTATGCCGCTCTTCCTTCAGTCACGTGGGCGCAGCGTGGATTGAATTGCGCAAAGAACTTATGATGGCCACCTTCAGAGTCCCCACCGAATTTACGGAAGGCATCAGGGCCCCTGTGCCTAAAGCTGAAGGTGGGCGGCGGCCTCAGGACTGTTAGGACTATAGACTACTGACTTTGTTAAACGCATCCTTCGTGTCCCTCTGCACTTGACAGCAAAGCGTGAAATACATGCCGATAAACTTGCCTTGGTGGAAAGAGCAATGTTCACTCGGCGTTGGGATGATAGCATTAATTTCGACCTTTAACCTCCGGGCGGCCTTCTTGCACTGGCTGTCGACCATGCATTCGACCACGTGAGGCTATGGAACGCACGTTCCTTCCCTGTGTGAGGAAGCGTTAGTGTATGGTTGTGATACGGACACGGACAGGATTCAAGAATTAGTACACGCTATTTGCTTGTTGTTAACCACAGAACTTCAAATTGGACGTCATTGAAGTTAAGTACTAACTTGGTTCCTGTAATAAAGTGTATTTTAACCAAGTGTGCACTTTGTGTTGCAGTGAGAGGAAACCGGCCACCTACCTGTCATACCACCCTCTCCTCATCCAGCCAGGAACCACAAAACATCACAGAACCGTGCAGCCACAACAACTGGCGACAAGTCTGATCAACAAGTTTTGTTTGTTTTTCATGTGCTCTAGGTTCCTGCAGGGGAGCTGTCGTTGCGGTGATTCTATCTGCTACTTTTTGTTGTTGCATAAAGCAGGGGAGCTGCAGAACTAATCTATTTCTCTCTTCAGAAGCTTTGCACATTGCTTTTCTATTCGTCTTTTCATATTTTGCTGCGATTTGTTAGCGTTAGAATGGCTGCCCCGCCCCCACCACCCCCTGCCCCAGTGCCTCAGCGGCAGACTGCTCCTGCTCTGGAACTAAATCAGATTTTTCATTTTCGGAACAAGAAAATCGCCACATTGCTGTCTACTGTACTGCAACTGCTTGTCGGACAAGTCGCGTGGGCTGCCCAATCGAACAACCAACCGATCGAGCAAGTGCCCCCAAACGACATTCCACCGTTTCGGCACATCGATGAAAGCGAGGAATGGCTCAAATATCTCACCTAGTTCCAGTCCATCGAATTCAAGTTACTGTGAAATCTCATTATTTCCTGTCCGTCGCGGGAACCCCTGTTTTTCGCTTAATTCAAAAACTCTTCCCTGCATCGTCTCCCGACGCATTTCCTGCGATGAAGTATTACGTGCATTACGTCGGTATTACGAACAACAGAGTCAGGTCGCGGCAGAAAGACTTCAGTTCTTTCGCCTTAAGAAAAAGCCGGAACAGACGTACCATCAGTGGTACACCGACTTACAGGGAGTCACTATACTTCGTACGCCGAGAGAAGAGCTCTGACAGTTGGCAGCACAGTTGCCAGTATTCGACACGGACGGGCAGCGAAATAATTCAAAATGCTCGGAGCACTATGGGAGGTCATCAACCCCCTAGATTTAGAACTAAGTAAACCTAACTAACCTAAGGACATCATACAACTTAGCCGGCAGTGGTGGACGAGCGGTTCTAGACGCTTCAGTCTGGAACCGCGCGACCGCTACGGTCGCAGGTTCGAATCCTGCCTCGGGCATGGATGTGTGTGATGTCCTTAGGTTAGTTAGGTTTCAGTAGTTCTACGTTCTAGGGGACTGATGACCTCAGATGTTAAGTCCCATAGTGCTCAGAGCCATTTGACATCATACAAATCCATGCCAGAGGCTGGATTCGAACCTGCGACCGTAGTAGCAGCGCGGTTCCGGACTGAACAGCCCAGAACCGCTCGGCCACAGCGGCCGGCTGGGCCTTAGTATCCAAGACAATGTACTTTCAGTGACTGTTTTTAATCCAAAAGACAGTGTAGCTAGTTTGCTTAAGGAATTTCCTGAACTCTTTTCTGATTGACTTGGGAAAGCCAATAATTTTGTAACATGCATTACCCTGAAAGACAATGCAAAACGTAAGTTTTTGCGGGCTCGTCCCGTTTCCGTTGCCTCACGAGACAAAGTAGCAAGTGAACTAAAAGAATTGCAAGACAATTGTATGATTCCTCCAATAGAAGCTAGTTAGTAGGCAAGCCCATTGGTTTGATGTGTTGACTTCAAGACTACTGTCAATAGAAAGACAATGGAAATGAGCGTTTGGCGTCATTGGCCGGGAAGCTCCTGACGGGGCAGGTCCGGCCGCCTTGGTGCAGGTCTTATTACATTCGACGCCACATTGGGCGACCTGCGCTCCGAATAGGAAGGAAATGATGATGAAGACAATACAACACTCAGCCCCTGAGCGGAGAAAATCCCCGACCCAGCCGGGAATCGAACCCGGGCCCGTTGGATGGCAATCCGTCACGCTGACTACTCAGCTATTGGGGTGGACATCGAAAGACAATAATTGATACTTACCCATTGCCTCGCCCTGAGGACCTTACGAACAGGTTAGGCGCAGTCCATTAATTTTCTAAGATACATCTGCCTGATGCTTATTTGCAAATACCACTAGATGAAGAATCACAGAAAGTATTTGTTGTTAATGCACACTTAGTCCAAAAATTTGCGTTTGTCCTTCGGCAGTGCCTCCGCACTCGCAATTTTTCAACGTTACTTGGAACAGCTGACTGCTCAAGTGCCGTTCTGTTCGAAGTACCGTGACGGTATTGTAGTCCCAGGTAGTACGCCAGAGGAACAAAATGTCAAATGTCTGTGATTTCCTAAGGGACCAAACTGCTAAGGTCATCGGTCTCTAGACTTACACACTACTTAAACTAACTTATGCTAAGAACAACACACACACCCATGCCCGAGGAAGCACTCGAACCTTCGGCGGGAGGGGCCGTGCAGTCCGTGACAGGACGCCTCAAACCGCGTTGTCACTCCGCGCGGCACGAGCCAGAGGAACACATTGCCAATTTGAGTACTCTTTTTCGAGTGTTGTCAGGTGCCGGACTCACGTGTCGTCTCGAAAAGTGTGACTTTTTTCAGACAGAACTACAGCATTTGTGTGATGTGATAAGTCAGTGTGTGCACCCCTTCCAATCTCATTTGCTTGCAAATCGTGATCTATCTGTTCCTCGCAATATATCTGAACTGCAGTCAGTGGTAGTCAAGTTGGCATACTACATTCCTTTCATTCCGAATGCTTCACAGATCGTGGCTCCATTGCATCGCTTGCTTCGGAAAAATGTGCTTTCGTGTGGACTAAAGAGTGTCCCGACTCATTTTAGAAAACACTTGGTCAGTGACAGATGTTTAGTACATTTCAGTCCTGCTTTCGCACAGATTTGGTGCACAAGATACACCTATTGCTTTTGCTTCAAAAGTTGTTTACACAAACTCAGTGCAATTATTCACAAATTGAGAAAGGTCTCGCTATTGTGTATGGTGCGACAAAATTCCGTCACTGTCTGTTTGGTCTCAAGCACTGTTTAGTGACAGATCAGAAGGATTTGCAGTCCTTGTATCATCCGTTAAAGCCGTTTCCTACACGTACTACCTAAAACTTCCAACGTTGGGCTTTGCTTCTATCCCAGTATCAGTACGAAATTGTGTACAGACCTACGGTTCAGCATGACAATGCTGACGCCCTTTTCCGCCTTCCGATCGGCCCCGACTCTGATTTTGATTCCTCTGACGCATCTTGTTGCCGGATCACAGCGCAGGACTCTGAATTGCTGCAATCTTCTCCACTGAATTACAGAAAAATTTCACAGGCCACGGAAGCAGACCCTGATCTAAAGACTTGGTTGCATTAAATTCGCAGGTCTTGGCCTCGCTTATTGAACAACAGTCATTAGTCAGTAGTGCGCCGATACTTTGCTCGTCGACATAACCTTTGAGTACAAAAAAGTGTGATCTTAGTACAATCTGACAGAGAACAATCGCGTGTACTCATTTCCATATTGCTGCGAAAGGATGGGTCACACCTGCTTCACCAAGGACATTGAGGAATTGTTCGCAATAAACAGCGCGCTGGCACTGTACTTGGCAGGGCGTGGACGCCCATATTGAATTGATGACGTCACAGTGTCGCGCATGCCTGGACAATCTATCAGCTCCGACACAAATTCTCGCAGCTTGGCCTAAGACTCAATCGCCATGGCAGCGAGTGCATATTGACTTTGCAGGACCATTCTGGAACACTCGTTGGCTTATTGAGGTAGACTATTTTAGCAACCTTTCCATTTGCGGTGCCTATGAATTCTACCACGTCACGTAGCACAATTCAGGTATTGTCCTCAATTTTTCGAATTGAAGGTTTGCCTGTTGTCATTGTTACGGACAACGGACCTCAGTTCACGTCACATGACTTTGAACAGTTTTGTGAACAAAATGGCATTCGTCATCTAGCAAGTGCTCCGTTTCACACCCCAGTCCATTCCAGAAGCAGAACGCTTCGTACGCACTTTTAAACAGATGGCTAATCTTCGCACCTCCCACACAAGGGAACAGGAGCTGCAACCCTTCCTCGCCTCCTAGCGCTCCCACCCAAGCGACGGACCATCATCGGCGGAAATTCTGCGTGGCCGCCGCCATCGGACGCTGCTTCACTTGCTCTACCCACCGCAGCATCCGGCGCCACCGATAGTCCGCAAGTATCGCTTTGCACCACGTGTTCTTGTTCTTTACAGGGTTTTTGGACGACTTCAGCGCTGGGAGCGAAGCGAGATCCTGAAACGCATTGGGACGTATGTGTCTAATTGCAGGTCCCAATGGCTTGCAGCGCCGTCACCAGAATCAAATTCGCGTTTGTCGTTTGCCCCGTGATTCTGCTTTTCCCCCAGATTCAGGGCTTCACGGGAACAAGCGGCCTTCGTAGCCGCCCGCTGGTCCCGCAACGGACTTCTTGTGGTGTCAGCGCCAGACACCACACTTGCTAGGTGGTAGCTTTAAATCGGCCGCGGTCCATTAGTACATGTCGGACCCGCGTGTCGCCACTGGCAGTGATCGCAGACCGAGCGCCACCACACGGCAGGTCTCGAGAGACGGACTAGCACTCGCCCAGTTGTACGACGACTTTGCTAGCGACTACACGAAGCCTTTCTCTCATTTGCCGAGAGACAGTTAGAATAGCCTTCAGCTAAGTCCATGGCTACGACCTAGCAAGGCGCCATTAGCCTTAGATAGCTTGTATCTAAAGAGCCTCACTTGTATCGCCACAATCTCCAGATGTCTCATCAAGAACGATGTATACAAAGGATGGATTAAAGTTAAGTATTCAAGAAGCTACGTACTTTTCTTTATAGCATTCATTACGTATCTTGTTTCAGATCTCACTCCATCCTTCGTGAGTTAGCGCGTGCATCTTGGCCGCCTCTTTCAATTAGTGTGCGTAGTGTTGGCAAGTCTGCCGACACTACACTTCTCTACATCTACATCTACATTTATACTCCGCAAGCCACCCAACGGTGTGTGGCGGAGGGCACTTTACGTGCCACTGTCATTACCTCCCTTTTCTGTTCCAGTCGCGTATGGTTCGCGGGAAGAACGACTGTCTGAAAGCCTCCGTGCGCGCTCGAATCTCTCTAATTTTACATTCGTGATCTCCTCGGGAGGTATAACTAGGGGGAAGCAATATAATCGATACCTCATCCAGAAACGCACCCTCTCGAAACCTGGCGAGCAAGCTACACCGCGATGCAGAGCGCCTCTCTTGCAGAGTCTGCCACTTGAGTTTATTAAACATCTCCGTAACGCTATCACGGTTACCAAATAACCCTGTGACGAAACGCGCCGCTCTTCTTTGGATCTCTGTCAATCCGATCTGGTACGGATCCCACACTGATGAGCAATACTCAAGTATAGGTCGAACGAGTGTTTTGTAAGCCACCTCCTTTGTTGATGGACTACATTTTCTAAGGATTCTCCCAATGAATCTCAACATGGTACCCGCCTTACCAACAATTAATTTTATATGATCATTCCACTTCAAATCGTTCCGCACGCATACTCCCAGATATTTTACAGACGTAACTGCTACCAGTGTTTGTTCCGCTATCATATAATCATACAATAAAGGATCCTTCTTTCTATGTATTCGCAATACATTACATTTGTCTATGTTAAGGGTCAGTTGCCACTCCCTGCACCAAGTGCCTATCCGCTGCAGATCTTCCTGCATTTCGCTACAATTTTCTAATGCTGCAACTTCTCTGTATACTACAGCATCATCCGCGAAAAGCCGCATGGAACTTCCGACACTATCTACTAGGTCATCTATATATATTGTGAAAAGCAATGGTCCCATAACACTCCCCTGTGGCACGCCAGAGGATACTTTAACGTCTGTAGACGTCTCTCCATTGATAACAACATGCTGTGTTCTGTTTGCTAAAAACTCTTCAATCCAGCCACACAGCTGGTCTGATATTCCGTAGGCTCTTACTTTGTTCATCAGGCGACAGTGCGGAACTGTATCGAACGCCTTCCGGAAGTCAAGGAAAATAGCATCTACCTGGGAGCCTGTATCTAATATTTTCTGGGTCTCATGAACAAATAAAGCGAGTTGGGTCTCACGCGATCGCTGTTTCCGGAATCCATGTAGATTCTGGGTTTCCAAAAACGACATGATACTCGAGCAAAAAACATGTTCTAAAATTCTACAACAGATCGACGTCAGAGATATAGGTCTATAGTTTTGCGCATCTGCTCGACGACCTTTCTTGAAGACTGGGACTACCTGTGCTCTTTTCTAATCATTTGGAACCTTCCGTTCCTCTAGAGACTTGCGGTACACGGCTGTCAGAAGGGGGGGGGGGGGGGGGCAAGTTCTTTCGCGTACTCTGTGTAGAAACGAATTGGTATCCCATCAGGTCCAGTGGACTTTCCTCTGTTGAGTGATTCCAGTTGCTTTTCTATTCCTTGGACACTTATTTCGATGTCAGCCATTTTTTCGTTTGTGCGAGGATTTAGAGAAGGAACTGCAGTGCGGTCTTCCTCTGCGAAACAGCTTTGGAAAAAGGTGTTTAGTATTTCAGCTTTACTCGTGTCATCCTCTGTTTCAATGCCATCATCATCCCGGAGTGTCTGGATATGCTGTTTTGAGCCACTTACTGATTTAACGTAAGACCAGAACTTCCTAGGATTTTCTGTCAAGTCGGTACATAGAATTTTACTTTCGAATTCACTGAACGCTTCACGCATAGCTCTCCTTACGCTAACTTTGACATCGTTTAGGTTATGTTTGTCTGAGAGGTTTTGGTGCGTTGAAACTCGGAGTGAAGCTCTCTTTGCTTTCGCAGTAGCTTCCTAACTTTGTTGTTGAGCCACGGTGGGTTTTTCCCGTCCCTCACAGTTTTACTCGGCACGTACCTGTCTAAAACGCATTTTACAATTGCCTTAAACTTTTTCCATAAACACTCAACATTGTCAGTGTCGGAACAGAAATTTTCGTTTTGATCTGTTAGGTAGTCTGAAATCTGCCTTCTATTACTCTTGCTAAACAGATAAACCTTCCTCCCTTTTTTTATATTCCTATTGACTTCCATATTCAGGGATGCTGCAACGGCCTTATGACCACTGATTCCCTGTTCTGCACTTACAGAGTCGAAAAGTTCGGGTCTGTTTGTTATCAGTAGGTCCAAGATGTTATCTCCACGAGTCGGTTCTCTGTTTAATTGCTCGAGGTAAATTTCGGATAGTGCACTCAGTATAATGTCACTCAATGCTCTGTCCCTACCACCCGTCCTAAACATCTGAGTGTCCCAGTCTATACCTGGTAAATTGAAATCTCCACCTAAGACTATAATATGCTGAGAAAATTTATGTGCAATGTATTTCAAATTTTCTCTCAGTTGTTCAGCAACTAATGCTGCTGAGTCGGGAGGTCGGTAACACCCATAATATTTCACAGGAACTATCCACTTCTACTACACTACAGGATAAACTACTACTAACAGCGACAAACACGCCACCACCGGTTGCATGCACTCTATCCTTTCTAAACACCGTCTGTGCCTTTGTAAAAATTTCGGCTGAATTTATCTCTGGCTTCAGCCAGCTTTCTGTACCTTTAACGATTTCAGCTTCGGTGCTTTCTATCAGCGCTTGAAGTTCCGGTACTTTACCAATGATGCTTCTCGTCCTTAGCTCCGCCGTCGCCGCTGTCCGAACCTGTGAACTGGACCCGCAGTCACCGTCGCCGTCATTGCCCCAGGAGAGGCCCTCAGGACTGGACGTGTATACTGGGCAGTGTTTTCGGAAGGGCGTTCCTCTGCTCTCGCAAGTCAGATGGCGGGGTACGGTCGAGAGTACGCCGTCGTCCACAGCTACGGCTCCCAGCTATACGTCCATCTTCCTGCCTCCCTCCCTACTCTCTTCCGCATCTCACGACAACGATGCGGCGTCGTTTCTGAGAGGGAGGAGGGTGGGAGAGGGGAGGAAAGTGCGAAAGCGCTGGCGTACGCCTTCGCCACACACCGGTCGGCACTACGAAACATTGTATGCAGGCGCTGAACTAGGCGCGTCTCTGACAGGAGAAGATCAAGATACGTCCACAGGCTATGCGCCGATAACGCCCCTGGACAGCGTGCATATAAGCCGCCGCCGCCGACCGAACTGTCTCAGTCGCTCAGTCTCAGTCGCTCAGTCTCAATCTTCGTTCGCATTGCATCTCAATACGCTGCGCTGTGCTCTAGTCTCCCACAGTGATAGTGGTCGCCTCGTACCTTAGCTACCTGTGAGGGAACGTGAGTCATTATATATGGTTGTGATATTGACACGGACAAGATTCAAGAATTAGTACATGCTATTTGCTTGGTGTTAACCACGGAAATTCAGATTGGAAATCGTTGAAGTTAACTACTCGGTTTCTGTATAAAGTGTATTTTAACCACGTGTGCATCCTGTGTTATAGTGAAAGGAAACCAGCCGCCCGTACACCTGTCATGCCACCCTCTCTTCATCCAGCTAGGAACCATAAAACATTACAATAGGGCACAGCCACAACAGGTTGTTCCGTCCTCAGTATACATAATGGCAGCGGTGGTCACGGGAAGGTGAAGCTATAAGAAGACCGGGCTGCGAACGGCCACGTGACACTACCGAAAAGGAATACCAACATGTTCGCTTATGACTATCGTACGTCCTACTGCGTCTGCAGCAGCAATTCGAGCAGCAGTTGACGCCGAAGTGACACAAACGAACTGTTACAAATTGGTTAATTCAAGGACAGCTCAGAGCCAGACGCCCTGTAGCGGACGTCCCACTGACCCCAAGCTATCGCCATTTCTGACTTCAGTGGTGTGAAGCGAGAGCTTATTGAAAGACGAAGTATAGAGGTCTCTCATGTTTTCTGATCAAAGCCGCTCCCACCTCGGTGCTAAATCAGTGTGTTGGTCAGGAGGAGGCCGGGTGAGCGTCTACAACCAACGTGTCTGCTGCCAAGACACACTGGACCTATTGTCTGGTTGGTTGGTTGATTTGGGGGGAGACGGAAAAAACAGTGAAGTCATTTGTCCTATTGGATTAGGTAAGGATGGGGAAGGAAGTCGGCCGCGTACTTTGAAAGAAACCATCGCGAAATTTGCCTGAAGCAATTTAGGGAAATTACGGACAGTCAGCAGTCATAGACAGCAAAGTACTTGGAAGAGCAGTTGAACGGAATGGACAGTGTCTTGAAAGGAGGGTATAAGATGAACATCAACAAAAGCAAAACGAGGATGATGGAATGTAGTCGAATTAAGTCGAGTGATGCTGAGGGAATTAGATTAGGAAATGAGACACTTAAAGTAGTAAAGGAGTTTTGCTATTTGGGGATCACAATAACTGATGATGGTCGAAGTAGAGAGGATATAAAATGTAGACCGGCAATGGCAAGGAAAGCGTTTCTGAAGAAGAGAAATTTGTTAACATTGAGTATTGATTTAAATCTCAGGAAGTCGTTTCTGAAAGTATTTGTATAGAGTGTGGCCATGCATGGAAGTGAAACATGGACGATAAATAGTTTAGACAAGAAGAGAATAGAATCTTTCGAAATGTGGTGCTACAGAAGAATGCTGAAGATTAGATGGGTAGAGCACATAACTAATGAGGAGGTATTGAATAGAATTGGGGAGAAGAGGACTTTGTGGCACAACCTGATTAGAAGAAGGGACCGGTTGGTAGGACATGTTCTGAGGCATCAAGGGATCACCAATTTAGTACTGGAGGGCAGCGTGGAGGGTAAAAATCGTAGAGGGAGACCAAGAGAATAATACACTAAGCAGATTCAGAAGGATGTAGGCTGTAGTAGGTACTGGGAGATGAAGAAACTTGCACAGGATAGAGTAGCACGGAGAGCTGCATCAAACCAGTCTCAGGACTGAAGACCACAACAACAACAACAACACGGAAAACCTAAATGGGGATGGCCAGACGCAGATTTGAACCGTCATCCTTCCGAACGCGAGTCCAGTGTGCTAACCATTGCGCCACCTATGGTCTGCAGTGCGATTTCGTATGACATCAGGAGCATTCCCGTGGTTATGTCACGCACCCTGACTGCAAATTTGCATGTCAGTCTGGTGTTTCGGTCTGTTGTGCTGCCGTTCATGAACAGCAATTCAGGGGTGTTTTCCAACAGGATAACGCTCGCCCACATATCGCTACTGTAGCCCAAAATGCCCGACGGAGTATCGCCATGTTACCAGGGCCATTCGGTCACCAGATCTGTCTCCAATCGAGCATGTACGAGACGTCGTCGGATGACAACTCTATTGTCGTCCACAACCACCACTAACTGTACCTGACGGTCGAAGTGCAACAGGCACCTGTACGACACAATGCATGCACACCTGCAAGCTTCAGTTCAACATCCTAGAGGTGACACTGGTTATTAATGTACCAGAGTTTCACATTTTCAACGGCTTTACTCCCGCTTGCATTATCCTGATATATTGCAACGCTAATCACTTCAGTATGTTACCTTGACAAACGTATTCCTGAAATTTTATTATTCTACATTTATTATTTCTTGGTGTAGTAATTTTTTTCTCGTGATTGTATGTTACTTGGCAGTGACACAGCATGCGAAAGTGACTTTCGTCCTTAAGTTTTGCATACCAATGAAAATAAATAAATGAAATGGTTGAGCCGCTCACAGGGCGTTAGCGATGAGGTACCCGAGTAGTGGATGGTAGTGGATGTGAAGTCATAAGCCGAAGTGCGGAGTTGGGGGGATGGGGTTCATTATCCGCCATGTTGTCACATCTTCCGCCACATACGTAGCAGTCCTTGGAGTCTGGAGATAATGGAATTGACTGGCGAAGCGATATCTGTCTCCCGAAGCAACTGCAGAGCAGTGTGACAAGAGAGCATCGCTTTAGACGGAGTGGCGTGACGCAGCCATTAACGGCGGAAGTAGCGTCCCGTCCCGACAAGTGGAAGCCGAGCCGGTGCGCCGAGGTGACGGGCCAGTCGGCTGCCAACTTGCAGGGAAGCCCGCACGTCACAGATGGCAGCAGAATTAATTTTCGCCTGCGGGGGACGAGTTTGCCGACGGGGCGGCGGCAGGCAATCTCACAGCCCGAGCCGCCGGCGCGGAAACTGATGTAGTCGGAATGCTTCGAAATTGCGTTTCTCGGCCACGCCCTACGTTAGAACTCCGCCTGCTGCCCAGGTCTGTAATTGAGTGTTCCTTACCTCCAATAAAAGAACACTGCGTAAAAGCAGTCGTTATTACATCTTCTTACCACCACTTAAAATTTTTATGTGATAAATGTCACTGCAGCGATCTTTGCTCAATATTACAATCAACATTCACATCTATTCTCCGCACGCTAACTTACTATGCGAGTCGGCAGTCGAAATGACTGATACTAAAGCTTGCGGTATGTTATCTAACGTCACTGATTTTAAATGGTAAAATACTTGTATTTATCGGCACAATAATTTCTTCAATCATCTCATGACGAAGTTTGGAAGAAGCCCACCAACAGGTCTGTGCCATGAATCACACACTACAGGACACGACATTAAAAGGTATAAATTCAAATAACACAATGAAGCTGCGAAACATACGTATTAAAATAAATATTGACTATTTGTCGCTTCCTTCTCCATTCTTTAATACCGTCAGTGTACAAGTGACATGAGCTGTTCGACGTGATACTAGGTAAAGACTTGTAACAGTAGGTGCCGTCAGAGACACTAATGCCTAGATCATCTGCCATAATTATTATACAACAAATGCTTCTTAAAAGTACGTACACATATAATTTAACTTATACCTTTAAAAAAAGGAACAAAACTGTACTAACAACGTCGTAACTGCAACATGCAAAAGCGGCTGGAATTTGAACGTAGGAAATGAAACAAATCGAAATTGTTCGATATATGAATTTTAACCAAGACATTGATCCAATGTTACATGGAAAAATCAAAACTGTAAAGAGATCAATAAACACAAATGTTAAAAATGTGGCAGGAAGGAAGTAGGAACATTATGATTACAAGTAACTGCTGCCGTTTACGGCCTAATAACACGAAATGTTTGTAACTTCGTGATTGTCATTACAATTACAAAAATTTCTGAATCATTGTAGTTACAGATTTCTTCTAAGAAGACCCTTCAAGCTGCTGGGATCACACATATGGCAATATTCAGTATGCAAATTTCAACCAATCTATTTGAAAAGAGTAGTACATGACACTCAAAATAGTAAATAATTAAAAACAAAGCATTAAAAATTGTGGAAAGCAAGAGAGCAATGACATGATATTACGCTTAAAAGGAACCGTAGATATTTATGGCTTAGTAGCAAGTTACACTTGCAACATCATGGTAATCAGTCATCGCGTTATACAATAAAGCTCGAATCAGTAATTGCAGTTTCGTTAGTGACACCAATGGGATGCCGCATCTAATCCCAAATGAAAGAATACACAGCCATATCCGTGACAACAGAAGTACGGCTCATCACGCGCTCAGCGCCGAACACAAAATGTAATGTGTAGGTGTACAAAGGATTTCCAAGGAAATAACAAATATTCTTACAATTCGAATTGAGACAGGTAAGGAATAAAATAGTCCAAATCTGCAAAATGTCCCAGGAGGAATGGTCAGTCTTCAGATGTATGACAGCAACGATCTAGTAATTATGGTCTCTAAAATGCATACCGTAAGAGCTATGAGCATTTCAAAATGTTCAAATGTGTGAAATCTTATGGGACTTAACTGCTAAGGTCATCAGTCACTAAGTCCGCGGCTCGTGGTCGTGCGGTAGCGTTCTCGCTTCCCACGCCCGGGTTCCCGGGTTCGATTCCCGACGGGGTCAGGGATTTTCTCTGCCTCATGATGACTGGGTGTTGTGTGATGTCCTTAGGTTGGTTAGGTTTAAGTAGTTCTAAGTTCTAGGGGACTGATGACCATAGATGTTAAGTCCCATAGTGCTCAGAGCCATTCATCAGTCCCTAAGCTTACACACTACTTAACCTAAATTATCCTAAGGACAAACACACACACACACACACACACACACACACACACACACACACACATGCCCGAGGGAGGACTCGAACCTCCACCGGGACCAGCCGCACAGTCCATGACTGCAGCGCCCAAGACCGCTCGGTTAATACCGCGCGGCAATGAGCATTTCATCTTCGATACTACGAAACAAATCTCTTCTGCTCCAGGCGCCCTGCTTTCCGTATTTTGAAAAGTGGCGGTATGGACCAAAACAAGAAATAATTGTCTAGTAAACATAGGCTCTAATACGCATACCTTAAGAACTAGGAGCACTTGTTCAAAACGATAAATGCGCTTCCCTTCAGCGAAGACGAATAAGTGCTCACAGGTCTAAAGATATACAATTTACAGCCCATGTGTACTGGACTGTTCTCCCTTCTTTTGGGCCATAGTAACATCCCTCAAGAAACGGAAATTGAAGAGCTTGTATTGGAAGAGCTTTGTCTCACAGTTTCGAATATGAAGTGTTCATACCTCTTAAGGTAGCTAGTGAAGAGCTAAGAGCCTACACCAATTCCCATTCAGTGAAGGGTGCTTTATAGGGCTCAAGATGGTACAGGATGAAACAGAGGGGGGGGGGGGGGGTCTGTTCAGCTCTGCATTTCTGCTGGAGAAAGGTAGTACGGTAGGAAGAGGACGATGATGCAGTCGCAAAGTGTGTCATGATGTGTTCTGCGAGGACCAATGGATCAGTGCACAGAGCACCTTGGACGTACAGACCCTGGACAGTTGACTGTCGCTGGCGGCCCAGAAGGCTACGGAGATTGACAGAACCTGCGAGGAAGAGGCATACGTATACATCCCCAGCATTCCTTTTTACTCCGCTTAAGGTAATGAGCCTTATCATGGAGACGCTTAAAAGCAAGGAAGTTGTTCTTCGAAGGGTGTCGCTTAAATCACTGCAGCGTCCGTGGGCGGTCCTGGACAGCGACTGCGACATCCTTGGTCCACCCCGGTACTGGCCGACGACGAGGGGACCTGTGGATAGGGGGGAAGCAGTGTGAGCAGCGTGAAGAATAGTGGCAGAGACGCCTTGCACGACTACATCAATGGAATTCGAGAGAGAGGTGTCGAAGTGCACAGCAGACGTATATAAAGGCCAACTGGCCCTGCGGAATGCCCGATGTGTGGACCTGTCTGTTTGGCGGCAACAGGGGAATGATAGAATCACCAGAAGGTGGTCACTGTCATATAGGTCATCATGGGATGACCAATGTAGGGAAGCCATGAAGGGAGGGGAGGAATTCGTGAGATTGATAGTGGAGAAGGTACCATGAGCTGCACTGAAGTGGGTAGGGTAACCATCATTGAGGAGACACAAATCGAGGTCCATGATATGAAACTTCCTGGCAGATCAAAACTGTGTGCCGGACCGAGACTCGAACTCGGGACCTATGCCTTTCGCGGGCAAGTGCTCTCTCTACCAACTGAGCTACTCAAGCACGACTCACGCCCCGTCCTCACAGATTTACTTCTGCCAGCGCACACTCCACTGCAGAGTGAAAATCTCATTCAGGTCCATGATAAATTGGATACGGGTAGGATACCCCTATCCATTGAAGTGGCACTCCCCCACATTGGATGGTGGGCACTGAAGTCCCCAGGGAGGAGAAACGGAAGCGGGACTTGCTGGATGAAGGCAACATAAGGAAGTGGCCTACCTGGAGGGAGGTAGACGTTGCAAATGGTGATTCTGGAGTCGTTTGCACTCGAACCACTATCACTTCCAAGTAGGTATGTAGGGGGATCCAGTCAGTAATGACATCGGAGCGAACCAAAGTGCAGACACCACTAGATGCTACCCCAGGGGCAGCACGGTTCTGACAGAACGCTCAATAACCACGAAATGTTGGAGATACGTTTCTTGAAGACAGAATGCTGAATAGGAGAAGTGTAGGTCTGGGTCGCCTACGGTGGACTGGGAGCCGAGCAGTGACCTCTCGAGTTGTCAGGATGCTAGGAAATGACTGTGTACTTGTCAAGAATGCCAAACAAACATTATTAATTAATGACACCTTTATTCCTGCCTAGTACAATGTGGCCCGTGTAACACAGGCTGGCTGATCTTGGTGATAACAACGACCTTCCCTGAGTCCTCGCAGACTCGGGGCGATGACACCAGCTCCGGGCTGCACCAGTCTTGCTAGCGCAGCGCTGTGTGCTGTGACATAGCGGTGGAATGCGCTTACTTCGGCCGCTCGTGGCTGGTGGCGCCCGGCTGGCCGGCCGGCTCAGCGGCAGACAGCAGGCCACTGTGCGCAGGAGGCTCCGGGTTGGAGTCCCGGCGCTGTCGGCGCGAGAAGCGTTCTCGTAGTGCGGAGTGTGCTCTATCCCACCCGTCTTCTTCCCTGCTCCTCCTGGTGGCTCGTTCGCGGTGGACGGGCGGAACGGGCTGCAGTCACCCAGCGTCGTCGGCTCACCTGGTTCTGACGGCAGATGCACAGGGCCTAGGCCCCGCGCGATCTCGACGACAGCTCACAGATGTGGTCAGCATTGGCGATGAGCGAGTCTGACGCGATGTCTGCTAATCCTGGGTTGATGATTGACAGTGGCAGCAGAGAGGACCAGAGCTGGTACTGTCCCCTCACGTCTGCTGCTGGATAGGTCGCCCTTACTGCAACATCTCCTTAATAAAGATTAACATGTCGATCACCGAGCTGAGCGCTACGCAGCTTCCCAGTACACATCTAAGTGCAAGTCTAACTGCGAGTGCCTTGTTGCTATCAAAGCTGGCGTATTTAAAGGAAGCACGAGCGACATCCTGACGTCATGCTCGTTTGTAATGAACGCATTTGTTCCACTTATACTGCTGATTTATCTGTCGTAATCGCCCCTTAGGTGTTCTTATGACAGAGTTACATGTTGTTCAGGCAGACTTACGCGAAGTTATGAAATGCAGTACAGCTGACGCTATACCTGTCTTACACTCTACGAAAGTCTCCGTCTAACACAAACCGCCAATGAAGGCGGTAATATCAGTACGGTTGTCTTTGCGACCCTTCTGCACACGTCAAACAAAATGAACGCCACGCCACCAGAGGTTAGCAAGCAGGATGAGGTCCTGATGAAAAATCACTCCCTGGATCACATTCAGAGACTGATGAGGCGTAATAGACACTGGGACATTGCCAAGACGATCACAGGCATGGGCAGCTGTGGCTTGGGTCGCAGAAGAAGCTTTGATCAACAGGGAGCCCGACTGCAAACTTGTTCTCGATATTCTCCACGAAAAACAATGGCTTTGTGGCGGTGAATGTGTCAGCATCCGTCCTAGTACAGACGCGGTAGTGGGCAGATCCGAAGATGGCGAGCTTGCCCTTCCTCCCATGGTGTAGCCAGGGAAGGGAATGTTACTGGGTTACACAAAGCAGCATTCAGTGATCCTTCACCATTCAAAGAGACAGCAGTTTAAGAACGGACAGATTTTTGCAGCTTGATACGCTTCATGCGCCAAGCATCCGCCCTGATACCACCCACTCTGACCAGTGGCTTTCCCCATGAGCGCCACCTAGCCACAGCAAGGGCCGTCTGGCACAGTAGCTGTCGCCAGGAGTTCCGATGCTCCAAGAAGATAAGCAACTACTCCTCTTCATGCATGGGGAGGGAACAGCTCAGGAATCAGTAGTGTGATCCCTGTGTTGTCAGGGGGTTCATCCATATGGGTACATAACAGCCCCAGCACACGGACTGGCTACGAGTGCCTGTGACCTAGCAGGGTGGAAGGGGGCCACAGTGCAGAAGGGAGAGGAAAAGGAAGCGGGAGAGGAATTCACACTTTAGATGCTAGGGAGGGAGTTCTGTCCCAAATGGCTCACATTAAATTCAGTAAATTTTGAAGTGGAGGTCAAACCTCAAGCAGGGACCTAAACGCCAAAAAAAGGATGAAAGAACAGGCGAAAGGAGCAAAATTGCAACCAATAGAGGAAGTCAGGTGGATAGCTACGTCGACATAAATCAGAACGCCGAGAGAGGAAAAGGAGGGACCAACGGGGAAGGAGCGAGGAGAGGGAGGGAGGGAAGGAGGGAGGGAGTGCTGGGTGAAGGAAATGCAGCCAGGAAAGGAAGCATTGGATGCAGTAGCTTGGGGCCCCATGTGCACCACGCACGAAATAACGAAAGAACCGTGAGCCCCCTGGGGGTGTCATACCGTCCATTCCTCCTCGGACATATTGTATAAAATGAAATAAAATGTTTAAAATACAGGTATCGCCTATAACTTGAGAAAGACTAAAAACAGTAAGCAAAATTCCATCGAAGTGCTGTTTAATGAATCTACAGAGGTCCACAGTCCAAATAGTCGTCAAAGAGGGAAAAATCGATTTATGCATTAAACAATTTTTTCATTTACAAGGAGATTTGATTAATTTTTGTGGTTTGAAAAGATGTCAGTTTTCTTTAAGACATCATGTGTAGTGCCGATCGATGCAGAATGTAAAATTTCCATTCTTTAATCAATAGACTGCAAAACTTGGTTATTGTCTCTAAGATGGCATCCTAAAGTCTTTGAATTACTAGCATTTGTTTTCCTCCTGAAACACGTGATGAAATCACGATCTGTTTGACAAATGTTGTGGTGTCGGCAAGATTCACATTACAACTCGTATATGGGAGCCCTATTGCACTGATCAGTCAGAACATTATGACCAACTACGTAATAGCCTGTATTCACAGAGATCAGCGGCGACGCGTCGTAGCATGGAAGCAATGAGGCCTTGGTAGGTCGCTGGGGGGGATGTGGCACCACATCTGCACACACGTCACCTAATTCCCGTAAATTCCGAGGAGGCCGGCCATGAACTCTGATGCCACGTTCAACCACATCCCAGATGTGTTCGATCGTGTTCAGATCTGGCGAGTTTGGGGACATGGTGGGCAGCACATCAATTGGAACTCGCCACTGTTTTCCTCGAACCACACCACCACACTCCTGGCTTTGTGGCATGGCGCATTATATTATCGGAAATTGCCCCTGCCGTCGGGAAACATGATCGTTATGAAGGGGTGTACGTTATCTGCAAACAGTGTATGATTCTCCTCCGGCTGAGCGGTTCTAGGCGCTACAGTCAGGAACCGCGAGACCGCTGCGGTCGCAGGTTCGAATCCTGCCTCTGGCATGGATGTGCGTGATATCCTTAGGTTAGTTAGGTTTAAGTAGTTCTAAGTTCTAGGGGACTGATGACCTCAGAAGTTAAGTCCCACAGTGCTCAAAGCCATTTGAACCATTTGATTCTCCTTCGTGGTCATAATACCTTTCACGAGCTTCACTGGACCCATGGATGCCCATGTGAATGTTCCCCAGAGCATAATGGAGCGACCGCAAGCTTGTCTCCGTCCCACCCTACCGGTGTCAGAGCTGTTCCTCTTGGAGGGCGACGGATTCGCTCCATCCCATCGGCTTGATGAAGAAGCTATCGGGATTCATCAGATCATGCAACGCTCTGTCACTGCGCCAAATTCCAGCGTCGATGATTACGTGCCCATTTCAGTCGTAGTTGCCGGGGTGATGTTAACATTGGCACCTGTATAGGTCATCGTCTGCAGTGGCCCATCTTTAGGAGTGTTCATTGCACTTTGTGTTCAAATACACTTGTACTCTGCCCAGCATTAAAGTCTGGTAGTGCCACTACAGTTTGCCGCCTGTGCTGTTTTACCAGTCTGCCCAGCCTATGACGTCTGACATGTGTAATGAGAGATGGCCGCCCAATCCCACGACATCTGGACGTGGTCTCAGCTTGGTTTCACGACGTGTTGGAGAGAGTCACCACAGCTCTCCTCAAACGCCCGACATCTGCAGTTTCCGAAGTTCTCCTGCCGAACCTCCGGGCAGTCACAATCTGCCCTTGATCGAACTCAGGTAGATCGCTCGCCTTCCCCATTGTACACGTGTTATAATATGCACCGTGCGTTTCTCTGACTAGCAGCCATCCTTGCCAGGTGACGCTACTATCACATTCAGTCAACTGACTGAATAAGCAAAGGGTAAACGTGCCTCTGTGTTCTCTTGCTTTCAGACTGTCTCACAAACTATACTTTCACAACTCCTGCTTCGTCTTAGTTCACAGATTGCAGGAATTTTTCGTCGTGTAAGCGTTGCAATTTGGGGGTCAAATCTGCAATGCTATCCAGTGACTGATCACAGCTTCGTGACTACGCCTCCCAGTGCAAGGTGGAAATTTCCAGTATTACATGGGCTGGTAGGTGATTCGACAGTTTACATTTTCTAACCTATTCTCTGTTGTGGCCATTCCCAGGCCCGGTCACAATCAATGCAACACATTGTTCTTACATTTCGCTGCAATCTTGAGTTGTCGTGAAACCAGTCCCATAACAGACTCACTTTTTTGTAACAGCTGTCTCTGCATGAGACCCAGACATGCTAATGTCTGTGCTTTATCCAAGAACCGTCTGGTCCGTGGTTTACAAGCATCTTTCTTAATGTCCTGAACACATTTTCTAAGCCAGCCAATTTTTCGTCAGCCAGACAGATGTGTCACACGCCGTCCCTGCGTGCATTCTTGGCACTTTTGAGACTACTTCTCGTCCCAACGCCTGCAGGAGTCAATGGCTTATTCTGTGTTTCTTAACCTCCGCCAAACGTTTAGTGCAACTCGTCCCTAGCAAGTTAGACGTTTGATGCGTCATCGCTGCATGCGTTCTGGACGCTCTTGTCTATACGCCCCATCGCATTGCCTGCAGGAGTCCATGACAGCAGCATTGTTCTCATTGCACACCACCTAAATCGCTCCAGGCATATGCCCAGGCGTTTTTCTTTGCTTTTTTTTTCCTTGAAAAGACATGACGAGGTTCCTTACCCGCCCATGCAACATTCCTAGTTTGTGCTCCATCTCTAATGACCTTGATGTCAGAAATATGTTAAACCCTACTCTTCCTGCCTTCCATTGCCTCCCAGGCTCTGTGCAAGATGGCCATTCTTTAACTAGCCAAGTGCATTCGCAAGATGACCCCCTCCCAATGTCGGGCGCAGAATGGCCTCATATGCCTCCGGCGACAACTGTCGCTGGTCCAGGACCCTCTCCCACACCCCTCAATTTTAGCCACCGGAAGCATTTTATGGAATGGGGTGTAGTATGTGAAGGATAAATATTTCTCTCTCACGTTGGGCTGATGACAGACTGGTTTCATTCCGATTATTACTTATTCATAGCTTTGAGAGACTGGTTTCATTCTGATTATTAATTATTCATAGATCTGTGATGGTTAGAGCTTCCTTTTTCCTACGATTAATTCAAACACTGAATTAAAAATGGTGATAAAGATGTTTGCTTGGATTAAGCCAAAGTATATAAAAGCCATAAAGTAAATATAAGTCTGAGTAATTGCATGTAGTACTAGACTGGAAAATTGACCGAATCTTGGGAACAAATAGGGATAATTTTCTAACATCAGACTGGGGAGGTGCCCCTAGGCGACAGTTTAACCTGAGATCTGAAGACCCTTACTGTGTGGTGGAGGGCGATTTCCAGAACGCCTGGTAATGTAGGCCACCAGGTGACCGCTGTTGTACAATAATGCAGTATCTGTTCTTTCGGAGCCGGCCGCGGTGGTCTCGCGGTTCTAGGCGCGCAGTCCGGAGCTGTGCGACTGCTGCGGTCGCAGGTTCGAATCCTGCCTCGGGCATGGATGTGTGTGATGTCCTTAGGTTAGTTAGGTTTAAGTAGTTCTAAGTTCTAGGGGACTGATGACCACAGCTGTTAAGTCCCATAGTGCTCAGAGCCATTTTTGTTCTTTCGGACATGTCTGATAGAATAAATATTATTTTTCGTCATGCAGCCATATATGAACGTGATACAGGGAAAAGGAAGACATTAGCTGTCATTGGGCATTGAAATACATCAGTGGGGAAAGTTGAAAATTCGTGCTGGTCCGGGACTCGAACCCAGAGTTTTCCATTTCTCATGAACGGTCGCCTTGTCCTCCTCAGTCATCTGGACATGGTCCCTGCCTGACTCAAATTTTCAACGTATACACACACAAATGACTTAGTGCCCTTGCCGCGCGGGATTAGCAGAGCGGTCTTAGGCGCTGCAGTCATGGACTGTGCGGCTGGTCCCGGCGGAGGTTCGAGTCCTCCTTCGGGCATGGGTGTGTGTGTTTGTCCTTAGGATAATTTAGGTTAAGTAGTGTGTAAGCTTAGGGACTGATGACCTTAGCAGTTAAGTCCCATAAGATTTCACACACATTTGAACATTTGATTAGTGCCCTTGACCTTTATCCTCATTACTAGCAGTGGCTTGCTCATTCCTGTGAGAGTTTGAATGTGTTGCGTGCCTGCACAGGAAGAATCAGTGGGCCACTACAACCCATTAGTACATATTCGGTGATTCTTCTTTTGGACATATCTGAAGGAACAGATGGCAGTTGTCTTTGATCCCACAAGCAGTGGGACAAAGAGACTTCGGCGACTTTTTTATATCAAGCTGATATGTTAATTAATTAAACTGATCAATTAAACAACCAAAAACTTTCCTCCTTAACTTATTGTTATGCTAATTGATTTATGATCCCATGGGAGTTGATTTATGACCTCCTGAGGATAATCCATTTTTCTGAGAACATCGCACCCTCACCCTCCCCTCCTCCTCTCTCCTTCCCCTCTGTCTGGGTAAAGTGATACATTTTTTTGTCACTCCTCCCCAGTTCAGTTCTGGGCCACTTTTTCCCTCCTGGAAAATACCCCAGCCCTTACCTCCCCCACTTTACCCTCCTCTCCCCATCTGGACATGGGTGGGAAAAAGACAGTCTGTGCCGAGGTTCTGGAGAGAAAGGATCTCATTACGCGAAATTTAAAGTAATGCCAAGCGACATAATAATATACTGTTCAGTTAAAATTGCATATACTTTATTTAATTAGTTTGCGAAAGATGGGGCTCCTTCCTGGTGGGAAATAGCTGAACAGTGCTACCTCCACTCTTATAATGTCACATCACATCCTGTTGATGGATAATGATGCAGTAAAATCCTTATTGCATCGACCCCCACAACCCATCAGTCTCCCAGAAACATTGAGGCACTTTTGATTGATCACTACTGCTCTTGGAAATTTGGTGGAAATATCTCCTCAAATTGATCAACTGTACAAAACATTGCAATTTGTTGAAAAAGGTTCGTTAAAACACTCACCGCAACCCCTGGCAAAAAGAAAGACCTTGTGATCACGCCATCCGCCGACTACAGTCATGCCAGGAATCATGCCAGCCAGGACTTTACAGCTTCACGTGTGCGCCGGTCAGGAAGAGACCACACATGCGAATACGATGCAAGCTGTTGTGCATCCATCGCCTGACAGCTCAGTGCACCATCGTCGTTGGGCGGGAGAGGTTCGAACGCAGCATTCCTTCTGTGCTAGTCTGTGAGCATTATCCTACAGCGTCTGACATACTCCCTGGCAGTTTCTCTCTGACACACTATGCCGACAAAGCTTAAGGTGATAAAACAAACACCTTGTATCCCAAAGAAAACATCAATTCTCTGTAACGAGACCTTGCTAAGTGCCTCTAGTCATAAATAACACTCGAAACGGTTCTACAAGTAACGCTGGAAGAATTTTCTGTGAAATCGAACTGACAATTAGCCTATAGCGCTGGACCTCCAAACACTCACAGATCATGGTTCAGTACATGCTACTACAACCGATAGAAAATGACTCACGGCTCTAATGGCACATCGCACTTATAGTTAAAAAACCGTCATTCCTAGTCGGCCAGTGTGGCCGAGCGGGTCTAGGCGCTTCAGTCTGGAACCGTGCGAACGCTACGGTCGCAGGTTGGAATCCTGCCTCGGGCATGGATGTGTGTGATGTCCTTAGTTAGGCTTAAGTAGTTCTAAGTTCTAGGAGACTGATGATCTCAGACGTTGAGTCCCATAGTGCTCAGAGCCATATGAACCATCATTCCTAAACAAAAGATCATAATGCAGCACACAAACATGAGAATCACATATACATTTTGCAAACCAAGTAATTAAATTTCCGCCACATATAGATCGTAGCGCTAAACTTATCAAAAGTCTTGTATGCACTGATGTTTGAGAACGCAAGCACCTTCCTCCACACATTGTCAGTAAAGCACGCACCGCTGAGCATAAGCCCTGAATGTCCTATTCTGTCAGTGCTAGGACTGCCGCTGCAATTTTTAACTTAGATGGCGGCTAACATAAGACAATCACTTACCGATTCTGCTTCAGGCCTTGTTTTACTACTAACAAATAATATATATTAAATCTTTTTGTACTTTCACTAAATGCAATAAAATTCAAAAACATTTCTCAATGTTAATCGCTATATTATTCAGCATTTACCAATAAACCGCGCTGTAGATCAATAGCGCTAATTGCTGCGCCCCTTTGTAGCTGATCAGAAAACTTAACTTTTATATAGGACGAGAATTACAATAACGTAAAAGTTTAAACGAAGAAAATTCATTTAAATCACATAGAAACTCTATTTTGCAAATATTAACTAAAAACGTAATACAGTTTTTTTACGGACCTCTGTGTTAGGAGACATCAATCACGTCCGACCATTACAACAGTTCGAACAAGAAGGATTATTCTAGAAGAATCATAGATAACAAAAGATTTTCATTATCTTTTTCCATGAGTATTGTCTGAGATATTATTTTCACAGAAAATTAAATTATGTCGCTGACAATAATTATTTATTATTATTTTAGCATTGATGAAGTCCTTTTTTTTATTAATATCACGAGAATGTTCGCTCAAATTCCACACACAATGCTGTCGTGAATATTGTTCTGAATAAAATATAGTCGTGGATATTACAATTAAAACAAAATTAGAGCGCACTACTTTGTTTATAGTTGTTTTTGTAATATTATCTCCAAGTATTAAATCTTTTAGTGCAGTGTTTCATAATTTTGGCAGGAAAGGGAGGCACGGGTTCAGCATCAGCACAAAAGATGGCGCCAAAGTCATCATTAAACTGAGAAACTTTTGAGAATGAAAACGCGGCGTTTCGGGAACCAATCTTTTGACTGTTACGAGTTACTTGCGGCGGCATCCCCAGAAAGTGTGTCCAGAAAACTTTCTATCTGCCTCTTTTCTATTTTATTTTATTTTTTCCTTATTTACCGGCTACGGGAGCGTTGGAAAAATGGGAAAATTGCTAAAATAGCTGGAGAGTTCTTGGGCAACCGAAAGGCGCTAAATAGATGGGATGATTGTTGCTGCACACTACGCCAGCTTACAGGACATGTTTGAACAAGACTCAGTGGGGATATTACACGAATTTATATAAAAACGAAGGCAGCTTCATGCACGTATTACAGAGAAAGGGGTTGCTGACGTGAGACAAACAAAACAAATTGGTCTCTGCAATTCTTTCAGCTAGCACGGGATAGAAGTATGCTAAAAGATAACAGAAAACTAAGTTGCTACACTGATTTTTAAAACAAAGTATAATAAATGATATTTACATGAAAGGGCTGTGGTATGGCCCACTCAATGTATGTACACTACCGGCCATTAAAATTGCGACACCAAGAAGAAATGCAGATGATAAACGGGTATACACTGGACAAATCTATTATACTAGAACTGACATGTGATTACATTTTCACGCAATTTGGGTGCATACATCCTCAGAAATTAATACCCAGAACAACCAACTCTGGCCGTAATAACGGCCTTGATACGCCTGGGCATTGAGTCAAATTGAGCGTGGATGGCGTGTACAGGTACAGCTGCCCATGCAGCTTCAACACGATACCACAGTTCATCAAGAGTAGTGACTGGTGTATTGTGACGAGCCAGTGGCTCGGCCACCATTGACAAGACGTTTTCAATTGGTGAGAGATCTGGAGAATGTGCTGGCCAGGGCAGCAGTCGAACATTTTCTGTATCCAGAAGGGCCCATACAGGACCCGCAACATGCAGTCGTGCATTATCCTGCTGAAATGTAGGGTTTCGCAGGGATCGAATGAAGGGTAGAGCCACGGGTCGTAACACATCTGAAATGTAACGTCCACTGTTCAAGGTGCCGTCAATGCGTGTAACTAATGACACCCCATACCAACACGCCGGGTGATACGCCAGTATGGCGATGACGAACACACGCTTCCAATGTGCGTTCACAGCGATGTCGCCAAACACGGATGCGACAATCATGATGCTGTAAACAGAACCTGGATTCATTCGAAAAAATGACGTTTTGCCATTCGTGCACCCAGGTTCGTCGTTGAGTACACCATCGCTGGCGCTCCTGTCTGTGATGCAGCGTCAAGGGTAACCGCAGCCATGGTCTCCGAGCTGATAGTCCATGCTGCTGAAAACGTCGTCGAACTGTTCGTGCAGATGGTTGTTGTCTTGCAAACATCCCCATCTGTTGACTCAGGGATCGAGACGTGGCTGCACGATCCGTTACAGTCATGCGGATAAGATGCCTGTCATCTCGACTGCTAGTGATACGAGGCCGTTGGGATCCAGCACGGCGTTCCGTATTACCCTCCTGAACCCACCGATACCATACTCTGCTAACAGTCATTGGCAGCGACGAACGCGAGCAGCAATGTCGCGATACGATAAACCGCAATCGCGATAGGCTACAATCTGACATCTATCAAAGTCGGAAACGTGATGGTACGCTTTTATCCTCCTTACACGAGGCATCACAACAACGTTTCACCAGGTAATGCCGTTCAACTGCAGTTTGTGTACGAGAAATCGGTTGGAAACTTTCCTCATGTCAGCACGTTGTAGGTGTCTCCACTGGCGCCAACCTTGTGTGAATGCTCTGAAAAGCTGATCATTTGCATATCACAGCATCTTCTTCCTGTCGGTTAAATTTCGCGTCTGTTGCACGGCATCTTCGTGGTGTAGCAATTTTAATGGCTAATAGTGTACTTTCTCTCTGATGTAACAGACACTGTGGATTTTATTCAATTTGCAAAATTTCTAGATAACCAAAGCAACTTGTAGGAACACAAGTTAAATCAGAAATGTCGTATGGCTTTGTTGGCTGCCGTCTCCCACAGGGTGATTCCAGACTCCAGTCGGCAAGGGCGTTTCACCTCCGCGCACTTTGGCCCTCTTCCTTCCGGCTAAGTGAGACTTAAAAGAAATGTATTTGCAGTTGCGAGTATGGACAACCATCTGCTGCATAATGGAATGACGACAATGAAAATTTGTGCTAAATCGGGACTCGAACCCGGATTTCCCGCTTATCGCACGCGGTCGTCTTATCATTTTTTAAAATATGTTTTTGAACATGTGACTCAACTCATTGCGCTAAAGCTACGGTTCAGTACCGTTTGGCTATCAGAGCACGACTCACTGCCATACCTAAACTTCCATATGTGTTAACCATGTGTGTAAATCTGGTTCTTGTACATTAATTATGTCTATTCCCATACAGGTACGACGTTGTACTTGAAAGTCGCTAGGCCGTTGTCGGCAGATAAATACGATATCGCAGTACCGTTGTTATTCCGAATTACGTGATGACTGGGTGTTGTGTGATGTCCTTAGGTTAGTTAGGTTTAAGTAGTTCTGTTCTAGGGGACTGATGACCATTGCTGTTAAGTCCCATAGTGCTCAGAGCCGAATTACGTGATGCTTGCATGTCCAAGTGAACATTGCATTGTAATTCGGAATAACAGAGGCATTGCAATATGATAAGTGAGAGTTGTGTCGCGTGTGTATTTGTGTCGAATAACACCAAGAGGGAACACCAAGCTCAACGTTCCGGTCCGACGGGCGGATCACCATCAGCAGTGTCACGTGCCCTCGCTTCGCGAGACATTGAGGAAGATTTCGAATTAAATCGATCGTACTGGGGCAAAGGCTGCTGGTCACCACTTATCCTCCCCCCCCCCCTTGCCAGCCAAATGCGGCAAGCGAAAATATCGGGATTCGAACCAGCTTATCCCGAAGTCGACAGTCACCATACAATCACGCTTCAGTGACCTCGCCTACAGAGGCGTGTGGAATACTAGTTGAATGAGAACAGCAAATGCAAGAAAAACAGTCGGCACGAACAGCTTTCAATTAGATAGAGAAATACGATACTGGGAAACAGGTATAAATAAATAGCTGGGAAAATTTTGAAATAAAAGCAGGTCATGTCTCTCTGGAAAGTAACAGTATAGACAGGTACGTAAATAACACATCGACAAATAAAAGAATCGGTATGACTGGTGGGGAGTGTACAGAATAAGAACTGTACATGAGGTTTCGTCCTAGCTGGCTGCGCCACGAGGCTGTTAGCGATGCGACTGGGCCCACATTTTCACCCATCTGTTATGATGTCTTGCTGTTGTTGACGTGAACTTTGGTGCTCAGCGCCCCCAGCAAACAGTGCTTAATTTCCCACAAAGGGTGTGAGCACAAGATATTTAATAATTTCACCAACACTGATGACAAATAATATCTACATTCATATGCTACAAACCAATGTGAAGTACATGGCGATTCCAGTTAGCAAACACACTGACGGAAAATTTGTCTATGTAACGTGTTTAAGTGATCAACATTGAAAGACCAGAGGTTAAGGTAAGGCCGAGATAAGCCACTGAAAATCTGAAATACTGGTGTGTTAATAACCAATGTCACTGCCACAATGTTGGATGCAAGCATGCAAACCTACATGCATTGCGTTGTACGGGTGCCGGATACAGTTTGTGGGATGGAGTTCCTTGCTTCTTGTACTTGATCGGTTACAGGAACGGCTAACGCTGGTTATGGATGACAATGGAGTTGTCGTATGACGATGTCCCATATGTACTAGATTGCAGGCAGATCTTGTGATCGAGCTGGCCAATACAACATGTCGATACTTTGTAGAGCATGTTGGGCTACAATAGTGGTATGTCAGTGAGCGTTATCCCGTTGGAAAACTTCCCCTTGAAAGCTGTTCATGAACGGAAGCTCAACAGGTCGAATCACCAAACTGATGTACAAGTTTCAGTCAAGGTGCGTGTGACAACTACGAGATCGCTCGTGCTGTCATACGAAGTCGCACCACAGACCAAAACTCCAGGTGTAGGTCCAGTGTGTCTAGCACGCAGACAGGCTGGTTGCAGGCCCTCCTTTTCACCGATACACGGCCATCAGTGACACAGAAGAAGAAACTTCTTTCATCAGAAAACGCAACGGACCTCCACCCTGCCCTCCAATGAGCTCTCGTTTGACAGCACTTAAATCGCAAATGGCAGTGGTTTGGGGTCTGAGGAACGCGCGCTACAGGGCTTCTGGTTGGGAGCTGTTCCTGAAGTAACCGATTTGTAACAGTTCTTTGTGTCACTGTGGAGCCAACTGCCACTCAAGTTGCTACTGCAGATGCAGTACGCTGCGCGAGAGCCATACGTCAAACATGATGCTCTTTCCTCTCGTTAGTGCTACGTGGCAGCCGGCCGAAGTGGCCGTGCGGTTAAAGGTGCTGCAGTCTGGAACCGCAAGACCGCTACGGTCGCAGGTTCGAATCCTGCCTCGGGCATGGATGTTTGTGATGTCCTTAGGTTAGTTAGGTTTATCTAGTTCTAAGTTCTAGGGGACTAATGACCTCAGCAGTTGAGTCCCATAGTGCTCAGAGCCATTTTTTGCTACGTGGCTGTCCGTAGCCCAGTCTTCTTGGGACCGTACATTCTCGTGACCATCACTACCAGTAGTCACTTACGGTACCTACATCCCTGCCAAATCTTTCTGCAATGTCGCAGAAGAAACTTCCAGCTTCTGGTACTCCTTTTTACACGATCTCGCTCAAACTCCGTGCGGTGTTGATATGGCGTCCTTGGCTCCTTAAACGCATTCTTGACTAACGTGAACTCACCACATGCTATCTCAAGCGCAACTAACGCTCTCGACCGTTACAGCTTGTATTTAAACCTGATTTGCATCCTCGTAGTGGGGCTACTAGCGCAACTCTTATGCGACTGGTGCGACATTGGAACAGACTTCATCTTTCAAATGAAGAAACACGCCTGTCAACATTCTTTTGTGTCCCACAACTCCTTCTTGGTGTCGCGACTTTTCCCGTCAGTGTACTCAAATGATTCAAATGGCTCTGAGCACTAGGGACTTAACATCTGAGGTCACCAGTCCCCTAGAGTTAGAACTACTTAAACCTAACTAGCCTTTGGACATCACACACATCCATGCCCGAGGCAGGATTCGAACCTGCGACCGTAGCAGCAGCGCGGTTCCGGACTGAAGCGCCTAGAACCGCTTGGCCACAGCGGCCGGCCGTCAGTGTATTAGCTTCGTATACTTTCGTTACACTCGCCGGTATGTGCTGCGACGTCATCTTCGAACTCGCCGTCTCCGGGTGCTCGTAGGCTCGGCTCGTGGGTCTCCGCCGTTGGCGGCTTGTCACTTCTGTTGGTCTTCAGATACACCTGGACACGACTCGCTCATAAAGGAGAACGAATACACAAGTTCGCAAGTACAGCCGCGGACTCGCTGCATTTCCGCTACATACGCAACATTTACAAAATAGTCTCCGCCATTAGACTGCTAATTACTACACTCCTGGAAATGGAAAAAAGAACACATTGACACCGGTGTGTCAGACCCACCATACTTGCTCCGGACACTGCGAGAGGGCTGTACAAGCAATGATCACATGCACGGCACAGCGGACACACCAGGAACCGCGGTGTTGGCCGTCGAATGGCGCTAGCTGCGCAGCATTTGTGCACCGCCGCCGTCAGTGTCAGCCAGTTTGCCGTGGCATACGGAGCTCCATCGCAGTCTTTAACACTGGTAGCATGCCGCGACAGCGTGGACGTGAACCGTATGTGCAGTTGACGGACTTTGAGCGAGGGCGTATAGTGGCCATGCGGGAGGCCGGGTGGACGTACCGCCGAATTGCTCAACACGTGGGGCGTGAGGTCTCCACAGTACATCGATGTTGTCGCCAGTGGTCGGCGGAAGGTGCACGTGCCCGTCGACCTGGGACCGGACCGCAGCGACGCACGGATGCACGCCAAGACCGTAGGATCCTACGTAGTGCCGTAGGGGACCGCACCGCCACTTCCCAGCAAATTAGGGACACTGTTGCTCCTGGGGTATCGGCGAGGACCATTCGCAACCGTCTCCATGAAGCTGGGCTACGGTCCCGCACACCGTTAGGCCGTCTTCCGCTCACGCCCCAACATCGTGCAGCCCGCCTCCAGTGGTGTCGCGACAGGCGTGAATGGAGGGACGAATGGAGACGTGTCGTCTTCAGCGATGAGAGTCGCTTCTGCCTTGGTGCCAATGATGGTCGTATGCGTGTTTGGTGCCGTGCAGGTGAGCGCCACAATCAGGACTGCATACGACCGAGGCACACAGGGCCAACACCCGGCATCATGGTGTGGGGAGCGATCTCCTACACTGGCCGTACACCACTGGTGATCGTCGAGGGGACACTGAATAGTGCACGGTACATCCAAACCGTCATCGAACCCATCGTTCTACCATTCCTAGACCGGCAAGGGAACTTGCTGTTCCAACAGGACAACGCACGTCCGCATGTATCCCGTGCCACCCAACGTGCTCTAGAAGGTGTAAGTCAACTACCCTGGCCAGCAAGATCTCCGGATCTGTCCCCCATTGAGCATGTTTGGGACTGGATGAAGCGTCGTCTCACGCGGTCTGCACGTCCAGCACGAACGCTGGTCCAACTGAGGCGCCAGGTGGAAATGGCATGGCAAGCCGTTCCACAGGACTACATCCAGCATCTCTACGATCGTCTCCATGGGAGAATAGCAGCCTGCATTGCTGCGAAAGGTGGATATACACTGTACTAGTGCCGACATTGTGCATGCTCTGTTGCCTGTGTCTATGTGCCTGTGGTTCTGTCAGTGTGATCATGTGATGTATCTGACCCCAGGAATGTGTCAATAAAGTTTCCCCTTCCTGGGACAATGAATTCACGGTGTTCTTATTTCAATTTCCAGGAGTGTATTCTTTTTTCGGCTCTATAGCCAAACGCAAACTCACGTTGAAATATCGCAAAAAGTCCGACCTGCCTAAATAACATGAAAAACCACTGGGCATGACGATTTTTATACGTTCGCCAGTACAATTACTGATCGGTCAGAGTGATAATTATTTTATTTATACATTTATATAGATGTATATGTACAAGGGGTGACCAAAAAGTTTCCGTCTGATGGAGTTGCTGCAGCGACTCCGATGCGGGTGTATAAGTACCAGCATATCGACAATGGATTAATGTGGCATTATTGTCTTTCCAAGGCAACCGTCTTGCCGCAGTTGATACACCGGTTCGCTTGAGATCACCGAAGGTAAGCGCTGTCGGGCATGGCCGGCACTTGGATGGGTGACTATCCGGACCGCCACGCGCTGTTGCCATTTTTCGGGGTGCAGTCAGCCTCGTGATGCCAATTGAGGAGCTACTCAACCGAATAGTAGCGGCTCCGGTGAAAGAACACCATCATAACGATCGGGAGGACGGTGTACTGACCACACGACCCTCCCATCCGCATCCTCAGCTGAGAATGACACGGCGGTCGGATGGTTCCCATGGGCCACTTGTGGCCTAAAGACGGAGTGCATTGTCTTTCCAATGTGCGTGAACTGCGGAAACGCGAACTACGGTGACATTATTATCAAATGCGTCCAAACAGCACCAACGTGCTGTCTATTTTTTTTCTCAGCTGACTAAGGACAAACAATGGTAGAGACTCTCGAAGAATGTGTATGGGGAAATATGTCGAAAACCACCGTTGTGGAATGGTGCTCCAGGTTCGTTGCCAGTCACGATTCGACACAAGACGCCGGTCAATCTGTGAGGCCTGCCTCAACTGGGACACTCACCCACCCTATAGGCATAAATTCTAGTGTACGTTTCCAATCGTCGGCTTTGAGCAATGACGTCATACCTAAGGCAAAGATGTTACGGATAGGCAGCCTATGAAAGCAACGGACCATACTTGCAAACAAACGAATGTAGCATACGATAAAATTACAATCACATTCACGCAGTTATTTACTTAGTCATGAATTATGTGTAAACAAACTGAAGATAACGAAAATAATTAAGAACAAGAAATAAAAACAAATTTTCATGTCTGGTAATAAGTATTCTCGTAATTTACGCAACTAGAAAAGCACAGAGAATCCTTAAATTGCATTACAGTAAAGTGCACGGTGAAGTCATAGTGTTATAAAATATCGTTAATTTTATATTGATTATTGAATCTAACGGGAGAAGCGCAGGAAAGTGGGGGTTTTGGGCGGAGAGAAATGTATCAGAAAAACGTGAAAATTAAATGAATGACAACAAGTACGAAAGAGCAGCATAAAATGTGGAGAAACCGACAAATTAAATTCTAAAAGAAAAGCCACTAAATTACAAACTGATATCTATGAAAAATAAAGAATATTGGTATTGATAACTAGAATTAACCTATGTAGGAAAATACCTGTTACACATTCCCACCGCTCCATGATTCATAAGTAAATTATTTTTGCAGTTGTAAGCACTGAAACGTAATGCAATTTCTGCATTTGAAATTGCTCTCTAAAACTACTGCAGTGTGTAATAAAAACTGGAATTGGTAACTAGAACCAACTTATATAGGTCAATTCCAGCTACTGATTCCAATATTAGCAACTTTTTTCTAGTAGTTCAAAAATCAATTACACATGCAGAAATCATATTAGACTACATTTTAGTGCACAAACGTGCTTTTTCCGGGGTGCATGCTTCCGTGAGAGCAAACGAGTAGACGAATACGAAGCGACCGCAGTGCCACAGGAAAATAATCCTTCATTCCCTTCCTAACATTCGTATTAATGTCTTAGATAACACAGACGACACACGGAGCATATCAGCTCATTCGCGTTTACCTCTCACTTGTTTGTCCCAGGTTTCGCTGGCACAATTCAGTGCTGCCTCACAATAGTAAATGGTTTAGCAGTGTGATAGTGTTTCTGCAGAACCGGATATCACAGCTACTGATATCAAGCCCAACCATATGGTAAACCATTTTATTATATGAACTTTCCAACTGTTGACTTACCTACCAGTATACCTGCACTTAGATAATGTTTAATTTCTTGTATATCAGGTCAACCACGCACTGCTCAAGCAATTATTTTGTGGTACAACTGAGCATAAGGAAAGAAGGCTAGGGTCGATTGACAGAGTAGAGTACCAATTACAAATATTGGACATCTATTCAAATAATAAGACAACTTGTGAATCATAATTTCAACGCCAGTGGCAATAGCTTGAAACACTACGGAAAAACATGGCTAACAAACAATTCACTCAAACCTCTCGACAGTACATAGTGAGCTTAATTTGACAAAACTGTGCAAAAACAGATTTTTAAAACATAGCTTAATAGTTATAAAAGATACATATAGACAGAACATGAAAATAATTACAGAAACTGGCAAAAGCGAAAACTTTCCTTAATGGAGTTCAGTGATTCCGGGTTTAGATTACAATTGATCTTGCTGAAGGTGGATGCTTTTGAACGTTCACCTGGTTTCAGTATTCATGATTTTGGCTCAAAAATTACACATCTATTTCACATAAGAAATTAGACATCACTGAAAGGTTTTCCTGAAATCATGTAGTGTTACACGCAGGACACAACAACATGTTAACAACGCCAATTTAAGGTTCCACTCTCTGGAGGTGCCAAACAGCTTAAATAGAACAAAAAACCTCTCACAAAGACGTACGTTTAATAACAACATGTAATTAGTCGAATCAGCCCCCACTGGCCACTCGGGACTGATTTGAAATAGTATTAACCTTTAACGAGCAACAAAATTTACTTTCACTGCGGTATGTAACATGATAAATAAAGGCCAGTTCATCTAACAACAAGTTAACAACAACAGTTCAGTCACTCCTGGCAGGCGAGGGTAGAATCAGCAGGCAGCTGCTTACAGTAGCTCGTCAAAAATAAATCTTCGCGCGACTGCTACGGTCGCAGGTTCGAATCCTGCCTCGGGCATGGATGTGTGTGATGTCCTTAGGTTAGTTAGGTTTAAGTAGTTCTACGTTCTAGGGGACTGATGACCCCTGATGTTGAGTCCCATAGTGCTCAAAGCCATTTTTGAAAAATAAATCTTCCACTGGACTTGCAAACCTATATTCTTGAGGATCACACAGATACCTTAGCTACGGTCGAACACGTCTTGAAAACCCAACGGCATCGATCGACCGCCTCGTCATCCTCAGTTCACAGGCGTCACTGGATATGGATGTGGAGGGGCATGTGGTCAGCACACAGCTCTCCCGGCAGTTGTCAGTTTACGAGGACGGTGCCGCAACTTCTCAGTGATCTAGCTCGTAAATTGGCCTCACGAGGGCTGAGTGCAACCCGCTTGCCTACAGCGACCGGCATACCCGGACGTTGACCCATCCAAGTGGCAGCCAATGCCGACAGTGCTTAACTCGGTGATCTGTGCGAGACTTTTCATCTCCAAATAATTACTTAAAACTACAGCCTTCTGAGCCTGCTTACTGCACTGATCTCTTAGACTCCCTCTTCGATTTTCTCGCTCCCTCTTACGCATACAGGGTCGTCCATTGATAGTGATCGGGCCAAATATCTCACAAAATTAGCATCAAACGAAAAAACTACAAAGAACGAAACTCGTCTAGCTTGAAGGGGGAAACTAGATGGCGCTATGATTGGCCCGCTAGATGGCCTTGCCATAGGTCAAACGGATATCAACTTTTTTTTTTTTTAATAGGAACCCCCATTTTTTATTACATATTCGTGTAGTACGTAAAGCGATATGAATGTTTTAGCTGGACTACTTTTTTCGCTTTGTGATAGATAGCGCTGTAATAGTCACAAACGTATAAGTACGTGGTATCACGTAACATTCGGCCAGTGCAGACGGTATTTGCTTCGTCATACATTACCTGTGTTGAAATGGACCGTTTACCAATTGCGGAAAAGGTCGATATCGTGTTGATGTATGGCTATTGTGATCAAAATGCCCAACGGGCGTGTGCTGTGTATGCTGCTCGGTATCATGGACGACATCATCCAAGTGTCCGGACTGTTCGCCGGATAGTTACGTTATTTAAGGAAACAAGAAGTGTTCAGCCACATGTGAAACGTCAACAAAGACCTGCAACAAATGATGATACCCAAGTAGGTGTTTTAGCTGCTGTCGCGGCTAATCCGCACATCGGTAGCAGACAAATTGCACGATAATCGGGAATCTCAAAAACGTCGGTGTTGAGAATGCTACATCAACATCGATTGCACACGTACCGTATTTCTATGCACCAGGAATTGCATGGCGACGACTTTGAACGTCGTGTACAGTTCTGCTACTGGGCACAAGAGAAATTACGGGACGATGACAGATTTTTTGCACGCGTTCTATTTAGCGACGATGCGTCACTCACCAACACCGGTAACGAAAACCAGCATAACTATTGGCCAACGGAAAATCTACGATGGCTGAGACAAGTGGAACATCAGCGACCTTGGCGGGTTAATGTATGGTGCGTCATTATGGGAGGAAGGATAATTGGCCCCCATTTTATAGATGACAATCTAAATGGTGCAATATATGCTGATTTCCTACGTAGTGTTCTACCGATGTTACTACAAGATGTTTCACTGCATGACAGAATGGCGATGTACTTCCAACATGATGGACGTCCGGCACATAGCTCGCGTGCGGTTGAAGGGGTATTGAATAACATATTTCATGACAGGTGGATTGGTCGTCGAAGCACCATACCATGGCCCGCACGTTCACCGGATCTGACGTCCCCGGATTTCTTTCTGTGGGGAAAGTTGAAGGATATTTGCTATCGTGATCCATCGACATCGCTTGACAACATGCGTCATCGCATTGTCAATGCATGTGCGAACATTACGGAAGGCGAACTACTCGCTGTTGAGAGGAATGTCGTTACACGTATTGCCAAATGCATTGAGGTTGACGGACACCATTGTGAGCATTTATTGCATTAATGTGGTATTTACAGGTAATCACGCTGTAACTGGATGCGTTCTCAGAAATGATAAGTTCACAAAGGTACATGTATCACATTGGAACAGCCAAAATAAAATGTTCAAACTTACCTACGTTCTGTATTTTAACTTCAAGAACCTACCTGTTACCAACTGCTCGTCTAAAATTTTGAGCCATATGTTTGTGACTATTACAGCGCCATCTATCAAAAAGCGAAAAAGTGATCCGACTAAAACATTCACTTCCATAAAACATTCGGCCGGGGTGGCCGAGCGGTTCTAGGCGCTACATTTTGGAACCGCGCGACCGCTTCGGTCGCAGGTTGGAATCCTGCCTCGGGCATGTATCTGTGTGATGCCCTTAGGTTAGTTAGGTTTAAGTAGTTCTAAGTTCTAGGGGACTGATGACCTCAGAAGTTAAGTCCCATAGTGGTCAGAGTCATTTGAACCATTTTTGAAATAAAATGTTCAAACGTACCTACGTTTTGTATTTTAATTTAAACCTTACCAACTGTTCCTCTTAAAATTGTGAGCCATATCTACATCTAAACCTACATAGATACTCTGCAAATCACATTTAAGTGCTTGGCAGAGGGTTCATTGAACCACCTTCACAATTCTCTATTATTCCATTCTCGTATAGCGCGAGGAAAGAATGAACACCTATATGCTTGTGACTACTACAGCACCATCAATCATAAAGCGATAAAGGTGGCCCAACAAAAATGTTCATATTTCTTTACGTACTACACGAATATGTAATAAAAAATGGAGGTTCCTATTTAAAAATACGCAGTTGATATCCGTTTGACCTATGGCAGCGCCATCTAGCGGGCCAACCATAGTGCCATCTGGTTTCCCCCTTCAAGCTAGACGAGTTTCGTTCTTTGTAGTTTTTTCGTTTGACGCTTATTTCGTGAGATATTTGGCCCTATCACGATCAATGGACCACCCTGTATACACACACTTCCTTACAGTACTAAATTGGTGATCCCTTGATGTCTCAGAATGTATTCTACCAACCGATCCCTTCTTTTGGTCAAGTTTAGCTACAGATTTCTTGTCTCCCTAGTTCTTTTCAGTACCTTCTCATTAGTTACGTAATCTGTCCATCTAATCTTCAGCATTCTTCTGTAGCACCACAGTTCAAGAGCTTCTACTCTCTTCTTGTCCAAAGTGTTGATCGTCCATTTTTCACTTCCATAAATGGCTACACTCCAAACAAATATTTTCGGTAAAGACTACCTAATATTTAAGTCTGTATTTCGACCGGCAGGTCACGGGGCTACCTCCGCTGCTGTAGTCTTTTCGTATGACGCTTATTTCGTGAGATATTTTGCCCGGTCACGATCAATGATCCCACCGATACCACCAGAGGAAGCCACCTCAATCTTTAGTCAGCGACTCAATGAACCAGAGTGGTGTCGACCTTGTGATCAGAACAAACTCGTGCCACCCTTGCTGCAATTTACTTTTAACGGGTTATCATTTTAAGTGCACTTTTTATTCTGGTGACAACCAATGGGTACTTAGACCCTTGTGTTCTGATTACATTTTTACTATCCGTATGTAGCATTTTTAAAATGGCTACACATCTGAAATGTCGTAGTATACAAAATAAAAATAAAATGGACGTAAAAACAGCCAATCAGGAAATTAATTTCTTTCAAACAGTTATCAGTGCTGAGAGCCACATAATATTTGAAGTTACTTCCATTAATCCACAGGACGAATACAGTGAAGTGATTTAATGAATCCTGTATACATTCAAGGAGTTTTGCAAATTGAAGCTGCTACAGAAATGTTCTGTAAAATTGATGACATTTAGTGAGAGTCGTACAGTCGTTACCTAACAGGTTGACGGCATTAGCAACGCTATATTATCAGTTATGAAGCTAAATTTTATTTATTTGGAGAGGTCAACAGTACAACGTCCTTTCATGATACAAGAGAAACGTCGCTCTGACACTGAGGCAGAATTAGACCACCTCTCAGATTGGACTTGAAATCCGACGATCCATGTTTAACGTTTCGTGATTGCCATAGATCACTTGGTTGGAAAGGTTCTTTTGTAAATCCCACGTTTGATTTTCTTCCTCATGCTTGTCAGATCAAAGTTTGTTCACCGTCTCTTAATAACTTTGAGGCCATTGGGATGTTACTTGCCTCCGTAGCCGAGATACACAGTCCAATCTCGATATTTCCGTGCACACTGTATGTAACTGCATGAGTAACTGACGATGTCGTTAAGCGAGGTAGACACGTGAGAGTGATTCATTCTCGGAGAACTCTTGGGAGTAATACGTGTCGTGTAAATATTACAGAGAGTCAGCTGGCCGCCAGTGTTCCAGAGTAGAGGAGGATCTCAAACAGTAGCGCGCTGCGAGTTTAGACCTCTCGTGCAGGCGGCAACATTCATCTTCCGAGTGCTGCTCTGTCATAGCTCTCAGGGGAAAAAGCTACGCCGGCATTTTCCGAGAGCTGAGAGTATTTGAAGAGTGCTGAGCTCCCATATTGCGTCCCAGATTTGTTCCGTATTTCGCAGTTTGCACGCTACCACAACTTGCTACTATATTTTGCCGTTTTCGCGCACACATTAAATAAAAGTACTCACAAAATTTCGTGTTTTGTGCCACAATTCGTGGAAGCGAAAACAAATTGTTACTGATGAGACTCGATCCAACGTTTATTCGAAAAATCTGAGTGAATAACTAGTGCGCTATCCGCTGCGCCATATTGAGCTGCAACAAGCCACTCTATATATTTGTAACACCTTTGTCGGGACATTAGACTCTGGTGTCTCGATCGACACGCATTGTGGGTGAATGTTAGCGCTGTGTCGGAAAATAAAGTAATGAAGAAAGGCCCGCATCCCGTGGTCGTGCGGTAGCGTTCTCGCTTCCCACGCCCGGGTTCCCGGGTTCGATTCCCGGCGGGGTCAGGGATTTTCTCTGCCTCGTGATGGCTGGGTGTTGTGTGCTGTCCTTAGGTTAGTTAGGTTTAAGTAGTTCTAAGTTCTAGGGGACTTATGACCACAGCAGTTGAGTCCCATAGTGCTCAGAGCCATTTGAACCATTTAATGAAGAAAGCTTGCAGGAAGTGCTCTCAGAACGTAGTTGGACATTTAATTAGTTTGCACGAGGAAAGGCCAGCGTTATGGAATATACAGTTAGTGGAACACAGGAACTGAGATAAGAAGCAAAATGTGTTGGCTGAAATGGTTACAGTTTTTAACATCTCCACAGAAGAAATTTACCAGAATGTCTACAATTCAAGGAATCAGGCAAGTGGTTTTATAACATAGATTAATTAACATAGAGGAAAAAGTAAAGCAATGTTTGAGAGACATTGTTCTGATACTCGGAAAATTACCATTTAACTTCAACTACTACAGCTATAGTTTTATATGACATGGTATTTTTTGACTGTATTATAATATTGAGAAACAGACCTTCAGTATTTTACGACTGGTTCCTTAATTCAATAGGAAAAGAAATCCATTACTATACAGCTACACTATTGATGACAAACAGCTGGAGACAGCGTCTGCCGTAAAATATCTAGGCGTAACTATCCAGAGCGACCTTAGGTGGAATGACCACATAAAACAGATAGTGCGAAAATCAGACACCAGACTCCAATTCATCGGAAGAATCTTAAGGAAATGTAGCTCATCCACGAAAGAAGTGGCTTATAAGGCGCTTGTTCGCCCGATTCTTGAGTATTGCTCATTTATCTCGGATCCCTATCAGGTAGGACTGATAGAGGAGATAGAGAAGATCCAACGAAGAGCGGCGCGTTTCGTCACGGGATCGTTTAGCTGGCGAGAGAGCGTTACGGAGATGCTAAAACTCCACTGGCAGACGTTACAAGAGAGGCGTTGTACATCACGGAGAGATTTACTATTAAAATTTCCGGACAGCAATTTTCAGGAGAAGTCGGATAACATATTACGAAATTAGAGCCAATACAGAGGCTTACCGACAATAATTCCTCCCACGCACAGTTCGTGAGAGGAACAGGGTTGGAGGGATCAGGTAGTGGTACGGAAAGTACCCTCCGCCACTCACCATTAGGTGGCTTGCGTAGTACGATGTAGATGTAGATGTAGAAAAGTTTCAAAAAAATGTATTTCCAGAAGAGCTTCATTTATCAAATATCCACCCTATTTGGCTACTGAACGCCTATGGCTATCAGGATGTAATTGATGTAATGTTATTTAGTGGTAATTGTTTACCAAATATTAAAGAGAATATACGTAGCTGATGCTAGAAATGTTAGTTTCTCACGGAGTTTTCAACATTATTGAATTTACGCATAATGCATACATCAGCCCTTTTCAATCTATCCAGGCATGTTCGATAGGGTTCATGTCCGGAGAACATGCTGTCCACTCTAGACGAGCGATGTCTTTATCCCGAAGGAAGTCTTTCACAAGACGTGCAGATCTGAACGCAAAGGTCTTCCATGACCACCAGCGGCGTACGTCGGCCCCACATAATGCGACCCCAAAACATCAGGCAACCTCCACCTTGCTGCACTCGCTGGACAGTGTGTCTAAGGCGTGCAGCCTGACAGGGTTGCCTCCAAACACGTCTCCGACTATTGTCTTGTTGAATGCATGGGCGACACTCATCGGTGAAAAAACGTGATGCCAATCCTGAGCGATCCATTCGTCATGTTGTTGGGCCCACCTGTACCGCGCTGCATGGTGTCGTGGTTGCAAATGTGTGTCTGGAATCTTATGGGACTTACCCGCTAATGTCATCAGTCCATAAGCTTACACACTACTTAACCTAAATTATCCTAGGGACAAACACACACACCCATGCCCGAGGAAGGACTCGAGCCTCCGCCGGGACCAGCCGCACAGTCCATGACTGCAGTGGTTGCAAAGATGGATCTCACGATGGACGTCGGGAGTGAAGTTGCGCATCATGCAGTCTATTGCGCACAGTTTGAGTCGTAACACGACGTCCTGTGGCTGCACGAAAAGCATTATTCAACATGGTGGCGTTGCTGTCAGGGTTCCTCCGAGCCACAATCCATAGGCAGCGGTCATCCACTGCAGTATTAGCTCTTGGGCGGCCTGAGCGACGCTTGTCATCGACAGTTCCTGTCTCTCTTGCTCTTCTCCATGTCGGAATAACATCACTTTGGTTCACTCAGAGACTTCCCTTGTTGAGAGCCCTTCCTGGCACAAAATAACAATGCGGACGCGATCGAACCGCGGTATCGACCGTCTAGGCATGGTTGAACTACAGACAACACGAGCCTTGCACCTCGTTCCTGGTGGAATGATTGGAACTGATCGGCTGTCGAACCCCCTTTGTCTAATAGGCGTTGCTCATGCATGGTTGTTTACATCTTTGGTCGGGTTTAGTGATATCTCTGAACAGTCAAAGGGACTGTGTCTGTGATACAATATCCACAGTCAACTTCTATCTTCAAGAGTTCTGGGAACAGGGATGATGCAAAACTTTTTTTGATGTATGTAGGTAGCATCGAAAATGGGAATTCATTGTCCAATCATAAACAGTATTTCTTGCATCTCCAATGCTATCAGTCTCTTAAAATTTCAATATTATTGTGAATTTCCCATCACAAGCTCTACAACGAGATCGTTGCATGCTCTAGAATCATCCCGCTACCTAATCTGCTCTCTTATCGAACACGAACATTGTCGTTTAAATTTTTTCCTTCCTACAAGCAGTATTGAAAGTGCAGCTACAACACAATGCTCATCCATCGTAACCTCCTCCTCCACGCATAGGACTACGACAGTAAAATTGCGCGGAGAGTGACCTCTCAGCTCTCACAGACACACGCACCCTGCTGTGTGTAAACGCTTCCGACATTTGCTCTCGCAAAATTCTTACTTACAGAAAGTATTCGCAAGGACCTATCAGACAGGAACTATAGTGAAAATCTGTCCCTAGAGTAAACTATTCAGCGAGTACTATCTGATAGTACCAAGCTGTCTGGGAGCAAAGGTCTCTCAAGTGTATTCCAGCCCTTATGCCAGCGAGGGAACAAGAACAGTTCGTCTGATGCGGAGACCCATACTCAGCAATGTACGCTGCTCCGAAATAGTGATGCCTACACCAACAGTCTACTTCGCCGTCAGATTTACCAATTGGAGATCGCTGTCTTTCTTGCGCTACAGAGCTGGCAAACCACAGACGTCCACTTTCTTTGTTGAGGCGTGGACATCCAACGTCTTGTCGCCTTCTCACGGCCTGACCTTCCTCCGACTATTTCCCATAGATGCATACGACAATAGCATGTGCATCAGCCGACCAGTCGCATTTTCCGCGATACTCGTTACAAAGTGCCGGTCCATAAAAATCTGTCCTTTCTCAAAGTTGCTTACTTCAAAGGATTTTCCTATTTGCAGCCCGTAACGTCGCTCTTACGAGGTTACATGACCTCTTCACCTAAAGGCGGCATTTAGTTTCGTGATAGTCAGTGGTCATAATGCTTTGGCTCATCAGTGTTTATCGCTAACCACATTTACGAAAAGAAAGAAGAAAATACCAGTGTTAAAAACAATTATTAAAACCAATATTCGATTTATGTAATAACCTAAGAGTGCGAGAATGATTAAACCATACGAAAAGAAAAGCGTTAGCGAGGGAGTAATAGGAATGTGTAAGTGTAAAGATTAACACAGATACTGTACAAAGAGATGGTCATTAACTTTAGACTAGGCGAAAATATTATGATTTGAAATAAAAATTACATTAGTAATTTCAATGATTTTCATTCATATCACGCGCCGTTTTCCATCTTTACTATTTCTGTGCCCTATTCTCGATCATTCACTTTCTGTTTTACCCATTCAGCTAATCCTCCTCTGAAGCTACTGCTGATTTTGTCCTTTAGCTCCCAACAATCCTATGTTTTTACAATCTGAGCTATGTTTTACTTTCCTCCTGAGATAGTCAGTCAGCCTTCATCGACTTAAACATCGTATATGAGACCGGTTCTGCAGTTTTAATGGTTTTATTCTTTACCACTTTCTTTTCCAATACTAATGCTGGTTTTCAGTCCATTATTTACAGCTCAACAAATTTCGAATTCCTCTTGTTGTTTGTCTGCTCGCATGCTACTTAGTACTAAGATGTTTAATTTTTTAAACTTGAGAGTATTCTTAAAGATTTGTAGTTTCTCAGCAAAGACTGAGTCTGCAATTAGATATAACGTGTAGGCAAACAAGGTATGAGGACACGAAAACCACTGGAAAAACCATTTTTCACAATAAATCGGAGGCTTTTTTCACCCTTTTAAACTTCCACACGACTCTCTCCACCTAAAATAAAGCTACAGTTGCTGCAACTTCCCACGTCCAATCGCTTCGCAAAGTCACATGTAGATATTCAGCCAAAGTTGCTGACGTCACTGACATATTATTTATGTCAACCAGAATATTACTGGCTGTTTCCTGTAATTCATTCATTACTACCTAGCATTCATCCACAGACAAGGCATTCTAGTATCGATTACGCAAAAAAATACAAATTTTACGTAGGTTGTCATGAGTCAATTACTTCGATGACGGAATGTACATCAAAGCTTACGTTAGTGAGAAGCTCACTGGCAATAGAAGGAAATTGATTGCTCCCAGGTAGTCGACAGCGTCCTCAGGCAACCGTCTCAGAGGGTAACACTGATAGGTCGTTTGAATTTGGGCGTTTCTAAATGGTATCCATACGATTATATAAGATATCCGTATGGTTACGTAAGACTGTGAAGGATGTCTGAGTGGAGCAAAGTGATGATAGTAACCTATGTGTTGATCCATAATTCGACTCTAGAGAACATCGGGAATATGGAGACAGGCACATGACTTCAACCTGCAGAGGTTTTATCTCCACTGACAGTCCAACACCCAGTGCAATCAGATGAGGGCCCACATTGTAAGTTCGTAAGTCATTGGTACTCAAGTGTAAAGGGAGCTACAATGCTGGATGGAGACACTTCGAAAATTATCTATAATTTAATTTTTAGCTTCCTTTTATCGTTAGCTTTAGTAACAGTAGGAAAGCCGATTTAAGAATTTTTTTTAAAATTTTTATTTTACATTTGTATTTTTATGTCTGTTCCTTTCTACGTAGAAAATTTTCAAATTCCGTAAACATGTCTCACAGTTAATGGATCTCAATTGACAGATATACGGTTCACTGGCAAAGATCGCAATCCGTGCTGTACCCCTGGGCGTCGACACACACGTTCCCGATAGACTGTAGCGTCCTTGCGTAATCGCGGGCTCTTATCCTCATTTTTTTTATTCCAGTTACTCCTCCAATACATTAACTTTTTTCGGCGTCATTTTGAACAAAAGCTGTGCTGTCACTTCCGTGACACAGTTCCCATATTAACTCTGTTCTTGTTCAGTAAACGCTGTCGAGGATGGCATAATCCACTGTACCAGCCAAAACTTTTTTTTAAGGAAATCTCATGTTTAGAGAGATGTGAAATACGCCAGTGTCATTTTCAGTCAATAGTATATGTCAAATTCATTACAAGACCCTACAAACACAGAATCTAGCTGCTCATCTGAATCTCCGATTTGAAAGATATTGCATAGATGTGTGAGCAACCATATATGTGAAAGGTCTTCCTAAATGGTATATCCACGATGGTCTTCGTCCTAGGTTAACTAGTATTCTTAGATTCGCATACAACACTCAAAAGGCTTTATAGCTAGGAGTGCGTTACGACATATTTGATTTGCAAGGAGAGCGACCAGGTGCGCCGTGGAGGCTTAGTTTAATTTGATAGTTAAAGGTCTCAGAGATTACTTCCGAGATATTATTTCATTCGGTAACAGACAGCGACGCAACAATCTTTTGAAATTAATTCTTAGTGAATTTGTCTACTCCCTGATGTGGTTCCTATTTGCACACGAGGGCGCAAGCTGTTGTAACTTGTTCTGACCTAGGCATTGCTCGTAAGTCGGTCAGCAGCCCCGATGCGAAGATTATGTCTCTGGCGTAGTAACCCAACGTACGCCAAGGAAAAAGGGACCAGGTTATGTTTATTAAAAGAATATTGATTCAAGATGAGCATCCCGTTAACTGCGGGTGATGTTGGTCTTTGAGCTAGAAAGGTTTATATAAATAAGTGGATCTGACTTGGGAAAAGAATTTGTGGTGCTACTACAGTAACGTCTGGCAAGTTATTTAAAGAAAGTCTGTTCCAGAAAATTAGGTAGGCAAAAGATTGTATACGTCAGAATCTACAACGCAGGCAGTATTCGAAAAACGGTGAAATTTTTTTCCTATAGCGGGGGAATAGTTGTCAAAACTCCAAGTTTCTGAAGAAATTTCTTCAGGTTGCCCTAGAATTAATACCAGGTATAATACGCATCTGTATTATAAAAATAGTGTCCCTGTAATCTGAGTTCCCCCATAACTGATTAATCAATTGAAATACGTAGACTAAACTAGTCTCTTCATTTTAAGTTCAGCAGTACTCAAACCTATTGCAGACATTACTGAACCAAAGCCCTACAATAACACTCGGCAACTGTTTTCGAATTAGCGTTGCGATCTATCCATAATTTCCAAAACTTTGCACTCACTGCTTCTTGTAGTTCATTGTTTGAATAGAATATTTTGATAGCTTGTGGAGATCTGTAAGAAGTACTGAATTCTATATATTGAATCACATCCTTTATATTACGTTTTCTAATATCAAATACACAACGTTTCCGAAACTGCTAAAATATTTTGTTCTTCTAAACTTTATAACTAGACACCATTTTGAATATTAGCCATTAGTGTTGACAAGCGTTTGTCGCTTTAGGTAACTTGTATTTTCTTATATGGATTTTGTATACCTGTGACTTATATAATGATAGCGTCAGATTAATATGAAGCTTCGAAGACTTTGTTCAGAGATGTACTCCCCAGGTGCTAAACCGATTAGGTATTCGTGTTTCGATTTAATAATTTGTCGATTAGTGTCTTCCTACATTTTGATAATTGTTTTAGGAAGATTCTAGATGAAGCAAAGTACTCACAATGGAGAACAAAGCTATGACAATTTCCTTTGAGTTTAATGGCTAAGGCATGAATTACCTGGAAATAGGTGACGCTAGAAACCTTCTCAGAGATCAAACAGTAGCATAGATATGATAGCATTTACATCTACAGCTATTTATACATCTACATCTACTTGCACGTCGCCATATACCTCCATCCTCCCAAAACGCTGTGAAATGTATGGCAGACAGTACTTCCCATTTTTTCCGTTCCATTCCTGGATTGAGCGAGGTAAGTATGATTGCTTAAGCCTGTGAATACCAGCGGTTTTTGCATCAAACCACCACTTTATTAATTCTGTTTTGAAGTAACAGTGCCTTTCGCATGAAACCACCGATGCTATTGCAAGACTGAGATGTATAATGGTACACTGAGGTACTTCTCCGAATGTAGTGCATTGTAACAGTCGTTTAGAGTGATCAGAGAAACAGTCGGCCCGAAGTCTGTGCTACGTGCTGGTAGGAGATCGTGATTTTTTTTTCTAGTGATCATATTCAGGAGATCATTGACAGTGAAAGTTGTATATCTGAAGTTATTGTAACATTAATTCGACCTTACACTAGTGTTTTTAAGGGTGGTCACCAAACGAAAAAAATTATATATAAGGCCTATTTTTGGTAGTTATTTAGGGCTATAATTTGTTTTAAGCGTTACGAGTTCATGGGGGTTCAGAGATGTTGGATTGTGTCTAAGAGAAATGCGAAATCGCTTTCAAGTATACATACGGAATGATGGGAGGTTGAAAACTGTATGTCCTAGTGGTTCCAAAGTGAAACCACCTCCTTAAAATAATTGACTGTTTACTTTTGCTAACTTCTTGTATGCGTTGCTTACTATGATAACAATCTCTACTTTTGTGAAAAATATTAAAACAATTTTTTCATGTTGTCTGGACTCAAAGGGATAGTGCCAAACCTAGTCTTTGCAGTCAGAGTTGTGTCTTGAAACTTGTATTTATTGATTACTACGATAATAATGTTTACTTTTGTGAAAAAATATTAAAATAATATTTTTTTCATGTTTTTGGGACTTCGCGGTCTCTACGAGAGCAATACATAGGAGATTGTAATACATTCCTACATTCATCACTTAATGTTGTTTCTTCAAATTTACTAAGTGCACTTTGACGCTATAGTTTGTGACTAAGTTCAAGCATTAAGCCACTCTATTTCCTACAGCCTCTCAATGACGCTCTCCCTTGGGACAAACAAACCTGTGACCATACCTGCTGCATTTCTTTGTATCCGTCCAGCATGTCGTGTTAGTCCCGTTTGGTACGAGTCTGACGCACTTGAGCAATATTCTAAGAATGCTCATACCGGTGTTTTACGAGCTGTCCTGTATACTGATTGAATTTTTCTAATATTCTATCAATGAACTGAAGTCTGCTATCAGCTAAGAAGTATGGCTTTTTTAAGGTCAAAATTTTATATTTCTGATTATTCAAAGCAAGCTGCCAGTCTTTCCACCACTTTTAAAACTATATATGAAGACAGTAACATTTGCCGGCCTAGTGGCCGTGCGGTTCTAGGCGCTTCAGTCTGGAACCGCGTGACCACTACGGTCGCAGGTTCGAATCCTGCCTCGGGCATGGATGTGTGTCATGTCCTTAGGTTAGTTAGGTTTAAGTAGTTCTAAGTTCTAGGGGACTGATGACCACAGATGTTAAATCCCATAGTGCTCAGAGCCATTTAAACCATTTGACAGTAACATTTCTCGAAAGAACAGATTACTGTTGTTGACCGTGCAGCTTTTCCCTGGAATAAATGATGACTTACTCCAACCCTAGGCTGCCGACAGGTGTTGTTGATATACCTCGATGTGGACAGTTGAAAATGTGTGCCCTGACCGGGACTCGAACCCGGGATCTCCTGCTTACATGGCAGACGCTCTATCCATCTGAGCCACCGAGGACACAGATGAATAGCGCGACTGCAGGGACTTATCCCTTGTACACTTCCCGTGAGACTCACGTTCCCAACTGTCCACTGTCTTTTAAATCTTAAGATCCGACAGAACGTGCTTACAACTTTTTTCAGGCAGTGTTTCATTATAGATAACTGCATTGCCTGTGAAAGGTTTTAATGTGTGTGAATTGCTAAGGGACCAAACTGCTTAGGTCATCGGTCCCTAGTGTGTGAACACTACTTAAACTAACTTATACTAAGAAGAACACACACACCCATGCCCGAGGGAGGACACGAACCTCGGGCGGGAGGGGCCACGCAGTCTGTGACACGACGCCCTAAACCGCGCGACCACTCCGCGAGGCTGTGAAAGGTTTGGTTCGCTGTATACCCCACAAGATCATACTGTCGATAAGAAAGGTTTGTGTCGTACTGAGTCAAATGCTTTTCAGTAGTCAAGAAATGCTGCAGCTTCTTGACTGCCTTGATCAACCACTTTGAGGAAATGATGTGAGAAAACTGTGAGTTGCTTTGTGGATTCAGTAAATCTTTCCATTCTCCATTACAAGGATGTTTGAGGTATGGCTCATTAAAGAATCACATTCTATTCAGCCAGTTACCAGACGAACTGATGAGAAAAAGTTGGTTCCCAATTGGGAATAAATGGGAGGTACTACCATTTTTGGTATTCACATGACAACCAGTGAAAACCTCCCAAGAACTTTGGTCAGAACTGGGAGACTGGAAATGTTTTAATTTGATTCTGGAACAGCGTCCTTCATTGAGAAAGCCGCTCCAGATAAAAATTTGAAATACACGGCTGGAAAAAACATAGTACACCTGTCGATATTGGTCCAATGACGGCATATGTCACCTGGGGATGATAGATGCGCTGATAATGGTTTCAGAGCCATCTGCCAGCACATAGCGCTGTGACATAGCTACCAGTGCACCAGCTGTGTCTACCATTTACTAGGAAATGCACACAATCAGAGAGCTCAATGTGGTTCAATAGTGTGAATCAAGCAGGCAACCATGTCACAGTGCATCTATGTGGCACGGTTACCTGCTTGCTTCACACGTGCTTTCTACAGCGAAATGAGCAAGCTTAAAAGGGTTGGCCTTCCGAGTGGTGGGACGGTCCTTTCAGAGAGCTACCACACATATTGGAGGTGGCCACGCAAGCATTCTCACACCATGTCCACGGTGCACAGACGAGCGGCAGGATCATCGTATTGTAAAGGAAGCAGTGGCAGATTCTACAGCTACCACAGCACAGATAAGAGCACTTGTGAGACCAGACGTGTTTACACGAACTGCTGCAATCTGGTTATTAGCAGTGGGACTGCAGCCATGCACACCTCTAGCCCATCGTGCAGTCACACCACAGTATCGACATGCACACTTTGACTGGTGCTGTCACTTGGAAGATGTAATGGTGGGCCATGATCCTCAGCAATGAAGCCAAATTCTGCCTGCCACGAGTGATGGTCATTTGCACATACGACATAGACCTGTTGAGCGCTATCTCATAGCGTGCATTTGTCCAAGACACGCTGGCCTTATGAACTGGGGTACGATAAACTACAACCCTCATTCAACTTTGGCGTTTCTAGAAGTAACACTAACTGACGCTCGGTATATGCAGAATGTTGTTGGACCCATTACTGTTTCGTTCTTGTGAAAGGAAGATGATTTGTTGTTCCAGCAAGACAATGCCCGCACACACACTGCCGTTGGAACTCAATGTGTTCTGCAAACGTGCAGCAACTTCCCTGGCGAGATCCATCTCCGGACTTGTCACCAATCGAGCACGTGTGGGGTTTGATGGAACGAGAAGCGACTCGTGCGACTTATCAACCAACAACTCTTACGGAATGACGTGAACAAGTCGAGCAGTCGTGGAATAACGTATCCCAGGACAGCATTCGCCATCTGTACGACCGACTGGATATCAGAGTCAGCACCTGCATTGCCGCTCATGGAGGCTACCCCATGTACTAATATGGGAGTTTGAGCATGGGTACCTCAGAGCTGCTTGTGCTATTGATCAGTAAATGTAATCATTTCATGTATTCCATATGCACTACTACAGCAATAAATCTTGAGTTAATTTATAACCTTTAAAAGGGCGTACTGTATTTTTGTCGGCAGTGTATTATGTACACTACTGGCCATTAAAATTGCTACACCAAGAAGAAATGCAGATGATAAACGGGTATTCATTGGATAAATGTATTATACTAGAATGGACATGTGATTACATTTTCACGCAATTTGGGTGTATCGATCCTGAGAAATCAGTACCCAGAACAACCACCTCTGGCCGTAATAACGGCCTTGATACGCCTGGGTATTGACTCAAATAGAGCTTGGATGGATTGTACACGTACAGCTGCCCATGCAGCTTCAACACGATACCACAGTTCATCAAGAGTAGTGACTGGCGTATTGTGACGAGCCAGTTGCTCGCCCACCATTGACCAGACGTTTTCAGTTGGTGAGAGATCTGGAGAATGTGCTGTCCAGGGCAGCAGGAGAACATTTTCTGTATCCAGAAAGGCCCGTACAGGACCTGCAACATGCCGCCGTGCATTATCCTGCTAAAATGTAGGAGTTTCGCAGGGATCGAATCAAGGGTAGAGCCACGGGTCGTAACACATCTGAAATGTAATTTCCACTGTTCAAAGTGCCGTCAATGCGAACAAGAGGTGACCGAGACGTGTAACCAATGGCACCTCATACCATCACGCCAGGTGATACGCCAGTATGGCGATGACGAATTCACGCTTCCAATGTGCGTTCACCGCGATGTCGCCAAGCACGGATGCTACCATCGTGATGCTGTAAACAGAACCTGGATTCATTCGAAAAAATGACGTTTTGCCATTCGTGCACCCAGGTTCGTCGTTGAGTACACCATTTCAGGCGCTCCTGTGTGTGATGCAGCGCCAAGGGTAACCGCAGCCATGGTCTCAGAGCTGATAGTCCATGCTGCTGAAAACGTCGTCGAACTGTTCGTGCAGATGGTTGTTGTCTTGCAAACGTCCCCATCTGTTGACTCAGGGATCGAGACGTGGCTGCACGATCCGTTACAGCCATGCGGATAAGATGCCTGTCATCTCGACTGCTAGTGATACGAGGCCGTTGGGATCTAGCACGGCGATCCATATTACCCTCCTGAACCCACCGATTCCATATTCTGCTAACAGTGATTGGATCTCGACCGACGCGAGCAGCAATGTCGCGATACGATAAACCGCAATCGCGATAGGCTACAATCCGACATTCATCAAAGTCGGAAACGTGATGATACGCATTTCTCCTCATTACACGAGGCATCACACAACGTTTCAGCAGGCAACGCCTGTCAACTGCTGTTTATGTATGAGAAATCGGTTGGAAACTTTCCTCATGTCAGCACGTTGTAGGTGTCGCCACCGGCGCCAACCTTGTATGAATGCTCTGAAAAGCTAATCATTTGCGTATCACAGCATCTTCTACATGTCGGTTAAATTTCGCGTCTGTAGAACGTCATCTTCGTGGTGTAGCAATTTTAATGGCCGGTAGTGTATTTGAATTGTGTATGTGTGTTGTAAATGTGAACAGATTAAAGATTGGTGATTTGAAGGATAGCAGACTGTTGCATGCTGCTGGAAGAGGATCCGTATGCATAAGGTGTTGGGGAATGCTTGCCTGGTTGCGGGGTACGGGGCAGCGCGGGTGCGCGAAGTGCGCATGCCCGGCCCGTGGCGGGCGCCGGGCGCGTGACGTCAGCCAGTGGCTGGTGGCAGTGGTCGGGCGAGCGAGGCCCGGCTGGCCACGCGACTGCAGCGCCGCCGCCGCCGCCCCGCTGCCGGCATGCGGTGAGTCGCCTAGCCTCAGCCACAGCTGCGGCCGCAGGGGGCCTAGGTCTGCCGCAACCCGCCAAGCATCGCCAGGCTCCCACTTGGCGCTGCCGAGCTGCAAGCTGCGAATAGAGACAGGTCGCTGCGTGCAGTTGCAGCGCTGGCTGCAGAACTGCCTCGGGCTACTGTCCTTGTTGCAGCTGCAAGGTTCCGCACCTGCTGACGATTTCTCGCCATGAGACAAACATGCCAAGTCTATTCAGCCCAGATCGTATATCTCAGACGAAACTTATACCACCCATTCCCTGAAGAATGATGATATTCCTACATTTTAGTACCTATAGAACACATTTTCCTCTGAAAAATTTCTGTTTATATACAAATTCATCTCGGCGTCTCGTTTCTGGATCGATAACGAAACCTGTAGCACATATAATATTTTGCAACCTGTAACGAGTTGTGTGCTCTCCATATACAGCACATCATTACTTTTCAGAGTTAACGTCAGTGAAGATCTTCAGTCGTTCCCTTGGACCTACTGAAATGTTACTTCATTTAATTGTGTTTTCAACGCATCGCTGAAACTAAGACACCCTTTCAGCTTTCCTAAAAGCGATTGTGAAACGATGAATTCTTCCAGGGATAGGAAATATTTTAGCGGTTTCATCAGGGTAGAAAATATGATAAGGAAAACGACGACAATGAAAATTTTAGCTAAAGTACAAGAGTAATTAAGGGACAAGTGTTACAGGGACGTATGCGTAAAGGCTGGAAGAGAGCGCGTGTTATTTTCGTAATAGCAAAAATTGGTAAAGAACGAAATTTATTTACCGTGACATTAATCCAGCATTAAACTACATTTGCTTTCGGACACCTGTATTTGTAGTCTTAAAAGGTAGTTCTGTGTTTTTATAATAGCAGCTCTAGTTGCAAGATGAATGTTACCATGAGCGGTTTCAGTTAGTGAGTACCCGTCATCTAGCATACATGAAATATTCTATCTTTAATCCTGCAGCCAATTCTGCTCACCTTCTAGTACGATTGTACACTATTATGTGATCCAGATGTAGCTGTTGTAAAGGGGCTCCTACCTTGTAGATATTAATACAAGGTGCAGATGACTAGTCACTAGCAGAAAACGATCATCGCAACAGAGCAATAAACAACTGGAGCTGCCGTTTGGTTACCACAAACCTCATACCTATCGTCCTTTACACGCTTCCAGAGTGTGATAGCTCTCTCAAATTTTCATCCCTACAAATATTTTATTTGTGTCCATTATTTCGACATTTGTAGCCTTCACTACTGCGACAGCTCGTTTTAGCTATATTTTTGTGCTACGTTTTTCTGACGCCTACAAAGAATTTCATAAAATAAAAAGATATGTAGCTTGCATCATACAAATCACGCTTTAAAATGTCTTAACCGAGTGAAGCTGCATCACATTTGTCATTGAATTTAACAAAAACATAAATTGTTCCACAGAAACCAAGGTAACTGGGTCAAAAGTTTAAATAAAGCATAATTATAATATCACCCTGTAACGAGACATCGGAGACAACGGTTCCCTGTAACCAAAAAACATTCGAAATTTTGTCTGTGGAGGTGGCTTCCACCTTATACATTTTTCAATATAGAAAAATTGGTTGAATCAATGCTTTGTTTCTCCTATACTTTACCGAAACCGAATCAAAAGCGTTCTCAAGATGTTTGAATCCTAGTGGAAATTCGTGATCATTGCTTCCCATCCATAATTTCCATTGTATGCGTTTCTAACAACTAACTTTTACTTCTTCATTATAATTCAATTACAGTCCAATGAATTACTGGTTTCTATTGAGTTTCCGAGCTACATCATTTCAAGAAAATTAAATTTAAAGCTCTGTGTACTTACGTAACCGGAAATAAGCAAAATTGAGTGTTAAATCTCAAAGTCACTGTGCGAATGCAGGGCAATATGATACGTATTTTGAGTTCTCCTTGCCTTCAAACTAGCGTCAAGATATTTTGTTGGTGTTCAAGTATACTAGTAGATTAGATATTCCTGTACTTACGCTCGGGACAGAAAACATAACACGGTGCTTTCTTTTGAAGCCCAGATGGCTACATCCTCCGTCATGGCCCCATCCCGGTTCATTAACACTTGTATTTTATTTCTCTTAATCAGTGAACATTCGATTACATGATTGTTTACTGTTGTATCTCGGTGACACGTCATGTGACCTTATCCTACCGTTATTTACACATAGAATGGTTATTTTATTACATTTTAGTTGGAACCTTACTCCTGTCATAAAAATATGTATAAAAATATTTGTTACATATAATTTATGAGTTGCTACTTTGACAGGAAGGAGCCAATTTCAAGAGCAGTTGTGCCTCATTTTTTTTTTTACATAAAAATCCAGGGATTCACGGGAGGCCAGCACGTGACGTGATGTTAGCAGAAATGAGAATACTCTGTACAAGCTTACGACATATATAAAAATTCCTCTCAGTTGACAGGAGCAGTTGGTAGTAGACTGCTCAGACAACTTATACCAGCATAATTGCCTTCCTGATTAGACCAATCCTCGACCTGTGGGCACCGCCCGGCACGCCTGGATCCCTTATTCTTGCTGTTACAGAATTTCCTTCAGTTCGAGCCGGCTACATGTGATCAAGCACATCCCATGAGAAATGCAATTCAAAGTACTGCATAAGAAAAAATCGTACAGCCTTGAGGATATTTATCGCTATCCCACGTAAATAACCATACTCAGCTTGAGACTCATAGGACGTAAGAAGCTCTTTATTTCGTAAATGGCTCGAGATATCGAAACGAGGCTTCTGACTAATGTTAGCACCCAGAGGGAGGCATATTTTTGTACACTCCTGGAAATGGAAAAAAGAACACATTGACACCGGTGTGTCAGACCCACCATACTTGCTCCGGACACTGCGAGAGGGCTGTACAAGCAATGATCACACGCACGGCACAGCGGACACACCAGGAACCGCGGTGTTGGCCGTCGAATGGCGCTAGCTGCGCAGCATTTGTGCACCGCCGCCGTCAGTGTCAGCCAGTTTGCCGTGGCATACGGAGCTCCATTGCAGTCTTTAACACTGGTAGCATGCCGCGACAGCGTGGACGTGAACCGTATGTGCAGTTGACGGACTTTGAGCGAGGGCGCATAGTGGGCATGCGGGAGGCCGGGTGGACGTACCGCCGCATTGCTCAACACGTGGGGCGTGAGGTCTCCACAGTACATCGATGTTGTCGCCAGTGGTCGGCGGAAGGTGCACATGCCCGTCGACCTGGGACCGGACCGCAGCGACGCACGGATGCAGGCCAAGACCGTAGGATCCTACGCAGTGCCGTAGGGGACCGCACCGCCACTTCCCAGCAAATTAGGTACACTGTTGCTCCTGGGGTATCGGCGAGGACCATTCGCAACCGTCTCCATGAAGCTGGGCTACGGTCCCGCACACCGTTAGGCCGTCTTCCGCTCACGCCCCAACATCGTGGTGTCGCGACAGGCGTGAATGGAAGGACAAATGGAGACGTGTCGTCTTCAGCGATGAGAGTCGCTTCTGCCTTGGTGCCAATGATGGTCGTATGCGTGTTTGGCGCCGTGCAGGTGAGCGCCACAATCAGGACTGCATACGACCGAGGCACACAGGGCCAACACCCGGCATCATGGTGTGGGGAGCGATCTCCTACACTGGCCGTACACCACTGGTGATCGTCGAGGGGTCACTGAATAGTGCACGGTACATCCAAACCGTCATCGAACCCATCGTTCTACCATTCCTAGACCGGCAAGGGAACTTGCTGTTCCAACAGGACAATGCACGTCCGCATGTATCCCGTGCCACCCAACGTGCTCTAGAAGGTGTAAGTCAACTACCCTGGCCAGCAAGATCTCCGGATCTGTCCCCCATTGAGCATGTTTGGGACTGGATGAAGCGTCGTCTCACGCGGTCTGCACGTCCAGCACGAACGCTGGTCCAACTGAGGCGCCAGGTGGAAATGGCATGGCAAGCCGTTCCACAGGACTACATCCAGCATCTCTACAATCGTCTCCATGGGAGAATAGCAGCCTGCATTGCTGCGAAAGGTGGATATACACTGTACTAGTGCCGACATTGTGCATGCTCTGTTGCCTGTGTCTATGTGCCTGTGGTTCTGTCAGTGTGATCATGTGATGTATCTGACCCCAGGAATGTGTCAATAAAGTTTCCCCTTCCTGGGACAATGAATTCACGGTGTTCTTATTTCAATTTCCAGGAGTGTATTATCAGTACTCTGAACACTGGTGTCTACCCAGATATTCAAGACAGTACAGAAGCTGAATAAGAATACGGTAACACGACGAGAAATGTTAGAACATAAACGCAGATGCTAGCCGAGCCTGCAGGTTGCGCTGTTGATTGAGAAGGAACACGAAGAGTAGATGAGGTGCTGATTGAGGTCGTAAGCAATGTACACTAGCTTTCCAAATCTCTGGAGCTACGCTTTTTGTTAGTAATGACGTCTATGATTTGGAATCAAGTCTTTCCATTCAACCACATGCCTGCGTTGTATCCAATGGAGAATTCCTTTAATGATTATAGCCACTACTGAATCAAATTTCTGGCACTCTCATATCTCGAAAAGGGTCACCTTTTACGATCCTGTCTGATACAATAAAATTTCAGATAGTCCCTATGCCTCTTGCAACTGCTGCCATTTCTGCAGGGTCCGCAGCTCGTGGTCGTGGGGTAGCGTTCTCGCTTCCCGCGCCCGGGTTCCCGGGTTCGGTTCCCGGCGGGGTCAGGGATTTTCACTGCCTCGTGATGACTGGGTGTTGTGTGATATCCTTGGGTTAGTTAGGTTTAAGTAGTTCTAAGTTCTAGGGGACTGATGACCATAGCTTTTAAGTCCCATAGTGCTCAGAGCCATTTGGACAATTTCTGCAGGTTTGCGCGTATGATCGTTCCAATTTCAGTCGTAAATGAGCAGAAGTCAGAGACAGCTATACAGACAACCTTCTACAATCAACGTTGAAACAGAGTGACCCGAGTTAGTGCGACAGGACCGTGTTGTGACCATTCAGTAGAACAAGCTGTTGTAGCTCCGCCAACAGTGTACGATGTGTAAAGTGAGCACCAAACGAAGTCTGCTCCTGCAACACGAGGTAGTTTAAAAGACAATACAGGAACTGGGAGAAGGATGAGCTTTTGCTACTGCATTGTAGAGCGTCCCCAAACTTAATACAGATACTGTCCGAAGCAGATCCGCATCCCTCAGGGCCCATTCACGACTAACAGCCCAACCTGCTATCTTCGTTATTCTGTACCATCCAACAGAGAAAAATTACGAACTATAAAAGCTACACTAACTTCATCCAATGGAGAACTCCACAAAATTTTTACCGCATCACTCTCCTCCCACATATCAGAAACAAATACCGTCTACATGCCGGCAATGAGCACATGTGACGATCCTATTAAATATACAGGTATTGATCCATTGCACAGACCAGTGTAAAGTTGCATCGCCTATACTGTACGAGGATGACTGTATCCCGCAAACTATACAATAAGTCGCAAGAGACGCTCCCTGTGATCCTGTGTCGTTGTTTGAAACATTGCTTTTTCTGCTGTAACACGCTTCATACACTACCATACATTTTGTTTTTCTGCCACGACTTTGAGGTCCGTGTCAGGTTCCAAACTGAATTTAACACGTTCTTATCCATTGCTTCTCACAGAAAACTAGATGTTGCACGGTGTAAATCATGTTGTTACTACTGCTACCACAACACACCACACACACAGAATGATTTTAAATAATAGACAGTTACAATATAAGGAAATTGGAAGCGTTTGGCGGCGTTGTGGAGATTTTACAAACTGCTGTCTGAACGTGACTGACGACCTCTACATTTAAACTCATCTCTCACAGTGACGGAATAGTCGATGACCCTGTGTTCTGCTTCGACTGATTCCTCATACTGGAGTACATGATGATTGTTTCAGTGCTAGCCATTCCCAGAAAGTGTTGCCCCTCCACCAAAGCTCTTTCTCCAACTCAAACAAGCGATGTCAGTCAATTACTATGTGGTAACCAACAGCGTACCAGTGAATGGATGGAATGGAAAAGACACCGTCGATGTACTGTAATAATAAGCATCACAGTTGACAATACAAACAATTTTATCAATTTTACAGTAATTTCAACACTGGCCATTGATGTGACAGCATGTTCCCCAATTTCAGTATAATAGCTAAAATGCCCCTTTTCTACTTTGCGAGTATCATTTCCTATGCAAATAGGTGACTGTGTGGTACGTCCATTCATTGTTAATTCTTGAACACATACATCATCAAAGTATACCAGACAGTGTTCTTCACATTTCTAGCACCTCGAGCATAGCGCATAAATGACGATCTATCTCTATGCGGATGGGAATCACAGAGCATGCTTTGCAGTCTTAGGATAGAATTAGGGACTGAAAGGCCCCCCGCTATGTCTTTGACCAGCCTGCCCTGCAGCACCACTACCGATTTAATCTGCAGCTGACCAGCAGTAGAACGCTACATTCTGTGCCTCGTGAATGATTGGAGCTAGCCGAGTCCTCGTCCACCCAAGTACACAAGATTTCTCCAGATGCGCCCATGTCGAGGATGTTAGCACTCCTTATCGGTCTATAGCAACATATTTGAAGGTGCTGTGATAGCAGATGGTTAAGAAGAACAAGAAACGGTTGATTTTTGTGCATGTTGGAGCTCCAGATGCATGGAATTCGAAGCATTTTTACGTAAATCAAGCACGCTATCAACTGTAAAGTATTGTTCTAGAGTCTAAGATCAGTACCTGGAAGGCATTGGTGAAGAGAGAACATAAACACAAGCACTCCTAAGGCTACAATGTTCCGCACTTAAAACAGGCTATAATGTTACATCGCTTCAGTTTCCTACCTTTTAGTTGCATGGAATGTAACGCTTTTAATATTCCAATGTAAGAAATATATTTCCAGTGCATGACATACATCCCTCGTACCAGTTTCTCTACGATAAACTATGGTATCGAACCGCAAAATGAAGAAACCACTTCCTTAAAATATCGATTCTGTGTGAGAGAAGCAAAATACAGCTTTCTAGAGAGGTATAGCGTCCACTGTTCATATCCGATCATGGTTCAGAAATTATACCAAGCCTGCATCAATTCTATTCAAAATGATCATTAGTAACGGAGAATACCTCTTAGAAAGAAGAAGATAAACGCTAGCAGCGGCTTTTGACATGTGAAATTACACGTCATGCCGCCACTAACTCTGTAAACAGAATATCTGTCAAGCAAAAGTATACACGGGGATTGCAGTGCCTCAGAAAAACCTATCACTAACTTAGAATCATCCCAGTTATAAAACTGAAGTCGTGATATTATACCCAAGATGCGATAGGGGAATGGAGTACATCACACAAATCATAGTTCGTTTAGAGTAATATGTCACGTTTCATCACACATGAGATGGAAGTCCTCTGATGACCGACAGGTTTACTGTTAACGATCGCAAGTAGACACTGCTCTAAGACCCACACAGAACACGCAGTTGTCCATGAGTCGGACGCAGGCTATGTCACACAGCTGACGCATCCTGACAGGACATTGGGAAAAATGGTCATATGACCTGCAGCTACTTCTCCTGCCCCCCACCCTCCCTAGAATGCATCATCAGTATACCATTAAATCATACCTCATTACAACTCCATCTCAACTGACCATCCACCCAATGTCTTCCTTTAATGCAGATGCAAGTAAGTTTAGAGGTAGATGGTTCTCTGTTTTTCAGATAATCAGCAAAGACAACAGTCAACTCATTTGTATCACTATTACCTCAATAGACATACAGTGCAATGCCACCTCCACGAAAAAAATGATGGTTTCCCTGGTTCTCGATGCTTTCACGTCAACGTTTTCTCGTATTCCTCTTGCTGTCGCATACTCACTCACAAGTACAAGAATTCTTCTGCACCAACCAGAAGACACACAATTACATCCACAATTTCCCTGCAGTTCTTTCGATTTTTGGATGTCACTTTACCCATGCCAACATGACATAACGTGTCTTCCTGTGTTCTAAAATCGCTTGTAAATGTAGTACAGCTGCCGACACCTAGCCCTGATGCACTGATCGGGAGGCGTAGTACAGCACAGTAATCGATTGTATACAGTCTCCACCACCCCACATATTATAAATTTACAGTTTGTGAAGAGACTTCCAATACTTTAGAGTTGATGGTGTGCTTGATTTACGTAAAAATGCTTCGAATTCCATGCATCTGGAGCTCCAACATGCACAAAAATCAACCGTTTCTTGTTATTCTTAACCATATGCTATCACAACACTTTCAAATTTCTTACTATACACCAATAAGGAGTGCTAACATCCTCGACATGGGCGCATCTGGAGAAATCTTGTGTACTTGGATGGACGAGGACTCGGCTAGCTCCAATCATTCACGAGACACAGAATGTAGCGTTCTATTGCTGGTCAGCTGCAGATTAAATCGGTAGTGGTGCTGCAGGGCAGGCTGGTCAAAGACATGGCGGGGGGCCTTTCAGTCCCTAATTCTACCCTAAGACTGCAAAGAATGCTCTGTGATTCCCATCCGCATAGAGATAGATCGACAATTAAGCACTATGCTCGAGATGCTAGAAATATGAAGAGCACTGTCTGGTATACTTTGATGATGTATGTGTTCGAGAATTAACAATGAATGGACGTTCTGCACAGTCACCTATCTACATTCACAATGATACTCGCAAAGTAGAGAAGGACAGTTTAGCTATTAGACTGAAATTGGGAAACATGCTGTCGCCGCACTGGTCAGTGTTGAAATTTCTGTAAATTGATAAAATTGTTCGCACTGTCAACTGTGATGTTTATTATTACATTACATTACATTTCCATCCCATCCATTCACTGGTACGCTGATGGTTACCACATAATAGTTCACGGACATCGTTGTTTGAGTTGGAGAAAGAGTTTTGGTGGAGGGGCAACACCTTTTCAGAATGACTAGCACCAAAACAGTCATCGTGTCCATGACTCCAATATGGGGAATCAGTCGAAACAGAATGCAGAGCCATAATCTATTCCGTCACTGTGACAGATGAGTTTAAATGTAGAGGTCATCAGTCACCTTCGGACAGCAGTTTGGAAACTCCACAACGCCGCCAAACTCTTCCAGTTTCCTTATGTTGTAAATATCTTTTATTTAAAATCATCCTGTGTGTGTGGTGTGTTGTGGTAGCAGCAGTAACAACATGATTTGCACCGTGCAACATCTAGTTTTCTGTGAGAGGCAATGGAACATGTTAATGTCAGTTTAGAGCCTGACACGAACCTCGAAGTCGTGGCAGAAAAACAAAATATATCGTAGTGTACAAAGTGTGTTACAGCAGAAAAAGCAATGTTCCAAACAACGACACAGGATCACAGGGAGTGTCTCATTAGACTTATTGTATAGTTTGTGGGATACGGTCATCCGCCTAAAGTACAGGCGATGCAACTTTACACTGGTCTGTGCAATGGATCAATACCTGTATATTTAATAGGATCGTCACATGTGCTCAGTGCCGGCATGTAGATGGTATTTGTTTCTGATATGTGGGAGGAGAGTGATGCGGTAAAAATTTTGTGTAGTTCTCCATTGGATGAAGTTAGTGTAGCTTTTATAGTTCGTAATTTTTCTCTGTTGGATGGTACAGAATAACGAAGATAGCAGGTTGGGCTGTTAGTCGTGAATGGGCCCTGAGGGATGCGGATCTGCTTCGGACAGCAGTATCTGTATTAAGTTTGGGGACGCTCTACAATGCAATAGCAAAACCTCATCCTTCTCCCAGTTCCCGTACTGTCTTTTAAACTACCTCGTGTTACAGGAGCAGGCTTCGTTTGGTGCTGACTTTACACATCGTAGACTGTTGGTTGAGCTACGACAGCTTGTTCCCATTTCCACTGAATGGTCGCAACACAGTCCTGTCACACAAACTTGGGTGCTCAATTACGACTTAAATTGGAACGATCATTCGCGCAAAGCTGCAGAAATGGCAGCAGTTGCAAGAGGCATAGGGACTATCTGAAATTTTACTGTATCAGACATGATCATAAAAGGTGACCCGTTTCGAGATATGAGAGTGCCAGAAATATGATTCATTAGTGGCTATAATCATTAAAGGTATTCTCCATTGGATACAACGCAGGCATGTGGTTGTATGGAAAGACTTGATTCCAAATCATAGATGTCATTTCTACCAGAAAGAGTAGCTCCAGAGATCTGGAAAGCTAGTGTACATTTATTACGACCTCAATCAGCACATCATCCACTGTAAGTGATCCTTCTCAATCAACTATCGCCCATAAACCAGTCGCTATATCACTGAACCTCGGGCATGGCACTGAGACAGAATGCGTTGCAAATACTGCACAATATCTAGCGGCGGCGTGAGGGAGTTACAAATACCGTTTTCATTCCATGTTAATTAGGCGAATCACTCTCTAAATTTGGTAATTTTATTAAGGGATTGCACCATCGGCGATGTGTAACTGCACTGTTTGTCTGATTATATATACTTTGGCGATCACGCTATATATTCAGTGTCTCGATATTTGTCTGGAAAAACCACTTCATTCGAAGGTAATACCATACCTCGATTTGTAAAGCCAGCATAGTTTAACATGGATACTTGTATGCACCTGTAGAACCAAGACCACTTGTGATAGTAATGGTCAAGTTTTTTTGACATCTGTCAGTTTGTAAGGCGATTACTCCTCTCTTTCTAAGACTCATTGGTACCACTCGCAAGAAAAACTTATGAGACATGTCCATTCATCGTTGATTTTCGGTCAGTATTATTTCGTATCGCCAGCAATCTGTTATTGACGAAGTATTATACTTAGTAGTAGGGGATGCGTGATCACCTTGAGCATCAGGCTTTATGTGTTTGTGTTCTGACATGTGCAAAGTAAATGACTATGTCCAGTCTTAAGGAAGGAATGGATCTGATGTGGGAAACTGTGATAGCAAAGGGAAGAGTATGTCAAGTCATAAGAGACACACCTGTCAGCAGGGTGCATTTCGAATGTCGTTAAACTGAGACTATGATCGTAATACTTAATAGTAAATATAGTGATAAAATATATAGTGACTGGGGTTTTAGAGTGATTCTTTGACTGGGGCGTGCATGCCGCACAGCGCCGATTGCCTGTGGCGGGAATGATTCACGTTTATGGCTAACGTTAGGAGCTGTTCGAATGGAGAGACCTGTTGGGATGCAGGAATGTAGCTGAGTTAACAGTGTCATCCTCTAGACGGCAGAATAACGAACTAATACTTGGTATGTGTTGGACTGCTTTCGTGATCGTGTGGAAATTTGATAAGATTCAATATGGACGTGTGATTGCACGTTTTGGGACTTTATGTAGTTGAGAGAACTTAGATCGTGGTGTACGCATCTAGCAAGTGAAAGGGACGCGGCAGACACGTTTGACATGCAAAACACCTTCGTCGACTTTGTAAATTATAGGGATTATTTGGAATCTGTTACATCTCTGACATCGGTATTCGCGAATGGAAATATCAGTTTCCTCTATTTTTTTCGGGTTTTCATGTAAAGGTCTTCGCAGATGGGATGAGTTCCTAGTTACTCAGTGGTTTACAGCATGCTACATCTAGCTATAGTTTCGAGTTTCTTGATAAATAATTTCCAGTCTATATCTTCGAAACTAATTGTAACTTATCCGTGATTTTTATTAAATTTTCACCTGTACATCGAAGTACCACCAGCATATGAGTAAAACAGCAGCCGGTCCATCACCATTAGAAACCGTTTGTGAGAATACGTAGCAGGACTGTTTATGAAGGAAGTTAACTTCAGTTGCACTTATCAAGTGACTACGCTATGTAGTTGTAGTGATACCTTATTTCCACATCATCAGTCAGTCGGCGTGAACAGTAAAATACTTATTTAATATTCAATATTCGTGTTAAATCTGTGATGTACTCGTGGGTTTATTAGTTACGTATCAGTACCCTGCAGGATTAAAAAATGTATTTTTATGGAATATCCTCTCGAAGCGATTAGTCTTCAGCGAGTAGGACGCATTTTGAATTTTTTGGTGGAAATTTTAATCTATGATCGGTTGGCCAAAATAGAACTAACTTTACGGATACAGGAATAACGCGAAGTTCAACATCAATCTCCTTCTAAACTAAGGGACGTCGCACGAAAAGTCACTATAGTCTGACATGCGAACGATGGCGGTACAGTTGAGAAAGAACGGGGTTGCATTGTTGACGGCTCCAAATGACAGTTGCAGTACGCGCATTCACGTGTTTTTCAATTGATGATTTTGTATACCAGCTGGATAGGCGGACCGTGGGTCTTCTTCTGTAAACTGAAGGGTAGGCCGAATGTTGGAAGTGAGTACGAGCAGAAAAAGGTGAAATGCTTCGGAACTGCAATTAAAAGTGGTTTTACTATAGTCAAAATTAGGATTACATTAGGCTTACGTAACTTTGGCTGAGATGAGCACGTAGTCGCGAAGCCGCACAGGCATCAACGCTAACAGCTACTAGAAGTTGGAAAAACTATCACTGAAGCAACTGAAGTAACTAAGTCTGTAATGGCTATCCCCCTATGAAGTAGAAACTGAGTTGCTTGGTCGTCGGCTCGGAATCAAATGGGCTGAATTTGAAGCGGCGCTCGTAGAGCTGCACAGCGCCGGCTGGAGGGCGCTGTCGTCGGTGTCGTAGTGCCAGCCTAGCAGAGCGCACCTATGTTGTGGCATCGCAGCTATCGATACCACAGATGAAAGCATGAACCCAGCAGATTATGTCTTCATTGTTGGCGGCTCCAAACGGCAGATACGGTACGCGCGTTCACGCGCTTTGTAGTTGATGGAAGCGTGTATCCAGCAAATTATGTGTCTCGCTTACTTGTGTAAAATATGCCGCTCGCCACCAACGTCAGCCATGACAACTCGCAAAAAGTCGAATAAAAATTCTCTAAATAACTGGCTACGATCACGTATAATGCTCGAATTGCTCACAATATTAACAGCAGAGCGCTCAGAACACTACGGAATGCTCACTGGCTGTCAGCAGATGCGCAAAACAAGCCTAAATTCGACCGCCACCCTTCGTGACTATATCCACGTATGCAAGATAGGTCCCTCTACAATGCACCCGACACACGTCAAAATCCATGATTATCGGGTCTGACGGTCCCCTCGTGATTCTGTATCTGATCCTCAGTGCGCCTTACAATCCAGTATCTGATTTCGGAATTTATTTCTGATCTTGATGTAACCAAGCTGGGATCTTCCCATTTCTTCACGTCCTTTTTATCGTCTTGCGATTGGTGAACACTGTATTCACTATTAATAGCTGCAATAAATTGCAGAACTCAGGCTTCCTACTCTCTCAATCCTGCTAACAACCCAATATTTTCCTGCAACTTTCCAATAACTCGGTTTCATTCTCCTTCGACTAATACTGCATTCCAGTCACCAATTATTATCAGTCTTCCATCTTCTTTTACGTACTGTATTGCACATACATTCTCTCTCCCTTAATCTTCTTCTTATGATGTCGGCTTGTATTTCAATTATCTCTGATAACCTGATTCTAACGAACCTACTGTCCGATAATACGCATCTGTTTCTTCGCCCACTGCACTCCACAATGGCGAGTCCCCAGCTTTCCCGAATTGTGTCGTAAAGGTCCACGGCTGAAGATGCCTTTGTATCTCTCCAGGTTCTCCAACAACCGTCCTATGGAACACATCTATGACGCCATCGAGGAAATAAGCACCCTTTGGTTGCAGTTCCGTTTAGTTGATGGCTGCGGTCAAACGGACTGGGATAGCTCCACAACACTTTCGGTCTCTCTGTTCTGAGGTTAAAAATTTGAAATTAAATTTACTGTGCGACTCAGAATCAATGCAGCTGTAGTCATATACTCATCCTCTACTTTCGCTTAAGCACACAGAAGCAGAACCAGGGAAATTATGTAAATATTATTTTCTAACATTAAATATAGTTCATAGAGTTTCCACAAATTCTCGTAGTACGAGTGCTGTTGAATAACAAGTACGCATACACCAGAAATGCACTCAACCATTTGAAATATATTGGCACGCTAAACCCACGCAACTCACGTAATATTGGTAGAATGAAGACTTTCACGACTGGATGATATTTCTGCTGATAAACTTTTCGGCATAAGGTCGTCAACCACGAAACTCTCCTGTTTCTGATGCCTATTTTCTGTATTACTTCGTCGACACCTGTAGACTTTTTTATTTTTTTATACTCTAAATTTTTTCGAAATTTGTAGCATGAAATTCTGAATGTCCTTTGTGTTCCTTATGAATTCTATACTTGCGGAAAATATCTGAAGCTTTCTTTTTGCCCATAGTCCTTTTTTAGATGATTAGTTTTCCCTGCAGCTGTGATTACATCTTCGACATCATCTTATGATATTCCATTATTATTATTATTATTATTATTATTGAAATGCAATATTATTATTGTAATTTATTAGTTGTTGTACTAAAATTGAAACTATGTGAAGAAATAAAGCAGATATTGGCATGACTCAACTTTTCTGTTACTTCTGGCTGATTATTCCATCCTTACTAATATTTCAGTTGTCTCTACGTGTTGTCAACGTCTGTAGTTTTTACTACAGAGCTGTAGATGCTTCTGTAGGCTTCTATTATTTTGCATGTTTGAATTTTTCTTTGTTTTGCTAGTCTGGTTCTATATCTCGGACAAAAAATTTGGGGTCAATAGGAAAAGGGAAAGGGTGCTTCTTGGCACCTAAATTCGAAATAAAACGAGTAAGAGCATTAAGGTCTAATTTATTTTACAATCAAAAATACATTGTACAGAAGCGGCCAATTAATTTTCACTGCTTTCAGCTCAGTAATTAATATTAATGCATAAGCAATTTATAATACAATCCATTTAACTACCCCATACAGCGTTCATTATCAGAAAAGAACATTCTTTTATAAAGTCCCATTCGTGCTCATGCATAACTACAGTCATGAGCTTGGTGCTTCCCTCAGGCGGAACATTTACAAATTTCAGTTTATTAACTGAGTGTCAACGTTCAAAAAAACTACATTTCATGTACCGAGACTAATCTGTCCCTAACAGCACGACACAAATGAAATATTAGTTTGTAATCCAGTAAAGAACAGTATTCTCTTGTTAGAAACAAACTGTTAGACCTCGTCATTGATCATTTATCTGATTCGATTGATATCCACTTGAACTCTTTTAATATTTCCTTCAGATGGTTGTGTGTCACAATTCAGTGTATTGAATATTTTATTTCATTCAAAAAGCAAACTGCGGCAAAGAATGACAAGACAACGACCGCCTGGCTAGTCGTGCGGTCAAACGCGCTGCTTCCCGAGCGGGAAGGCGTGCCGGTCCCCGGCACGAATCTGCCTGTCGGATTAGTGTCGAGGCCCGGTGTGCTGGAAAGTCTGTGGGTGGTTTTTAAGGTGCTTTTCCAACTGCCTCGGCGAATGGGTGCTGGTTCTCTTATTTCGCCTCAGTTACACTATGTCGGCGATTGCTGCGCAAACACTGCCTCCACGTAAGCGTACACCATAATTACTCTACCATTCAAAAATTGAGGTTACACTCATCTGAAATGAGACGTTCCCGGGGGGAGGGGGGAGGGGGGCGGGAGGAGTTGGGATGGGGGCGAACCGCACAATAACCCTGAGTTCGGTGTGGGGCGGCGGTGCGGTGAGTGGACTGCTGTATCTGATACGGGGTTGTGTACCACTGAGGGCTACGACGGCGACGAAGCCTCTCCATCGTTTCTAGATCTCCAGTTCAATACATACATACCTACATTCGTGACAAGACGACTGACTGAGAGGACGAATATCGCAAAGGACGTTTCAATTTTTGTGAAAGCATGAGTGAGATCGACAGCCTGACATTTACAGAGTTTTGAAGGACTTCTGAAATCTGTACACTGTATTTTGGCTGCAGAGGAGGCCCAGACAAGTAATAGAGGTATCACAAATGGCAATTTCTGCTTATGGTGCTATTTCAAATAAATGTTCAAACAATAAATCAATAAGTCTTGCCGACGACTTTACATGACAGGTACTCCCAGGACCACGGAAAAATACTGCACGATAGTTGGTTCTGGCCTTTTGATACACAATTAATTTATACAACCGCAAATTGTAAATTAAATTAGTTAATGGTTCTGGCAGTATTTTCGCACTCATTTCACGCTAGTAGTACCATAGCAAACAAATTTACTCCCGTAAAAGAACTGTAGACGAAGACACTGAACATGATACGATTCCTACCTTCCCTTCAAAATGAAAGACTGAAGAGGTCCGAGTTAAGCGCTAAGAAGGAAAGTAATTATTTTCAGCCATAATGGCTACGTTTGTGAACCGTGTCTGTGTGGGATAATTATTTATTTTAAGTTTCTGCTACCAGTCACTGTCATATAAAAGCCTTTCACACTATTTTCGTAACACATAACTGATGCAAATCTATCTGCGTCCTATACAGGCTGTGATATACGTAGTCAACCACATAGAAGAAAACCAGCAGAAGACATGACTGATTTCGATTTCTAACCATACGCTGCCCCCCTCTTTCCCCCCAAATGCCACACCAGCAGCTACAGTAAAAAACAATGGTCAAGTGTTCTAGATTAATCTAGTTTAAGACTGTTTATTTTTAAGTAACATTTCTCTATGTATGTATGTATAAACGCCTGAAGATGAACATAACATGTTCGAAACACGTTGCATTATGTTAGATTAAGCATAAAATAAAAAGTGACTGGTAGCAGGAAAGTGTCGTCTCGCACGGACCTGTCCCTACACAGCCTGTTGTCACTGGACCGTCATCTGATCAACGTGAACTGTGAAACTATCCAGGAATTAAATTAGATTAACAGACTAATCTAAGTGCATTATTATTCACAGGCGATAAAGTAACAATAGAAGAAAGAGAAGACGAACTCCAGTTAGCAGTACATGAGTTAAACCAATTAGTACGAGTACATACTACAATCAACAACTTCCATTATATGAGTTGAAAGTCCTGCCATTTCAAAGTAAATACCCAGTACGCTCGAAAATTGTAGTTGACAAGGAAGTAAAAATAGTAATTGAGAACAAAATAATTGAAGTGATGTAACGTTTTAAATATTTGGGCTGTGACACAAGTTCCAATATGGATGGTAATATATATACGAAAATCTACAAAAATTTTAAAACAAAATGTGGAACAATAAACAACAAATCACTACAAATCTTGAAAAGATATAAAAATTAAATTTTATAAAACTGGGTGACACCATTATTGCAGTGTGTAAGAGTGGGCATAAATAAAAATAAAGATGATAGTAAAATACAAGAAGCAGACCTGATGTTATTGAGGAAAGTAAAGGACTGCACAAGCAGAGATTTAACAAAGGATGAAAATGTTCGAAATGAGCTGGATGTACTTGTTGTTAATGAGGATATAACTGAATAAAGAGAGACGTGGAAGCAACGTGCGAATAGAATGAAAGGTAAAAGACTGCCATAGAAAATCATGACCTACAACACCGAAGGGAGGAGGGACGTTGCTCGACCAACGAAGCGATGGATATGAACCTTGTGAACACTTAACAGGCATATGCCTAATTCGTGTAAAGCGACAATCACGACGACAATTTTTCATTTCTATTCATTAAAATCAGTTGCCAATTTTTGCACCACTTTGAAATCTTATCAGTATCAGACTAAAAATCTGCGAAACCCTTTTCAGATCGTGTTTGGTTATAGATAAGTTAATCATGTGCGAAAAGTCGAAGTTACTACTAGTATGGTCTGCAAGGTCATTAATACTGGGTGATCAAAAAGTCAGCATAAATTTGAAAACTGGATAAATCATGGAATAATGTAGATATACGAGAGGTACAAATTGACACACATGCTTGGAATGACATTGGGTTTTATTAGAACCAAAAAAATACAAAAGTTCGAAAAATGTCCGACAGATGGCGCGTCATCCGATCAGAATAGCAATAATTAGCAAAACTAAGAAAAACAAAGCAAAGATGTTCTTTACAGGAAAAGTTCAATATGTCCATCACCATTCCTCAACAATAGCTGTAGTCGAGGAATAATGTTGTGAACAGCACTGTAAAGCATGTCCGGAGTTATGGTGAGGCATTGGCGTCGGATGTTGTCTTTCAGCATCCCTAGAGACGTCGGTCGATCACGATACACTTGCGACTTCAGGTAACCCCAAAGCCAATAATCGCACGGACTGAGGTCTGGGGATCTGGGAGGCCAAGCACGACGAAAGTGGCGGCTGAACACACGATCATCACCAAACGACGCGCGCAAGAGGTCTTTCACGCGTCTACCAATATAGGGTGGAGCGCCATCCTGCATAAACATCGTTCCAGCAGGTGTTTATCAGCTAGGCTGGGGATGATGCGATTCTGTAACATATCGGCGTACCTCCCACCCGTCACGGTAGCAGTTACAAAACCAGAATCACGCATTTCCTCGAAGAAGAAAGGCCCTATAACGGTATATGTGGTAAATCCAAACCGTATCGTGCAATGGAGTTTCCACGACAGTTCTAGGATTTTCGGTAGCCCAAATTCTGCAGTTGTGGGCGTTGACAGACCCTCGGAACGTGAAATGAGCTTCGTCGGTCCACAACACGTTACTCAACCAATCGTCATCTTCCGCCATCTTTTGAAACGCCCACACTGCAAATGCCCTGCGCTTCACTAAATCGCCAGGTAACAGTTCATGATGCCGATGGATTTTGTACGGATAGCATCGGAGGGTACGCCTCAGTGCCAACCAAACAGTAGTGTATGGAATGCCGGTGCGACCTGCGACTGCACGAGCGCTGACTTCCCCTTGCATAGACGAACCCTCTACAGTGTCCATTTCTTCCTGAACTGCCTCAGCAGCATTGCGCCTTGTGCTTGGTCGGCCACTACGGGGTCTGTCGTCTAAACAACCCGTGGCTTCGAACTTCGAAATCATTCTCGCCACAGCTGCATTTGTCAACGGACCTTTACCTGTTCGAATCCCCTTCCTATGGCGATAGGATCGTAACGCTGACCTAGCACATTCCCCATTCTGATAAATCAGCTTCACTAAAAGCGCCTTTTCAGGTAATGACAACATACTGCGACTGCTGGCGCATCTGATTCTCTCTCTCATTGCAGCTCCTTTTATACACGATTGTCATGTGCAGTCACTGACGTTTTGCTGTCCAGCGCCATCTGTCGGACATTTTGTGAACTTTGTTTTTTTTCGGTTCTAATAAAACCCCATATCATTCCAAGCATGTGTGTCAATTTTTATCTCTCTATGTACATCATTCCCTGGTTTATTAAGTTTTCAAATTTATACTGACCTTTTGATCACCCAGTATGTACGAAAATCTACACAAATTTCAAACAGAATGTGGAATAATAAACAGAACACTTCACTACAAATCTCGAAAAGATATAAAAATTAAATTTTATAAAGCTGGGTGACACCATTATTGCTGTGTGTAGGAGGGGGGATAAATAAAAATAAAGATGATAGTACTGAGGAAAGTACAGGACTGAACAAGGAGAGATTTAACAAAGGATGAAAATATTCGAAATGAGCTGAATGTACTTGTTGTTAGTGAGAAAATAACTGAATAAAGAGAGAGGTGGAAACAACGCGCGAATAGAATGAAAGATAAAAGACTGCCATAGGAAATCCTGACCTACAACGCGGAAGGAAGGAGGGACGTAGCTCGACCAACGAAACGACAGATATAAACCTTGTTAACCATAAACAGGCATATGCCTAATTCGTGTAAAGCGACAATGACGACGAAAAAAATTTGCATCTCTATACCTTTAAATCAGTTGTCAATTTTTGCAACCACTTTTAAATCTTATCAAGATCGGACTAAATGTTTGTGCAACCATTTTCAGACCGTGTTTAGTTATAGATAAGTTCATCATGTGCGAAAAGTCGAAGTTACTACTAGTATAGTCGGTAAGGTCATTAATATAGAATATGAAAAGGAAGGGTTCCAAAGAAAAGCATTCCTAGGACACGTACGTGGTTACTTATACACCTGTCGACGATCCTCCATCCGAGAGAACATCCTGTTGAACGTGTGCGCGAGTAGCGGCGACCCGCTGCACACGAACGTCGACCGCGACCTACGCCGCCGGCTTCGACCGCACCTGCCGCCTGCCGCCGGGATTTCATTCGGCAGCTGTCGCTGACGCGTGAAGCCGCCCTGCTGACCCACATATCGCCGATGCCTCTGACCCCCGGCCCGTGCTGCTAACAAAACCAGCGGGAGGGCCGTAATGCGACTACCAGCCGACGAGCCCTCGTGCACAATGGACGTGGCGCGGGTCGAGGAAAATTCGAAAAGCCGCATTCACCGTTCACCTATATCTACACGCTATTGTAAGAACAACAAAATTAAAATCTCCACACGAAACAATCTGATTCAGTGAGTGACAAGGCCAAAATGAGGTCACATCCTCCAGCAACCCGTGAATCATGAGTGACACTGTGTTTTCCTGTTGCCAAACAGTCCTCTTCGGACTGCTACAGATCATCTCACACCAGACAGATTTATACAGCGTTCAATGAAACATATGCGTTATCTGATCAAAAGTATCTTGACACCTATTAGTGAACAATAAATAATATGGGGTGTGTGTATGCATCCCTCTATCCAAGTCTACGGTTCAAACGTCTGTAAGCACTATAGGACTTCTTAGGTCATCAGTCCCCTGGACTTAGAACTACTTAAACCTAACTAACCTTTGGACATGTCCGCCCTTGTTAGCTGAGTGGTTAGCGCGACAGAATGTCAACCCTAAGAGCCCGGGTTCGATTCCCAGCTGGGTCGGAGATTTTCTCCGCTCAGGGACTGGGTGTTGTGTTGTCCTAATGACCATCATTTCACCCCCATCGACGCGCAAGTCGCCGAAGTGGCGTCAAAGCGAAAGACTTGCACCCGGCGAACGGTCTACCCGACGGGAGGCCCTAGTCACACGTCATTTACATTTTTACCTTTGGACATCACACACATCCATGCCCGAGGCAGGATTCGAACCTGCGACCGTAGCAGCAGCGCGGTTCCAGACTGAAGCGCCTAGATCCGCTCGGCCACATCGGCCGGCTCTACGTTTACAACTAAATCTTCGTGATTACTCTGCTATTCACAATAAAGCGCCTGGCAGAGGGTTCAATGAAACATCTTCAAGCTGTCTACCATTCCACTCTCGAAAGCGCGCGGGAAAAATTAGCCCTTATATCTTTCTGTGCAATCCCTGATTTCTCTTATTTTATCGTGATGATCGTTTCTCCCTATGTAGGTGTCTGCCAAGTAAATGTTTTCGCAACAGGAGGAGAAAACCGAGTATTGAAGCTTCATGAGAAGATCCCGTCGCAACGAAAAACGCCTTTATTTTAATGACTGCCACTCCAATTCATGTATCATGTCTGGGACACTATCTCCCCTATATCGCGATAATACAAAACGAGCTGCCCTTCTCTGAATTTTTTCGACGTTCAAATGGTTCAAATGGCTCTGAGCACTATGGGACTTAACTTCTGAAGTTATCAGTCTCCTAGAACTTAGAACTACTTAAACCTAACTAACCTAAGGACATCACACACATCCATGCCCGAGGCAGGATTCCAACCTGCGACCGTAGCGGTCAGTCCCACCAGATGCGGGTTCCACACCGCAGAGCAGTACTGCAGAACAAGGCGGACAAGCGTGCTGTAAGCAGTCCCTTTAGTAGACCTGTAGCACTTTTTAACTAACTGTTCTGCCAATAAATCGCAGTCTTTGATTTGCTCTACCCACGGCGTTATCTATGTGATCTTTTCAGTTTAGGTTATATGTAATTGTAATCTCTAAGTACTTAGTTGAATTTACAGCCTTCTGGTTTGTGTGACTTATCGCGTAATCGAAATTTAGCGGATTTCTTTTAGTACTCATGTGAATAACTTCACACTTTTCTTTATTCTAGGTCAATTGCCACTTTTCGCACCATACAGATATCTTATCTAAATCATTTTGCAATTCGTTTTTGTAATCTGATGACTTTACAAGACGGCAGATGACAGCATCATCTGAAAAACAATCTAAGACGGCTACTCAGGTTGTCTCCTATGTCGTTAATATACATCAGGAACAATAGAGGGCCTATAACACTTCCTTGGAGAACGCCGGATGTTACTTCTGTTTTACTCGATGACTTCCCGTCTATTACTATGAACTGTGATCTTCCTGATAGGAAATCACGAATCGAGTCGCACAACTGAGGCGATATTCCACAGGCACGCTGTTTTGTTAGAAGACGACTGTGAGGAACGGTGTCGAAAGCCTTCTGGAAATCTAAAAATATGGAATCAATTTGACATCCCCTGTCGATAGCACTCATTGCTTCATGAGTATAACGAAGTAGTTGCGTTTCACAAGAATCATATTTTCCGAATCCGTGCTTATGTGTCAATAACTCGTTTTCTTCGAGGTAATTCATAATGTTCGAACAAAGCATATGTTCCAAAACCCTCCTGCAAATCGACGTTAGTGATACGGGCTTGTAATTCAGCGGATTACCGTGTTTCCCTTTTTGGGTAATGGTGTGACTTGCAGAATTTTCCAGTCTTCAAGTGCGGATCTTTCTGTGAGCCAGCGGTTGAATGTAATTGCTAAATATGGAGTATTGCATCTGCATACTGTGAAAGAAACCTGACTGGTATACAATCTGGACCGGAGGCCTTGCCTTTATTAAGTGATTTAAGATGCATTGCTACACTGAGGATATCTACTTATGACGGGCTTAATCTCTGCTGAGAACACATTCAGTGAGACGCCTGAATGTCTGTAGAGGAATGGTAGTCCATTCTTTCTCAAGAGCCGAAACAAAGAAGTAGAGAAGATATGATGCTGGACGCTTTAGCTATGGTTGTTTCCACTTCGCAATCACAATCACCAACAGCCGACCTCCTAGCTTTAGAAAGGCTGAAATATCCTTGATGAATCCGTTGGTATACTCGGGTGGCATTCAGTGACTTGTCCACGTTCGAAGCCAGTGAACTATCACGCTCGACCCATAGTGCCCCCTACTGACAATAGTCCTCTCCTCCTTTTATACTGGCGGGTCCGCCTACTGTGACGTCTAGTGATGAATTTCCTATTACATAGGTGTGCTTGGATACTTTTGATCAGATAATGTAGGCTGATTACGGGTTACCTCAAGCCTACTTGTGCATGCAAACTTTATTACCCGTAGTAGATTGGCGAAAGAAGCTCCCTGACAGTTGCAAAGGGTTTTGTTCAGCTGCTCTGCTCGTTTACAAGCTATCGCATAAAGCGATTTTTTTACACGTTTTAATAAGTGAATGGAAACGCCTCAGTTCTATCGCAGCTAGATACACGACTACTATTTCGGCTGCAGCCGTTTTGGTTTAGCAGTAGAGTGCTGACAATAGCGCTGTTAGGGAACTTTTTTAAGTCGACTCCATCGTAACTGGAATAGCGCCAACCTCTGTACGCAGAGAAGAGGCTACTGGTAAGACGAGACTTCAGAGTCGAGCAGAACACCCGTTTCATGGTCATACCCTTCCTCCTCAAAGGCTGAGGTCTAGGAAGAGTTTCCTACGGTCATCATGAGCTTACCGTGTCTCCCGATAAGCCGAGGGTGGAAGTGTGGAAGGAAACAAAACCTCGACTCCGCTGAGCAGCAACCCCCTGGACACAATGGAGCCTGATCGGTTCAAATGGTTCTGAGCGCTATGGGACTTAACATCTGAGGTCATCAGTCCCCTAGACTTAGAACTACTTAATCCTAACTAACCTAAGGACATCACACACATCCATGCCCGAGGCAGGATTCGAACCTGCGACCGTAGCGGCAGCGCGGTTCCGGAATGAAGCGCCTAGAACCCCTCGGCCACCGCTGGCGGCTGAGCCTGATTGGTATGGAAGTCGCTAAACAGAATACTACCCGAATTAAGATAGACCGAGCACAATGTGAAGAAATGTGGCTTTAATGTTGGTAACACATGCCGTGAATGCGGACAAGTAGAAATCCACGAGTCATGTGCTTCAATGTCTTCTGTGCTCAACATCCTGTACAGGAAATGATATCAGCCGTGCAACCTCGATTGCCTTGGAGGTTGCGAAATTCTGGTCACATGTGATATAAACTCACAATATTTTTGTAGTCTAATTATTCCATTTCGTTCTTTGATTGTCAGCCTATGTATCTGTAGGTTTCTGACTTGAGGATAAATACCATTCTCCTTTCCCCACATGCGAAGAGAAGTTTTTTTTTTTTTTTGAAAATAGAGGTGGAGCCCCTCCACGCCCACACCGGCATGATGGCCAACACAAAAGGTCTACTGCCATCTCTGCATAAGGGTTAGTATTCACTAAAGTGAGGTGTCGCAGGATGTGGGTGCTGCGATGTTTGCGTACGTCTGGTTAGGATTAACCATTAATACGCGCTCATCTGGAGATAGATTGGTCGAAATCTGACGAAGGGTAGCGGTTTGAAGGGCAGAGGAAAAAAAGTGCCAAGGCAAGAGCCAAGGGAAAAAAACCTCTGCGAAAGTTAGGTCGGGCGGCAAGAGCAGTAGCGGTTGTCTTGCTGCCTGCGATAGGTTGTACAAGGATAGGCTTTGTTAGTAGTGGGTATCATGCATGTCGATACCTTGATGTGCGTTTGTGCTGCTCGGCGGCTGGCGCTGGGTGCTGGTACAGAGTCCTCGTTCAGCGTCCTGCAACCTGCAACAGTTAGTTTTGTTATCGGTCTTGTGTCCGATGGTCATATACCGGAGGCACAGTGTGAGGGAGTGTTGGCAGATTGTTCGTGCGTCTGTGGGCGAGCTCGTCGGTGTCCCTGCTGTGGCCTGTTGGTCGGCTCTAATAGCAGCTGGTGGTTGCCAGTCAGTGTTGCTGATATGCAGGGGCTTACCGACGTTTGTCGCTGTTTGCGTATGTTAGTTTACCATAGGTGGTTATGCCCTAGCTAGCAGTGTCTTTGGCCGCTTGTGTTTCCACCTGTGGTTGTGATCGTAGTTTCCCAGAGTGAGGATGAAAGGGTTGTTCGAGTGTCTCGAGTTCCTGTATAGTCGTGTGGCGTGTTTTTTGAATACTTCCTTGAGGGTATCAAGGCGGTATTCATGGTGAAGATCCACGGTGCGTGTGTAGCGTGGAGCATTGCTCTACACGCGAAGAGAAGTGTTTTGTATCAGTTAATATACGAGGTCTGTTGGGAACGTAATGTCCAATAGGTCGCGGAATGGAAACTAGTGTAAAAGTCGAAAATGTTTTATTTGCAACAGTTTTCTACAACTTCCATCTACTTATGTATATAGCCGTCGTTCCGACTTAGACATTTGTCGTAGCGTTGTACCAACTTTCCAATACCACCGTCATAGAAGGCAGCCGCCTGTGCTTTCCGCCAATCCTCTTCTCTGGTTTGTAGCTCGTTGTCTGTGCCAAATGGTTGTCTTCACAGCCAGCGGTTCTATGAGTAGAGATGAACCTCAGGGGTAGTCAGTTACGGGCTGTATTGTGTGCGGTAAAACACTTCCCATCGGAAACGTAGCCCCTGCAGACTGCGGCCGAGAATCGTTATGTGATGTGGACTGCATAGCTTCAGGCGAAATCACTCACCAGGCCCTCATACTTGGCGGGAGACACTACTTTCTAGCCATCTTTACGTTCTCACTGTGAGCTCAGAACTGAAAAGAGCGACGTGATACGATCGACGGGCATACTAGACACAGTGCATATGTGCAAAACTTCATCAGATTTTCACTGTGTTTTCCATTTCGCCCCGGATCGGATCCTACTTTCCGAATAGCTCTCGTATCGGCACATTCATTGTGAAAGGGTGTCCATCGGATTTGTCGTCTGATAACAGACTCTTTCCTGAAATAGCACTTTTTGCGTAATTCTAAATGATTGCTTAGTTTCAGCACATTGATCTTCAAATGCCGCCTGTGAAGCTGGCCGCTGTGACCGAGCGGTTCTAGGCGCTTCAGTCCGGAACCGCGCTGCTGCTACTGTCGCAGGTTCGAATCCTGCCTCGGGCATGGATGTGTGTGGTGTCCTTAGGTTAGTTAGGTTTAAGTAGTACTAAGTTCTAGGGGACTGATGACCTCAGGAGTTAAGTCTCATAGTGCTCAGAGCCATTTAACTTACAGAGAGTGTGTGGTGCGTTAGAATATCTAAGCTGAAGAGCTTTTACACACCTGATCTTCATCATAGCGATGTTTTCCCTTGTAAATCTTACCTCGCTTCTTGAACGATGTGGTGCCGCTAAAGTTTACCGACACCTCTAGAAATATAAACTCGTATGTCTACCTTATTTCTACCAAAAACACGAAAATAAAATGAGCGGCCAGCCTATATGATTAAGATTCATATTATTTGGATAAATCAATCACACTAATCATATATTTACACACCTTGTACCCCAAGGGGCTATGAGGCAGAAATCAAACGACGGTATGCCTCAGCGCAGGTATACAGGGTGGTCCATTGATCGTGACCGGGCCAAATAGCTCACGAAATAAGCGCCAACCGAAAAAAATACAAAGAACGAAACTAGTCTAACTTGAAGGGGGAAACCAGATGGCGCAATGGTTGGCCCGCTAGATAGCGCTGCTATGGTTCAAACGGATATCAACTGCGTTTTCTTAAATAGGAACCACATTTTTTATGACTTATTCGTGTAGTACGTAAAGAAATATGAATGTTTTAGTTGGACCACTTTTTTCGCTTTGTGATAGATGGCGCTGTAATAGTCACAAACATATGGCTCACAATTTTAGATGAACAATTGGGAACAGGTAGGTTTTTTAAATTAAAATACAGAACGTAGGTACGTTTGAACATTTTATTTCTGTTGTTCCAATGTGATACATGTACCTTTGTGAACTTATCATTTCTGAGAACGCATGCTGTTACTGCGTGATTACCTGTAAATACCACATTAATGCAATAACTGCTCAAAATGATGTCCGTCAACCTCAATGCATTTGGCAATACGTGTAACGACATTCCTCTCAACAGCGAGTAGTTCGCCTTCCGTAATGTTCGCACATGCACTGACAATTCGCGCCTGCCGGAGTGGCTGTGCGGTTCTAGGCGCTACAGTCTGGAACCGAGCGACCGCTACGGTCGCAAGTTCGAATCCTGCCTCGGGCATGGATGTGTGTGATGTCCTTAGGTTAGTTAGGTTTAATTAGTTCTAAGTGTTAGGCGACTGATGACCTCAGAAGTTAAGTCGCATAGTGCTCAGAGCCATTTGACAATGCGCTGACGCAAGTTGTCAGGCGTTGTCGGTGGATCACGATAGCAAATATCCTTCAACCATCCCCACAGAACGAAATCCGGGGACGTCAGATCCGGTGAACGTGCAGGACATGGTATGGTGCTTCGACGACCAATCTACCTGTCATGAAATATGCTATTGAATACTACTTCAACCGCACGCGAGCTAGGTGCCGGACATCCATCATGTTGGAGGTACATCGCCATTCTGTCATGCAGTGAAACATCTTGTAGTAACATCGGTAGAACATTATGTAGGAAATCAGCATACATTGCACCATTTAGATTGCCATCGATAAAATGGGGGCCAATTATTCTTCCTCCCATAATGCCGCACCATAAATTAACCCGCCAAGGTCGCTGATGTTCCACTTGTCGCAGCTATCGTCGATTTTTCGTTGCCCAATAGTGCGTATTCTGCCGGTTTACTTTACCGCTGTTGGTGAATGACGCTTCGTCGCTAAATAGAACGCGTGCAAAAAATCTGTCATCGTGCCGTAATTTCTCTTGTGCCCAGTTGCAGAACTGGACACGTCGTTCAAAGTCGTCGCCATGCAATTCCTGCTGCATAGGAATATGGTTCGGCTGTAATCGATAATGATGCAGCGTTCTCAACACCGTTTTTGAGTTTCCCGATTATCGTGCAATTTGTCTGCTACTGATGTGCGGATTAGCCACGACAGCAGCTAAAACACCTACCTGGTCATCATCATTTGTTGCAGGTCGTGGTTGACGTTTCACATGTAGCTGAACACTTCCTGTTTCCTTAAATAACGTAACTATCCAGCGAACGGTCCGGATACTTGGATGATGTCGTCCAGAATACCGAGCAGCATACATAGCACACGCCCGTTAGGCATTTTGATCACAATAGCCATACACCAACACGATATCTACCTTTTCCGCAATTGGTAAACGGTCCATTTTAACACGGGTAATGCATCACGAAGCAAATACTGTTCGCAGTGGCGGAATGTTACGTGATACCACGTACTTATACTTTTGTGACTATTACAGTGCTATCTATCACAAAGCGAAAAAAGTAGTCCAACGAAAACATTCATACTTCTTTATGTACTACACGAATATGTAATAAAAAAGGGGAGTTCCTATTTAAAGAAACGTAGATGATATCCGCCATCTAGCAGGCCAACCATAGCGCCATCTGGTTTCCCCCTTCAAGCTAGACGAGTTCCGTTCTTTGTAGTTTTTTCGTTTGATGCTTATTTCGTGAGATGTTTGTGCCGGTCACTATCAATGGACCATCCTGTATATGTACGAAGTGCGTTCATTTAAGACGCTACACAATACGTTACATGTGCGACCACATACAAACACGCAAACCTGAGAAAATAATGAAGCACATTGAAGATATGGTCTAATGCAACGTTTCTTCGCAAACATTCACACCATCAGCGGGTATTTAAATGATTGGAATTGTACTTTAAAAAAAATGGTTCAAATGGCTCTGAGTACTATGGGACTCAACTGCTGAGGTCATTAGTCCCCTAGAACCTAGAACTAGTTAAACCTAACTAACCTAAGAACATCACAAACAACCATGCCCGAGGCAGGATTCGAACCTGCGACCGTAGCGGTCTTGCGGTTCCAGACTGCAGCGCCTTTAACCGCACGGCCACTGCGGCCGGCTATTGTACTTCTCTGAGAAGGAATTTCTGAATGATGTTGAGGCACTCCTGAGAAAACTGAAGGACTATTGCAACAGTTATGTGCCGCCTTGCCTCAGGAGAAGATAAAACGCCAGTATGACATCTCTCCATACCTAATCTGTGCTTGCATTCTCGCCAGAGGGGGTTGAACGTCATTACTTGTAAATTTGACTCGATACTGTAATCAGTGAAGTAATGTCCAATACCTTCACAACTCATTAAGTTTCGTTTCGATTCTCCTCCACTTTTAGGTGCTTCATCTCTCGTTTTGTCAGGCAGATTGCATTCAAGTAGGATACGTCGACCAGCAAAAACAAAAAATTAAATTACTCATCTGAGTATTAATACACAGCATCTTTATAGCCACAGCCAGCCTGTAACAGTCCGTATTACCTGAAATATGGACATGTAAACACCGAGTTGTGAAATGATCGCTGACACGATACACGTGTTGCTGTCTGAATTCAATCTGGGATCCTACTAAAGACCGCGTCACCTACACGTATTCTCGGACTCTATCTCACGCTGCCCAAAGAAGTTCCGGACGTCAGTGTAAAGTTGCTTGGCGCCAGCAATCTCCTCTACTGAGTTAAGTGATCGTGTGTCCAGGTGGTGAGAAGCTTCGCTATGACTATAGGTAAACAGAAATAGCTCCAAGAACGCCTACAAGCACACTTTTTTCAAGAATTAGCAATTTCCACATTCTGTGAAACATGTTTCTAGTATCTCGCTGCGTTGTATAAGTGTTAATTATTTTATAGCTACCGTAACTTCTCATTGGAAATATGAATAAATACTCACCCCTTGTATGAGTAACTTTCAGTTAACCTACATTTAAAGTTTGAGCTGAAAACCAACAAATACAATTATTACCTTTTCTGAAATTCGACAGTAGAGCAGAAACTGTAATCAGGCAAAAACTATTTAAATTTGCATTTTAAATCGTTTCTATTGACACCAGTACCTCAAATTCGCAAAGCAAGTGATCAAAATTTTTGTTGTGAGATATTTCGCTTTCTGCTCCAGAATAGTTACGTTGAGGAGAGAGGCAGTTTTTGTCGTTCTCATGTTATATTTATGTATGCTTTTATTATTTTCAATTTATGGAAAGTTCTTCCCAACAAACAATATACTCTGAAAAGTGCTGGACGCTGTAGGACGGAGAACGTATTATTTGTTCTGTTCTGATACACGAAACGATCGAGCAATGCCAGGTATGCCTACCTGACGGCTAATCTTACTGTCACGGTCTCTTCACAACATGCACGACAGAGGCAGTTGGTTTGACCACAGACTATCTCAAATATCGGTTATCTACCAAACGGGGTTTCGAGTGTTTCCCGACCACCTCCATTACTGTTCATACAGAGTGTTTCAAAAATGACCGGTATATTTGAAACGGCAATAAAAACTAAACGAGCAGCGATAGAAATACACCGTTTGTTGCAATATGCTTGGGACAACAGTACATTTTCAGGCAGACAAACTTTCGAAATTACAGTAGTTACAATTTTCAACAACAGATGGCGCTGCGGTCTGGGAAACTCTATAGTACGATATTTTCCACATATCCACCATGCGTAGCAATAATATGGCGTAGTCTCTGAATGAAATTACCCGAAACCTTTGACAACGTGTCTGGCGGAATGGCTTCACATGCAGATGAGATGTACTGCTTCAGCTGTTCCAATTTTTTTTGGATTCTGGCGGTACACCTGGTCTTTCAAGTGTCCCCACAGAAAGAAGTCACAGGGGTTCATGTCTGGCGAATAGGGAGGCCAATCCACGCCGCCTCCTGTATGTTTCGGATAGCCCAAAGCAATCACACGATCATCTAAATATTCATTCAGGAAATTAAAGACGTCGGCCGTGCGATGTGGCCGGGCACCATCTTGCATAAACCACGAGGTGTTCGCAGTGTCGTCTAAGGCAGTTTGTACCGCCACAAATTCACGAAGAATGTCCAGATAGCGTGATGCAGTAATCGTTTCGGATCTGAAAAATGGGCCAATGATTCCTTTGGAAGAAATGGCGGCCCAGACCAGTACTTTTTGAGGATGCAGGGACGATGGGACTGCAACATGGGGCTTTTCGGTTCCCCATATGCGCCAGTTCTGTTTATTGACGAAGCCGTCCAGGTAAAAATAAGCTTCGTCAGTAAACCAAATGCTGCCCACATGCATATCGCCGTCATCAATCCTGTGCACTATATCGTTAGCGAATGTCTCTCGTGCAGCAATGGTAGCGGTGCTGAGGGGTTGCCGCGTTTGAATTTTGTATGGGTAGAGGTGTAAACTCTGGCGCATGAGACGATACGTGGACGTTGGCGTCATTTGGACCGCAGCTGCAACACGGCGAACGGAAACCCGAGGCCGCTGTTGGATCACCTGCTGCACTAGCTGCGCGTTGCCCTCTGTGGTTGACGTACGCAGTCGCCCTACCTTTCCAGCACGTTCATCCGTCACGTTACCAGTCCGTTGAAATTTTTCAAACAGATCCTTTATTGTATCGCTTTTCGGTCCTTTGGTTACATTAAACCTCCCTTGAAAACTTCGTCTTGTTGCAACAACACTGTGTTCTAGGCGGTGGAATTCCAACACCAGAAAAATCCTCTGTTCTAAGGAATAAACCATGTTGTCCACAGCACACTTGCACGTTGTGAACAGCACACGCTTACAGCAGAAAGACGACGTACAGAATGGCGCACCCACAGACTGCGTTGTCTTCTATATCTTTCACATCACTTGCAGCGCCATCTGTTGTTCAAAATTGTAACTACTGTAATTTCGAAAGTTTGTCCGCCTGAAAATGTACTGTTGTCCCAAGCATATTGCAACAAACGGTGTATTTCTATCGCTGCTCGTTTAGTTTTTATTGCCATTTCAAATATACCGGTCATTTTTGAAACACCCTGTACTTACCACATCGACAAACATCAGTGTGTCTCCGAATTCGATAACTTCCGTCAGGACAACTTGATCGATGTTGTTATTCTTGTTGTCGTCGTTTTCAGTCTGAATACTGGTTTGGTGCTGCTCTCCATGCTAGTCTGTCCTGTGCAAGCCTCTTAGTCTATGAACAATTGCTGCAACCTTCATGCATTTGTAGCTGTTTCCTGTATTAATGTCTTAGTCTTCGTATACAATATTTACTCCCCACACTTCCCTCCACTACCAGGTTGACTATACATTGATGCCTCAGGACGTGTCCAATCAACTGATCCCGTCTTTAAGTCGATTTCTTCCAATAATTTCTTTTTATCGCAGTTCGATTCAGTACCTTTTCATTAGTTATTCGATTTACCCATTCAGTCATCAGTATACCTCTGTAGCACTGTGTTTTTAAAGCTTCTGTTCTCTTCTTGACTGCACTGTTTATCAAGGGCCTCAAACACTGCAGTTACAATGCAAAGCTGATTGCATTAGAAAACTGTATGTGCATTCTTAACAGGTCCACTGCGATCTCTTATAATTCTTCCAGTGGATCTAATACTCCATTCACCTTCTCTGATATTGCTTTCAGGTGCTCCTGAAACAGCTACTTCTGCTGTTTTAAAAATGAGAGAGGCTTCCGAAATTTACCAGTAGGGCCGTTATTTGATTCGATTACATTGCCGATATCACGTTCAAGAAAAAGTACCACTTTAATATATCGATGTTGTTTATGGTTCCAAAAGGTATGAACATTATTCAGATGCTACCTATTGTATCCTTAGATTAAAAGGAGGGAATTTTGGGGGCCAGGCTGGCATTCCACGTGATTAAGATGGAAAACCATACACAAATCAGCCAGAACATTATGATCACCCACCTAATAGTCGGTATGTCCACATTTGGCAAAGGTAACAGCGGCGACGCGTCATGGCATAGAACCAATCAGGTCTTGGCAGATCGCTAGAGGGAGTTAGCACCACACCTGCACACACAAGTCACTTACAAACCGGAAATTCCGGGGATTGGGGCAATGGTCTCTGACCTCACTTTCTATCATATCCCAGATGCATTCGATGGGGTTCAGATCTGGCGAGTTGGTGGGTCAGCACTTCAATCGGAACTAGCCACTGTGTTCATGGAACGACTACATCTTACTCCAGATCTTGTGATATGGCGCATTTTCTTGCTGAAAAAAGTCACTCTCGTCGGAAAACGTGATCGTCATGAAGTGCTGTTCTTAGTCTACAGCCAATGCACTATATCCCTTGGCCGTCATGGTGCCTTGCCCGAGGTGCACTGGACCCGTGGGTACCCACGTGAATGTCCCCCAGAGCATAATAGAGCCGTCACTAACTTGTCTCCGTCCCGCAGTACATGTGCCAGACAGTAGTTCCCGTCTAAGACTAGGGATTCGCGCCCTCCCATTGGCATGATGAAGGAGGTATCGGCATTCATCAGGCCTTGCAACGACCTCCCATTGCGCCAACGTCCAATGACGATGGACATGTGCCCATTTCAGTCGTAGTTGCCGATGTTGTGATGTGAGTATTGGTACATGCGTGGGTCGTCAGCTGCGGAGGCCCATGGCTAGGAGCATTCGATGCTCTGTGTGTTCGGACATAGTTGTATTCTGCCCAAAATTAAAGTCTGATATTACAAAATTTTGAAAAACAAAGACCTCAGTCGTGAACACAATTACTTTGTGACCGAGGGTTCGGTGTCACAAGGGACACCTTCTTCGGACAAAATTAAAACTAAATGTTACAGCATAACGTACCAAAAAATACGAAAGCTGCGGTCATACCTGACAGCGTCATATAGTCAGAATTAAAATGAAATGCAACAGAGGTGCAAGCCACTAGGGGCTGCCATGTGTCCTCTGCTACAGTCAACACAAAACTCTATCGCGCAGTTCAGCCGGCCGGTGTGGCCGAGCGGTTCTAGGCGCTTCAGTCTGGATTCGCGCGACCGCTAAGGTCGCAGGTTCGAATCCTGCCTCGGGCATGGATGTGTGTGATGTCCTTAGATTAGTTAGGTTTAATTAGTTCTAAGTTCTAGGGCACTGATGACTTCAGATGTTCAGTCCCATAGTGCTCAGAGCCATTTTTTTCTCCGGCGCAGTTCACTGCCTGTTGTCTTTTACCAGTCTGTCTAGCGTACGAAGTCCGACATCTGTAATGAGGGGTGGTCGCCTGACCCCACGATAATTGGACGCGGTTTCAACTTCGTTTCTCCTCGTGTTGAAGACAGTGACCACAGAATTCCTCGAACACCTGATAAGTCGTGCAGTTACCGAAACGCTCGTGCCGAGCCTCCGGGCCATCACGAACTGCCTTCGGTCAAACTCAGAAGGATCGCCATTCCACACTCGAACAGCGCTCTCACTGATACTACATACAAACGAAATATTCAGATGGGTGTGAATCCCTAAGGGACCAAACTGCTGAGGTCATCGGTCCCTAGACTTACGCACTACTTAAATTAACTTATGCTAAGAACAACATACACACCAATGCCCAAGGCAGGACTCGAACCTCCGGCGAGAGCAGCCGCGCAGTCCGTGACAGGGAACCTCAAACCGCGCGGTACTACATACGACATGCATGTGTCTGGGTACCAGTAATGTCTCGCCAGGTGACGTTGCTACCGTCTGGATAGGTTTATATCGATACTAGGTCGGCGGTCAAAATGTTCTGGCTCATCAGCGTGTAAAGTCATTTGACTCAGTAAAGGCACCAAGACTTGAGTCCACAAGCAAGAAGATGAGCACAGTTTTGTTTTCCGTTTCAGTGCTCGTGGCTGCCTGTGAGACACGCAGTAGAAACCACGAATTCACACTGGGCGGGGACTGTGGGGTCCGGACAGTGTATGCAGCGGTGACAGGCTAGAGACCCACGCACTGTGTGGAGTTAGGAGCTGTCAGCCGGGGCTCCGGCACTCTACGAGCTGAGTGCAGCGCCACGGTGTGGGCGTTTGCTGGCGCGGCTCGACTGCTGTGGCCGGCATTATTACAGCCTGAAAGTCCTGAAAGGTAGAAGTGGCACTAGAACACGCACAACCTAATCTCTTACACCCCAGTAATGAAATCAAGTACAAACGCAAAAAATAGGTAGGACTTGTGCCCTTTACATTCCGTACATAAGGAAAAAAATGCACATTGGGTTTCTCATTCAGGAATCGCATTTTACTGTCGGTTGTTCTGTGAAATTATCGTGTTATGCCTTACTAACTAAGAGAAACGTCTACCAACACGTGTCGAAATATGGCAGTGGCGACAGACATCGTGGTCTATCGATACTTCGGTGTTTCGCACCGAGACGTTACTGCTCGCGTTGGTCAGAATCCCAGGACAGTGGATTCAGGAGGGTCATACTCGACCCCATGCAGCATCCCAGCGACCTTAGGCGACTAGCGCCCGAGATGACAGATGTATTTTTACCTCATCCGTTAATGATCATACAGCCATGTAACGTATTTCAATGAGGGTGTTGGTTCGTTTGCAACAGGACAAGTATCCACACGGGCCGCGCGGAGTGGCCGCGTGGTTTGAGACGCCATGTCACGGATTGCGCGGACGCTCCCGCCGGAGGTTCGAGTCCTTCCTCTGTCATGCGTGTGTGTATTGTTCTTAGCATAAGTTAGTCTAAGTTACGTTAAGTAGTTTGTACGTCTAGGGACCGATGACCTAAGCAGTTTGATCCCTTAGGAATTCGCACACACATGAACATTTTGAACATCCACACGGATCCAATTTTTTTTTTCAATGATGCCACTCTTTTTCAACCATCCGTCTGTATACATTTGATGGGTTATACTTCACAGAGATACTATAAGGTTTCAGATACATTATATAATGGTAAGACAGAGATTTAGGAACCAGGTTTTAAATTGTAAGACATTTGCAGGGGCAGATGTGTACTCCACAATCTATTGGTCATGAAATGTAGATTGAAACTGAGGAAACTGCAAAAAGGTGGGGATTTAAGGAGATGGGACCTGGATAAACTGAAAAAACCAGAGGTTGTACAGAGTTTCAGGGAGAGCATAAGGGAACAATTGACAGGAATGGGGGAAAGAAATAGAGTAGAAGAAGAATGGGTAGCTTTGAGGGATGAAATAGCGAAGGCAGCAGAGGATCAAGTAGGTAAGAAGACGAGGGCTATTAGAAATCCTTGGGTAACAGAAGAGATATTGAATTTAATTGATGAAAAGAGAAAATACAAAAATGCAGTAAATGAAGCAGGCAAAAAGGAATACAAACGTCTCAAAAATGAGATCGACAGGAAGTACAAAATGGCTAAGCAGGGATGGCTAGAGGACAAATGTAAGGATGTAGAGGCTTATCTCACGAGGGGTAAGATAGATACTGCCTACAGGCAAACTAAAGAGACCTTTGGAGAAAAGAGAATCCCTTGATGAATATCAAGAGCTCAGATGGCAACCCTGTTCTAAGCAAAGAAGGGAAAGCAGAAAGGTGGAAGGAGTATATAGAGGGTCTACACAGGGGCGATTTTCTTGACGACAATATTATGGAAATGGAAGAGGATTTAGATGAAGATGAAATGGGGGATATGATACTGAGTGAAGAGTTTGACAGAGCACTGAAAGACCTAAGTCGAAACAAGGCCCCGGGAGTAGACAACATTCCATTAGAACTACTGACAGCCTTGGGAGGGCCAGTCATGACAAAACTACCATCTGGTGAGCAAGATGTCTAAGACAGGCGAAATTCCCTCAGACTTCAAGAAGAATACAATAATTCCAATCTCAAAGAAAGCAGGTGTTGACAGATGGGAAAATTACCGAACTATCAGTTTAATAAGTCACAGCTGCAAAATACTAACAAGAATTCTTTACAGACGAATGGAAAAACTGGTAGAAGCCAACCTCGGGGAAGATCAGTTTGGATTCCGTAGAAATGTTGGAACACATGAGACAATACTGACCCTACAATTTGTACAGAAAGCAGATGGCAGTTATAAGAGTCGAGGGAGATGAAAGAGAAGCAGTGGTTGAGAAGAGAGTGAGACAGAGTTGTAGCCTCTCCGCGATGCTATTCAATCTGTATATTGAGCAAGCAGTAAAGGAAACAAAAGAAAATTTGGGAGTAGGCATTAAAATTCATGGAGGAGCAATAAAAACTTTGAAGTTCGCCGGTGACATTGTATTTCTGTCAGAGACAGCAAAGGACTTGGAAGAGCAGTTGAACGGAATCGACAGTGTCTTAAAAGGAGGGTATAAGGTGAACATCAACAAAAGCAAAACAAGGATAATGGAATGTAGTCGAATTAAGTCGGATGATGCTGAGGGAATTATATTAGGAAATGAGACACTTAAAGAAGTAAAGGAGTTTTGCTATTTGGGGAGCAAAATAACTAATGATGGTCGAAGTAGAGAGGATATAAAATGTAGACTGGCAATGGCAAGGAAAGCGTTTCTGAAGAAGAGAAATTTGTTAACATCGAGTATTGATTTAAGTGCCAGGAAGTCGTTTCTGAAAGTATTTGTATGGAGTGTAGCCATGTATGGAAGTGAAACATGGACGAGAAATAGTTTGGACAAGAAGAGAATAGAAGCTTTTGAAATGTGGTGCTACAGAAGAATGCTGAAGATTAAATGGGTAGATCACATAACTAATGAGGAGGTATTGAATAGAATTGGGGAGAAGAGGAGTTTGTGGCACAACTTGACAAGAAGAAGGGATCGGTTGGTAGGGCATGTTCTGAGGCATCAAGGGATCACAAATTCAGCATTGGAGGGCAGCGTGGAGGGTAAAAATCGTAGATGGAGACCAAGAGATGAATACACTAAGCAGATTCAGAAGGATGTAGGTTGCAGTAGGTACTGGGAGATGAAGAAGCTTGCACAGGATCGAGTAGCATGGAGAGCTGCATCAAACCAGTCTCAGGACTGAAGACCACAACAACAACAGCTTCACAGATGCTGGTTTCGTAGCTGCCACACAGAGCAAACCTGCTCCGTGTGCCGTTGCTAGAGTCCCACTGAGTGGAAGTGCACCAGTGTACCCTCCGTTTTAGTCATTGTTTGCAGCTTCATTTACTTTATTTAAATAAATATAACTGATATTATAACTTATTTCAGTACACACAGACGTGAGCGCACACAAGATGTTTCTTTTTATTTTCAGATGACCGTTTCCAATCTTCTAAGAGATAACCTACAGCTTTTACAATCTTCATGACCGTAGGAACCGTTGACGTGTAGCAAGTACATCCTTGCACTGTTTTCCATGCCTGCAATAATGGACCTGCATTATTACAACGGTTTCTGCAGTCATCAAGGAATGTAATATCTGTACGTGATCTCTCAGAAGACCGAAACCGGTCATCTGAAAATAAAAGTAAACAACTTAAATGTGATCACGACTGTGTGTGTATTAAAATAAGTTATAATATTATAAAAATCGCTTTTTCCCTATGACAGTGTTCCAAATAATTTTTAACAGGTATTGAATTACAAATACAATCATAGTAATATGCAAGTTATAATAAAGTAAGAAGAACAAGTTGCAAAAGAAATTTGAGCCCATTGTCTGGAATTGTGGCTGCGGTTTCATTTGCTGGTGTTTCACATTTATGGCGCTCACGTGTAAATTTAAATTTCTAATTATTTAAACGTTCGACAGTTTTTGTACATACTTCTGGGTTTATAATTCGAAGGTGTCTTAGAAACCCAATTACCCATCGTAATCACACGAGGCTATAGTCGTTAAAGTAGAATGGCTCAATTTCTACACTTCAGATTCACATTCTTTATGTTCTGCAATACTATAAGCAAGGTTCTGAACTTCTATGCCAGTCTATGCTGACTGTACTATTGAGACTAGTTTACATCCCTGTATCATTTACGCTAATACATTCTGGATTTAATAACAACCTTAAATAATAAAACCTGGGTATTCAAACACCCTCCCACACAAATTGGTAAGAGATTAAAACGTAGAGCCTTAAAAAAGTAAAGCACACCTGACTGCTTTAAAAATATGTATTTAATAATTTTAACCCTCATTTATTAATGCCCAAGCCTCAGAATCAATTTAAAACATTATATGTAACACTTTAAAACATATAAAATACTTAGAAAGTTGGGTATTATTTATCTACTTATTAATGGTTAAATCCTTAAAAGAATTAGAAACCTGAGAACATCACACTAAAAATAAAACGTTAATAACTTTTCAACATTTAGATCCCAAAATTAGCAACTTTTAACCATAAAATATCAGACTGTGTGAAGTCGACTGGAGTGCCTTTGGCAGTCATAACGGCGACCATTTTACTGGCAGCAGATAGAGACACTCCGACAACTGTGCGCCCAGTGACAACATTGGACGGCATATCAGTGGACCTATCCAAGTTTGGAGCATCCAAGGAGTGCGATTGTTGCCAAACTGCATTCGTCTCATCGTCATAGGGCCTAGTACATGACGCAATGGTATGGAGTGCTATCGTGTACGCAGCACGATAGCCTTTGGATCACGTGGCTGGCATATGGAAAACAGTTGTTATATTTCTAACATCTTAAGACCAGTGGGAACACCTTGTTTTCCAGATTTCCGTGGGCGTTATCTTTCAACAAGATAATGCAAGAATTCATGTTTCTCATATTGTCATGAGCTACATCGATATAGAGGCGTATTTAGCTGTTGCCCTTGCCGGCGAATTTTTCAGATCTCTCACCCACTGAAGACATCCGGTCATTGGTTGCCGAGGACTGGCAGTATTTTAAATATTGACTCGTGAAGCTACTATTAAAACAAGGTTCGTCTGTTTTTATTATCATCAACGTAATACAATAACATTATATATACTTTCCTAGTAACCCATGTTATGAGTCGTCCTCTCAAACTTCTTTGAACGTATCAACTACCTTTCGTTACCATGGCTAAAGTCGGCCTCTCCGTGTGTATTTCTCCGATTTCCTTACTGCCATTTTGGTCACCATGGCAACAGCGTCGAGTCTAGAACGTACTAGTATCATTAGAGGCTATTGTGTAATATACGTTGATCTTTTAAGATTCTTGTTAAATTTTACTTAGTGCCGTACCTGGCTTGTCGTTGTATTATGTACAATGTAATGCCAATATACAGACATATTGTGCTCATATGCACTTTTACCAACTACACGCCGTCATGTGGTAACGATGTTTCTCAATTTTCCAGAAACTCCTCTCATGGGTCTGTGAATATAGCGACTTGTACCGTTACTAGCCGGCCGCTGTGGCCGAGTGGTTCTAGGCGCTTCAGTCCGGAACCACGCTGCTGCTACGGTTGCAGGTTCGAATCCTGCCTCGGGCATCGATGTGTGTGATGTCCTTAGGTTACTTGGGTTTAAGTAGTTCTAAGTCTAGGGGACTGATGACCTCAGATGTTAAGTCCCATAGTGCTTAGAGACATTTGAACCATTTTTTTGTACCGTTACTCTGACTACAATCGGCGTCTCTGTGTGTACTTCTTTGATTTCTTAGCCGCTGTCTTGTTCTCTATGTTACGTTGACAGTGACGTCACTTCGAGTACACACTTAAGGGCGCTGATTAGCAGTTATACGGGGATATCTTTTAGTATGGTTCAAATGGCTCTGAGCACTATGGGACTCAACTGCTGTGGTCATAAGTCCCCTAGAACTTAGAACTACTTAAACCTAACTAACCTAAGGACAGCACACAACACCCAGCCATCACGAGGCAGAGAAAATCCCTGACCCCGCCGGGAATCGAACCCGGGAACCCGTGCGTGGGAAGCGAGAACGCTACCACACGACCACGAGATGCGGGCTATCTTTTAGTATTTTCATCACTTAATGCAATTAATCGGTAGGTGTAAGTCATATTATGTCAGCTCGTGAATAAAAATAAAAATTCCTTCTGTTCCTTATTTCCTGGAAATTATTATGAACGACATCGAAATTCGTACCAGTACTACGCGTAGGTGGCTCTTCATCTACTCTCAATCTGTACTGTGTTTTCCAATTTATATTTTCGTACTTAGTTTACGATAACTTATTTTGTAATATCTCACATTTAGTGAAAGGTTTACTATTGGCTCGGGCTGACGTAACCCGTTTTCGGCTCGAAATTTGCACAGTATTTAATCCGCGGCTGTGCAGCCGTCAGCCAGCAGTTTACGGTTGTGCTGCCGCGTGAGCTCCCGAGGAGCCGCTATCAGCAGCCAGACGGGTAAGTGCTATGTTGCTACTTCATTGTACTTTACTCTGACGTCATATCAAACTTCCTTTAACTCCACTACTCTTGTTCTTATAGCACTCATTTGCTGCTACATAAAGCCGTAAACGGTCATTAATAAAATACTATTGCGATCCAGAAGCCGGCCGGTGTGGCCCAGCGGTTCTAGGCGCTACAGTCTGGACCCGCGCGACCGCTACGGTCGCAGGTTCGAATCCTGTCTCGGGCATGGATGTGTGTGATGTCGTTAGGTTAGTTAGGTTTAAGTAGTTCTAAGTTCTAGGGGACTGATGACCTCAGATGTTAAGTCCCATAGTGCTCAGAGCCATTTGCACCATTTTGCGATCCAGAACGTTGTATTAACCCACTGGACAGCCGCTACAGCCGATGAGCTTTGGCATATGATACGTCATCCAACCTGAGTTCGACGCCTAGACGTGTTCCAGCCATGTCGCTACCAGAGACCGCTGGTCTCCTTACTGAATGTCGCACCTTGTGTAGCCCCGAATGACCTACGAATTTTAACATGTGATCTTGCGACACACAACAAACAAAATTTCGTTATTCACAAAGGTTCCCGGCACTGAAATTTTATGATTAGCAGTGCATAAAAGTGAATAAGCGCTGGACAACAATTTCGGGATTTTATAAGACCTTATCTAGTGTGAGCGTGTGGGTGCTATTCTGTCATTCTGTGCAACAGATTAATCTGAGATGAACCGTTTACCCTGTGGCTCATGCAAGATGCAATTTCCACCCCCTACACTACTACAGAAGTCAGACAGACGCTCCTAACGTTCTAAAGAGAAATGCCTGAAAAACTTTCAGTAATAAATATCTTCTGGAGTCGTCCGCTGTAAGGAAATGACACAAACATTCTTACATAACTAGTGGGATACTTGGGTACTGGAGTAGTGCTAGTTAGTGTAAGAAAAACATGAAACTAACGAAAATTATTATTTATTTTGCAAAAATTCTGAGAAATCACGATGGCACTTTTAGTTATGAACTGAACAAGTTATTTCCGGGTTCTTTTCGGAATGTGAAGTTACTTCTTAAGGATGGGATTCGCTGACGAAATTTCTATACAAAGTTTAAGATTGTTATTGACTTGGCAGAATGGCTGAGAGCCGCGCCCACTGAACTTGAATAATTATCCGTTAGAATGTTGCTAGGTACGGTCGAGGCTGTTGCGTGTGAAATGCAGTGAAGTGTACTGTTGTGGAGGAAATATGGGGCTCGCAAGAGCTGTAGCACACCATACCGTAAGTTGCAATGACTGCTGTCTGCGCCGCTCGCTGCTGACAAATAAGATAACTCTTGTTCAATTTGGATTGACCTTCGCCAATCAAACTCTCCCTACGCCTTGATGAAGTCAAGGGCTCCTATTCGCCCCTAGTCTATCTATTGGCGTGGTACTCCGGTCAGATAACCAGTCCACCGCGATGCCACTCAAAAATTCGCTCGCAGGTGTTTGTCCACTCACACCGCACAATAAGTGTGGCGGCCAAAACAGTGAACAACGCTCAATTGCAAGGATTCAGTATAGAGTCAGGGGTGCTCTTCCAGTGAAGTACTGAGGAGAGATTTTTTCCTCGCTCTCTGAGTACACGTACGAGCACACACGCTCTCGTTATGTGTTCTCGCTCCAAGAGCGACAACGGAACGGCCCCTCTCCACGCCAGATGTGAAGAGGCATATCTTTCGGTCTCTTCCATTACTCCTTCAGCTCAAGGCGTCAGAAACGTTGTCTGCCAATCAGCATTGCTCTTCTAAAACGGGAGAATGAAGTTTCGTTTAAGGCGACCAATCCAGAAATCTGTAGCATCGGCGTTTGGCGTTTGCTGTCTCCCTGTGAAAACCTCTAAAATTGCGTGCTATGTTTGTAAAGAATGCGTAGGCTGGGCGCTCCCACACAATATAGCGGAATTTTCTTTTAAGCCAAACACGGGGTTGTTCTTCCTTTCACTCGGGCAAACGCTGTCTGCTCTATGGGCGGTCGCCGGCCGACGTAGATAGGTTGGCTCGTCCTCTGAAGGGACCAGCCTCCTGGCGTGTGGTTTTGCCTCTCGCGAAATAAAAACTCTTGTGACCGTTGTGTCTTGAATGTGTGTGTGTACGCCAGCCTCGAGTATTTCAATCTCGGTGCACACTTGCGATTTACTAGTTATTTGCATATCGTTTACATGAATTCATACAACATTGGCTTTATCTTATCGAGTTTGGATTCGACTGAACCGTCTTGATGTGCGGAATATGATTGTGAGGGTGGAATATGTAAGCAATGAAGTTCAGGAGACCACGACGTCTTACACTAGTTAAAATACAGTTTGCAGGGCGGATATTAGCGCCATAAGCATCAAGGAGACAACGGTCGCTGTAGACCAAGTGGTGCTTTCTCTAATGCTTATTGGAACAGACACTGTCTCATCATTATCAATATAGGATCGGTTTTGATGTTCGACATAGGGTAGCTGAAAATCCTGAAGAGCAATTTATGTAATCCTGGTCGTCTATGCACTACATTATCCTAATTGGATATTGCTCCTATGTAAAATCGCTAAGCGTGTCTAAGGCTTCCATCCAATCACCCGTTAATCAGTCTGGTTTGGCAGAAGAAGATAGCAAAAGTAAGGCCGAAGTTTTAAATTCCGTGTTTAAGAAATAGTTTACGCAGGAGAACTGTACAAATGCACCGTCGTTTCACCATCACACAGAGTCCTGTGTGGATGACATAGTAATAAGCATACCTGGCGTAGAGAAACAACTGAAAGAGTTGAAAAGAAATAAGTCACCCAGTGCAGATGGAATCCCGATCCGGATTTACAAAGGTTACTGTACGTCATCGGCCCTTTATTTAGTTTGCATTTACCCACCAGCGCAAAGTGCCAAGCGACTGGAAAAAAGCGCAGGTGACTCCTGTCCATAAGTAGGGTAAAATAACAGACCGCAAAATTACAGACCAATGTCCTTAACATCGGTTTGTTGCAGACTTCTAGTGCATATTCTGAGCAGTATGTTGTCCTCGACGGCAAGTATTCATCGGAGACAGGGGTCATATCAGGGATGCTCCGGAGAAGTGTGATAGGACCGTTGCTATTTTCTGTATACATAAATGGTCTGGCGGACAGGGTGCGCAGCAATCTGCGGCTGTTTCCTGATTATGCTGTGGTGTACAGGAAGGTGTCGAAGATCAGTTATTGCAAAATGACACAAGATGGCTTAGGCAAAATGTCTAGTTGGTGTGATTAATGACAGCTGCTCCTAAATGTAGAGAAATGTAAGTTAACGCAGATGGTTAGGAAAAACAAACCTGTAATGTTCGGATACAGCATTACTAGTGTCCTGCTTGACACAGTCACGTCGTATAAATATCTGGGCGTAACGTTGCGAAACAATACGTAATGGAACAAGCATGTGAGGCTTGTGGTAGGGAAGGCAAATGGTCGACTTCAGTTTATTTGGAGAATCTTAGAAATATGTGGTTCGTCTATAAAGGAGACCGCATATAATGCTCTAGAGCGACCTGTTCTTGACTACTGCTCGAGTGTGTGGGATCCGCACCAGGTCGCATTGAGAGAAGACATCGAAGAAGTTCAGAGGCGAGCTGCTAGATTTCTTGCCGGTAGGTTGTTTGACCAGCATGCAAGAGTTGCGGATATGCTTCGGGAACTCAAGTGGAAATCCCTGGAGGGAAGAAGATATTCATTTCGAAGAACACTAGTGAGAAAGTTCAGGGAACCGGCATTTGAAGCTGACTGAGGAACGATCCTACTGCCGCCAACACATGTTCCGCATAGGGACCACAAAGATAAGTTACGAGAAATTAGGGCTCACACGGTGGTATATAGACAGTCGTTTTTCCCTCTCTTTATCTGCGAGTGGAACAGGAAAGGAAACGACTATTTGTGGTACAGCGTACCCTCCACCATGCACCGTGCAGTGGCTTGCGAAGTATTTATGTTGATGTGAATGTAGATGTAGACACCTTTACGATAAGGTAAGAAAGTTGAAAGAGGGTTATGCATTATATTTTAGAAGTGTCGTATGTGTTCAGTTTTCAATTGCACTGATTAGTACACCAAACCCGTAATTTGGTACATTCAAGCTATAGGCTTAAATCCCTGTCCAGCTATCCGGATTTAGGTTCTCCGTGGTTAATCTGAATCAGCAACTAACAGGTTGGTTCCTTCGAAAAGGCCACGGCCATTTCCCTCCTCTGTCCTTTCCCATCCTATGTGCTCTTTCCTTAATGATCTTCTTTCCTTCAAAAATGCTCTGAGCACTATGTGACTTAACATCTAAGGTCATCAGTTTCCTAGACTTAGAACTACTTAAACCTAACTAACCTAAGGACAGCACACAACGGCCGGCTCTCTCTTTTCCTTCCTTGAGGAACCAAGAGAGGTATAAGGTCGTTGTAACCTATAGACCTCAACATCATGATACCCTGAGTCGGACCTAAAAAAATGGCTCTGAGCACTATGGGACTTAACTTCTGAGGTCATCAGTCCCCTAGAACTTAGAACTACTTAAAACTTGTTTTTCGGTAAATGAAATGAAATGTCGTGTGGCTAGGGCCTCCCGTCGGGTAGACCGTTCGCCTGGTGCAGGTCTTTCGAGTTGACGCCACTTAGGCGACCTGCGCGTCGATGGGAATGAAATGATGATGAGTAGGACAACACAACACCCAGTCCCTGAGCGGAGAAAATCTCCGACCCAGCCGGGAATCGAACCCGGGACCTTAGGATTGACATTCCGTCACGCTGACCACTCAGCTACCGGGGCCGGACTTTTTTTCGGTTGCCGTTATATCTGTGCAGTTCTGGCACACATCGAATTCCCCACGCTACAGTGTCACGGCACGCTAGCAGATGATACAGGAACAAAGTGGCGCAGTCCATTGATGAACTTTAATATAGTGGTGTAATCGTTTCCAGTGTTTGAATGAAAACAACACTGCAGGTTGTCATGCTGAGTTAGTGGAAGTGTACGGTAATAAAGCATCATCACACGACACAGAGGGTAGACGGCGCTGACGTATGCAGTGTGTTCAAACAACTGAACGACGGGGAACTAAGTGGAGGACCATTTCTCTGTAAATGACCGACAATCTTAAGACTAGACAAGATCGGCGCATCACAAGTGAAAGTGTAAAGAATGAAAATTAGTCGTCGATCAGTTTTCAGCATTTATTACGACATTTTGGACGTGACAATGGTCGCTACCCGCTGTGTTCCAAGACTGTTCACGTTCTAAACAGGACACATACATGGTGCTTCGTTACGCTATCAGTTTTCTCCATCTCACCCCGTTTTGTCCTGACGTGGCATAATTGATTTCCCCCTCTTTCTGCGACTGAAAACTACGAAGAGTTGGCTTTCAAGGTGAAATTTCTGCTGAGGAGTCAAAATGTATACTGTTATAGCCAAGATCACCGACAAATCATCCACTGTTAGGAAAAAGTATTGCAGAGGAGAACTATCGCCGTCACCAAGTCTCATGGTAGCAGCTGGTTGTTTTGGACGTGATGATGATCATAGCTGGTTATTTGGACGTGATGATGGTTATAGCTAGTTATTTTGGAGTGATAATGGTTGCTGCTGATTATTTGGGTGGGGATGATGGTCGCAGTTTTTCTTATCGATGTCATGATGGTCGCAGCTGATTATTTTTGACTTGGTGATGGTCTCAGTTGGTCACTTTCGACGTGATGGTAGTCACCCCTCGCTGTTTTCGACGTGATGACGATAGCACCTAGTTATTATTGACGGAATGACAGTTGCAGCCGGTTACTTTCACATGTCGATGTCACAGGTGCTTATTTTGGGTGTGATGATCGTTGCAGTTGGTTATATACAGTGGGGGGCCATTACTGAATGGATTTATTAGTATAAAAATTTAATTTTTATTTTTCCCTTGATGTTCGTCAATATGTTCTGCCTGGCTGCTAGTTGCAGCAGATCAGTCACGTTGCAAGAAACCGGTCGGAACCACTTTGAAACTCACGTGTTGAGCCATCAGCAACTACACTCACGTGTTGCTGACGACGTATCGCTACCGAATTGCGCGTCTTCGATTTGGCCGACCAATAGGGAGGCTTGGAGGTGGTCAAGTGGGGGTGGAACTGCGGCCAGCCGCTGGGAGTGAACACGCCGTCCGGTGTCTTCTGCTGGCAGCTTCCGACCCGACCAGACGTTCTCCTCTCCTGCTCTCTTGGGCGGCCGCCCATTCAGTTTCGGCGGCTTCTCTAGGCCTGCCTTTCCTTTTTACGACATTAAACATCCATTCATTACAAATATGTTTAATTTTTCACCTCAACGGGTCCCTACTGCATTCCCACCTGACCAATCCTGACACGTTAACAGTTATTTTGTGTCTGATGATGGTTGTGTTTGGTTATTATCGACACGGTGACGCCGCAGCTAGTCCTTTTCGACGTGATTATGGTCATAGCTGGTTAGTTTCCACGTTATGATGGTCACACCAAGTTGTTTACGATGGGATGATCGCACTTGCTTACATTCGATGTTAAATGGTCGCAATTGGTTATTTACTGCATGATGATAGTCGCATCTACTCGTACTTATTTTCCTAGTGACGATGGTCGCAGCTGTTTACTTTCGACGTGATGATAGTCGTAGCTAGTTATTTTCGACGTGAAGATTGCTGCAGCTCGTTATTTTCGACGTTATTTTAATCCTGATGATGGTCGTGCTTGTTTATTATTGGCGTGATGGTGGTCAGAGATGGTTATTGTTTAAGTGATGACTGTCGCAGCTGGTTATTTTCGACGTTATGATGATCGCTGCTGCTTATTTTCCACGTGATGTTTACAACTTTATGACTGCCCCTCGTAATGGCCGCGCTCTTTGTTGGTGTAGTACACGCAAACGACAACCAGTAAGGCACAAAAATGTGTGTCATTTACCTCACAAGTTCCATCTTTCGCCACACCAGTGGAGATGGTCTGCATGATGACGGTGTTTGAAAGCAAGGCTTGTGAGCGAAATCCTTCCTCGCAGCTCAACGCCCGGGAAATGGTAGATGGTGATCCCAGATGACACTGTGGGGTCAATATTGGTCCTTTTTGTGCTGCAGTCGCGTTCCTACACGGTCACTGCTCGTCTGATGTTGCGATGCACGTATAAGCTTTCATTCAGATACTATCTGAAAACCAGGGCGAGAAGCATGTGTACATTCTTAGCTTCTTTGGTACCTTTATATTTTCAGTATTCCTTTCCTCATCTCTTCTTTCCAAAAAGGGGAAACAATCCCGTCCCCACTGCATGCTTTTCTACTGTTCCGCAGTTCTTTGTTAAAATATCGTAGTGAAGGAGACGAAGATGCGATGAACTCGTCTGAGACTGCATTATTAGCCATTGGCGGAGTTTGAAAAGGGTCTCACTGCGGGCCCCTCCATCTGACCGGTTGGTGTAGGCAATTGTCGTGAAATTCTTTGGCTGCCATTAACACTAGACCTGCAACGGGTGCATTACGAGTGATGCCATCAGCAGGAGGCACGGACTGCTGATAAATAGCACTGAACTGTGTTCAGTGATGATAGCGGTCCTGTACTACCACGAATGAGCATCGACGATGAATATGTGGGAGATCTGGTGAGGGTCGCATTCTTCCAATGTTTCGGAGAGACACAGCAATGTTATTCCTGGCGTCAAAGTGTGGGGAACCATAGGCTGTATACTAATGTCACTGCTCTTCGTGGTCGAGGGAACTCTGATGGCACAGCCACACATCACTGACATTCTGCTTCCTCATATGTTGCCTCTCATACGACTGTATAATGACGCCATTTTTCAACAGGACAATATTCGTCTACACGTGGCATGTGTCTCTCATGTGCTATATGCAAGTAACCAGTGTTCAGGGAGGTACTTTTAATCATAGTCAATTATGTTCAGCTAAATTATTCCAGTCAAATAACGTCATTCGCATTCGTATTCTGCATATTTTCCACTTGGAGTCTATGCCGAGTGCCGTAATTTCGCGTTATCGACTTAACTTTCTGCACAGCAGAAATTTAAACTGTAGATCTTATAGGAGTGGCCTAACCCGCAATAAGTTTTGATGGACTGTGAATATAAGCACCACCGGTATTTTACATTGTGTGCATTAATATGCCCAGATCTCTCCCACAACTAGCAGTATCCAGTGGGTCAACCTAAGTTTCTCTGATAAGCATTAACACCATCTTAATATTTCTCAAAGGGTAGATGTGAGGTATAGTCGAACAAGTGATTAACGATACGAATATTTACCGATAACCTTTGAGGTACCAGTCTTCAGAGCTGGTTTTGTGTCCATCTAGAATTTGTCAAATGTGGATTTCTTCTTGTGATATAAACAATTCATGGTAACGTTTCGTACATTACGACGTATTAAATAAATACGGAAGTAGTTTGTGAGCATATTTACAGATAGTTTTATTCCGCGCGTTACTATTAGCAAATAGATAGTCGTGAATTCAATTCCTAGTTACAACCCAATTTTACTGATTATATACTACTGGCCATTAAAACTGCTACACCATGAAGATGACGTGCTACAGACGCGCAATTTAACCGACAGGAAGAAGATGCCGTGATATACAAATGAGTAGCTCGTCAGAGCATTCACACAAGGTTGACGCCGGTGGCGACACCTACAAGGTGCTGACATGAGGAAAATTTCCAACCGAGTTCTCATACACAAACAGCAGTTGACTAGCGTTGCCTGGTGATACGTTGTTGTGATGCCTCGTGTAAGGAGGAGAAATGCGTACCATCACGTTTCCGACTTGGATAAAGGTCGGATTGTAGCCTATCGCGATTGCGGTTTATCGTATCGCGACATAGCGGCTAGCGTTGGTCGAGATCCAATGACTGTTAGCAGAATATGGAATCGATGGCTTCAGGAGGGTAAACCCACTTTCAGAAGTGCCCAGTTAGGGAAATAAACGACCTTGTGCGATGGAAGTTATACGCATTGATAGAGAGGTCGGTGTCTCGTGTCATGTGATGTCTTACGTGACGTCGTCTCACGTGTCATCAGAGAACAACCCAATGATTTGAGGCGCATCTGCATCAGTTGCCACTGTCTGATGAAGAAAGACCGTGCATTATATAGAATGGCAGAGATCACCGACACGTTTCTCATCTACGGTAGAAGTGGATGAAACGATTGGTTAGCACAACGCCTCTATTACGAAAGATTTCCGAGATGCGCCCTTCCATCACATGATATTTAACAAGATTGGAACAATGGTTTCGGGAAACTGACATATTCGACGCTGATAGGATAGCTTGTGGTCGTGTTCGGACACACCACACTGTTGATGTGGAACAAGACGTCCTTCAACTGGTCGACCAGAACCAACAGACGAGTACCCGCAGCATCACATGTTCCGTCTATCTTGCCCAGAACAGCGACTGGCGAGTTCTCCATGAACATAAACTTCACCCAAATGTCCTCCAGAGGGTACAGACATTGAATCCAGCTGATTATGCGTTACGTGCCGAATACTGCGCATGGTTCTTACACTGTTTTGTCGACGTTACAGACTACCCTCGGATAATTCTTTTCACAGGTGAAGTGCGTTGTACAAACGAAGGCCTGGTTAACCATATCAACAGCGCATTTGCGATAAGGAAAATCTTCGTGCCGCACATTCCTATAGATTTCAACGTCCTTGCGGTATTAATGTGGGATTTCATATTACCCATGGTCGTCTGACCGACTCGCTTATTCTACCTCCCCGTCCAACGGGTTACAGCTACTTTACCTTCCTGCAAGACGTTCTGGGGTGCAGCACTTGGAGGCTGTGGCATTGCACATCCGTTGAACTATGTGGTTCCAGCATGATGGGGCGCCAGTCCACTTTTCACGTGATGTCCGTCAGCACCTTCACCAAACATTGGGCGACAGGCTGACAGGTAGCGTTGTACCGACTCGTTGGCCACCACGGTCGCTCGATTTCAGGTCTCTGGACCTTTCCCTGCGATGCTACATGAAGCGTATTACTTACTTCAGTGGAGTTAAAAGACAATCCCCTGCTCGTGTAATGGTTGAACGCAGGTAAATGAAGACACTCCAGGACTTCTGGATCGTGTGTAGGTGAATGTTGTTCGCAGGTGCATTTTGTGAAAAAGGAAGTCGTGATCGCCACGTCGAGCATATGTTGTAGTTCCCGCAGGTACGAGTTAGCTGATGCACGTCTTTTGCGTTCTTTAGAAGTCGTTTGCCTTCGAAATGGCGCGTTTCCGGTCATGCGTTTACTAACATACATTACTGTTCTGAATGATCTCTGCAACATATATACTATGTAAAAGAAATTCTGAATCACCTTGTGTTCATCCACTGCTTCTTAATGAGAGTACTTTGCGAATTCCATCATATTTTAAGCATATTTACAACCTTTGCTAAACATTTCTCGCTTACATATTTAACGTCAAACATTTAACACATTAACTCTGTTATAAAGTAATCAGACGTTTGAAGCTGATTTACACGAGACGTGTTTTTTAAGTATGGCCCGTTTGAAAATAAGAACATAACGAAAGGTTATTTCAAAAAAGTAAATTTATTTTCATAAAGTACATACTTCACTCTATTTTCCGACATAGTTGCCAGGTTTGTTGAAACACGTATCATACTTCCCAACTAATTTCAAAAACTTGCCGCCTACTCCGATAACCAAGAGTTCACCGCCGTGTTCACGTCGTTGTCATCATTGTAATGGTTGCCATTGATGTGTCATTTGAGGTGGAAGAACAGATGGTAACCGCTCTGCGCAAGATCAGGACTGCAGGGTGGATGGTCTAAAACTTCCCAGCCAAAACTGTCGAGTAAATCGCGGGTCTGACGTGCAGTGTGAGGTCTTGCATTGTGATGGAGAAGGACAATTTCCTTTGTCAGTATGCCGCGTCTTTTCTTTTGAATCGTTCTGTGTAGCTTTCTCAGGGTTTGACAGTATGCTTCTGCATTGATAGTGGTTCCTCGTTGCATGAAGTCGACCAACAAAATACCATGCCTATCCCAAAACACTGACGCCATGATTTTGTATTGGGACAGAATCAGTTTGGCCTTCACCTTTACAGGCGAGTGTGTGTGTCTCTATTACATGCTCTGTTGCTTCCATTCGGGCGTGATATACGAAACCCATGTTTCGTCTCCAGTTACGATCTGACTCAAGAAGTCATCACCTTCTTCGTGATAACGAGTCAAGAAATTCATCGCACACTCAAATCTTTGGTTTTTGTGGTCCTCTGTAAGGAATTTCAGGATCCAACAGGAGCACAGTCCCCTAAGCTTTAGGCGTTCAGAAACAATGTTGTAAAGCACTGATCTCGAATGTCAGGAAATTCGTTTGAGACACCTGTTATTGTGAAGCGCCAGTTCTCACGAACCCTCGCTTCAACTGAAGCCACCAAATCGTCTGTAATCAAGAAGGGAGATCGGAGCGGTCCTCATCAATGACGTTGTCATGGCCATCATTGAATTCTCGTACCCACTTACGCACTTTACTTTCACTCAACAGGTACCTTGTGACAAAAACCGTATCACTGAGCGAACCTCACACGCGGCGGACGAGTTGATAGTCTTAAACATTTTGAAAGCACAGAACAGAACCGTACAGGTTAGCTACAGAGCTGAAACTGAGCACAGATGTTCCCGAGGCATGCTGGTACACGACGCACGCGCTCGTTGCGGTATGCGCGTGAACTACTAGTGTCTACAACAAAACAGACCTTCCAGAATGAGATTTTCACTCTGGAGAGGAGTGTGCGCTGATATGAAACTTCCCGGCAGAATAAAACTGTGTGCCGGACCGGGACTCGAACTCGGGACCTTTGCCTTTCGCGGGCAAGTGCTCTACCATCTGAGCTACCCAAGCACGACTCACGCCCCTTTCTCACAGCTTTACTTCTGCCAGGACCTTACTTACAAAACACGTCTCGTATATGGGAGTTCTACTCTTTAAAAAATCGGGGGTTTACTGGGCTGTTACCATTCCCAAAGAGTACATAATGACATATTCCGCTGGGTGCATATTCTGGCACTTTTTGTTTGAGTCATCAATCAGTCTTCTGACTGCTTTGATGCGGCCTGCCACGAATTAATACCCTGTGCCAACCTCTTCATCTCAGAGTAGCGCTTGCAACCTATGTCCTCAACTATTTGCTGGATATATTCAAAAAATGGTTCAAATGGCTCTGAGCACTATGGGACTCAACATCTTAGGTCATAAGTCCCCTAGAACTTAGAACTACTTGAACCTAACTAACCTAAGGACATCACACACACCCATGCCCGAGGCAGGATTCGAACCTGCGACCGCAGCAGTCCCGCGGTTCCGGACTGCAGCGCCAGAACCGCTAGACCACCGCGGCCGGCGGATATATTCCATCGCTGTCTTCCTCTACAGTTTTTGCCCTCTACAGCTCCCTCTAGTACCATGGAAGTAATTGCCTCATGTCTTAATAGATGTCCTACCATCCAGTCTCTTCTCCTTGTCAGTGTTTTCCACATATTCCTTTCCTCTCCGATTCTGCGCAGGCCCTCCTCATTTATTACTCTATCAGACCATTTAATTTTCAACGTTCGCCTGTAGCACCACATCTCGAATGCTTCGATTCTCTTCTGTTCCGGTTTTCCCACAGTACATGTTCCACTACGATACAATGCTGTGCTCTAAACATACATTCTCAGGAATTTCTTCCTAAAATTAAGACCTGTGTTTGATATTAGGAAACTTCTCTCGGCCAGGAATGCCTTTTTTTTTTTTTTTTTGGAGTGCGAATCTGCTTTTGATGTCCTCCTTGCTCCATCCGTCACTGGTTATTTTACTGCCTAGGTAGCAGAATTCCTTAACTTCATCTACTTCGTGACCATTAATTCTGATGGTAAGTTTCTAGCTGTTCTCAATTCTGCTACTTCTCATTACTTTCATCTTTCTTCGATGTACTCTCAGTCCATATTCTGTACTCATTATACTGTTCATTCCATTCAGCAGATCATGTAATTCTTCCTCACTTTCACTGAGGATAGCAATGTCTTCAGCGAATCATATCATTGATATCCTTTCGCCTTGAAATGTTATTCCACTCCTGAATCTTCCTTTTATTTCCATCATTGCTTCTTCGATGCACAGACTGAACAGTAGGGGCGAAAGACCATATCCTTGTCTTACCCCATTTTTAATCCCAGTTCTTCGTTGTTGGTCGTCCAATCTTATTATTCCCTCTTGGCTCTCGGACATATTGTATATTACCCATCTCTCCCTATAGCTTTTGAACATATTGCATCATTTTACATTGGCGAACGCTTTTTTCCAGGTCTAAAAATCCTATGAAAGTGTTCTGATTTTTCTGTAGTCTTGCTATCATTATTAACCGCAACGTCAGAAATGCCTGTCTGATGGCATTATTTTTCTTAAAGCCAAACTGATCGTCATCTAAAACATCCTCAATTGTCTTTTCCATTCTTCTGTTTATTAGTCTTGTCAGCAACCTGGATGCATGAGCTGTTAAGCTTATGGTTCGATAATTCTTGCATTTGTCAGCTCTCGCAGTTTTGGGAATTGTGTGGATGATATTTTTCCGAAAGTCAGATGGTATATCGCCAGACTCATACCTTCTACACACCAACGTGAATAGTAGTTTCGTTGCCAGCCAGCCCAATGACTTTAGAAATTCTGACTGAATTTTATCTATCTCTTCTGCCTTACTTGTTCTTGAGTCCTCGAAAGCTCTCTTAAATTGTGATTTTAATACTGGACCCCTTATCTCCTCTAAATCGACTCCTATTTCTTCTTCTATCACATCAGACAAATCTTCCCCCTCATAGACGCCTTCAACGTACTCATTCCACCTACCCGCTCTCTCCGTTGCATTTAACAGTGGAATTCCCGTTGCACTCTTAATGTTACCACCCTTGCTTTTAATGTAACCGAAGGTTGTTTTGTCTTTGCTACATGCTGAGTAAGTCCTTCCGACAATCATTTCTATTTCGATTTCTTCATGCAACCATTTCGTCTTAGCTTCCCTGCACTTTCTTTTTATTTCATTCCTCAGCGAACTGAATTTCCCTGAACCTTTTTGTCACTGAAAGGGTTAAATTTATGGACTGCCGTTTTCAACCGGCAGTCGTATTCTAAATAGTGAACATATAGCTATGTCCGTCTGCTTATCTGGGTGGTAACGTGCTCGCCCCCCATGCGAGCGGGCCCGGGTTGGACTCCCGAACGGGTTGGAGATTTTCTACGCTCGGGGACTGTGTGTTGTGTTGTCCTCATCATCACTTCATCCTCACCACCGGCGCGCAAGTCGCCCAATGTGGCGTCGAATGAAATAAGACTTGCAATTGGCGGCCGAATTTCCCCGAATAGGGTCCTCCTGGCCAACGATGCGATACGCTCGTTTCATAGCTATTTTTTTACACTGGCTTCGGTAACTATTGTCCTTCCGCTGTTTTATTTTAGGGCGAAAGATCGCGGCAATACGTGAGATAATTTGTCGCCGGCGGATTCGAGTTGGCACGGATCTCCACCGCTGCGTAGACAGCTACAGCTGACCCGCTAGTCTACTCTCGTGCTGCGCGCGCCCCCTGTGTAACAACAGCGTCTAGACGGCTTACCACCGAGACAGCGATGGCGTAAATGTCTTTCGCGCAATTCAACTGTCAGGTGCCGCGTCTTGTTGGGGCCCTGCACGGTAGGTATAAATATCAATTTTGACACTCGGACGTAATTTAGGTCAGGTCGCGGCGCTGTGTAACGTGTCAACACTTCCGCGCCGCAGAGCGCTGAAACAAAATTACTTCCGCACGGCTGCGGGCCTGTCGGACAGCCGGACAGACGGACTGGACCGCTTCCGGCCGGAAAATGACGGCCGCACTGCGCAGCGCGTCAACCAGTGGCGGCAGCAGCCAGTCGACAGTAGCTCGCTGGTCGTTCACCTCCCACTGAGCGGCTTCCAGCTGTTAACGTATGCGCTGTGGAGGTCCTGTGCATTCGCCGACCATGCTCCTCGAAAGGTAAGGGGGACATGGTTATTACATGAGTGAGATGAAGTAATATTACAGGGTGCCTTCGGCCGACTGAGAAGTGACATGGTCACCAACAACAGTTTCATTTTCTGCCCAACACGTCATTAGACGGCAATGCTAGTTGGGATATGTGGTCTGCGTGCGACTACAGTCACTTCTTGAATGACGCTCCTCAATTGTCCACACGGCGCTCTTGGCGGACTGCACGATGCTTACCCATTAAAATACCCAGAACAACCAATTCGTACAGAGTTGGCAACGGGCATTCGGCGGCATTAATCAGAGATGCGACGGAGACACGCCAAAGCCTTATCGACAGCAGTGAGAATAACGTTACCAATACGAATATCGACCAGGGCAACGTGGGGCAATTGGTAGGGAATTCGTTTGAGGTGTTGAGCCACATGTGGTCCAGTATACGAGTTTCTTTTGAGGGATACGATGCAGCCCCATAGCAGACTGTATAATGGTTGCCTGCAAAACTGCCTGAAACAATACTATCCCTGTTAGATCAGGGCTAAAGGCGTTTTCAGATAGTAAGAGACGTGCGTAGAGGAGTCAAGGCACTCGGTTCCTACTAGTGTTCTTGGTGGGACCAAATGCATCTATACAAGTAACAAATATTATTGCTTCAAGTCCCAAACATCTTTGGCTTGGCATATGGCTAAGAACCTGTGGCTAAGTCGAATGTAGCTGGACAAAACCTGTTGAGCCTGAGGGTGCCTGGGCTCCACAGTAGGTAGGTCTGGCCTTTTCGGAATAGTAGATTTTACATTTCACTTGCTCACTGTACAACTATCGATGCTGAGTTAGGAGCTAGGTGGTGTCCAATACATGCCCGTCCCCAAGGGCTCTAATGGGAAGAACTGAGGGTCTGAACTCCAAAGAGGGGAGGGAGTAAGGCGGTGGGTGTTTTCTCGGCCTTGGTCTGTAAGTGGTAAGGGAGTTAGGCAGTCGAACTTCCACCACCCCTGCGCTGTTCTGTTAAGAAGATCTTAGAAGCCAAAAGTTGTATTAAGCAAATCTAGAGGAAGCAGGTCTCTAATTACCTCAAAAGGAAACTGACTGATGAGCAAGCTGTACAACACTACGACGAGCGAAAGACAATTCTGTAGACAAAGGCGTAAGTGAATTTTGTTATCGCCATTGGTAAATACGATACTGACGGAATGGGTAGGTATTATAACATGACACACCAAACCGACATTTATCAAGCTTTGTGCAGATCTTCATCCCATAGCGAGTATTAAATGGTTAAACTATCATTCAATTCGGAACTGGCTTCCATCATGAACATCAGTATGTGGTGTGACCATCACAGGCACAAAGACGCTGCTGGATTCGTTGAGCCATGGAAGCAACCAGTCTCCGAAAGTCATCTTGAGGAATACTTCGCCGTTTCTGAAAAAGCCATAGAACCGGGCAGTCCAGCCATGCTCCATACATTCTTCAGAGCGTTCGATATGTGGACTTCAGTGTAGGGCCCTGCATTATCTTGCTGGAATATGTAATTTGGTGACATGGTCACGAAGAGTATGATAAAATGGGATGGTCTATCATTCTTGCCTATTAGTGAGCATTCAGCCTCCCTTCAACAGTTACCAATTCTGTCCGTGTCAAATCCAACGAATTTCAAGAATCGCTGCTTCTTGTACCCTTTCCCGAGGTCGCACTCGGAAACATTGTCATCGATGTGACTATAGCAAACAGATGCGAAATTCACAGTTGAACACCACAAATGGCAGTTGATTGTCGTTCTACACAGTAGAAGTCTCTTGTCTGCGGTGTAGTGTCGGTTGTAAATACCTGCGGTAACTTGAAACATCAGTCCAATTTCCATTAATCCGTTCCCGACACTTTGCCTGTAGGCCTATATTCTGTAAGGATTTCAGCTGTTGTCATCCCTCTATTCGTCAGAGTCAGTCGAACAGTCCTACCTACTTCTCGTGGTGCAATCCTTCTGGAAGGACCCGTGACTCCTTTCTTTGTCCCATTGTTATTCTGAGTCTGTGTCATCACCAATCGCTCTGCAGTCATCGCACTATAGACAACTGTCGTACAGTATGTCGGTATGATGCTCCGGTTTCCGTCACTACAATCAAACTCACTCTCTATCACGTTCTGCGGGCATGTTGTGTGGCGACCTCCAACTGAAAAACCCGTTATTTTCCCCATACCACTCTTTATCTGCGGGAATGGCTTCTTTCTGCGCTGAAAATAAGCTCTCGCGAAATGAAATTTTTATAAACATATTCCACTGGTATGGAAATGCCTAAGTTCGGTCAAGTTGTGTCTTAAGGTGCATGAAATATTTTATAGGCCAGTTTTATTTTGCACTACCCATATGTTCTCACTGCATGTTTGCGATTACTCTGGCACAAAGTCTAGTCTTTGAGAACTCTTGTCGACTAAATATTTGTGACGCA